>NC_066380.1:8964215-9596276 GCF_013377495.2 Cygnus atratus
GAATTCATTTGAGTTCACAGCTTTGTGGCATTGCTTATAAAACAACAACAACAAAAGCTTTTAAAAGCTTTTTAAAAGTGTTAAATTCAACAAAGAGCCTTAAAGAATGTATGGCACAGCTGGTGGTACCTAAAGCCCCATGTAAGTGAACAGTAGAAGAATGAGGCACAGCACAAAGGCAATCCTAAAATTCTTTAAGTCTTACTGTACCTGCCAGCAGTAAAATGAGCATGTTGTGTGTTGTGGGGGGAAAGGAAACACTTGGTTTGCTCAGTGGCTCCGAACAATTGCTACAAGCACCTAGAAATGCTTAGATTTCCCAATGACTGCAAAAATGCAACAGATACCTTTTCGGTAAACTTCATAACCACAAAACCTAGAAAGACAGAAGCTTACTGGCTAGTTTTTAATACAATAAATGGAAAAAGAGTAGATACAGCTCAGATAAAAGGCTTTCAAAACTTCAGTGCTTCTACAATATTTATGTTGGGATAACAGGTGAAAACTTCAGCCATTCACGTGAAATACAAATATGCTGTCAGAATTGGTCTAGTAACAATCTATAGCTAAGGAAAGAAGATAATTTTTTCTTTGTACCTGAATTTACTCTCCTCATTTTCAGACCAGAGAATCCTGTGGTAGCAAGATTTTAAAGGGATGTTTCCATCTATTTCAGAAGGTTTCAATTGCCATTTTTTAATGCATATAAAAAGACCTTTTCGTAAGCTTTTATAATTCGTCCAAGCTGTTCCCTCTGTATGAGGATTTTAAGATGCTGCCTACTGCACCAGTGAAGCAATCTGCATGGCATTAGACCTCACATTGCTTAAAGATGCTGGGTTCACATCAGCTCCCATACAGGTCTGTTCCCAAACTGGCTCTTAGCAGTCCAGGACAAGTTTTCCTCAGCTGTCTCATACGTTGTCATAGTCCTCCCAGCATGATGACCTTTATTTTCCTCCCACACATCTTTCACTTGGGACCTTCTCCCACTTTTTTCCATTTTGTAACCCAGCTCTGACAAGGATATACTTGTCTGCAGGAAAACCATGGCCATTGAACTGCCTCTGTTTAGGCAAAGAAGTGTTCTTTCTTTCTTGTTTCTTTGTGCTTTATTAATTTTTCTGCATCATGATAATGACCTGTTAACCTGAGCGACAAAGAGGCCTCTCTTGTGCACAAACACACGCTTACAGTCTTCTCCAACAAAGAGTCACCAGTGGAAGTGCTGTGTTTATACACACAGGCTCAGCTTCTGGAGAAACACGCTGACTTCATTTCTCTTCTGTCTGCAGTACAAGCAAGGCACGTTCCAGTTGAAGTCAAATAATCCCAGAAAATCCCTAAAACTTTAGACTTTCTGGAGGAGTATTGGAACATCCCCAAAGGCAAGTAGAGGGATTTTGCAGTGCATTCCAATACTCATATGAAAATGATTTAGGGGAAATACACACAATGCAAACCACTCTAGCAATTATGAGTCTTCCAGAAAAGAATTCCTTCAGCTTTACGTTTCTTAGATAAAAGATTTCAAAAATAGAAAAGCATTATAACCTCATTTTAGGGTTATTTGTTCTGACTGGTAAAAGTTTTGATGCACTGTCAGGTGAGGTAATGGCATTGTGGTCTGTCACGAGTATATAATGGAGTACTGGTTTCCATGTTTCTGTAGGCATACATTCAGGCCTCTTTCTTCTCTCACCATGTGTGTCTTATTTAGCTAGCTAAATATCAACGTCTTGGTTGTCCCCTCAAAATGGCAGTTTAAATCAGGAATAATCCTAGTGAAATCACTAAATAAAGCCAGTATAAATGGAGAATCAGGCCTTGAAAAACAGTAGTGAGGTTTGAATTTGTCACAAGGCAACTGCAATGGGCATGTGATATCTGACTGGATCAGAGGGTTCTGAGAGCCTCTCCTCCCTCCAAGTAATTAATATACAGAAAAACTGGATCCCAACTCTTTCATAGACAAAGCAAGCATCTTAATTTGGTCTTAGAAGATTCTTCCTGTCAGACTGGAGAGATCTGTCCACACATTATATGGAAGTACTAATAAAACGAGAGATGGTTTTAATGAATTTCTTACAAGGAAACAACATAAGAACACTAAAGGGAGCCAGCAATTGTTCGACGGCCTTTTAAAAATAAGCTGTTGGTTTCACCCCATTTCTTTAGCAGATACATATCCACATTAAGCATGTGCAAAGTATTCTTACAGAATTGGGTATAGGCTCGCAATTCCAGGATTTTTATTTTGGTTGTGATTTTGAAAAACAGGTCAGTTTGGCAAAAACAATCTGTTCTGTACAAAATCTGTTTAGCAGAAATGGAGTTCTTTTACAGAAAATCCTGTGACTCACACAGGCCAACCACATATCACAAAGTGACCTTCAGAACTGGGCAAACTGCTCTTTGTCCATAACTTGCTAGGTGGCTAGAATTTTTATGCAGTATTTGGGAGATAACTAGAGCTAAATAATGACATGCTTCCCAGATTAAACCACGTATCATCTTTCTGCCAAGTGCTTTATCTAAAATAATTATTCTTTTTTGGGGGGGGGAAACAATGAATCATGGTTTTTAGTTTCTATTCTATTGTTTCATTCCTTCCTGCATGCTAAGTCATGAAGACTTGAACTATTTTGTAATGAAAGGAGAAAACTTAGTGAGTTTAGTTTCACCTCTATTCCCAGATTTCATTTCTCCATTTTAGTAGTCTGCAAGTCATAGTGCTCACACCTCAGGATAGTGTCTGACACAGGAAGCTACTCTACAGTGGAGGGGCAAGGAATCTTTTCCTTCATTTCTACCTAAAGCTGTTCCCCTTTGAAGCCAACATTTACAGTTCTTCAGTTAGGCAAACAAGGGAGTGAAGGTGAGATGTTGCCTTGTGGTTGGAAAAGGAAATTGGATCTTGATTGCACTGTCTAATCCAAGGGTACTTTTATTTAAGAAGAGAACAAGACACACACAAAAAAGAACAGCATCTCACTTTCACTGGAAAAGACCTTCTTTCAAAATATGGAAGGGGATGAGATGTAAAATACAACCTGTCCTCAGTGTTTCTTGCCTTATTGACGGTAATAGCGCCCTGCTTAGAGCTGCTTAGAGCTTTTTTTTTTTCCTCAAGATGCTGGAGTGTGTCCAGAGAAGGGCAACGAAGCTGATAAGGGGTCTAGAAAACAGGTCTCATGCGGAGCGGCTGAGGGAGCTGGGGTTGTTTAGCTGCAGAAAAGGAGCCTCAAGGGAGACCTTATTGTGCTGTACAATTACCTTAAAGGAGGCTGTAGTGAGGTGGGGATTGGGCTCTTCTCCGAAGCATCAAGTGATAAGATGAGGGAAAATGGCCTCATGTTGCACCAGGGGAGGTTTAGGTTGGATATTAGGAGAAATTTCTTCACCAAAAGAACTGTGCAGCATTGGAACAGGCTGCCCCTGGAGGTGGCTGAGTCACCGTCCCTGGCGGTTTCCAAGAAACATGGAGATGTAGAGCTTAGTAGCATGGGTTAGTGGTGGACTTCAGTACTAGGTTAAAGGTTGGACTAGATGATCTTAGAAGTCTTTTCCAACCTGAATGACTCCATGATGATTCTATGATTCTTTTCCCCCCTTCTGATTTCTGAAGCATCAAAGACTTTCCATGCAGTGTTTATACAGAACAGCAGCACTTAATTCTGCATTCCCAAATCCCTTCTGGAACTTGGGTCATGGTACCTACCAACAGAAATGATTTAAGAGGACACAACTGGCAAAAACAACTAGCAAAAAGCAGAGGTAAGCTGCCTTTAAAGTGTAATCTGAGTTCTTATGATATAACCAGAAGTCTGCGCTGGCTCCTGAACCTCATGAAACACTTCATTCTCATCATGTTGAGACATGACACACATTAACCAAAGTTTCATTTAATCAGCTTAGGAACCTGACTAAGGCTAAAAGAAAAAACAGCTCCCACCAGTCCATTCCTAAGAGTTTTTGCTTTCTAAGAAAAATCAGAGGAGTAATTCCCAAATCCCCAACATCTCACAAGAAGGATTTATCAAACAGACTTTTAAAGGCATACTTCTCAGTGGTAAGCACACTACAGTACACTTATTCTTTAGGATGTTCTAGGTCTCTCAGAATTTACCTTCAATACATGACTCCCGTTCATGTGCATTTTAGCAGCATGCATCTGAGAGGAATCAGCTGGATCACCAAGGATGCTTCCCTGCTACTACAAACATTGAATGGAGACACTTCCGTGAGTCCAATAAGCTCATGAGCATGCTGGCATAGATATCCAAACGCTTTCATGGTCTCTCTGCCAGGGTACAGCAGTGTCAGCTGCTTCCAAAGGGCTGGGGAGCCAGCAGCAATCCCAGGACCCGCAGGACAGAGGCCTTACCAGGTCCCGAACAAGGTGAGCAGGGCAGACCGGAGGGTGGAGACCAGGTTCAATGAAAAGTCCCAATCATCAGACTAGTTCATAGAGATGAAGCAGGTTCAAGGCCAAGCCAGAAGCAAGTACAAACTGGTGAGTCAGCACTAGGTTCATTGGTGGTGGCCAGGGTCAGACAGCCCCAGTGATCACAGACAGGTCCACAGTGATAACGCAAATTTGAGGCCAAGCCAGGAAATCACTTAATGGGTCAGGGTACAGATCTATGGGGTCCATGCCTCAGCGTCACTGTGGCTGAGCTGGAGACCAGGAATCCTACAGCATAGCTTGAGCTGGGAACAAAGTCCCTTGGGTTGAATTTTAATTGACCTCCTGAGTCCAGAGGAGAAGGCAGAGGCCACGGGGGAGGCTAGTCAGTGCTGTCAAGGCTATGAGTACCCTCAGGGCCCTAATACCCTCACAATTCCTATGCATATTTCTTCCTCTTTACTGTCTTTGCTGTGGTAGCCCACAGCACTTGCAGAGGGTACATTGCTCTGGAGAAACCTTTTCAAACTGCGGATCTTACACTAAGACCTGAAAGGGACCAAAAGTAGACACTAGCTTATCTCTGCAGGGAACAGCCTCGGTGCTAGTGGCCTGCCATCGTCATGTTTTCCTCGCTGTGCTCAAGGGCTTGAGCCTGAGCTGGTCAGAGGAGCACAGCTGCAAGCTGCTGGGCCGCCTGCAGCCTCTGAGACAACCCAGGCCCGGGCTTTTGGATATCTTAGGTCAAGAGTAGGACAGGTCATGGAGCCTGCTGAGCATCAGCTGTAGCGTTGCTCTGCTTAGTAAGCAGGTTGCAGTGCCTCTTAAGTGACGGTTTCCCATGGTCTGTGACTCTGAGGCAGCCTGCCTGCTCTTGCTACAGCAGAATTGTTTTGTGGGGAGGTGGAAGAAAACAAGTGAGTTTCAGAAGCATGAAAGGAACATCACAGTGAAGCTTTCAAGACCTAGTGTGAAAAATAACAGAAAATTCCCATGGGGTTAGTATATCAATAACATGTTACCGTACAATCCATATACTAAATGCAGCATAGCAAGCTGTCACAGTATGCCAAAGCAGAAGTCAAATATCAGCATCTGTACAAGATCATGTTTCCTCAGCAGTGACAAGAGCCACGAGCATTTGCTGAAGAACAAAGGTGACTGTAATGGGTTTTGTTTACAAAACAGCCCATGGAAGTAGCGTAACCAAGTCCTACTGAATCCCGATGGAATCTGCAGGCCTGATTCCCTTATGCATTTTTGAGGATACCAAACATGAACAAATTATGTGAGATGACAGCAGCAGAATTCTTGACCAGTGAGTCTACCCACTATGTTTTTTCCATTCACCCAGAGAACTTTCATCTAGGATGTTACCCATGCTGTAATTCACTCCTGGATTTCCTTCCAGAGTGAAATACTTCATTAGCATTATGTATTCTTAAAAACTCCAAAATGAGCATTTAGATATTTTAACACCGATTCCTAAAACAAAACAGAAAGACCAGAGAGATGGGACTTTTGTAACCAGGGAGCTGATCTGAAGGTGACTGGGAAGACACTGGGTCAGACTGTTGCTAGTTATTCCCCAACCTCTGAGGCAATCTGATACTTTTCCTTCCTGCTGTAAGCACTCCATGAACATATTTCTTGTTTTCAAGGAGACAGTTTAATGATAAATCAGGTACTACTGAGCACGGATTAAGAAATCATAATCCCATCCTTCATTTTCACATTGGAGACCTGGCTGAACGTACCCCTCCAACCTATGTCACTACTTCAAGGATAAGGAAAAAGATGTCACCATTGCAAATATGAAGTGCAGTCCACTGGGTTTTGACAAGGTTCTGAGAGATCAATTCTTCAGAGCTGCCTAAGAATTTCAAGGTTCCAGCACTGTCTGGTGATGTGTTTTTTCTGGACAGTGCAGGAAGCTCGCTGCTGCTGCCCTCATCCCCCTCCCAGTGTGTCGGTACAACTCCCTCCGAAGCCACACACTGACCTGGCTGAAAAAAATCCTTAAACAAAATTAAGTTATTTTTAGACAAGATCACTCCAGCAATCTTGTTCAGAACCACATGTGGACAGTTGCCTCAGTGCTACTGAGGGCAGTAAAGCATAGCACACAATTTGAAATTTCTTCAATGAGCTTTACCGCCAGAGAAGATACATCTGATTATTTATTTATTTTCTAAACCTGAATGGGAAATGGTGCCCTGTCTTTCTGCCCCAATCTCTCCTTATTGCTTGTTGAAAATTTAAAATAAATTACACACTCTTCCTATTGAAAAAAATCAGTGCAAAAAGGAGAAATATTAATGAATTTCTTGATCTTACAGTCTTCAAAAAAGCCTGCATGTTAGGCCAAGTCAATGTTTTAAAATGTCAAGTGCTGTTCTGCATTAATTTAATATATATTAATATATTAATATATAATATAAATTAATATATTTGAAAATCTAGAAAAGAGGATTAAAAAAAAACATGTTGAAGAATTATATTTAAACTTTTTTTTTTTTTGGAGGGGGGGTAGGATGGTGTGGGTGGTGCGGGTGGTGTGTGTGGTCTGCTCTTTCAGTCTGACTTTTGTCCAGAAACTGCACAAAAATTTGTTCTGCAGTACCTGGTGGTTTATAAGCACTTATAAGTACAGGATGGTTTATAAGCACTCCTACCATAGGCCAGTTTTTTTTGTTATAACTCAAGTTCCAGTCAGACCTTTAGGTGCCTTCAAGAGAGCACTCAGTTAACCCAGAGAAGTTTTTTTTAGGGACACTACGGCACATTCAGCACTTAGTTTCATCTTGGCTCTGCACTAACCTGACCTTGTGCACAGTGACTCCCCATATCAGATGATGGATGATCCACAGGCCTTGTCAAACCTTATGCATCATTCGCAACCAATTATTTCTGAAGTGCTGTTAGCGAGCAAACTCAAACAATCTTTTTCCCAAGCTGCCCTTTCACCTATGGCCTTGGCAAGCTGTAAGTGGAGAGCAATCTGAAAGCCTGTTCAGTTAAACTGACACATTCCAAATGGATATTCAAGAAGAAACTGTTTATTTCAGTTTGAAAACTCCCTTTTCCTGGATCTTTTTCTAACAGAATTTGTGGTGCCCAGATGGTTTCTAAATTGAAACGGATTTCCTCCCCCTGCTCTGTCTCCCTTTAATTCTCTTTTGAACATACTGAGAGACTGAGATAGTTGCAAGTAATAGCTAAGACAAGGAGACTTCAGTCTCATGGATGGAAATGAGGCAAGGCACCCAGTTTACGTGCTCTGGGAGACTGGCCTCCGCAGTAAGACACCGGGAGGATGCCAAATAATGAGGTCAGCAGTTGTACAGACGCCTTTGGTTTGGGGCCACATTCGACATATCATATATAACTGGGAGGTTTTTTGTAGATTCCTCAGAAGTGGGCCAAATGGTGCTTACTGTAGTACTCAGACGCAATCATTGTTACGTCTTTCTGACCAGACTGCCATTCTGCCTGTCACTTAGAAGACTGTCACTATTGTTAGAGCATTTTTTCCCCCTTTTCACAATGAACTTCATCACTTTTCACAGTTATTCTGAATAAAGGATAGTTAATTCACTGCTGGATTCCAAGAGCAAAAGATACTCCCTCCACTTACCCCTAAAAGACTGCATTTCTCTTCCCCAAACACTTTTGTCAGAGAGAGAAATATTAACCTACTTAATGTATAAGCACAAAATACATTCCTGATCTGCAGCTGCTTACCTAGGGTTGCACAAGAAGTGACAGCCTGAACCAGGAATTTAACGCTGTGCTCCTGGGCTGCAGTCTAGCATCCCTCCACTTCAGCTGTTTTTTTGTTGATGTTGTTCTGTTGAAATGGAATATCTCCTACTTGTTTCTAAGAAGTCTAATCTTAGGATTTAAAATAAATTGAGTTTGGCTTCTTTTTTATCCATGTTAAGACATCTTTACTGACCACTGGAACTTCTGAAAGCCACGCTGGCAAATTTGCCTTTTCTAAAGATGTGAAGTAAACTTGACAAATGAATGATGGTTCCTTAGCTGCACAAGACCACTGAATGTGGGAAATTCTTAAAGGCTGGCAAATTTGCAGTCCTATCCTGGGACTAAACAATCCAATGTCTGAGGTAGACACCAGTCAACTTTTATAGGATCACACTATGCAGGAAGGAAATCCTCCAGATTTTTCTGCAGGGTTAAACTTTGCTAAAAGTCTTCCTGATTTGCTTTCAGAATTTTCCTTCAGACAGCAAATTACCTCTCATGCTTCAGGGCTGCTACTTGCCTCTAGTTTGGGAGTGAGCGTGACATTTAGCAGCTCAGGCACAGTTTCATTTCCATCTGCTAAATCACAGATGCTCTATTTCCAGCTGTTTCCAACTGGTCAGAGTAGAATAGTTCTCAAAGATGGTATCGTGGCTTTACTATTTGTTTTAACATATCAGCTGTAGTCTTGATCACATGTCCAGTCTTGCCAGGTTTAGGACTGAAAAGAGATTTTCTCTTAAGGTACAAACTTGGCAGTGTTCCCCTGCCCCAGGAGGTACAGACTACCTGCCCTGAGCTGGGGCACCACCATCTGGGCTTTTGATAGTGCTGGTGCCTGTTCATCTCCTGTTCTGCAACACATGGCGTGTTACTTCTCTGGCTTAGAAGTGGTGCAAGATGGAGAATCAGGAACAGTATGAATTTGTGAACCGATGGAATGTCTTATTAGAGGATAATAAGCCGCTGAGCACATTCTTCCATTCCTCTGGCCAATTTAATTTTGAAACGTTAAACATTATTGGCAGACACAAAAAGACAGTGTAGGTAAATAATATCATTTATGCCTTGGTTGATTAACTGCCTGAAGCACCACCCATGAAGCAGACTATTATTCTGAGTCCTGACTGAAGCAAGGTTAAAGGAATATTTTTAATATTACCATAATCTAAATATGTGAACAAATGAACAGATACTGCATTCAGGAGAGCTATAGCAAAATAACTGTACTGTTAATGGGAGGTTGACTGGATAAATGCCAACATCTTCATTGCCCTGAAAACAGAGGAGTAGAAAACACATGTATTAAATTAAACTAATGATTTGTGTGTCTCAGAGGCAGGTATCAGTAGAAGGAGCCCCTAGAAGGCACAAATAATGAATACGTTGCCTGTAAGGGAAGTGTTTATTTCTCCTTCTAGTAGGAGGGTATTTCATAAAAGAGAGCATGAGAATCTGATATTTCTCCAACATTTTGAGAGACTTACTGATGATCCCCAGAGGACTGTCTGTCTGCAGGGAAGTTACTCAGTGAGGGCAGCAGGTATTCCCAAAGGCAGCTGCATTTCTAAGCAGGTGGGCTGCTATGAGCAGAGATCAGGACTGGCAAACTTGAGAAACTAGTGACTGAAAGCATGCTTTGAAAAGCAGAACAATCTGGGGAAAAACGCAGCTGGAGAGAGATGGTTATAAAGTGATGTGATACAATGGCTGCAGCCAAGTACAGAAGACAAGTTTCCAGAAAGTACAGAAAATAAAAAATTTTGCAAGGTGCTGATTAACAGGAACATTGTTTTGTACAATGCCGTGCATCCTTCCCAAGCAAAATCTACCAGCTACCTCAGTACGGCTGTGTCAGTCAGCCTCGGAGAAAGAAAATAATGCAAGTGGAATGATATGCTAGTTGGGCTGTGGAATGATATGCTAATCGGGCTACCTCCTACTAAACTACGGGCAAACATCTTTGAACGCCACTGTACTATGCCACACAGACACCCAGCATCTGGTTTTATCTCATAAACCTGAAAGGTACTCCAAGGCACAACAAAAATCTCCCCTCGAGGAATTCCACTACAGTTTCACAGGCTGTGTCTATAGTGCTGAATACAGCAGGGTAAGTGCAGGGGTTCAAACACTGGTGGTTACAGCTAGTAACACTCAGCTGTTACCTCTCTCTCACGCATGATTTTGACCTGTACCAATGAGCAGTGTTCAGGACAACACGAATACTAACTTCTGAGAAAACCAAGTTCCAGGACCTACTAGGTAACATAAGTAAAACTGCACGAGGCTGATTTCCTTACCTTAAGCACCTTCAGGAACTCCCAGCATGCATTCATGGCATGTTCCAAGGCATACAGCATCTTTGTGCTCGTAAGAGATGAAAGAGAAAGAAAACACCATTTTGATGGGCTGCAACACAGTTCACACGCTACTTCCAGCATCTTGAACTGTAATAAAACATACAAAAAGCAATAACTATGTGTTAGAGTCACATACACAGCAGAAAACCAGGCTGTACTGTGGGAATGTGGCCAGTCAGTGGCTTCTGGCATCTGGAGCAGTGATCTGCCCACAATTTGCTTAGAAAAGCATAGACCCTAAATCCGTAAGTTTACCCTGATACACGGTGTGTCCTGATTCTACAGTCTGGTAGTACAGCAAAGTTTTCAGAATTCCCAAATCAACAGACAAGATTCTGCCAATGTGCCCAGCCCGTGTTGCAATCCCATAGCACTTCCTAGTGTTTTGTTTTAAACAAACAAAAAAGAGCCTCATCAGCTGCGATTGCATGAATTTAGATGGTCATGGACCAGTCTCACCCCAGTCCTAATTTCTCCCTCTGTTCAAGCAATTGTCCAGAAGGAAAAAAAATGTGCCCACCAGCAATTTTCTTCCTGAGATGCCTGCAAGGAAGGGTTCCTGACACCTCTGTTTCATGGTAACCTACAACCTGACCTTATCTTTACGTTGGCAGTATGCTTTTATGCCTAAAGATGCACTCAGAACATCCAGCAGCCTATAGCAGTCAACAGAGTTCTTAATACAGATGTATGATCAGCATATCTCCAAACAGACATCCCAGCCTCACATGACGACCCTGAAATCACATTAGGAACAGTTTAACGCATTGTCGAGAACCACAGGGAGAGCAATGTTCTTTATATGTGTAGAACAGACACTAGAAAAACAGCATGTCTGTGGGATGAAAAAGGAGAATGGAATAAAAGAACTCTTTGAATGGACATAAACCCACTAATAACTGTAGTCTTAGTTCACAGGAAAGAATACTTATGATATCAGAAACCACCAAGCCATCTGTTTATTTTAATATTAAAGAAGATCTTCCCTAAAGGACACGCGAGTGTCCTGCAAGGACTCCCAGAGCAGCTTCAGCCAGCAAGGCAGGTGGCAGCAAGATCCAGTTACCCGACCACAGATTGCCTGCAAATGGTGAATCAGCCTGCAGAGATCTCTGCTCAGCAACTCCCGGCAGATCTGTGCTGCTTGCTACAGCCCGGCCGTGCTCATGGGAACCATCCGGGGTCCTCGTAGGCTGGGGATGGCTGGGCTGGGACCTAGGCAGAGCATGGAGCTCCCTCCCGCCCCCCCCCCCCCCCCCCCCCCCACCAGTGCCGATCCCAGAACATTTGTCGCCTGGGCTAAGTGAGCACAAGTGGATGGTAATTGCAGATTATCCTGCTGCAAGTTGGCCTATGGTGATAGTTATTACTGGTACCCACACAGATGTGTGCTATTCTGTGGTCTGAGGTACTGAGGTACATTTAGAGGGGATCTGGTCTTACTTACAGAGCACTTCTCTGCTCTGTTCACGCACCAAGCAAGATGAGAACAAGTCAGCTTATTCCTGATCTGACTGAGGTTCACTCAGGCTACTCCATGAACGAACTTAGCCCATGACCTACGACAGAGGCTGGTGCAAACGATTCCTTCAGATCATAGATAAAACTCCTGGTAAAGCCCTCACATGAGTTACTGATCACTGAGACCCTGAACACCTGGAAACAGAAGGATTTTAAATCCTTGGTTTTCAGGCAGTCAGCCCTTACAGACAAACCCAAGCGTGCCGGCAGTGAATGGCCCTCATGGCCACGTGGCCAGCCGCAGTGACAGCCATGCAGTCCTGCAGGTGCAAACCCTGCTCAGCACGAGGACAGTGACTTTGTGCTTCAAGCTTACTGCAAGCTGTCGTCATTAGGCCATGTCTCTGTATAGGATAGTACAAAAACATCTCTTCCATGATCCCATAGAATGAAATCTCTCTATGAGAGTATGGCTGGTGGCAACATTAACAATTGTTCCTCCTTCGCCCCCTGGGCATTTGAAGTAACTGCACCCATGCCCATGCTGCAAGGCAAACTGATTCAAGCTGCTCAGTCCCCTGCTCTGGCTCTCAGCACAGCTCCGTGGACAGCTGACCTAGCACAAGCAGCACAAGGGGTGGTAGACAGAAGAAAAAAAAAAAGTACGTTTTGCTATTCTGTGCATGAACTGGAAGAGGCAGGAAATATTAAACAGAAAAGGACAAAGAAGAAAAGCTGCACTTCGGCTGTTGCTGTTCTGTTTTGCTGTCATTGGGTTTTCATTTTATAAAACAGTCAAAGCAAAATCTATTAAAAGGAATAGAATGCAGCTTTTTATTCTCTGAAAACTGCAAAAAAAAAAAAAAAAGATTTATTTGGAAAGAATAGACAAAGGAAGAAAGAGCCCCACACAACAGATGTTAGTCTAGTTGGTTAATACATTCGCATACTATAGCTATGAGTATGATGCAGTAATCTCCAGGTTAAGTTAATTAATTTTTGATGTCTCCCCAAGGCAAGCAAAAGCAGAATGAGGCTCACTGTTGATATAAATTATACCCCTTGAGGTTGTTAATGTTATGGATTCTGGAAAGATACTTATTTTCATTTGAGAGAATACACACATCATATTCAGCTGTGGTGAGATGTGCAAGGTTAAAGTTTCCAAAAAGTACTTTTTAATTAAAAAATACGCTGTCAAGATCCTCTGAATTTCCCAGTAGAGAACACTAAATAGAGTCATAGCTCTCTGACAAATGCCTGAGCATTTACATATCCCCTTTGAATTAGCAACATCCAAGGCTTGCATTGTTTTACAGAGAGATCTTTTTTGTCAGATACTTCTTGTATTTATGGCATTTCAAAATACGTTGTAGCATGCAGAGAGCAAGTCAGGTCACAGATGGAATGAGTATTTTCATGACCCCTTGTTTGCACCAAGCTTTCTCTTGTGCAGAAAGAAGCCAGCTGGGTTTGTGCTTTCTACAGGGCAAACTCCAAAGCTTTTCCACTTGGTTGGCTTAAACGAGGGTGGTTTTTTTTTTTTGTTTTTGTTTGTTTTTTTTTCTCCCACAGAAGTATGCAGAACTTAATTTCTAAAGACAGTTTTTTTTTTCCTTTTTCTTTCCTCCAGGTAGATGCCTGTATGTTCTTAAATACTAAGCTCTTGTTAATTTATCCCTGTCCAGTAGCTGCCAACCCCCTTCAGCCCACCATTTTTATTTTTTTATTTCTTGTGTGAACACACTCAATTGTATTCTCTTAGGTTAGATTTAAGCTAATTCTTTTTTCTCTGTAGCATCACTCCCCACATGTACAGTTAAGGCCACTAACTCTATTAAGGTCAACGAGAGTCATGAGAATTAAGTCCTCATTTATGAGATGTTACTGTGGTGAAGGCAACCAACGCAGCTACCTACCCATGACACCGACCCAACGTGTGCTGGGAGCTGGGTCTGTACGAGAGCTGGGCCCTGGGCTGGGAGGAAAACAAATCCTCAAACCCTCACTAGCCTGCTGCTTGTTTTGTGCCAGTGAGGACGTGCAAGCTTGACGAGAGCCAGCACTTTACACAACACTGTGAAGTGCAGACACAACTGCAGTTTCTGGGATGCCAAAGATTTTACTGATTTTTCTTTTATGGCTGGTCTTCTCCAAAGAGGGCAACAGTGAGAGAAACTTTGTTTTTGACTTCAGAAGTCAAAGTGACTGTCATTTTTAGGGTGGCTTGTAGGTCAGAATGAGGAAAGAGGACACAAAGAGGACACAAAGAACACAAAGAGGATCCGGCCTACAGCACTTCTTCCTGAAGAGCAGCACAACCATTTCACAGCTGCACGTCTCACCCTGTGGATACAGGTTCCAGGTACAACAGCACACAGAAGCCTGCCAGAGCCAACAACTCATATTTTCATAAATACATCAGTCCCACTTAGTAATAAAATAAGACTTTGCAATATCTGCCTGGTCAATACTGATCCTCCTCTTCCATAATGGGAATAATCCCAATCCTCTAACGTCTTAGATTCCAAAGCCTTGTTAATGTCTTATTTTGTGTCAGCCTGGTTCCAAGGCAATGCTAGTCTCCCTGGTATGCTAAGACTTTAGGAAGACAACCTCTGTACTCAGGGAAAACACCTTTTACTTTCAGGATGGCAGAAACATGTCTCAGGAGTATAAAAAAATAAGACCAGTCACTCACCTCCAAAAAAAAAACAGGTGGAACATGTTTTTACTTCAAGAGGGATAATGAAGGCAGCACTGAACTTACTATCCATGGGGCTGAGAGCGCTCAGTATGCTTGTTTCATGAGAGATGTAGTAACAGTTTTGTTTGCTGAAATAAGCTAGAAAATAAAACCCGTCACTGAATTCATGGGTCTAGGATAGATGAGCTGCTAGGACAGCACTGGACTCTGATACTGAAAGACTTACAAGCAGCACATCATTAACATTCAAGAGGAAGCTACTGTGGAGCTTATCAGTCCATTGCATTACAACACAGCAAGAATAGCTTTTTTTTTTTTTTTTTTTTTAGAGCCTAGAATTACCTGAAATAAAGGTATGTATGTCAAAAGCATTCAGTTATGGGATTGTCACATCATTTTTTAGAAGCACCATCAACATATTGAGTCTACACTTATTTTCATTAATAAAAAACATCAATTGTATTATGAAGGTTAAAAAAAACAAAACTTTTCTTGCAGGGCCGAAAGTCATGTCAGAACATACACATCTTGGGAATAAAGGCTGCTTTGAACTTACTGGGAAAAAAGACAAAAGAAAAAAATTGATGATAAAGAGTTAGATAAGAAAGTGCGTGAGAAGGAGACAGTCTAGAGGAAAAAAAATGCAAGGAAATATCTCCACATAAACTTTACAGGGAGTTTAGCAGAAAACATGAATCAGTTGCTTGCAAGCATAAATGAGCACAGCTCCCCTGACTTCAGAACTCCTGACATACTAGCTGGGTTTAATAAAAGAAAACGACGTGAAAATACCTAAAAGCCTTGCTCCGCTCATGTCAGTACAATGTTTTAAATTGCCTTTTCCTTGAAGCCAGAATTTCACCTGAAAGTTTCTTGTATTTGCACTCACCAATAGAAAGCAAAAATTGGCAGCAGAATGCATGATCTGAGCATCCTATGGCCAGAGATACCTCATCTGCCGCCTCTGCACCTTTGGCAGACGAGCACATTTGCAAGTGGAGAGGGTGTGATGGAATACAGCTAGAGAGCACAACATTTTAGTCCTGGCTGAAGCAGGTACCATCGCTTGGGACTTGTTGAAGCTGTTGCCACCTAGAGCATAATGAAAGTCTTTTGCAGAGGCTATTCAGAACGCTGCTCTAAAAAGAAGCACAGGGAGCTTTAAGGGGCACGTCTAGCAAGTGTGAGAACAGCACACAGTCATACTGCAAAAAACCTCAGTGAAATTCATTTCAGTTGTTAAATATGTATTCAGGCTACCAGGCAGGACATTATGGCTGTCGCCATTACAGCTTTTCAGCCTGGATAGCACTAACTAATTGGATTACAGCTAGGTTAATTACAGCTGTCTGTTCATGATGCAGTTGGATCTCCCAGCTGCCATGTCACAACCAAAATTACACTGCCTCCATCACTTCCAAGCAGAAGAACGACTGAGAAAGCTTTGGCTGCAAAACTGTCACTTTCCATTGAAAATGGGCATATTATAACAGGAATTAAAAGAAAAGCACTGAACAAGAATGTAGTAAACAAGCGAGCGCACACAGTGATTCTGTCATAGCAATCTGAAGCAACTCCGAACGAGAGCTAAGCAGGGCTCACCCACTGTACAAGAGCACAAAGACCAGAAAAAGCAGTGTGATTTTCTAAAGACACATGATGAAACATTTCCTTTTATTGACTGCCAGCTTTACTAACTCCCCAAAGGCGCTTCTCTGCTAGCCTGGCTCAATCAAATGCTTCCCAGCTGAGGACAGCACCTCTCTAAACAGAAGGATCATCCAAGGCCTTATGCACAAAATGAGGATAATATCTCCCAGAACTACCAAAAGCCTAAAAATTTTACTGATTGTTTATAATACTGCAGTGAAAGGGAATGCAAAGGAAGAGGTCTGTAGGCAACTCCCACTTTCCATTCCCAGTGAACTTTCTCAGCCACTCAGCCTGCCTCGTTCACCTCAGAGCACTTAGCTTTAGAGGTTTTTATAATAAACATCTTATGCAGAGACTGTTCAGGGTGCTACCCCAAAAAGCGGAGCAACACCATCTATCACAACAGGGTACCGTGAGTGACCGCTCTATCAGATTTAATTACAAACTCCAGGCTAGCACACAGAACAGCAATGAGGAACGCTCCTCACTGCAGACACCAAGTTTGGCATGTCAGGCTTTGTTACGAAATCACTTCATCTTTCTGGGCCAGGGTGGTATCCGCAGTAACTAGCTTCATTTCCAATCTGTATCCAGGGATTATTGTAGGGAATTCAAGGACAAGAAAGAAATGGAGAGACAGGGTAAGAAAAGAGGTTGGCATGTAGTTTTTTGTTAAAAGTACGTTTTGAATTCATATGGCTTTAGAAACTACAATATCAGTAGAAAAAAAATGTCTTTAATGTTAAATTTCCCCTCAAGATTCAAGTGAGCGTTAATGCTGGCCGCTTCACTTCATTCCTTCCCCTAACTTCCAAGCTGAAATGTCAGCTCAAGCTATTTACAGTCCCTCACTTTAGACTTTCCTAAGGCACAGTCAAAGGAACATTCAAATTTCCATTCCATCAATTCAAAGAAAAACAATCCCAAACTTTGGATGTGTTGGATACAAGGATTAAAACTGTGTACTGCTTACACGTCTCCTCGTTTTGTCTAAAACAGAGGGGTTGGTTCTACACATGATTTGGATGTGCTTAAAATCTAAGCTATAAAGTAACACTAATGGCACCAGAGACCTAAAAAGCTTATCAGGTGTTTTTCTGTAGGATATTTAACTACAATCACATCACTGCCCTCACATGATGCAGAAACATTCGTTTCTGCATAATTTTCAGCTTGCTGAAATGGTCCAAAGCAGAGTCCAAATGAGACTTAAAGGAGCGCAGACAACCAATGGTCCTTGCTTGATTGACCTCCCTCATTTTTGGACTTCTTTCGTTTAGCAGTATAGACATACCAATAGCAAGTGTATTCACGGGACTTGTACTATTTCAGATGGTTAGTGGACCATCAGTCAGCAGCCAGCTCTTCTTGCAGAACAGCTTGTAGCTGCTGCTGGAAGATTTTTGCTGGGACTGGTTTGACTGGGATACTGCAGCAACAGAACAGTGGCTTAAGCTTAGCGCTGGTACTGCCGAGTCTAGAACATGCTGCCTGCAGGTACTTCAGAACAGTGAAAATGCAAATGTAACCTGCAAGTGTAACAGGCAAGAGACTAAAAGCAAAATCAGCTGGATTTGAAGTCTTCTGCAGAGAACAGTGTCTTATTTTCTTTCTTTGCTGAGCTCTGTCTCCTTTTGCCGCTTTTGGGCTTCCCCACAGACTGACTGAGCAGACATCGTACCTCACTCCCTTTGCTGCTCTTTCCTGTATTTCATAGTCATTTTGTCCCACAGAGAGAGAGGAAAGAAGGGAAACCAGAAAAATCTCTTCCTCATCCTCCTTACAATCTCCTTCTCTGTTTCTCCCCTCCCCTCTGTTAGCACAAGGCTAAGCTCTCCCCAGTGAATGAGTCAGGGACCCTCTGGGGACCTGCAAGGAGCTCTGCAGAGCTGGGAAGCAGGCGCCAGCACAAACAGGCTGTGCTGCAGGTAGAAAAATATTTAGCAAAGAGCAAACTGACAGTGTGTACCTGGCTCGTCACTGTGCCTGGTGGAGCTTCCTCTGCATTGCTGAGATACAGAACTCCAAAGCCTAGGAAAGACAACTCAGGTTGTAATATGGACACTGCTACAGAGGACAGACCTCTGAGTACTACTGCAGGTCAGGTCAGCCATCAAGGAGCCTCTTCTCAGCTTCTTCTCACCCAGGACTGATGTTTGACTACAAAATTATGTTTTTCCCACCCCCTGCTGTTTCCCTCTGCCTTCACATCTGTGGTCTTATCTGGAACCACGCACTTGCACCATGCTGTGATAAAAGGTTAACATAAGTAAATGGCAAACCCACATTGCTGGCAACATCTGTTGAGTGAGTCATTCTTGCTATAGGAGCCGTTTCCTTTAAAGTGGAAAGAAAGAACATAATACAGAAATAAGGACCCAGTCATTGAACTTTCTATAAATAATTCCTCTTCATTTTCTATCACCAACTGTCTTGAACTCCTTGCTCTCTCCCTTGCCATCGAAGTTCCCAGCCCTTGGTTCTAGCAATTTGTCAATGAATTGCAAAAGGAACAGCGTGAGTCAGCCCAAGCCCAGACAAACAGTAGCCTATGGGGAACCTTCTCGTACTCCAGAGGGGAAGATTTTATTCCTTGGCTTTAAAAACTCGGTGCAATTAGAACAGGAAAGGGGAAAAAACAGCTGTTCCAAACATGATGTCAATGTTTCCACTACTTCATAGGGAAACCATGTCCCCCCTCTGATCTTAAAGATGAAATAGTAGTGCTTATTTTCCTGTCAGTTGTATGTGTGTGAGGAGAGGGGAGGGAAGAAGGAGGATTTGCTGGCTTTTTACCTAACTATGAATATATCAAGAGCCTGCATCAGCTGAGAAGTGGGAAGCAGCTGGAATATATCTGAAGGGAGCACAGCAGCCAAGCAAGCTCCATAATGGAAAGCTCCCTGCACTGAAGAAATCCTGAGATGGCTCAAAATTCACAGTTCTCAGGGAGCCCTTCTAACTTCCTGAAGTGTGACAGATTAGCCAAGGGTTAAAAAGAAGAAAGTGATCGAGGTGCAGAATGGCCACCTAGCTATTCAACAAGAATACAGCTATTTTCCATGTCTCCAGGTTTGATAAACATAGCTGACAAAAGAGTGGCTAGGATATGCGGTACATACCTGCACTAATCAAATCTGAACCCCAGTTGCACCAAAACATTGCAGCATCTTCAGTCCCCCCGGGCTGCTAACACTGTGGGGGGGCACATAAGTCAAGGCTGATGGAAGAAGCCAAAAACTGAATGTGGGGGATCCAACAGGTCCACAAACATTCCAACATCAAACTTTCGGCTTCTTGGTCTGAGGTTATTTGTCCATTTATTTCCAGGGAGATACTGGTTATCACCTTTATGAACATTTTCCATCCTTTTAAAAATATAAACAGAGTGCAATGCTTAAATCCCTGTCTGTATCTCTTCCCTCTTGTCATGCAAAGTTTAGCAAGGAATGTGATTTTTGTTTATAGAGGTAAGGAATTAAATCCATGTCTCAGCTTGACCTTGGCTGCCCTATTCCATTAAATACCATCCCTCAGACATTAGAAATAAACCATGGAGCAGAGGTAAAGCCTCTCAAACACATCAAATAGCAATTTGTATTTAGCATTTTTGCAGTTATAAATGGCTTTCTGTCAGTTTGATATTGGGTGCCTTGCCCACTCCAGGAGTAATGCAACATATGATTCTTGGTTTATTATGCTATAAATTATGAAGTCATGGAAAACTGTCAGAGAACAAGACACATGTCCTTGCAATGTAATACTGCCTCCATAGTCATCCCTGTGGAGGCTGAGCTACAGGAAAAGATTTGGGAAGAGGGGAAAAACATCTTTCCCATCAACAGCTGGATTCAGACTCTACCTGTTGCTCAAACTGCTGGCCAATTCAGCCTTCTTCTGTGGTTACATTGAAGTAACCCTGGCAAAGATAGTGCACAGGGGACTTTAAACCATTTGCTCAGAAAATTTCATCAGGCACAACATGATCCGTTGTCCTCCACTTGCTTTATATTAAGGAAAATCAAAACCAGCTTATAGCAAAGGTTAAAGTATAGACATCTTGTTCATGCTTAACACGTAGCTATCGTCATCACTCCAAAAATGTAACAGCCACATGGAGAAAGGCACAGCAACTGTGGAAAATATTTGCAGTTGTAGTCATGCACTGTCAGTAACAAAAGGAAGGATGTGTCTGTGCGGCGTGGTACTTCTACCATGCTGAGATGCCAGGGCAGTTACATGCAGGGCATAATCTGCGATTCAGTTAGCCTTCCCAGGCTAAACCTGTCTGTAGGAAGAGGGCCAAGCTCAGGAGTTTCAAACTCTTCACGAGGGAATTTGTATCTCTCAGGAGATCAGGTCTCTGCTGGTGCCAGTAGATCACCTGCTCTCATTTATCAACAGACATCCCAGGGCACCTACTGCAGTGCCACAGTCAGAGTAAGACCGATCCCCACACATTCTGAACTCTCCTCATATAGTTTAAGGTACCTTGAATAAAGAAATTAAATACTCTAACAGGTCTGTCAGAAATAGCACTAAAAGTACAGAAGAGAGCAGGAAAAACAGGAGGACTTGCTGACACTTAACAGGAACATTGGTGTGGGGGGCAAGGGAGCTCCTCCAGGCCCTGGGGAGTGCAGTGGAAGTAGTAAGAGGAGGAAAATGAAGAAACAGAAAAAGGAAGAACAGGACTTTAGATCTAGGAGAGAAATAAAAAGGAGGCACAGGTTAGATAACAAATACTTTTGAATCCCAAATATCTAAACTTCTGGTGTTTTCACCCTTAAACAATTTGAGACAAACCATATTTCATTCCCCTTTCGGCATTCACCACTCTCTCAAATTATCTCCCAAACAATGGCTTTTACTACTGCTTCAAAGAGTCAAATAGGAAATTCCTGCTACAGGAAATTATTATTTTACCCCATTTTTTATGTAGAACAAATTATTTTTCCCCCATTATTTCCACAAGATCTGGAGTTTGAAAGAACAGCTTATAAAATATAAGAACTGGGATTGCACAAAGGATAGGCATTACGATTTGGGGGGGGATCTGAACACAATCGTGTGCTCTGTTCAAATCCTCTGACCCTGGAGTGGAAACTATCACGTTCCCAATTCCTAAGGACCATTCTGACTTTTTTTTCCTCTCTAGGAAATCTGCTTTTTCATATACACATACATATGTTTGCTCGTGACAGCTGCCCCTGGTCCTCCCTCCGTTCAGTCCTCTGCGTTACATCCACAATGTTCTTGAGAGCACTGAGTCTCTGTGGCCCATTAAAAGCTGAAGTGTGCAAACAGATCTGAGGGAAGCTGTTCATGCTTGAGGACAAGCATAGTCACTAGGAAAGCCCTTGTTGACCCATTAACGCCAAACCAATTCCATGCCGAAACATGTAATTAGTCCAGATATCTAATACTGGAAGCTATTTCCCTGGGAAGTTTTGAAAGCCGTAACAAAGTTAAAAAGCATGAAAAAACAAAGATGAAATGCTGTTTCACATTACTGAATTCACTGTCCTTGAGGGTGCGCATCCGAGAACGGCAACCCAGCAAGAAACAAGAAGCAGCTGAGTTTAAACAAAACTCCCATCATGTGACTTTTCACTTAACAGTGGTGATTACACAATTGTTGTTCTGTTATACAAGCAAGCAGACTCTGCTGCCTGCAAATAATCAAGTTAAACTTGTGAAGGTCCAGAGCTGTAAACATCCTCCCCATTGGGAGCCCAAAGATCTTTCTGAAGGGAGCAGCATGGATCTCATTATACTAAAAATATCCGAAGTGATTAGATTTTGTTATGGGTAACATCTTTGCCAAATCTCCTCTATAAACCTTACTTTGTTCTTAAAGACAAATAAGAGCCCAAGCCACCAATCTGGTAAGCATAAGATGGGCACTATGGTAAAAGCCTTTTCTGAATCAGGGCAGTTGCATTTTGCAAGGACTTGCTGCTTTAAATTGTTAGCGCCTTCACTTATCTTTTTTCTTACAAAATGAGCAAAACGTACTGTCCAGTTTCAGCCGACTCTTGTAAAGGGTAGCATGAAAGGAAGCAGAGGAAGATCAGTAGTCATAAGAAACCCAGTGTTTTCATCTCCTTTGTTTTAGTCCAGAAAATTGCTCAAAGAACAAAATGGATGCTGAACTCTGCATTCGGGGAGCTAAATGAATCCGTTACATAATGGGACCTCAGCGCATTTACATCCAAATGAATTTGTAGAAAGCTGAGACACAGAAGTACAGTAGCCATTAAAGTAGAAGTATTTTGATTTCCTGGAGAAAACATGATGATTCCGACCCTGCATATCACCAAGATTCAAATAACCGCAAAAAAAAATCTCCCTGTAGCAGCTGGCATGAATTCAAGTGATTTTTCTTCAGAACAATACCCAAATCCTTAAACGGCCCTACTAATCCTAGTGGGAGGGAAGCACTTCCCAACCTTTACCACTACCCTGGTGTACCAAAGTGACATACTGCACACATACTGCATGCAGACCTCAGGCTGAGGTGGTATCTTACTCTGGCTTCAGTTCCCTTAACCTTATTCCTACATGTGAGATCATCTCACAGCCTTTTTGATCAGCCTTAATCTAAAATTGTGTCTCTGCGCACAGAAACTCTAATGCAGACTGCAGATGCTCTCATAAGATGGTCCCGGCAGGCTCAGCAAAGCTCAGCTTCAACTCTGGCATTACCACAAATCACTATTCAGCCAGCTCAAAGCAACAAGCTGACCCTCACCAGGTTTTCCTTACCTCTCGTTAAAATCAGTAGCAACTGAATACCTAATAGCTTTTAGACAGCCAGCATAAAATCAAAGCATCCTGCAGGACAGCAAGAAATCGCACAGCAGCACTCTCATTCCTCAAGACTCCCTCTCCTCTAAACAGAGTGAAGTCAAAATGAAAATCCAGCCTGGACCCCTTTTCCACAGAAGTCAGTCCAGAGTTTGTTAGACCCTTACTGAACTGGCCGGTGATCCTAGGTTTGCTGCTGAAAGCAGAATCCAGGTTTTGAGATTCAGGCTACCTCCTGCATGATTTGCACAGTTCCCCTAAATATACCCATAAATAGAGCTTTCAAAAATCTGCAGTGAAACTCATATAAGGGAGTGGAGTCCGCACTGACATAAATCTCAGGAAACGTGTTTGGTTCAGATGAGCCTAAAAGAGTTTAAACTCTGAGCCAAATCTGTTTAATCTGGAAATGATGCTGGAAATCTCATAAAGTTAACTTTCTTGAAAGATTTGTAGTACTTCCTTATTTGCATGCGGTCAGAAATTACTACTAAAAAAAATGTCTTTTCATGCTATTTCAGTATTTTAGCTTTATGTTTGAGCCAAAATCAAAGCGGTTTTAATTTTATTTTCAATAAGCTCTAACCAGCCTGTAAAAAGAGGGTTGCAATTAGATTTGGGTTAATATATTAAGATTTGTTCCATAACCCTGAACACAGTAGTCCTATGCTTTTTGCCCCCTTTTTTAAATAGTATTAATCAACCGTGCTTCCACTTTGCCAAAGTTTTTAATTGGTGTGGCCATGGCAGTCCCCTCTTGTCGGGATAACACCCAGAAAGGCGTCGTAGCCCCCCCAGCTCAGCAGGGGACCCCTGCTGACATGCTGCCTGCCACCATCGGCCGCATCATGGCCACCTCCAAGAAGCCACCAAAGTCCGCCTGAAGCACACATGGCCAAGAGCATCCCAGTGGCTGCTCTGCCCTCAGAGGGAACCTCTTGTTCAGCACCGAGTGCCTTGTTACTCCGAAGCAAACACTGTCAGATGCAATTCTCTGGTGCCCATCAACTTCAGAAGGCCTTTTATCTGCCCCAGATGCCTGCTAATGAAAAGGGGTTGCTGCTCCTTCTGCTGAGGCCAAAAACTGAGTGGCAGCAGTGACTCTTGCCAATTCCGGATCTAACTCTAGGAAAGTTGCATTTTCCAACCCCACCAAAAGAAATGCCTGTCACATTATTCATACATGTGGTCTCTTACCATATGAGGAGGCAGGCTGTGAAAGGGAAAAGCCAATGTTAATATTTGCACAACCAACCCAGGCCAGGATCAGAACAAGTAAGACAGTATGTCCCTGAATCTTGCAGCAGACACCGAGCAGTGAGAGTAACCTTTAGGCAGCTGAGGGGCTCCCAAGGATGATCACTCTTGAGCTTTAACAGATTTTGGATCTGATTTCCGCAGCTGTGCAATATGGTGCACAGACTACACGGTAACAGTGGTGCAAGGATGCCACAGCAGTACCATGAGTCCAGCTGTATGCCGTAGCAAACAGCGAGGTGCTGGAAATACTACAGCATCAGACACATCTGACACCAGTCTTCTACCACCAGGTCCTGCTACTCCCCTCTGTGGCCCGCTCCCTGCCTGTATCTCCTCTATACCATGGCAGTGGGGCGGGCACAGATGACACCAGACTATGTTCTCCCTTTCCTTCCCCATGGACATGCCTCCCACTCCGGTGTGGGGCAGATTTCCTGCACGCAGGCTCACAAGGAGGTGGCAGATGTGATACGATAGAAGGGCTTTTATGATGTGGTGCCATAAAATAAAGCATCCTGCTCTCACCCCCACTGCGTGAGCATGGATCACACTCGTTCTTCTCAATTTGTATCTGTCTCTGAAAATGTAGGCAAAAGCAAAGGGATCTTCTGCTATATAGAAATGATGTGGCATCTGGAATTTCTCCTCATGAATAACATACTTTTATTCATAAAGGCCTATAGCAGAAGCACGGCGCCCTCCTTAACACGGATAATCAAATATTGGAGGGAATACCTCAGAGAAATACTGAGAAAGCATCTGCGTTTCTAAGAAAATCATCAAAAAGAAAACACTTTATTCAGAGAAACTCCAGGATATCCATAGGATATTCTGGGGATTACAAATAAGATTTGAAACTAGAAACAATAAAGCAATTTTCCCTCAGGCTTAGAAAGAAAACTACTCCAACTTGATTTAAGAGAGGGCAAGGGCTCTAGAAGTAAATCCATGGCAGTGAACTCCAGAATGTATCAAGAGACCAGAGCTGGCAGAGAGCGTCGTAAGATCCTACCTTTGGTGCCAAAGGAATATTCCAGTTTTGAAATACACAGCTTGGAAAAATCTGCTGGAATTTGTAAAAGATGCTTTGAAAAAAAAAAAACCAACAACACAAACCTGTACCTTCTAGCAATATTTCCAACCCCAAAAATCTTTACTGAGCAGAAGACCATCTTACAGAGAAAAGGTATCATCCATCCCAGAGGAGTCTGGAAGGCGAATCGAGAAAAGGGTGCAAACAAGTGACTTCACACTGGGGGAGTTTGGTTTGGCAAACAAATGCTAAAAGAACATGATGGAGATGCTTCACGGTCCAGAAAGGATGAACTGGAGTAGACCACAAACAGATGTCGAAAACATGGACTAAGTAAATGAGGAAGAAGCAGAAACAAATTTTAGGAAATTCTAGGACAGAGTTAAAAGACTTTCAGATGAAAAGACAGGGGGAAGCAGTTGGTTTCCCATTAATCCAGCTCTACCATAGCATGTCATTTGGCAAATTCAGAGGGTGGACTAGGTGATCTTGGAGGTCTCTTCCAACTTAGATTATTCTGTGACTCTGTGAAAATAACATGCTGGCATAATATTTGCAGTGGCATTCATGAATATGGATGTTAGGAAGGAAGAAAACTAGGTAAAAAAGGTCTGTTGGCATAAGAACATCTTGATGTAAAAGTTTAACAGCCTTGCTCACAGCTTTCATTAATAAATGGCCATAAGCAGGTCAGTAATATGATAAGGATGGAAATGAGAAGGATTTCAACCACCACAGAAATGAGGTTGTGGAACAGCCTCCTCCCAGCAGCAGCGGGACTCGGTCTTGACTTGAAACAATCCATCTTGATGCACTTACGAATGCCATTACCATGTGGTTGCCTGAGAGGCAGAGCCAAGACATGATCCTGAAAGTCCTTTCCAGCCTTTTTTCCTAGGTCCTCCAGCAGCACCGTGGCAGTCAGTCGATGTCTGTGTTCTTCTCAGCATGGGGCTGCCCCTCGGTCGTCCCAGCTCCCCCGACTGAAGCAAGGCATGTTCACCAGCTGAACAAAAAGCAAAGCCATTTCTACAGGAAATGGACCAGCCCTCCTTTCATGTTTGTATTGCAATATCTGAAGGCCTATCATCCATCAGCCAGCACCACTTTCTTTGAAGCCCTCAGTAAAATGAATTTTAGCAACAGGGTGGGCCAAGTTTCAGATGTTACACTGTTTCCACAGCTAGATTTCAATTTCTTTTTCTCTAAAGGTCAGAAATAATTAGTGTCATGGTCTTGCCCATGCCCATCCCAGAAATGATCCCTAGGATGATTTGTAAAATTTGGATCTGCGCTCCACTTTGGCCTCCAGCATTGCCCACGACTCTAATTGAAGCTAAGTACTTCATCAAGACCACGCACAAACATAGCTTGCTTTGCCAAGGGTTACATCCTTAGAGCCTCTTTGCCATGGTCAGGCAGATAATGTTTTCCCTTCACGGGGTAGATTCGAAATACTTGATCTGTTTTTCTCAGCGCGTTCCACTCTCATCAGGAAGTCAATGCCAGACGCAGGGTTTCAGCTCCAGGCCAGGGCCTGTAGCTGATGCATCACCACATGAACACTGGCCAGCCAAATGCCATTTCTTTACGTTGTGGCTAATTCAGTAGCTGGCTTTCTGCCACAGAGCAACAGGCAACAACTACAGTAAACTGCATCTGGACTAGGAACCATGAGGGAGCTGACAGGAGGAGATGGTAGAAGAGCCCCCCGCCAGCTGCTCACCAGCCCTGCTCGCAGCTGGAGGCAGCTCCTCCTTTGCCAAGCCGCTGCCTAGGGCTCTGCTTCTCCAGAATAAACACCACCCACTTGTCCTGGCACAACAGTGGGGTGCACCCCATACAGTCTGGAGGACAAGGATTCAGAAACAGCGTCCTCAGAGTGGACATGAAAGGAAGATGCCTATGTGGAGTCACCCTGTTCTTCGCATACTCCCAGTGCTGCAGAGCAGAATTTGCTCTCACTAACCTCATTCATGATTAAGAGCCCAAACCATCCTATGATTCTGTGAATACTTTACAGCATTTTCTTTCTTGCTTTGAGGAACTCAGATGAAAACAACTTGGTACATCTGATTTTGTGAACACAAGCAAACGAGCAACTTCACTGCTTCTCCCCTGCAGCAGGTAGCTGCTGGCTTACTTTCCAATGCATCAGTAAGTCTCAGCTCAGGAGGATTTAAAAGCAATCAATAAAGATATTAAAAAATGTTTTATATAAGATCCATCAACCATTCACGACTAACACTTTTTATGACAGGGATCACTTAACAGTTCTGCCCACAGGAGGCAGAAGCATGCAGTTTGGGCCCGAGCCCGTTCTCAGAGGTGTCCATCAGGCACTTCAGTCCTAAAGGCAACCAGGCTCAGAGCTCCACAGCTGCAGCAGTCATGTTTGGAGCTAATGCTACAGCCAGGCTAACAGACAGACAAGCCTGGAGGAAGGAGGAGTACTTTTCCCTTCTCTTGGCCCCGGGGGATTTCAGACCATCTCAAGCCAATTGACATCTTGGTGGAACTTTGTCAGCAGCTCATTGACATCTGCAGGCTCACAGATGCAGCCACTGGAACTGCTCATATCAGCAAAGTCCCCTTAAGGTCCAAGGTTGGATTTGCTGGATGAAGATGACCAGCATGTGATAGGATGAAGGACCTTTTCTCTTTAGTTGAACACTGATTTTTATTTACCAGCACAAAAAAAAGATACAAGAATTTTTAGATTCTACTGCTGTTCTAAGTATGAAGGACTGGAAAGAAAATACTCACATTTCCCCTTGGGATAAGACCATCATCTATTTCAGGAAAAAAATCAATTTTCACCAACAGATGAAGAAAATTCAAAACACTGTCTTTGCAAAAAAAGAATATGTAAATATTTTAAAGGACTTTTTGCTGTTTAAAATGTTTTTATTATAGTAAATTCTTCTGTTTAAGACAGGGCTTGAGAGGAAACCCACATAAGAATGTTCTTCATAATATCCCACTGATTTGAAAGGATCAGATTTTCTCCCCTACAGATTTGGTACTGGTACTAATTAACATCATTTTCCAAGAAATGTTGGAAGTCTTGTGTTCCTAAAAACCTTCCAATGACAGCAAGTCTACATGCCCCTAGGCAATTCAGTGCCTCACTCTCCTTAGGACTTTTTTTTAAATAACTATCCCTAAAACTTCCTTTCCTGTGACTTAAGCCTTTAACTAATATTCTTATTTATACTGTACATGGAGAAAAGCAATCTTTTGCAGCTAACATATATTTGAAGAACATTATGTCTCCCTTAGAGTTCCCCCCTTCACATTTAAGGAGCCATTCTTTCAGCCATACACCAAAGGTCATGGCTGTTTTTAGACTTTTGATCATTCTTGGGTTTTTTCCTCCAGGGTTCCTCCAATTGCTCTTCATCTTTCCTCAAGTGCTTTGCCATTCCTGAAGTCCTGCTCTCCAGGAGGCAAGAAGCCACTGATAAAGGAGATCTGAAGACAGGGAGCAATGAGACAAACAAAACCTCAGAACAAAACTAGTAGCAGGAGGATGTTTGCTCACAGTACTTGCTACAGTACAACTTCAAAAACTCAGCATTATTAAGTAAAAGTTCAGTGTGCTTATCTTATCTGAATGTTTGCACATTCATAGCATTGAGTCAAAGCCTCATTAACCATGGAGACCGGCTCTATGAACTTCTAAATACTAATTGCTTTACATTCTTTGAAGTCAACCGTAGATGAGGTTTGGCTAAGTCAATCTTTTATTTTTGGAAGTCTGTGCCATTATCTCTCTGCACCCCAGTTTTGCCAGTTTAACAATGCAGTTTGTCTTTCCTGATTTATTTTTCTTTAAAAAACGTGGATGATGTGAGCAGGCATCACAGATTCTTTGCTATAACTGGTAAACAGGTGAGGCAGGTGCAAGAAGAGATGCACAACATAGTAAGTTGACTGAAAATGCAGTGACAAAGGGAATAGATCTAAATAAAAAGGAACATGGAATGAGCATCAGGGAAGTGATACAGCACCTGGATTTTTTTCCTCATTTGTGAGATTCAGGCAATTGGGAAAAGCTACAGGGTCAAAAACCACCACATATATATCTAAAGCCAATACCACCGGGTTTCAGAGGGGAAGAAAAAAAAAAAGCCAAAGGACTCCATTTTGACCTCAGCATGGGTTTCCTCTCACTACTTCTTATTTGTTCTGAAAATAAACCATTCTTCCTCCAAAAAGGCACGTGAAGATTAGGCAACAAAAGGTGAAATCATCTTAGGTGTAAGGGAATTGCAGGCATTTCACAGCAGAGCCTTACCATTTACACAAGAAAGATTGGTCAAGTTGGATGACATTACCACATGGCTACCATCCTGCTCCACATGCATGCTGGACGACAAATCCCATTACATTTAGGCAGCACATCAATCATACCAAGCTTGCGCCATGAAAGAGGAGGAAGACGGGGCAGAAAAAAGCATTTCACATCAAGTTCTGCTTTCTGTCTGCTAAAGCCATTTGCAGATGCATCACTCACATGCTTAGATCTGATTTTGTTTCTTTAATGCGACTGTTTAGCATAACTGACTGTCAAGTGGAATGTCTGCGTCTGTGGATACACACTCCTTTAGGAACATCATCTATAGAGGAGGATTAATGTAAACAATTATGCAGGCTCTGGTGACCCAGTGACTCACCTTACTAACCAAGGAGCCCAAACACAATCATCTCCATCAGCCTGAGTTGCATCTTCGAGCTCCCTGTGCGCGGCTCCTTATTTCTAAGTTTCCATTCACCGTTTCCAGGACGTTGATATATTGACTAGAACAGAAAGAACTGTTTTCAGTTCTTTTTCTGAGTCAGAGCAAACTTGCCTTCAATCTAGCTCACTGATTCACCTTCCCTCCTGCCACCCCCGTGTGCCTGCACCCTGGCTGACCACACAAGTCCTTTCCAAGCTTTTCTCCCAGGAATGCTGGATGCCAGTTTTACTGGGCTCCCGTTCATAGCCTCAAGCCAGGGCTAGGTCACTCACAGTGCTGTGTTTTTTCTCCCTCTGCCTCTGTTTGCTGATCAAAAAGGCCAACCCAGTTGAGCAAGACTTTTTCCCTCCACCTTTTCAAAGTGACATGTTGCATTTCAGCTTTTTCTAAACCAGCTGAAAACTGGGTCAGGGAAACAGCTATGCTTTGCCACCCTCTCTGCGTGTCTGAGCTCAGCAGGCAGTAGTTTCATATAGCACCTTCCCTAGACACCAGGAATTTATACTATATAGCAGACAGTCAGCATACAGTGGTATTGAGCAGGGAAAAATTAGATTCACTTGTATGTGGATTATTTCATTAGATCTCACAGACTTACACGCTGATTAGGTAGTGTTTCACATCCATTTGCGCTGGCTTTTGCATAGGAACAAGTAAATGGGTAGCAGGCACCAAAATGAAGCCAATTATGTGTTATTTCTATGCATATTTATATCATACATTTTTTTTTCTGATTATCAGTAATGAGAGGCTGAACAATCAGAGTAATAAAGTCTGGCTACTACAAAATATTTGATGAAAATACAAGGGAATTCGTCAATTTCAAATGAGATGCCATTTACATGAAAATGAAAGCAGCAGTAATTCCCACCAGAAAATAATAGCTCTCACCTCCTCCTTTTTTCTACAGTATAATCATTGCCACTTATTACTTTTTGCTACGCATTGTAGATATGGAGAGAGCTCCATTACACTGCGTCGTTGAAACTCATAAAAAAATGCATCTTTGCACAATGAATCATTCCAGTCACACGGCAGGGCACAGAGGAAATCTCCCCCTGTACCCTGCCCAGGAGAGCCTGCTCCGCTCTTCCCCACTCCCAGAGAAGACAGCAGCTCAGGCCCAAGGAGTGAGGCTAATCCAAGACCAGAGCAGCCCTGAGGCAGCAGCCGTGGGGTACAGCCCGCACCCCAGAGGAATCCCCTGCCCAAAGGAATCCCCCACTCACTCCATGGTGCAGCAACAGCGAGGCAAAGCACCTCTGTACCTGGAACACCCCACGCTGTTCTCCCTGTCAGCAGCAGCATCCCGTGCAGCCCCCCACATCCTGACACAGCACAGGGAGCCTGCCCACTCCTGGGGTGCTTGCAGCAAGGGGAGCAGGGGAACACCAGGGGAGCATGGCACTGAAATCTGGATCCAGCTTAGGTGTGCTGGCTATGGTAAAGTTACCCTTCCCACGTACAGATAATAAAGTGCCACGTATCAGTGAGGAGGAGGCCAGTGAAAGCCCTGGGGGTGAGGCTTTACCCAGGTCACCCTCACATCTTGGAGTAATTTGAAAGAGGTGAGAGAAAAGACGTCCTTCAGCTGCACGTTTTGGGGAAGGAAGAGCCACCTGAAGCCATCTTTAAGACACTGAGTCAAATGGAGCCAGTGGTGGGAACTCTCTGATGGAAGCTGTAAGGACAGCAAGCCTCGTGAAGGCACCCTGGCGGACTTTCCCTTTCCTACTCCTGGATTTTGCCTTTCATCTTCAAAAATATGATTACAAGATTCTCTTTACTTCCGTCAGCAGTCTGCTGCATAGCAGATCTCTAACACGTGCATAGCCACTTGAACGTGTCCCTGAGATAAAATATTTATAGCCCATATGCAGGCCATCTGTGTATGCACATGCATCTCTAACAAAGAAATCACAAGCAGAGATAAGACAGCCTTAGGTAAGAGCATCGGCAGCTCGCATTGGCCCTGGGAAAAAGCCACCTAGAGATCTTAGGACTGCACATCTTATAGGTAATAAATACACCACCAGAAATTACAGACCTCATTAGAATTTACATTTCCTTGGGGAACTCCCAAGAATTTGGTTCTGGGTCTTTGCACAGCTAACAAGACCTGGCACAAGTTTCCTAACTGCACATAGATCTAGATTATTGCTCAGGAATAATCTGTTTTTCTCAGTCTGCCTTGGTTCCTTGATGCTCTTTCTTCACAAACTACATCACCCTTGAAAGCATTCTACACTGGGAGAAGTCTCCCATTTTAAATATAACTTATTTATACAGAATGTGAGTAATTAAAGCAGAAGTGGAACCCTTTAGATAAACACAAGCCAAAAACTGTTGCTATAAACATGCTTGTGGGCTTTCTGCCTGCTGGTCTCTTGAGCCAAGCTGCTTTATTTCCACACTGGGACTCTTGGAAAAAAAAAAAAAAAAAAGATGTACACAAAAGATGCATATCCAACAGTCTTCGCAGGATGAACTGTGTATCCCTGTGGTATCAGTGATCCTTGGAAAGGGGCAAATTTGCTGTAATTCTTTCTGAAATAGAGAAATTCCCGTCTTTGTCTGCACATTTGGAAAGTCCAAATTAAACAGTTTTCCTCTTTTCCCTATTTCTTAATGCTGGATTCGTTATGTCAGAAATCTGCATTTTTATTCACTCCATGGTTGTTTGAATGCCCTGTACCCCATAAAGAGATTCTCACTGCCTACCCGAAGTAGTAACGCACATTAGATGTAACAGATCACCTTCTTAAAGTGCTTGTTTCTTCATTGAGTGTAATACATGTTAAACACTCCACTTAGGATTAATGTCAATTTGTTGTCTATCTTTTATGCCAAATAATGTAGTTTAAAGCTTAAGCATTGTACAGCACCTGTTTTGTGCTGAGGTAAGAGATACGTAGCTTGAAGATACACAGCTAGTGTAAACCAAGTGAACATGCAATGGCATGGAGGAGCAAACCTGGTATGAATTTTAAAGCACTGAATTGTTTAAAGTATCCATGAAAATATTTTGAGCAATTAAGGTATCACAATGTTTTTGAAAATCTTTGAAAATATTTACAAATGATTGTGCTCAACTTGTTTTCCCTAGCTTCCTGTATGCTTTATGTGAACTTATAAGGTGAGTGAATGGGCTAAAATCTTATCCCAAGCAGAAAGAAAACACAGACCACCTGGAACACAAGAGCCTGTGAAACAGGATGTCCCATTTCTCATCTTTCCCAATGATAATCAAAATAACAATGTAGACAGATGGATTTTTAACAGGGACAAATCAGGTGAGGTCAGATGAGAGAGGATCTAGGAAGTACTGTAGTCTTCATTTAAAGTCCAACCACTGAATCAAAAGGGTATTCTACAAGGTTAGAATCCAATTCCAGAGATGATCTGGAGCCAGTCTAAGTCAAAGGAGCCAGGTAGTTGCTTGCATAAAGATCTTGCCAAGACCTGGCTGAAAGTGATGTAGAGGTTACATAAAAGCAGGGTGCCCAAATCTGCAAGAAGAAAATCTATAAAGCATTTTCTTGCCCTAGAAGTTTTAACCTTTGTGCTAATGATACAAGTAGTGATCAAATGGAAATTCTGAAAAGTCTTGCTAATGTACAATTACAAAATAATGAGTGTCATAGATGGTCCACAGATGCAGCTTTAGGATGAAAACCCAATGCAAGCCTGTTTACTTCAGCTACTCATAGTGTATACGGGGAGCTATCTCCACAGCTGAAGGTGCAGAAAGATTTGTCTTACTGTCCTAAACATTGTTTTTGTTAGCAATTGGTCTTGTTTATTTCCAACCCACAGTTGGTTTTGCTCACTTATTTTGAGGAATTTGTAGGAAAATCTCTTCAACCATTTTTCAGTTAGAAGAAACAACTATTGCCACATACTTTCCCCCACACAAATACCTCCTAAACAGCTGGAACTTTTAAGCACTGATCTTGGCCAGCCAATAGCTTTGTCAGGGATGTTTGGAGATACTAGACATGGCTACAGTGAGTCAGTGTTGCATTGCCCAAGCATTAAAAATATCACAAGATTGCATTCAGTCATTAAATTGTTTGTCTTTTGGTTACTGAAAAATTAGGATGCACACATTCAAGATTTCCTCTATAGCTGTGATGCCTAGAATCAGGGAAGAGATTAGATGTTCATATACAAATACTGTGGTTCAACTGTTGGAGCTGTATGACAAAACCTCAAACATTCAATACATGACAAATCATGAGCTAGCAGTGTAGATGCAATGCAGTTGGTGGAAGAAAAAGTTAAACAGATAAACTTTAGAGTGCTGTTCACTCCACATATCCAGAAATTAGACTGTATTTAGCAGTTTAGTAAATAACATGTCACACCCACTCTGCCACTCAGTTCATACTTGAAGCCTATGAAAGACAGACAGAAGAGACAGAAGAGTTGCAGGAAACCCTCCTGAAGGAAAGAGTGTGATCTAGGACACCTAGCTAGGACTAGGACACACAGCAGCACCAAAAAGCATCCCTCAGCTAGCAAGGGAAAAACACTGTAATAATTATGCTGCCACACTTGCAGTATGGAAAGGCTTCCAGTACAAATGACATATTCATAATCTTTCAGACAGTTTTCTTATTATCTGAAAGTGTTTATTTCTTGCTATCTTTTGTGAGTCATTCATTAGTTGTTTTTTTGTTGTTGTTGTTTGTTTGTTTACTCTTTTCCCTTCTAATTAATGATTGAGAAAGAAAATGCTCTCAGAGCTTAAAATTTCCATTTGCAATGATTGAGCTGGGATAGGGACTTCATCTTTGAAATTCATTGAATTTGAGAGGGACCAATAGTTAAAAACAAAGACAACAACGAACTGCAGGGAATGCTGAAGTTCTTTGCCAACTCACCTTGAATTTAAGGGATACTTTTGGCCAAAATAGTTAGGGGAAAACCTTTGAAAACATCAAAATGCTCGTGTTATGTTTTCACCCTGATTTCCTTTTTAAATGATTTTCTTTTCCATCTGTTCCAGTTTGGAAATAAGTATGTATATACTGACTCAAAAACAATGCTTTAAGTCAATTTTTTTTTAATTCACAAGCTTCAATAACAAAAAGATTCAAGTCCAAGAGAATTGTTATAGAGAGATGCAAAATGAATTTTCTTCAGCTGGTGGGAATAAAACAAAAGACTATTTACTTTCACCTTACTTTCCTTTTGAACTTTGAAAAGGAAATTAAAAGATTTTTTTTTCCTCCTTCTTTGAGTTGTGGTATCAATACAGTAAACCATTGCATCCTACCTTTCATACCTCTAATGACTCCAGTCAGATTTGTGCTCTCTTCTGGAAAGCACACACTTAAGACACTGTGACTTAAGAGCACAGAGATTCCTGTTCTTTTCCAAAAAAAAAAAAACCACAAAAAAACAGCCTGCCCAGGAGCAGAGCTCACACGCTTCCTTTCCATCCCCAGGCCCAGGAAGAAGACACAGCCTCTTAACACAGAGCTGGTCATTACAGGCAGCCCCCAAATGTCACTCACCTGCCAGAAAGGGAAGGCAACCTTGTGTTAGCATACATTGCAGTAGATGTGCTGAGGAAGAAGATGGAGGTCACTAAGCTGTTTGTCTGAAGCAGGAGTTCCACACTTGGTCTGTAAATATTATCGGAGTAGGACTGTGAATATTTGGGGATTTCTTAAAAGTGCTGCAGCTTTCTGTGTTCCTGTCAGGGATTGCCGAGGGCCAGGGGCCTGCCCAGGCCAGGAGCAGGGATGGGATCAGCCCCAGGAGGGGAGTCAGGGCCAGGCCCAGCCCAGGTTGTGCCTCAGTGACAGGGCTGGGCGGAGCAGCTCTGCCCCAGGTGACAGACCAGCACTCTACAGCAGCACTGGGGTAGGGACTGCGGGCCCCAGGCTAGAAAGGGACCTGGGAGGCTCATGGCAGCTGATCGGGGCTGCAAGGGCCTAGTGGTGCCCCCAGCCCCTCACAGGCACAGCCCCAATAAGGCCTGCAGAGCAATTGAATGGCTGGGGAGTGTCAGTAGCTACCGGGGGTCTGGGAGTAGCCTGCTTGATTGGCAATAATTGCAGCACATTAAACCCATACGCTTTTTCCCCTTCCTCCCTTTTGTTTTTCTTTCATAACATTCTTATTTCTGAAACACAGCACTCCTGTAGGTGCCAGAGACAGGCACTGACTGGGAATCTAAAAATTAAGTGCATTATGTTTGAACGTCTGTTACTCAATTTATGTGTAAGCTTTGGGATAGGCAGGTTTTCAGTGTACAAAACTGTAGCAGCCTTTCCCTTTCCTACTCAGTATAGGAGCTGAAAAATATTGCTTTGCTCTTTCACTTTTTGTTAGTGACACTGTTGTACTGCATTTATTCTCTAAGTTTTAATTTGCTTGTAGTCCTGCTTGCTGTGCCTTTTTTTTTTTCTTTAAAACAGTTTCATATGTATACAACACCCAGTGCAGGACAGTTTTCTCTCAAAAAGCCTTGCAACCATCAGACCTTTGATTAAGATAACAGAGAACATGGCAAGTTCACGTGTGAAGATCTATGGTCCTGACTGTTTCTAGGTACTTAACCTTCTCTACTGGACAAACTCTACTTAAGTAAGGAAGAGGTTAACAAGCTTGTTAAAAGGCTAATTATCCTCAGTCAATTATACCTGAAGCAAGTGGCAGTGTTGTCTCCTTTTGAATTGCCAGTAGAGGACAAGGCTTAGCTTAAAAGGGAATAGTAGGAAAGTTGACTGCTGTTTTGTGGTAAGAGTTACTGCCTGACTCCAAGAAAAATTGTTATGCCATCCCTGTAATAAGGTAAGCTAAAGTGAAAGCTGTGGGCTTGGGCTAGCTGTAATTAACTGTGGCTTATTTTAAGGGGCATGGAATGGCCTTCAGATTAGAAAGTGCTGTAGGCTTGTGAGGATGGACTAGAAGAACTCCTTCAGCAGCTGTACTATAATGAAGTTGACTTTTTCTGTCTTTCTCAGAGGAGGGAAAGGCTTTAAAAAAAAAAAGCAAGAGAAGAGAGGGATATAACAATACTAACTCTGGTGTAGTGTGGTTGGAGGGAGGTGGTTGTGGACAGTTTCACGTCTAAAGATTAAAGTTCAAAAAATAAAGTGAGGTGGCACATAGAGGTGTGTTAGATCACTTTACTTACGTGTATATGAAACAGTGGTGTTAAATTTAAACTAAATTGTCTTGAGTGTCTGTCTCTAGGGTGTACAGAAACCAGAGGAACATAAATACTGCCTGGCCTGTGGTGACTATATCAAGGCCCTGAGTGCATGAGGAGACGTTAATGGCCCGTATCAGCTTCACCTCTGACCTCCATCCCCACATCCCTTCCCAGGGCCCCAGAAACCCTTTTTAAGTTTAGCCCTGGACTTCTCGTCTCCCAGACCTATGTCTTAGATGTATGTTTCTAGCCCTTCCTCTTGGCTAGGCATTGGACTTATGCTGGAGGTAACTGTTCTCTTGGCAAGGCTCCTTGTATGTGTGCCTGTTGTTTGTCTCTAGTCCTGTTTTTGGCAATGTTGCTTGGATGGACTTAGCATCTATGCTGTAGCCTTCCTTCAGACCTTTCTCTTGCCCTGTTTTCTTTTTTTTGCTGATTCTGCTTTGGGCAGTAGCTGACCCTATTGTTTCCTAGCAAAGTAGAGGAGATGTGTTCTTTCTAAATGTCTTCAGGGGCTTGACTAAGGCGATCTCTTCAGTCTTTTAATATTTTTGAAGTCATGTCGCCTTTATAGTGTCCTTCATAGCAATGTGCACTTAATGTTGTGGCTATTCCTTGTACAAAACAGCTCTAAGACGCTTTGTTTTTTTCTTTTGTGGAGGCTAGAGGAAGCTGTTCTTATATGCTGCTCATCTCTGCCTGGATTCCTCTTTTTCATTCCTTCTGCATTACATGAGACAGCAGGTAGGAATATGCAGCCAGCTAATAGTAACTTATTACTGATCTGTTGCAGTTGCTGGAAAGTCTTTCCAGCTAGCACTATAAATTGAGCGTTTCTGTCTTTTCCTTGCTTTTAGTGGGCTGAGAATAGTACTGAAGGGAGGCAATACCATATCTAAGTTTCTTAGTAGTGTGTAGTGAAGATAACGTATGTAGAAGTATTTTTCTTTTACTACATAAGATTTGATCATGGCTATGTGACAATTAATGGTGTAAGTTGTTGCATTCTTTCTTCCCCAAAGTGAGTCTCCATATCTTCTGTCTCAGCTCACAGTGCAGAATTGAGAATTGATTACGGTTGTGATTCTTATTCTAAGTCTGGGAATATACAGAAGAAATGATGCTTCTCCTTATTCTTGCTTTCTGCACTGGCAGCTTCTCTGAGGTAAAATAGGTTGGGAGATTCAATTACCTGTTAACCTTTCTAGAATTATGAACCTGATGAAATCTTATTCTGATACTTTCCCAGGTAATCCAGGGTATTGTTTATAAACAAACAGGGATGGAGGGCTAGGAATCTCCTAGGCTTGAGGAAAAGGAATCCTGTACTAAATTCAGTAATTTTGGGGTTAGTCATAATGCAGTAGTATTGTAGGTCAGAGGGATGTATGTATGTTATATCACAGCAAGGTGTATTTTGAGGAATTAATTTATCATTCTTCCACTCAAAGAAATGCTCCCTTTCTACAAAGGAAGAAGGGAATTACAAATGGATGCTAGATTTCACTAGGAGAAAAATTCATGTTTCTGATATAGTAGAAGCTTAGACCTTTCAGTCCTGACTGCTTGACTCTCTATCAAAAGCATGTGAAGAAGCATCTGGAGTCAGAATCTGGTACTAAGCATGTATGTGCTGTACAAGATGCGTGGAGGTATTTATGCCTTTCTCCCAGCCTGTATAGGTGTAGTGTGTAAATCCAGCTGTCCTGTACATAGCCAATAACTTTGCTGCAACTGGTTGTGCTGAATCCTGTTTTACCAGGTTGGTGGATCTACTGGTGTTGGCATGTGTGAAATGAAGTACAATGTGTTGTGCAGTAGTGCATGAGAATGTGACTCAGTGAGTATTTGTCCTCTAAAGCCATAGCAGTACTAATTGCTATATGCTAATATTGCTAACCATAGCAATACTAATAATGAATTATTTTAAAGAACATCCTTCCACAGCCTGTTTGGCCGTACTTATGCTGACCTTAAGCCTTAAATACAGTGGATTAATCAGTCCTGCAGGTAAAGAGACCACTTTTCCTTATGGATGAATTTAACAACCTCTGAATTTACAGTTGGTTTCAAAGTATAATAGTCTGTTAGCTTTCAGCCATACCATTTGTTTTTGATATGAGCAACTCTAGCTTTATGTTAAAGCTTAATTAAGCACCTCACCTTCTTTTGGGCATTCTGAAGAGTTTGCAGGGATAGCAGACTGTACACTCTCTCATTAGTACATGATTGAATATGTTCAGGTTATCACACTTGTGCATGTTCTGAGGGAATTATCAACTGAAGTCACCCTTCAAACAACAACTTCTCGAGAAAGTATTGTGCTGTTGGAAATGCTATAGCAGTAACAGTGAATGCTTGTAAATCTGGATTTTTTTTTCAGTTCCCTGATGGATGGAATTAATTCTTTGTCAGACATCACTTAAATGTGTAAATGTACTAAAATAAGCTATAAATGGAACACTAATCAAAGGTTGTACAATAGCCTTCTGCAAAGTGCATAATTAATTACTTGTAATGGAGATGTGTTGTCTAATCAGGAGGGGAAAACTGAGCTTTGAGCCTTAGAAGCAGAAGCTTCCAATCTAATTATTCTGTTTGTATTTAGAAATGGAAGGGGAGTCTAGCACTTATAACCAGTCACACTTCGAATGTGAAAACATGAGTGTGGCTGTTTTTTGCAAATGTAGATTGCCTCTGGAAGGACTGACTTTTGTTAATGAAAACACAGCTCTAAAGTCCACAAAGGCAGAACATTCCCTCCCTAGGCTGTTTTGTGGTTATTTAACAATTTGGTTTTGCTCATTGAATGTGAGATAACCCAACAACAAAGCCAAACATTTAATGTCTAGAAGTCACTCTACTGCTTGTAGAACTCGAATTGAATCATAGAATATTCTGAGTTGGAAGGGACCCATAAGGATCATCAAGTCCAACTCCTTGTCAGCATCCTCTGGAAGCTGGTAGCATAGGCCCGTAAGTGTTGCAAGCAAAACTCTTTGAAGAGTCTGCAGAGCAAGCATCTGAGAGCCCTGTGTTCCTTTCCACCCCTTTCTAGGGAATTCTTGCTGTCCTGAGCCCTGGACTGCATGGGTCCGGTGGTGATGTGTACCACAGTGTGTAGTCACGCTGAAATTCAGAGAAGGAAAATCAAATGCTGTGTATTGCCTGCCAAAAAAAAAAAAGTTCACTTTTCTAGTCTGTTTATCTGATGAAAGTAGGAAGGGTTGTCTACTTTGCTGTAGATGCAGTGGGGAAACGTTCTGAGGATGTGCTTTCCCCAAAGCACAAGTATCTCCTTTCTGGTCCTTCTACTAGACCTAAACCAGCAGTGCCACAGCAGTTGCCAGTTTTTCACATTCATGTTGTGATGAGTCTCTAGCTCTGAATGATGTTTGTTTTCATTTGAGAGTGATGTTTGCTGCTGTGAGGATTACTACTGTGAGTGCTAAGCGCTGAAAACAGTAATAGAAATTTCAGGGGAGGGTGAGATCCTCATACTACTTCTATAACACTAAAAGGAAAGGTAAAGGACATGTAAAATATTCTGCCTGGTAGCATACTACGTAAGTGTTAAATGACAGTGTGTGTGCAAGGTGACAGACTGCAGCATCTGTGCTGTAAATGCACTGAAATTAAACGTTCTCTTCCATTATTACAGTAACTCAGACTGCAAAGAGTAAAATGACTCTTCCTGGCTGTGTAGGGTTCTGTAAACAGACATCACCAAAACTTCAATTGTTCGATTACCTTGGGCATTGAACACTAATACAGCACAGGCAAGTAGCAAGATGTCTCTGTGTGGACTGGCTTGGGATATTCAGTTTACATCTTATGCTGTACCTTGCAAACAAGCAAAACAGCAGCTGAAGTCTGATACTAGGTTTGCTTATGTTTCTAAGAAGAAATTGGTGTTAGTGATCTAGCTTGGTTTAGACAGCAAAATTGGGGAATGCTTCTTGGTAGCACAGTGGTTGTGGCCTTGAGTCCCAGACTCTGCGTGCTGACTTGCAGCTGAGAATGTGGCTTCAGGCCCTTGTTACATCCAGCCGTTATACTTCCATAGCTACGGTAGTGTCTGCTTCCTCACCGGGTCTTTTATACGCTATGTCTGGAGTGAGAGTTCCCCAAGCTGAGCAGAGAAGAGGCTGTTGTGACTCAAGATCATGTGGGAGGAGATGGAGTTAGGCAACGACATGAAATGCATCCTGGATTCCTGCTTGAGAATAATATATGTGAAATCTTGTTGGGGAGGGGGTGGCAGCAGTAGCAAAGGTATTTTAACCTGGCAGCAGTGACAGAAATTACCATTTTGATGCATTCATTTTAAATGAGGTTATTAAACAGAGTATGATGTACAGCAGTGCCACAGATATAAGAAGTTAGACCGGCTATAATACAATCTCGTATGAAAAGGGTACACAGAGCTCAATTGTGTGCCTTGGAAAATCCTGACTTTTATTACAAACTGGTGGGTGTGTGATGTTTTATAAATCTTTCTAGGAGGAGCACAGTATGTTCTTTTGGGACCTGTATTGCTAACACAAGGAGTTGGAGACCTGTTATTTTGAATTATATTCTTTGGTTTCTTTTGTTATGTTGGTGGCAATTTTGGCAAAACAAAGTCTGTATGCAACTGAATTTTCTTAAATATAAACATGAGAAGGTGGAAACAATTGTTTTTCAGGCTGTGGTTTCTTATCCTCATCCAAGTACAGAGGAAGGCTCTAGGATGCTCAGTGCTGCTGGCTGGAGCGCTGCAGGGTTCAGCCACAGGCTGGATTCCCTGCCTGTGGAAGACGCTGAGGACAGATCTGCTATCATCTCTCCCTGTTGAGAGGTTCCTGCTGCTACAGAGTTAAGGCTACATGTATGCTACTAGTTGTTCCAGCTGGGAGGGTTTGCATGTGCACAAAAGGCAAGGAAAAGCCTAAACCAGTTCTACATTCTCTATTTTGGAGGCTTATTTACTTAACAGCAGTTGGAAGACTGATGTTAGCAGCAAATCCACTCAGCTCTTTAGCGGTGTATTAATAACAAGGTGCTCCTAGCTGAAACTAAAAGCTGGAGTGCCAGGAGGCAGTAGGGTGATTATCTCTCTGTCACTGGGCTTGTGAGACTTCTGTAAGATGCTCGTCTATGTGAGATGGGCTTTCCTAATGTGCCTGCTCAGACAAATGGGAGGAACTTCTCAATTCATAAGTTCAGAGAAATTGTTTAAGGTTTATTCCAGAAAAAGAGTAATGTCTTCTCTTTGTTTGTCCCAACTCTAGCCTGACACCTTGTCTTAAATTTTTTCCTCCTCTGCTTTGTCTCCTTTCCCCATGGCACATCTATATCCACCCACGACCATGTGCACAAATGACTGTGTGCAGCTGTGAATTTACCTTCTGGCTGTGATTCACTGGGCTGCCACGCAGCTTGCGCAAGATGTGCTGTTTAGCTGGGGCAGCTTGTCCGCAGTCATTGGAAATTCACCTTCGTTGGACCCAATGATCTCTTGTGGTCCCTTCCAACCCCTACAATTTTGTGATTTGTGTCTCAAAGAGCCATCACCCCACCCAAGATGGCCTGGTGGAAACCCGAAGGATAAATGGATTAGTTGATATAATTACTTGCAGGTTGCTTATGTTTTCCAGCTGTATAGTTAGTGAGGGTTTTGTGCAAAATTATGCTTTAGCACAGACAATAGGGTCACCATGTTGACCCAGAATCAATACAAGTTCCCCTCAGACCCTGCTGATCCTGAAATTTCTATAGCTAATTGCAGTAATTACAGCTAAATTTTAGGTAGCTTAGGTCTGCATCTTTCATATTCATCCTTAAGTCCAAATAAATTCCATTTTCTAGTCAAAACACACAGAAAATACAGCCATTCCGGTGCATTAATAATATGTGCTTGGAAACTTTGTGATTATTTGGAATTTTTTCCAGTGCTGCAATCAACCTATTTTTCCCACTTGAAGAAACATTGAACATTGAGTAGCTACTCAAAATGCATGTGGCTGGTTTTGTTTTGTTATTGTGTTTTGCTTTTTTTGCTAATAGGGTTCTGGCCATCAAATCTAGATATATGTCTGGTCTTCCAGAACTTTGGCTGGCCTTGGAACTGGAGCTCTTGGCCAATTATTAGCAGAAAGAAATGGAAAGTCAAGAAAACAAAGCACACTTTATTTCAGTATATGTCAAGTTCAAGGGAGCAAGTTTAGAGTTTTCTTTGGCAATCGTCTGCAGGAGGTGGTAGACGGAGTCCTTTTTCTTATCGGCGATGCAAGATGCAGTGGGAAGCAAGGCGCACCTTCTGCCTCCTGCGGTCTTCATGTGCATGGCATTGCCATATTGGAAGGCTTTAATGGACTGCATGAGAGGTTCCTGATTAGGAGAAAAAAGTAATTATTTTTGTCATTTCCCAGGCTAATACAAAGAAAAGCAACCTGTATAAACGTAAAAAAAAAAATGCAGACTCTCCCCTTTCTGAAGATGTCCTCCGGAGGGGCACTGTTGCCATACAGCACTAACACCTTGACCTGAAGAAGGGAGGTCCCCTCCTGGTGTCAGTGGCCCAGTCACCGCTACGCTGATGGCCCTGGCCATGGTCTGTCTGAGCACAGAGCCTTGTGCACAGCAAGGCTGGTTAATCCATCTTCCATGCTGTCTGCTTCCTTCTTCATGGCCTTGCCCCCCCATTTCTAGTGGGTGCAGCATCGGCTGCTTCCAGTAGCGCTTCCCACCCATGCCTGCTGGTACTGGGTGGGCAACTGGTGCAGGGCATGCCTGGCTGGCTGCTCGCATGGGGCCGTGCCAAGGCTTGCTGTGATGGACAAATAGGGCTTGCCTGTGGTGTGCTGGGGTTTGGGAGCTGGCCATAACAAAGGCCATGGGATTGGTGGTGTCCTGGCCTTGTAACTGAAGAAGGCAAGAAGGATGTTTGGAATTGTGAATGTGCTGAAGTGCAGGGAGGTTGAATAGTCTGCTCTAAGCTTTCTGCCTGGCTGTTAGATCTACGGGGTCACTATATAGTCTCCTTCTTATGCTGTTGTGCACAAGTTCAGAGGCAAAGAATGGTTAGGATCAAGGCTTCGGTCAGCTTAGTAAAAACTGATTTTGCTTTAAGTTTTTCATTTTTGATGGGAAAGCAGCCATTCTTCATGTGCTGTGAGGATTCACGTGTTACTTTGCACCCCTTGAGCAATAGCTGATAGAAATCTTGTCATAATTTGGTCTGGCCTATAAGGCACAGTTCTCATTTGCTTAACTTTTGTCTCCCTAAACTCTGTCTTAAATGCTCAATATCTGTTGTTAGGCCAGAGTCAGGTAAGTTCAGAAGTCAATAACATCTGTGTGAACATGTAGAAAACTAGTGTGTTGTTGCCATGCAAGGTTAAAACTATGTAGATGAATTGACTGCCTTGTAGGAAGCTTTTGCTGAAGTGAGAGCTGTGTTTTGTTTCACACAGCTGCTGTAGAGTACCCTACCGTCAGGTCAGCTCTTGCTAGAGCATTGACAAGCTTCGTGTTCTCCCTCCGTGCTAAGAAAGGTTACCTGGATCTCAGTTGAAGCTGAGAGTATCTGGTGAGTTTGTGTAACGGGTAAATACAGATTAAGGAAAATGAGTGTTAGAATATGCCACCCGGTGAAGGAGAGGGCCACTCTCCATCATTGACCTGTGGTCTTGGCAAGCATAACTTGTGAATTCAGTTTTCACTGTGAAAAGGCTGATGCTGCTTCTGTCTCATGTTTCTGACTTTTATAGAAATTTAGTCATTTCAGTTCAGTGTTCATATCACCTTATGCTTTATACCTGTGATACGCACCTAGATATACGCAGAATGTTTCTGCAATATCACAGCCGTCTGGGCATCCCCTTGCCTTGGTTCTTAAGCCAACAACATTCATATGTGCAGTTTTGGCTTTGGGGAAGAAGATTCTAGTGCAGGAATAAAGTACGCTATCACATGCTGAGTCTCCAGTTTTTCCTGGCATGGATGAGGTCATTTCCATCTGGTATGATGCTTGCACTGGCCTGCAATTGTGCTTACAGCTGCTTCTACCCCTTGCCTTTCAGATGTGGTGGTGGTGTGAAGAGCAAGGACATCTGCTGCTCAGAGTACTCCTCGCTGGACTCCCTCCACACCTGGCAAGTAATCAAGGGTTGTTGAGCGGGAGGGTCTGAACTATAAACTCTGGATCAGTGAGTGTTGAAAGGCTTTTGTGGTGTGTTTTTTGTTTGTTTGTTTTTCCACGTATCTAGCCTGGCAGGATTTTCAGATGGACAGTAGTCACAAAAGATGTTAGTTCCTGAATATGGCAAGGGTCTTACTTCTGAAAGGCATCTTCCTCTGGTTATCTCTGCTTACCTGGTGCTTTCTTTCCTTTCTGAGATGGAGCAACTGTCCTTTAGTGAAGTATGCCCTAGGCTCTTATTTTTAGCAGTAGAGCACCCAAGACTCTCCAGGCTTCCTGTAATAAACATTTCCAAGTTTGTAAAACAAAATTCACAATAAACTGGATTGAATTGGATTGAATCAGTGGTAGACTTCAAGCTCGTGGAAGGCAATGTTGAGGCTTTGAGAGCTGTTTGCTAGGCCTCTCTGAGTGATAGTTCATAGCTCAGCTGTAACATTTCAGCCTAATGGTAAGCAAAAATGAGGATGAAGGGGAAAAAACAGACAAGGGATGTCCTTTGTGGATCTGGAGTCAAAAACTGAAGCAACAAATGTTGGATGTGACCCTGAAGACACCTTAGAATCTGATGGAGCCTGGGTTGCGAGTTGTCGTGATTGTTATAGCAGTCTAATTAGGAGCTCAAGTTATTTTGGCAGTGTGCCTGAAACTGAGGTTCTTTTAATTGATGTCTTAGTGGAAAAAAAAATGACAGAAGTATTGTGAAACTAGCTTCTTGCTGCATGATGAAGACTTGTAACTATTGGAATGGGCTATGGCATTATCAATTCACTGGTGTGTTCAGTGCTTTTTTCATTTGTTTAGATTTTTTTTGCACTTTAATATTAATCTATAGAACTAGGGTTGAAAAACCTGTTGGAACAGAGATTTGTTTTGAGAGAAATGGGAGGATGCCTTTTCTCATGCAGCCTGGCTTTCCGTTTTGTTACATCAGCTGTAGCACCACGGAGAAATGGGCTTTTGGTGGTTCCACACATCTCATCCCAGCCTGACAGAAATACATGGAGGGAATGTATCTGCACTTCAGTAACAAGGGAATTGGCTCGAGGTTTTTAGGTGAAAGCTCAATTAAGGTATTTCATACAAATTAATGTAGTCAGCCATAATAACAACAAATTTATGATCCTACAGCTAGTGGAATAATGGCCAATGCTTTGTTTGTTCCTGACCAAAGGAAAGCACAGCTCTGTTCTAGGACACAAGACTCCATGTTTTCTTACTGTTTTTTTCACACCCATGTTTCCTTAGGAGGTAATGCAAACATGACTTGATCAATGCTTAATTTATTGCCCTAGAAATAGCACAGGGGATCTGGCACTGAATCAAATGTGTGTGGAGAGACAGTGTTTTTATGCTTAACATGAGTGGAAATGATACTTTTAATATATGTATAAAAGAACAGGGACAGGAGGGCTGGAGTTTCCATTAACCACGTTGACGATATTTTTAAGAAGCTGTCTGGAAGATCCATTAGCTGCTGTACAGCTTTCAGGAATTCTTAGGACTGTTAAAACACCCCAGTGCTGTGACCCCAGGGCACACAGCATAAGGAAGTGGAGTTCCTTTGCTGTAGCAAATAATTCATTCCCGTCTTCCTGCTGAGGGGGAAGAGGGAATAGCTGTAGTGAAAGATTGTCAAGAAATCTGTGTTTCTCACCCTGCTGAATTTAATCAAGGATGTTGGTGGCAGTGTGGAAATAAGGTTGGATGAGAGCTGATAATATTCTTAGGATGTGACTGAAGTCCTTCAGCTTCCAAAGGACGCAGCCACTGGTGACTAAGTCAAATGTGAGTAGGACACCTGTAACTATAATTGCCTAGATGAACTGATTAAAAAGTTCCCATGTAGCTCAAGCTTCTGAAGAATCTTTCCTGAATTCTTTATGGCCAAGTTTTTTTTAGGAATGAGACCACCTGTCACTACAGAAGGGTTTCAGCAGTAACACCTGAATCTGAGCACAACTGGCATATTTCAGGTTATGCCAGGCTGGGAGTAAGGAGTTTAATTGCATCCCTTCTGTCGAAATCTGGAGCTGCTCACTAGGAAGTGACGCAATGCAAATGTCTGATGGTTAAAGGGAGCCAAGCCAGTAAATCAATTTGGGATCTGGCCCTCAGATACTCTAAGTGAATAGTTGCATCAAAGGAATACACTTTCATGGAAGCTAGTCGTAGGAACACTTAGTGATGCAAACTATGACACTAAAAACAGGCATGTGTCCAAGATGAAGCTCTGAATTTGAGCTGTCTGCAGTTTTAAGTAATAATGAAGAGCTTGATTCTGATCCGAGGCATACTTCTGCAGCCAGTCGCTCTACCTCCAATTTTGATCAAGATTTAGTTGCTAATTATGCTAATATTTATGAAGCCTTTTGTGTAGAAGTTCTGATGTTACCAGTTCTCAGCCAATTGCATGAAGAATGAAGAGCCTGATTCCAGCTCTCAAGTAGGAGTCTTCTGTGTGTGGTAGGTACTCAACAGGTCCAGCTGGGTTGGAAGAGAACACAAACCGGGAGGAGTGAGGATGCAGTCCAGTGGCCAGGTAGCAATCCATAGCTAGCCTGCTAGGATTAAGCTTCTTGTCTGTGTTCCTCAGCTTTCCAATTAGTAACTTCCACGTGTATTTGTTACTTGGTGAAACAACTGGAAAAGACTTGTAGATTCCCAAATTCCATTGCATTTCTTGATTGACTAAATGGGGAGCTATTAGCAGCAGAGACACAGGTGTGTTTTGGTGGGATCTGTAAATGGATGCTTAAGATGGGGTGGGGTTTTAATTGCAAGTCCCGCTATTCCAGGAAATGCTTGGCAGCATATGTTTGAAGTACATATTTGTGCTGAAAACAAGGAAAAGGGGAGTGAATTGATGCAAGCTGAAGCTAAAAAAGTTGCTTGTTTTTTTTTTCCCCTCTTTGACTTGAAAACACAATATAGTTCTAGAGTAAACTGCCTTTGCTGAAGTCTGTGGCAAAAATAAGCCAAGAGTTTACTGGAAAATTTCGATGCCAAGGGAAACAATGGTACAATCGGCTCTCCTGAACCAGTGACGAGCAGACTGTCTAGGCTGTTGATGTACAGACTGAAGAGACAGACTTGGCACTATAGGATTAGTTTATCACTTGTCAGTGTACGTCACTACTGGTGTGACCCAAATGCCCCATGCTAATTCACATTTTCTTGATGTATCCTGAATGAAAATTCAATGTCTGTATCTTCAAGCAAAATGAACTGCGCTAGGAAACTGTCTAGTCAAAACTAACAGATACAGCTCAAAGGTCTGGTGATTACATACACTAAATTGTATGGCTGTTACAGCGAATATATAGCTGAAGTCCTTTCAGACAGTTCTTACTAAAATTTGGGTTTGAGAAAGGCATATGTGGTTTGTAATCAGGGAGAAGAGATGCACTGAAATGAACAAGGCTTCTCTTAAGTCTTTAGTGTATTTTCTTGGTGATATATTGATTCAAAAAAGGGGAAGGGGAAAAAGTCTTTTTTCTTTTGCATTTCCACTGGCTATAAGAAGGATTCTTGTTCTTAGAGTTATCCTGCTCTTCCCTGGGCTCTGTCATCTCTTTGGAATAGTGGCTACTGTGCAAAGAATCTGTTACCTTCCAGTTCTCTGTCCTTAGATCTCATGCCAGTTGTCTGACTTCCATGTCACCTTTATCTTTACTCAAATCTGGTTTATTTGACTTAGGGAAGGGTCCCTTATTTCTATAAAGGAGCCGTTCATAAAACTTTGAGGTCAAAACTTGGCATTCTTCCATATGGGCAAACTCAGGTGTGTTTTATGTCTGTTAACTGGTGTGGATGGTGGTGTCTGGGCAGGAAAGCAACAGGTAGCTGTCTTTAGAGCAAGTGGAACACCTCTAGGCTATGAAAGGCACAGCACCAAATCTGAGGAGCTACATCTTTTGTTCCAACTGAAGGCTGTGGAGGGCTGTAACAGCTGCCTCTTATCTCACAATCAAACATTTTGAAGCAATCGAGGCAAAGTATTTATGCTACTGGACAGTTTGTTTAGTTGATGATCCTTTTTCTGATTCATTTTTTTCCTAAGAACTGAAAATGAGTGACGTATGTGGCTTAGTATAAATAAGAAATACATGACGTCTCTTGTCAGTTAGAATTAGTAATGCTTCATATTGCTCTTGAGTGATTTAATGAAATCCTCATGTGTGTGCATCAACAGAAAGTAAACATCAATTGAAAGGAAAAACAAGAAGCTGCTTAATCTTGCTCAGTTTGGCTTTAGATAGAAAACAACATCAAGAAAAGACTGATCTGGAGGGGTGGACTAGGGTGGGAGCATGCTTCGCTGGTTTCTAAGAAGCTGTAGGATTGAGGTGAAAAGCAGAGCTACAGAAAAAAATATTGTTTACAAACATGAATCCATTTCTAAACAGCGTGTGTCACAGAGCAGAAGTCACAATAATTCAGTGCTACTCTGAGATGGGGAGATTCAGTAACGGTATTAGATATGGGAAGGAGACACTAGTACAGCTGGACTACAATGCAACAAACAACATCAAATTTAGATATTCCTGGAGGCAAAACCAGTTGGAATTTGGGGGAGATACTACATGGGTTTGCATCTTTTTTTTTTTTTTTTTTGTGTGCTCATGGCCTTGTTGACTGGTGGAATTTTTTCGGTGAACTTCTCCTTTCTGTCTGGATGTTCTCTTTGTAACGCTTCATGCCCCTGCTTCTTCTGCTGATTTGGTATTTCACCAGGTCCTTCTCACCAGTCATCTCTTGCAAGCTCCTTCCATTGAAAAATGCTTCTGTTCTGAATTGGTACAGCTATTGAATTTAGGAAGCCCTCACCAAATCAATCCTGTTTGCTCACTCAGCAGTGAACCTAAAGAAGGTGTAGCTTCCAGGGGCTTGCAGTGTGGGCTGACTGAAGATCTAACATGTAAAGCAAGTAATTTCTACAAAACTAAGACATTGTGGCAGGAGGAAAAAAAAAAAAAAAGCTTTCCTAAGGTCAAACCGCAGGTAGTCTGAAAGCCTAATCCAAAAGAAAATCCCTGGGGCTCTGCTGATTCCTTATGTCCAGGTGCCTGTCTCATTCTGGAATAAGGTGCTTTGGTTCCAAACAGTCCTGGGCAACTTGGACCTTTGTGGTCTGTTTGCACCTAGCTTGGGGTACGTAGAAGGTTGACAGCTGGATTTACTTTTGCCTGGCCAGCCCCCTCAGTTCATTTTTTATTTATTTTTTTAATTCCATGAGCCCTTAAATGGGGTGCTGGCATAACAATCCCTGAATATCTTTGTAGGACATTGCATTCTAATGAACAGTGTACAACCTGGCGTTGTTTTCTCCCTAGCTGGATGGACCTTTGGTCTGAAGCACTGTGGCATTTCTTCTTTGGCAAGTTGTTTTGACCAAAATGAACAAAAGCATTTAAGGCTTCTTGAAGGTTTTTGGCACATAGTAGTACCTTTGGAGTTTAAGAAGGGGAGCCAGACAGTGGGTAACTTCTCTGGAGAAAGCATGGACTTTCTGAAACTGCTCTAGTGATTACCTGATCTCAGGTAGTGCTTCTAGGCTCTGCTCTGATTTCACTCATAGTTGTGCTATTCCCTGATGTTTTGGATGTCGTGGAAGATGCACCTAGGTCCCAGTTATTAGTAAAGAAATACAGTTCTTATAAAATAGAAATATTTCAGGGAAGGGTGGATCTTCATAGCAGAAGACAGAAGGGGTAAAAAGCAATTTAAGAACAGATGGAAAATGAAGTGAAAGCAGGGAGGTTAAAATCAGCTCCCATTATTTTTTGTGACTGTTCCAAGAACCAGGGTAACTTAGAACAAATAATGGATTTTTGTTGTAGTTTTAGCACATTGGCTCTAGAAAAGCTTCATCTAGTTCTATTTTAATTAAAGTTTGGAGGCAAATACAAATTCTCTGGACACAAAACCATTAAATGAATCTTGTGTAATCCTTAGGAGGAGGTATAGCAGAACTTTTTCTCTGGCATTTTCTAAACATTTAATTCTTTCAGCTTTGAGGAGATGCCTTGTTATAACAAACTTGATGTTTCTTCTCTTTTGGAAGTTCCTTCAGGTTTTAAATTGTGTGTGCTTTATTTAAGGGTCAAGTGGTATTCTGGATGACAGCAGTTTTAATCTGTCAAGGATGTTTTTGCTTTGCCAGACCACTTTATTACTTGTAGTTCTCTTGCTTGGAAATTTTAAAAATTCTCTTTAAATATACAAGCTAGTTTCAATGTCTAAACTCTGCAGTCAGTGATGCAACTCTTGCTCAAATACTTAATATCTGAGACCTAGTATGCTTTTATATTTTTCGACAGAAATAAGGCTTGGAAAAGAGTTTCTTCTACAATGCTGATAAAAAATAAGCAGATATTAGTAAAACTTGTTGCCAGATTTTCTTTTAAATTTGCTGGATGAGGTGGTTTCAAGTATTGCTGTCATTTGAGAGCAGGATGAGCAGAAAGGATCCTTTGGGTTGAAGAGTGATTTCAGCACTACTCGGATAGTTTGTGTTTTTTTTTTTTTTGTGGGTCTATATTTCTTAATAAAGGCTTCCAATCCCGTTCATGCACCAAAGCGCTCTGTAGTATTCAAATAACGACAAAACCCAAGGAAGAATAGGCAGAACTTGCTCTGGCATCAGCCCTCTGGGGCTTGCAGAGGGCCTTTGAGCTGCTGGCTGTACTGCGCGAGGGCATGCGGGCAGCAGGACGTCTCCACTGCGCTTCCCCTGCGCTGCAGGGACTGTTTGTGGGAGGTGCTCTTGGGATACAATACTCAGATACCTGTAATAAAGTGGCTTTTGTGGAGTTTGAAGACTACGGAGACTAAGGATAAGAATGAAGAGGGTGAAGGTCAGGCTTTTGTCTTACAAGGAAATTAAATGCACAGATGTTCCCAGTGCTTTGGCTCTCTTGGCTGGCAGGTGGCAGAGCCTGGTTGGGAGAGCTTCCTCAGGCTGTTGCTTCTGTTGGGCACCTGACTGGTACTTAGGGGTCAGGAAGTCTTGCTGAAAGCAGTGGGAAGTGTGTGCCTGTGGCAGGAAATACTGCTTTTCCTGGGCGCGCTGAAACAAGTGCTGCTGCAGCTGGGTTTGAGGGCTGCGAGCGTGCAGAGAAGAGCAGTGGCGCAGGAAAGCTGCGCAGTGTGGTTTGGCAGAAAGATGCGTCTTGAGTGATGTATGCCTCAGGATTAATACTTCTCACTGGTCAGTGTGACTAACACAGCTGTGAAGACCTCAAATCTTTCACTTTTTTATAAACTTGTTTTCATTTGTGAGCTGGCTGTTGCTCTAAAACAGAGCCCAGAGCTTCAAAGTGGTGCCTGCAAGGCAGGGTGGGACCTAGCTGTAGTTACAGCTCAGTAGTTGTTCTTCTCCCCACCTTCTTAAGATCCTACCTTCTTGTAGGATCTGTGACTGAGTGCTGAAGGCACAAAGCACTTCTTTTTTTTCCACAGACACCCCAGGAGCCTTTCCTGGCCATGCTGCCCTAGCTTTTAAATGGTTTGTCTTTCTCTCCCTTCTTTCAGAGCATCTTTAAAATAGCTCTGCCTTGTTCCATGTGTTAGAGAAACTGTCTAAATCACAGCTAAATCAGAAACATAGCTGATCATTTGGACAGATACAAGCTGTGTGGGCTTCTTGCCAGCATTATATTTGCTTTTGTCTTCGTAAAAAGTAGTCCTGAGAGATACAGGCTTGCAAACAGTGAGAATCCAGCAAAGGCATGTACTTTCATATAGTTTTTTTAGAATATTTATTTTTCCAGTCAGCCAGCTTCATGAGTTATTTCAGGCCATGGTATGTTGCCTGCTTGTTGATCAGATGCACAGCGTGATAATGACTTGGAAAAAAAAAAAGAGAGAAATGGCTTACTGCTGGCCCCTGCAGATTGTTTGTAATTGGATGTAAGTGATTAAAGTTGTGTGGTGTGCACACTGTGCGATCCTTGCCTGGGTGTGTTTTGGTGATGTGGTGGATGAGTGTCCGTGCTGGGAACAGCCTGTGTGGATTGCTTCAGTGCTTGATGTGGCAAAGGTGAAGCTGCTGGTAGGAAAAGTGGCTTGGTGCCTTATTGACTGGAGTCTTTATCTTTTTTCATACTGTTTAGGAAAATGAAGAGGGTGAAATATTTTGGAGTTGTCGTAGGAACAAATTACTCAGCCATGTCTTCGAAGTAGTCTTAAATGCGTCAATATAATGTCACATTAGAAAAAGAGTGAGACTTCAGTGACTTGAATTTGAGTCCCTACTTCACATGTATTTCCTGTGGGACTGTGGCTATGCAGCATATTCCCTGCATCAGCTTTCTGCTGGTAACACTGGTAAGAGCACTTAATAGTTCCAATACATCGAGTGCTGTAGTCTTTAAGCCCTATGTTAATAGGGTCTAGGTAAGTGATTAGCACTAATTGAATTGTGGGCAATCCTGTGAGTTAGGTCAAGCTTGGTTCAAGTCTAGCAGGGAGAAGGCCAAGTTTGATATGTGAGATGCAACTTGCTGGAGCAGGGGAGTTCTAGTTCTCCTGGACAGACTGATTAATAGCCTTGGCTATTAGGTCATTGAACACAGGGTACCCAGCGCTGTAGTTCACAGGCCTCTCACAAGGAAAGGAAGGTGAGGTGAACTAGCACATACTGGGAACTGAGGTGGCAAGAAGCTTTTCGGTAAAGCAAGGTAACTGTAGATTTGGAGGAAGATGCTGGGAGTAGGAAAGAAAAGGAGATGGATTTACCAGCAGCCGATTTTAGCCCTCTCTTGGAGAGGACTAGGCAGTGAAGCTCATCCTACATATGAGGAGACGTTGTCTGGTGTGTGCCAAAGCCCTGTGAAAGCAGCCTTACCACCACCTCTTCTCAGAGGCTTATTACCCCTGCCATTCTTGAAAACAGTTTCTATACAGACAATTTGGGAAATTCTGAGTGCAGTTAATCTTTACACTTGTGTATTCTGCTTTCTTTTACCTTACAAGGCAAACTGGCCTGAGCAGTAGTAGGAGGGAATATCTTTATGGACAAACAGGCTCTAAAACTGCCATTTACCTGGGAGATGACAGGCAGGCCCAAATACCCAAGAAGGCTGAGGTTAGAGTTACGTACTCAGCAGGCCCAGGAGTTGTTTGACGTCTGCTTTTCTGCAATCCTTCATTCTTCCTGCAGCAGCCTTACTTCTCTCAGGATAACAGATTGTTCCTACTTTTAACCATCTCAGCTGGGTGCCTTGCCTGTTCTGCCTGGTATGTAAGGACTCACTGCTTTCCCAGCCTGTGCCTGAGGCTTAATTTGCCACCTCAGGGTTAGTGCTGCACTACTGCAGTTGCATGGCTTCTGCATTGGAGCTGGTTTGGATGCCTCAGAGCATGGGCAGGGCTGGCAGGAAAGTGGCTGGCTGAGGATGAAAACAGCCGGGCTGGCCAACAGCCACCAGGATATGAGGTAAATTATTTAAAACACTGCTGGAGCTCCCTTCCTTTAACTGGATTCGAGTATTTATAGGTGGCTAATATACTGAGATAGAACAAGATAAGTATTTGTCTTTATATCAGGTCGGTGGCAGAACAGGAAAGCCTAGATATCTTCCCTCTGTTTCTACTTTTTGTCCTATCAATACTAAACTGTTGTTGACCCTGCTGCTTCCCAGCTAATCTGCTCATCTGACCTAATGGCAATATGGGTAAAGAGTTGTAGGATGGAATGCAAGCTAATAAGATTGGTATGGCCTACTGCCTTGTGCTCTTCCGCTCTGAACCTCACTTACAAATTGCTGCCCCTTTTTGGTGGGAAGCTGAAGGCCCAGTGAAAGTATTTCCCCAGCTGCATGTTTGTCTGAAATTGTTCCGAAGTCTTCCTCTTGTTTTTGAAGGCAACAATCTGCCTGAAGTACTACAGTGTTAATCTTCTTGTGAAACTGCAACAGGGTTTTGAAGCTGTTCTGCATTACATCCCCAGTTGTTTCCCTGTCCTAAGCATAAAGCCGGGTAACATATCTCTGGTGCCAGTGCTCCCAGCTATAATTTATCTGAACTTCTACCTTTCCCTTCTTCACTTCCTCCTTTTTAAAACCAGTAATATTTGAATGGTAATTCCAGCCTCAAGGCATGTGTAAATTCATTAAAGATCTTGCCTTTTGAAGTGGAATTAGTACTTTGTTAAAGCAGTTTGTATGTTCTGGGTCATGAACCATCTAATCAGAGACCTGGGTTAATCTGGGCTGTGCTAATTAAAGCTGCAGCCCTGGAGCACAGAAGCAGAGGCATCAGCTCAGTGCACAGTCGAGCTCCTGAGACTTCAGTTGCAGAACGACCTCTAGCTTCTGCGCTGGGTGCTGATTGCCATCAGACAAGCTCCTGGTGCAGGGACACTTGTCTGCTTGTGTGGTAATTTCCTGTATCACAGTACCATCACTGATAAGCCTCCTAGAGTCTTATTTCTCATAACAAATGAATTTAATATTGTCTCTTTTCTTGCCAGAAGCCTGTTTTAAGAAGTCCCCCACCAGCTAGGGGTGTGGACTGTGCATGTTCCAGCCATATGGATCCTGGCCAGTTCCTTCAGATGTTGTATCACTGGTTCCTGGCTGCATTTTGTTAGTGCCTATAGCACAGGATTTCTGCTTCTAACTCTTGGCCTAAGCGCCTTTCTAATGGACACTGTTAGCATGACACCAGCAGCTGATGTTCAGGTCCTGAATGTTTAAAAGCATCTGATTTGTGAGAACTGCAGAATTTCTGGAAAAAAAGAGATCCATCAAGAGGAGGGAGGTGTCTTTTAGGAGCGTAGCTCAGATATGAAAGCAGTGAATGAGCTGGGTACCTGGACAAATTGGATTTCCTGGCCCTGGATGCTTTGGTGAGGTGTTTATTAGAGTTGTACAAATCACTTAGCTTTTTTTATGGCTCACTCCTAAAGTAAAATAAATGCTTTGGGATGAAAGTGTTCTTGATAAACATCTCAGACTTTTAAGAAATACTTCTGGGATTATTTGCCCTTTAAGTTTTAGGCAACATGACTTCAATGTTCTGCCTTGTTTGCCTTCAGCTCTTAAAAAACGGAGTAGAACAGATTGACTTGTTGAAGGAAAAACAAAATTGTCACACAGGTACTAACACAACTTGGCGTCAATCTACAAGCAGTTCTGGTTGGCCTGCGCTGCTTTTCTTTGTATGGAAAAAAAGTAATCCAGATCTAGTTATCTCCAGCAAAATCTGCTATTCAAAACAGAGGCATCCTAGTCCCTATATGGTGTGAGTCTTGGCAGTAGCTTACTTTGATCAAATACAAATCAACCAGGAGTTTTTTCCCCTTTCTCAGCATCTCTTTTGGCAGAGCCTCCATCTGTGGTTAGTATTGGAGAGCCTGGTGGCTGTTCCAAGCTGAAAAGAATGCCCATCGTGGGATTTGGTGAATAGCTCTATTCATAAGTCATCTTGCCCTCCCCCTTCCTCCCTCCAGCAATGCACTTGAAGTCTCCAGGATACTTGTGCAACCTTGGGTCTAACGCGCGGGGCAGCGTGGAGAAGAGCACGGTACAGCCCGTCCTGAGGAACAGCAGCAGCACGTAGCTGCTGCTTCTGAAACACAGCAGAAAAGGAGTTCATACATTTTTCCTCCTTGAGCATAACCCTGCTAGTCACCTTGTCCAGGGTCCAATTCCTTCCATTTATGTGGTCTGGCTCAGTTTTCTTCCCTAGTGGACTTGTGTGTGGAGGGAAAAGTGGCACCGCTGCCTTTGGACGCAGAGCCAATAACGTGGGTAGCCGAGGGAAGTGCCTGCTGCGTGCCTCTTATTACCTTGCCTGGCACCACGAGGGCGGACAGCTCTGGGCTTGGGAAAGGACTTCTCTAAGGATTTTGATTTTGAAAAAAGCTTCTTTCATTTTCCACTGCCATGAAACTCGACTGTTGAAAAACTTGACAAACGAGTGAGCTACTCTGCCCTTTCTTGTTTATTTTACTAGCAGAGAAGAAAATGTGGGAAGTAGGAACGAAAGCAAACAAGGTGGGAGGGAGAAGATGTATGAGAGTTAAAAAATAAAAATTTAAGAGGTAAAAATGGAAGTGAAACTTCCTGAAATTAACTTTTATAGGATTTTGTGAATACATGTCAGTCCTGAAGAGAATGATTTTCATGATGTCTGTACAAACTTTTTTTTCACTGATGGAACAGTGCTATATGATCACAATGGAGGTCTTGTCCAGTCAGCCACTTCTCTCCCCGCTCACACTGTTCTCCTGTGCCCTTGTCCTGATCCAGCAAGCTACATTAACTTATATCAGGAAGTAGTTCGGCTGTCATAAAGCTACAGCCAGTCTTTTAGTTCATTCTACTTCAGCAGCATGCCACCTTTGCTTTTCAAGAAATTCTGGACACCCAAGTATCCTCCCCATTTGTGAGTCTGAATCGTGCCAATAACTTATGGATGGGCTCCTATTGCTTGCATCAGTTGGCTGGTGGTGAGCAACTGCATTCTGCATCACTTTTTTTTTTTTTTTTTTAATATTTTTCCTTCCGTGTTAAACTGTCTCTATCTCAGCCAAGGAGTTCTTGCCCTTCTACCTTTCTCGATTCTCCCCCTGATCCCACTGTGGGGGCAAGAAGAGTGAGAAGGCAGCTGTGGTGCTGAGCTGCCCTCTGGGTTAAACCAAGCACATGGCATGTTGGTGGCAGTGGTTCCTTAGAGATGGGGTCACGCTCAGCACTTTTTAGGTAAGGACTGTTGTATGCCTAGTCGTAGACAGCCTTTGTCTTGAAGAATTTCAGAATGTGAAGAAAAGGATCAGTACAAAACGCCTGCTTGACCAGATGCATTGCAGTTCTCCTTATTTAAGGTTATGGCACTTAATCCTCAAAGTAGCAGGCTGAAGGTGAAGAACACATCCAAATTGATTTTTCTGACAACGGAAGATGAGGGCTGCACTTGCTGGCTATAACCTTCCTGTCCTGTTAATGCTGCTTTTCATGTGGAAGTATACACCTACAGTCCTTATTTCAGATCAGGGCATTGCACAGTCTGGTATGAACTGAAGCTGTGAGGATCTTTGGTGTGAAAAATTGGCAATAGAATTGTTGAGAAGCTTTCAGGATGTCATAGCGAGGGTGTCTGTTAAATTATACTGAAACAAAACTTCAGTATTAGATCTACCTCAGTTATCCTTTTCCTTCCAGAATAAGTGTCCGGTAACAGAAACTTTTTTTTTTCTCCCTGTTTAACTGAATGAGCTGCTTTGATGTTTTCTTAGGGTTACATATGCTTTCAGATACAGTTCCAGTCAGATGACAGCATGTTTGCTGGAAAATGTGAGCTGAAGAGATGATGGGTGACTAGAGACTCTTTTGTTTTAGGTGGAATTCTGATTTCACAGCTAGAGAAGTAGCCATAGCACTTAAAGTACCACCTTCTCCTACTTGGCCCACTATTTAATTCTGCAGGAACATGCTGAGACCAGGTAGGTAAGATGATGGGATTTACCATTTCATGAGTAAAACTTATCAAGTGAGATGGAGGATACAGACAGAAAACGTTTTTTCTTTTTCTGTGCCTGGCTCAGAGGTTTATTTCTTTGGCAGTCTGGAAAAATGTCTGTCCCTCCCATCTCTCTAGCCAGTCACACAATAAACTACTCCTAAACATTTGGCTGCCCTAGGCAACTTGCTCTGTCTGCAGAATAGAGCTAGCTCTGTTGCTGAGGCAGTTCAAAGTCCAGTGCTTTGTACTGTATGACTGCTGTATGTTTGCAGAGTCTCTCTTCAATTAGGAATTAACCTGATTTTACCTGGCCTATAAGGGACGCATTCTCCCTATTTCCTTCCTTCGTCTGGAAGGAGGCATTCTGCTGGTGGAAACTAAGTCATCTAGACTTGACACATCTCATTCCCTCAAAAGTGATGGGGAAAAGATGACACGGACATTACAAGAAGCACTTCCTGAGTGACCTGCTTTTCAATAGTGTCGCTTCTGCAGCCTGTGAAACCAGACATAACTGCGTGCAGCCAAAAGCTGTTGATTGCTGGAAGCTCTGCGGTGTTGGACCCGGCCTCAGCAGCCTGCCCAGAAGCAGCAGTCTGAGTGCTCGTTGCTGTTTGCTGGCAGTGGGGGGGAGATCTTGCTGGAGCTCCAAGAGAGGAAGAAACAGCCGTGTTCCCATTGCCCCTCCTGCCTGCCAGTCCTACTAGGGAAGCTGTTGTGATTTGCCTGGCAATCCCTCTATTACCAGAAGTCTCTGTATTTTGAGGAGGCATTCAGACTGTTTCTTTCTGTAGCATCATCTAGGACAATAGTTATGAAGCAAGGCATGTAGTTGTGGTTTGAGAGAACTGGCTTATTAGACCTGCATCTAAGCCAAGGCTTTCTAAATGCCTGTGGGATTTTTGTATTAGAACACCTCTTAGTAGGGGTTAGGGTTGAACAGTGCTGCAATAAACCAGGACCTGAAGAAATCATTGAACTGACTCTTCAAAAAAGAATTGTTCATGCATATAAGGCCAAGGTTTTTCAAGGTGACAAGAGTAATGACAAAAATTGTCATGCTGTGTAATGGTTGAGTGGGAGTTGGGGTGAGTTATCTAGGAGACAACCAATAAACATCTGTTCTTATTTTTCCAGAGTGTTTCTTGTCACAGTTGGCACATGGCATGTAGCTTTTACTACACAAAATACTTGAGCAGTAAACGTCTGTAAGGAGACATTCATAAAACTGTTTAGCTATCTTTGTTTACTGACCTCTGCCCCTTGTCCTGATGGATGGCTGTCCAAGTTGCCCGGGGCTGTCTGAGCCTCAGTGCTGCAAAATGCTGCTGAACACTTATTGCCACTGGCAACTGACAGGCTTACCTGGGGGACAGGATCTGTGCTGAACACCCGAAGTCACAGGAGGACAATCTCCCACATCACCTCGAAGCATCATTTTTGACCATGTGGGTTGGGTGCTGGTTGTTTCTTTGTTTGGGAACCCATAACCTAGTTCTCTGAGCAGGTACAGTGGGGTTCTCAGTCACGTTGCAGGGTCATCCCCTTTGTTAATTCCTATCTTAGGAGAAGAGAAGGTGGCTGTTCCTGCTGATTAGAGTTTACTGGCCAGTGGACAGCTGGACCTGTAACACAGTAATCCTACAACGGGAGAAGAGCCTGGAAGTTACACAGCCCTAACGCTGGAGAAATAGGAAAACTGGGAAGGTTGAAGTCAGCGTGGGTTGGAGGCTGCTGGGTCTGTGGGCGAGCTGTAAGGCACGGCTTGGGGAGCAGGAGCCGTGCCCAAGGCTCGGATGAGCTCACATGCCAAAGCTGGCAGAAGCAGTTGGTACTGTTGAAAGAAATGTTGTTCTTGGTAACAAAGTGGGAGCTTCAGAAGCTGAAAGTCACTAAGGAACTAAGAAACACTGGCACCAGTGGGGCAGGGAGTATGTGAGGGTGTCTTTGTTCACTTTCAATTTGTTTTTGCTTGGGCTACTGTTTCCTCAATGCTGTCCTTGAAACCTTGGCTGTTATCCAAGGAGGAAAGCTGAAAGTTGTGGAGGAAAGTCCTTCCAAAACTCATTGATACAAAACTCTTGGTAACCTAACCATATCACAGAGGTAGCAGGTTACTGTAATCAATTATCAGGTGTGGCTGAGCTGTTAGGGCCTTTCTGGGATGGTTTGCTAAGCCTGCTTTGAGAAATCTCAAATCCTTTGTGCGTAGTGTAGTCCCCTCTGCACTGCTTTAGGCGTGTAATGGCACTAGGCATATTTATGGCCTCTTATAAATCTCTGTGATTGCTCCTCCTGGAGCTGCAGTAGGAGAATAGAGATAAATGCCCTGCCACCAAAAAAAAAAAAAATCTCTGCCAAAATCCTTGCCGTCTGCCTAGTCACCCTTTCGTTTTTTTTTTTTTTTTTTTTTTTTTGGGGGGGGGGGGGAATGCATTTATCTGCATTACAAGAACTTTCCATATATAGAGCTGTTCTTCAGGCCTGCTCTCTTCTCTTACGAATTTATGCGTTAGCTCTAATTTAGCTAAATACCTCTGGGAGTAAAGTGCCTGCTCCTTGAATCAGTGAAAAGTTCTTAAGTTCCTGTTGATTTTTAGGGGGGTTGTGATGTACTTCTAACTCTCCTTCAGGCTACATCCATGTAGCTTGAGCTTGTACCTGCTCATTCAGTAGGAGCAGGTTTTGGTTACTCGCTTATCCAGGTTGGGGTGCAACTGCTCTAAACTGAATGCACAATGTCACATTTCAGCTTAATTGGGGCTGAATCAATCTCTGTTGCTTAGAGACAAATTTTCAAAGACATTTACAACAGCAGGCTCTGTGGGAACCGCAAGAGATTTTGAGTTTCAGATGAGAACTGCATCTTGTCTCTGCCGTAGTGATTTGACTTCTTAAACAGCTGCCTCTTTGCTGAACGGGGGAACTTCCAAATCTGTCTTAGGTCTCCAGATGGCCAAGCACTTTTTTATATAGGAGTCAGTTATTGCTGTTTCCATCCTGCCTAAAGATTTTAACTCTGAAAGGAAAGTGAAATACTATCTCCACTGAAAATTAACTTAACTCTGGTCAGTCTCATTGGCAGTAGGACTTGAGGTTCAGTCACCCATACTCAAAGCACTTGGCCAAAGTTTCTGATAGATTCTGGACATATTTGTTCTTGAACAAGAACTTCTGTGGTACTGTTATCTCCGTGGTCTGCCGTGCTCTGGGTCTAAAACACTTCACTAACTTTTGAAGAAAAAATTGTCATGTCAACTGCAATAAGAATTTTTTTAAAACATGGCTGGATGTTTTGAAAAACATAAGATTTTTCCCTGTGACAGCAGTGCCACAGATCTAAAAGCATATGTCTTTCTGAACCAAATAAGGTCCTTGCAACTATCAATAATAAAAAGGTATGTCTACAGCATGTCTTATGTAGAAGCATGTGGTAGTTTTACATTCTGGGATCAGCTGTCCTGTGACAGGGTAACTCTGTAGGACAGCTTACAAGGGCACGCTAACGGCTTTACCTTGGGCAGCTGTGACTGATGCAAGGGTCTAAGCTTATCCATTTCAAGCAAGCCTGATGTCTCCACAGCTCTGCTTCATTCTGCAATGTATATTTAGGCCCAGAGGGTAGCCCTTTTCTCTAGGCAGAAAGCTGGAATTGTGTTTATTATAATTGTGTTTACTGGACTTGTGCAGGTACAGCGCAAATCTCAGTGTTGCTATTCTGAAGTGGAATAGTCATGTAGTTTTGGGAAGAACAAGCACATCACACTGCCTACCTTGAGTGAATGAAGAAGCAACAATGTTTTTTCTACGGGCTTAAAGTGATACAGGACAAAAGGAGGAAAAATTGAAGTAGGTGAGAACTGTTAATGGATGTAAAAGTGTGCCTAGCAGAGCTGTAAGCAGGGCAGTTCAGCTACCCAGGACTGAAAAGCAGCATGTCCCGTTCTGAAGCTGATCGAACATGGTGGTGCCTTGCCCTGTACTAGCAGGTTCTGCCTCCTGGTTGGCCTCTAAGTGCTGGCGAGTCCTGGTGTACCAGGGCTACGGTGTACCAGGGCTACAGGGTGCGTGGTCAGGTGTCCCCTCATGTCCTTGGTAGCTGGGAGTGAACGGAATTTGTGAGCCCTGTGCAGAGGGGCACATCTACTTGTCATGCAGTGGCACTTGATGCACAGAGCCTTGGTCTAGGTGCCCTGTGGGGCTCTGGAAGTGGTGGCAATAAAACTCCCTCAGCAACCTGGTGCACCGGGGCTGCGTGTTCCCGAGTACTGCACTGCTTGCAGGGCTACAGCAGTGCTCCCTGCTTGCCTGGGATTTGCTCTCCGAACAACTCAATGTATCTTTAAGATCTGAAGTAATGTTCAGGCAGCCTTCTCTATATAGCATCAAAATTTGGCCCAAGGAAATGTTCTTTTGGTTCATTTCATGCTTTTAGGAGGCTGGACAAAAGACCTCTACATACTCTGAGCATTGCATGTTGTTATAATTCAGCTACATTGCCACTCTCAGCTTTGAAGCTGAGTCTCTGTCTCTGATTCCTCTGGAAACATGCTTGCTAGCTGGAGGTATGCTGGAAGACAAGGACTTCTGAACCAAGCTGATGTGTGGAGTGTGTACAGAAGTGTGCAGTTGGAGGCCTGATCAGCAAGGCAAGTTAGAGAATTGCTGATTGCTGTTGAAATGGAAATGCTAGCGAGAAGGCTATTATTAAGTCATGGCTGGCAAGGGAAGCGGCATCAGACAACTGGGTGGCTTTGGGAGTTGCCCATGGAGAATATGGTGGTGATTAAGAAAGCATAAATTGGCTAGCAAAGCCTGCGGGGGTGGACTAATGCATAATCTGGCCTTCCAAAGTTGGCCAAATTCTCAGGAAAACCATAATTGCAACTGAGCATCAAGGAGTAGTTCCTCAGTTTGGCTAGACTTGTATTTGTTCAAATTAAGAAAGCTATGACTGTACACCGAGCGAGGATCACTGTTGTTCTTGCCAGGCCTCCTCTTTGCTGAGGCAAATGCTCGAGCTTGAAAAGATGACAGCAGAAAGGCTTCACAGAGCTTAAACTGCAGGGAGCTCTTGCACCATCTGTCTGACCTTACATACTGCAAGCTAGGCCTTTCCCTGTTATTCTTGTGTGGAGCATTGTGACGTTTGTTAAAGCATTTCCTCTGAAGGCACCTGATCTCTAGATACCAAGGAGAGATCCTGACCTCACCTTATGCAGTACTGAGGGACTGATCCTGCCACTTGTCTTGAAGTTGTGTTCCAAAGGTTATTCACAGTCTTTAAGAAATTGTACCTTGTAAACTCTTTTTCCTGGCTTAACCCTTGACTATCAGTCCTGAATAAGCTTTTGTATTTCAGTATATTAAAAGCCATTTTAATGCCCAGCAGCTTTCCTGCACAAAGGGACTGACACTGAGTAACCACAAGTACCCCAGTGCAGAGTCAGTGCTATTAGAGAATGGGTTGTTTCAAAGGGAGGATCTGAGGAAGGATTCGGCTCTTGGATTCAGTTCATGAGTCTCAGTGTTTGCGTGTCTGGGCTTGGGAGAGACAGGGTACGGCAAGAATGCATCTGTGCTGTATTTCTCTGCAAAATTGAGTGGAATAGGTGAAGAATTTGTTCCGAGGAGGTTGGATATTTCATACTACTCTGAATTGTTGTGGAAAAACACCTACAGCTGCTAAACAGCTACCGCCCTAACAACAGAGGAGCAGAGAACTTGGGCTGCGTTCAGGCTGTATCATGCAGGGACTTAAAGGGCCATGGCTGGCGGGTTGTCTTAGTGTGCTTCTTCGTTCCTTTCCATTTACTTGTTACTGGTTTCCTGTAGTGAGCTGCTGTTGCATTGAGTCACTTCTAAGTGTTTTTACGATTTACATTCACAACTAGGTTTCAGCAATAAAGCTTTAAACTTTGAACTTCCTATTAGAAGTGCTGGCATTGTGCAAGAACTTCCCTGAAACAGGATGCGCTAAGGTGAGCGGCTGTGTGCATCAGGAAGGAGGCGCTCTGGCCTTGGTGCTTTGCTGAGGAGGTGAGCATTGCAGGTCTGCAGGGTAAGCAGTGTGCTTGCCCTAAGAAAATGTTGATCTATGAGGACAACAGGTATTTATTGCTAACAACGTGTATTGCTAAAGCAGAAGGGAGATCTAGGTAGCAATAACACTGTAAGAAAGTGCTGAAACAGCACTGCAGAGGTGTGGAAGAGACCAAGTGACCTTGTAGTGATGATCAGTTGACCTACTTTGAGCTTTTACATCAGGCTGCTCACTAAATTCCACAGTACCCTAACAAGACACTTGTGTATGCCTTCTTCCCTTTTTGAAGGAAGCTCTTTTCTGGGCTCCCATCAGTTGTTACCATTACTGGACCGTGCTCATGTGCTGCTATGAACTGATCACACTTGCTTGATCATTGGGTGAGAATTCATTTGCATTATTTTGTTACCTGGAGCTCCCTTTCTTCCCACTCCTCTTGCTTTCCTTGATTGCTGCAACTCTGCTTAAATGTGGACAAGTAAGCCCTGTGCTTCCTGTGGGGGAAAGGTGGGTTGAAGCTTAGGCCCAGTACACCAGTCTAAGAAAGTACGCAAAGTATTTCCAAGCTTAATGGATACAGGAAGGAAGATGAGATTTATTTATTTATTTTTCATGAGTATAGGATCCAAATCTACCTTAAACCAGTACTGTAATACTTCAGCATGGAATCATGGACAGGAGTATAAGTGAGTGGGGATAGGATACAGGCACGAGTCTGATGCTGTCAGTTGGAAATCCCCGTGTGGATTGGTTCCAGAAACTTCCTGCCAGCATTTCCCTATTGCTGCTGGCACTTACTCAGGTGGCATTTAACATGCCCATGCAAAACTGAGGGGCCTTTTTTCCTTTGCCATCTTTTCAGGCCCAGACCCTTTGTCCTGTGGGCCCTGGAGAACAGAGCTTCAGTTCAATTTGTTTGCAACAAAGCAATATTTGGTATCAATGACACCCAGTAAAGGATTCTTGAGTTATCTCTTCAGAACCCCAAGAAAGCAGTCTCTTGCACAATTCACCACTTCTGTTCAGTGCAGGTATTTGTCTATGCTGTATACACTAATGTATAGTAAAAATAAACTGTGCTGCTGAGTACTCAAAGCAACAAGAACCAAATCACTACGATAATTCAGCAGCACCCTGATGTGTTCACAGGCAGTTGTTTTCTCAGAGTGCACATCTTGGAAACTGGCTTGGGTTTATTTTAGATTTGTTCTTTTTTTTCCCCATTTGAGGTGAAAAATGAGGAAGAGGGGCCCTTGCAAGATCTGTTTAAGTATAGGGGCCTCTTTAAGTCCAAGACCTTCTTTTGGTGCACTTTCACTTCTGTAGTGTTTAAACAGAGTCACTGCATTACATGACTAATAACTCTGAAATGGCTTGCTCTTCCACTATTTCTCCAGTGGCTGCACTGTGTACAAAGCGGAGTGTATTTTGGGAATGTTTTCTGCTTCATTTGCATTACTTAAATATAAATGTAGTGCTACAAAAGAAAGGCTACAGAAGACAGCGGTGAGATCTTTGCCTACTTTTTGAGTGTGCGTAACAGCATCGGGCTGACCCTGGAGCTAATACCGTCTTCCATACAGTAACAGTTTTACCCTTGCAGCAAAACATGAGCTGCCCTTGGTTGTATGCACACTTCTGCTGTAACAGCAGCTCTATCATTAGACCTAAAGCCTCACCTTTTCCTTCTGCCTGATGCTGTCTATACCCGATGATATAAATCAAACTACTATTACAATCAGTAACACCATAGCCCTCTAGTTTTCTTTATTGTTCCTATAAAGGAGTAATAACAAACTGTAATAGGTATTGTTAAATTTTTGTGAATTTACTTGTCCTAAGCAGGTTTCCTCTGATCATTACTAATACACGAAATTTGGTTGGATTCTGTCACTGTTTTTAATGCCTGAAAGTCTGGGATTTGGAACCTCAAACTTGATGCATAGAAATGAGAAGAAACAATACTATAGTTAGAGCCAGTCAGCAAAAAGGGGGCCACTTGTCATTGGCCTCTTGTAATTGCTTTGCCTTGTGGCAATGAGTTTAGCTTGAGTTTACAGCTTTTGCTGTACTGAGGAGAAGAAATAATTCTTCCATTTCTGGATGCAGAGATCTTCATGCAATGGACGGTTCTGTTCTTAAACAGCATGCATTTATCATATGAAAATGGCATGTGGTCACAGTTGGGACATGGAATTCCACCCCAAAAGACATGCAGTCAGTGTGCTGCTAAACCTCTGCTGGACACAGCTCCAGTGACTTAGTTCCCATGCTTTGACTAGTTTAAGACTGGGGAAGACTGTCCTCATCTTCAGAAATCCATTCTGTAGCTGCGTTCATCCCAGTTCACCAAGGATGCCAGCCGTAACCAAACACGAAAACAGTGTCATCAAGTATAACCAGCTGCAAGACAGAAAAAAGATTTAATGCATATTTAAACCCTATTCTAATGCAAACCCATCTTCGATACTAATGTGTCCTACAAAGAAGTGGAAAGAATGCAAAGTGATTTAGGGCTTCTTGTTTTTTTCCTTTAGGCAACCTCAGATGGTCTGGTCTCAAGCAGCATCCCATCAAAGAGCACCACCTGCGTCTCACAGTGGCATGATGAGAGAGGTGGGGAGGCAGAAGGGGGGAGAACAGTATCCAAAGAACATTAGTTTCATTTGAGAGGAGGAAACAACCCATGTTACATGCAAAAGCAATGAGTTTTAATAGCTTTTAATATGTTTTTAAACATTTCCATCACCCTCTATATTTTCAGACACAGCTTGGCAATAAATCAAAGTAAAAGCAAACACACACATCCAAGCTAGCCATTAGGCTGAAACAGAAATAAAACACTGGAGGGGCGGGGGAGTACTGAGTTTACATCGGTGAGGTTAAGGAACAGGCAGACAAAACACTCAGCAGCAGGCGGAATACATCCTGCTTTCGTTTTGGCCTGATCACAAGCCAGTGCTAGAAATGGAAACTTGTTGATGGCAGTAGCCAGCTACAGGCAAGTGAACTGCGTAGCTTGGCTGTATTGCTTCAAGGGTGAGAGGTCTTCTGGGGAATTGGTGCTGTTTAGGACTTGCTTTTAGTGTCAGCCTGCTCCAAAGCTACTGCAGAAGCCACTTGTTGACTGAGGCTTATTTCCATCCCTCATTCGAGGGATCAAGTATCAGTGCATTTCTTCTTTGCTGCTTCTGCCTCTTGCATTGCTAGGCCTCAACTGCTGCTAGTCAGTTTAATGCTATGGGGGTGTTATCTCCTTTCTAACCTCTTTAGAGGAGTATCTTAGGTCTACACTTGTCCTCTGTTTTAGTTCAGTATGGAAAATCAATGGTATGTGACACTGTAAGATCAGCTTCAAATGTAATAAGACAAACTGCCGAAACTTAAGTGGCAGGGTGAATTCATAAAGTTGAGATCACAAAATCATTTAAGTTCATAAAGTCTGATCGTCATCTCACACTACCAACTCCACCACTAAACCAAGTACTGAATGCTACGTCCCCACATCTCTTAAATACCTCCAGGGATGGAGACTCCACCACTTCCCCAGGCAGCCTGTTCCAGTGCCTAACCACTGTTCGTTTTCTGTGCATTCTCCATGTGCTGAAAGACTTAATTTTTCTTTTCGTAGTCACCTTAAACTCAGCCCATCCTCATGATTTATTTAACAACTTGTGGGCTGTCAGTAGTGTAGGGTTCCTTCCTCTCTGTTCTGAAGAAACTCCTCCCCAGGCATGCAGCCATGAATCGATAGGATGTGCTTTCTCTTTCTTAGAGAAGTTGGTAAGAGGTAGTGAAGAGCAAGAGCCCTGCCATTTATACCTTCGTAATTTTATTCCAGCTGCCTTATCAACTCCATGTGATCTCAAAAGACTTCACAGAATGGAGACTAGTGTGATGAGACAGTGCAAGCCACAGTGTGTTATAGTCTAGACAGGCAGAACAGACAAATTTCAAAATTTCAGTCACCTACTAAAGGCAATTCATCAGGTTAAAACTTCCTTGACCCAGGTCAGTGGAGCTCCTGTCCAGTAAGCTTCTCAGTAATACGTGCTGTTAGTTCAAGAGTCCACCTTTGTATATTTGTAGAGCACTAAAGATTGACCTCTAGTAAGTTTGAGTATTATTCTGATGTTGCTTTCTCTAGCCAGCTATTCAATCCCTGAGCCAGAGGAAGTGTCCTGTGCTTTAAGGGCAGCTGAGTGGAATGTATGTGTCCTTGCTGTCACAGGTAATAGACTGGTGTCTGCATGCAAAACTGTCTTCAGCAGGCTCAAAAGCCCTTCAGATTCTCTCTTGCTAACAAAGCTGCGGATCTTTAAGTTGTCATCTGTGTTTGTACTGAACCTTTACCACTTAGCACCACCTGAGGCATTAGTGGTAACCTTAAATGCAATGCACTCCCTTGTTTTATTAGAGCTGGAGCTTTAGGCTGATGAAAGCTTTATTTCCCTAGACTGGAAAAAATAAAACCCATGGGGTTTTCAGCCGCAGCCTGTACTATATATAGAATGCCTTAAATCACTGCAAGCTCTGCATTTGAAGGGGTTATTATAGAGTGTGTATATGTACTTGTGTGTTTGTTTTTTATTGTGGAAGAATAGTCAACAGGGATTTTGTGGTTCTGTTTGGCAATGATGAAGTAATTAAAGTGCATTTTGAGGAATGGTGGGGAAAGAAATGATGAGAGCCAAGAGGGGAAGAAAAGGAGGAGGTTAGGGAGTTATTGAGAATAAGTTACTAACCCTTCTTCCCCTACTGCTCTCACAAACCTCAGTCTTTTCCTCACAAAGGTGGAAGGCTGCCAAGGGAAAGAGAATTAAGATTACACTAAACTCTACACTTCTTGCTCATAGACATTAAAAGCTAGAAAAATACCCAGACCGCCCTGGAAGGTTCTAAGCAGCTCCTGTCGTGACTCATCCAGAAAGATTCCCCTATTGTCCTATATTTTCCAGCCTGCCAGACAAATAAGTACTTTGGAGGATATAAGTGTGTATACGTACGTATGTGTGCCATAGCAACAGAATTCATAACAGCTTCGGTGTTTCCATGTCAGGCATCTGGAAGGAGTGCAATACGCTACGGTGACAGAAATACTAGAGACATTTGGGAGGTGGTGGAGTCACCATCCCTGAGGGTGTTCGAGGAAAGGTTGGAGGTGGTTTAGGACAGGGTTTAGTGGGTGACATTGGTGGTAGGGGCATGGTTGGACCAGATGATCTTGGAGGTCTTTTCCAACCTTTATGATTCTAGGATTCACAGCAATATCAGCTCTCAATATTCAGTTTTAAGTCCCATAATTTTGGAATCTTGGTTTCCTTTTCTGAATTCTTGGATTTTGGCTTCCTGTAATTAGGTGAGATAGTCAGAATTTATTTTTCTTTCAAGTCTTAAAACTCTTCAGCCAGAGTCTGTCTCCAGGGGATGAGGATCACTGAGTGACTTTCCCTTTTTCCAATCTCAAATATTTGAATGTGTACAATTCCAAATCAGCATGTGCTTGTATTTATGTCTTTGAAATCTGTCTGATCAACTCATCATGTGGAGGTGAACACACCACAAATACACAGCTGTAAGCAGGCGTGCAGTGCCCCTTGCAAGCTCTGCCAAGGGGAGAATGGAACATCGGGTTGTTAAGGGAGAACATGTGCTGTGATGGAGATCCTCAGTTGTGGTGTGCATGGCAGCAGCACGTAGGTGTTTGGGGGAAATATGATTTTCCAGCAGTAGGGAAGGTCGTGGGAAAACCAAGTGGAGCTGAAAAATTTGGTTTGGATCTGATCTCTCTGTTCTAATGCAATTAATTTACTTCAGAAGTCACTGCTGGGGGTAGAAAGAACAGAGGAACTCTATACTGTTTCTTTTCGACTTGCATCAGGCAACAGGTTTCGTTGTAAAGTGCATCTCTGGCATCTCTGCTTTCTGCTAGCAGCCCAGAGCCAGTTCTGAAGGACAGGCCAATTTGGAAGAACACCTTCTGTCAGCAGCACGTGAGTCGCAGCGCTGTTGTGGGTGCAGCAATCCTGCAGGCAGTTTGCAGGCCACTGGCTGTGCAGCTTTGAGCATGCTTGCAGCAGATATGACTGAGGAGAAGATGGTATGTAATTGAAAGAAAACCCCTCTTTTGATGTGTGGTAGATGTGGGCTTTGTCTTTTGTGAAGATATATGTCCAAATGTTGGTCTCTGTTTTTTAATTTTGGAGTCCTTGCATGCAAGTTTTGCTGTAATATCTAGACATTTCATATGCACAGCAGCTGAGTTTGGCATATTGCATGGAAAACTGACAAACTGTTGCCTCAGACATAGTTAGGCAATTAGCAGAAGGAGAGAGGGAGGGGGCAGCAGGGAAAGAAATAGGTGTGCTGAGCCCTGGAGCTTTCCTGTATTGCATATATAATGTCTCCTTTCCTTGGCAACGGGGGAATTTACATACATACATCCTTCTGAAATCCCCTTGGATTTTCAAAGGTATCACCTCTGTCAAAGGGTTGTTTTTCAAATTAATAATTTGCTACTTTCTATTTATTCTGTGCATGCCAAGGGGTTGAGTCAGAGCTTCGCAGTCAGGTTCTCCTCGACTGGTTCTGATTAGAGGCTGAGTGATGGAGCAGAGGGTCTGGCGTGGCTCCAACTGGATTCCATGATGTCTCGACTTTAATGTAGTTAAAAATCCCAGACCTGGTGGTGTAGTTTATTGCAGTGGACTTTCACCTTGCCTTTGGAGCTGTAGAAAGCACAGCATGCTTTTGCTACTATATACTTAAGGTCAAAGGCAGAACTGATTACTGTGGTTCTATGTGGAGCTAGTCATGTTATCAGTAACGCTGTTGGTAACTGCAGTAGTGCTACAGGCATCTTCTGTTCATAAAGTCATGATCTGTGTTAGTTTGTTAAAGGAGACTGTCTACACATTTATCTTCAAGATTACCCTTTCATATCAGATGTTGCTACTGTTCCTAGAAGTAAAACGATCTCTTCTGAGAAACAACTGGTATGCACTGAATAAACTTATTCCATGTAATCTTCTCCCTTAAGATCACGCAGATATTGCTGTGACTCTGTTTTTATGCAACTCATCAGGTAATTCAGTGTGGCTATTCAGTGTCTGCGGTGAAGCTTTTAAAACTGAAAACCAGCAAAAAATGTCTTCTGTGCCTTTTTCTGAATAAAAGCTTGTATCCTCCTATTTGTATGTTTAATTTACAGTTAATATGAGTAGACTCGGGAATCTTTCAAATGCCGAAAAAGTATTTTAGCAGAGATGGCTGTGTAAATGAATTTTTAATATTCAGGTAGAGTTCATATTTTTAGTTTAAAATTGTCTCACCATTAGAGGCAAACCAAACAGTTTGGGGAAAAAAAAAAAAAACACAACAAACTGCAGAAGAGATCATGACAATCTGAGATCAAAATTTTCTTTGCTGATGCTATTATGCAGTTGAGTCTCTTGGTTTTACTGTTCAGCCAGTGCTGCTCTACTTTTTGGATGTCATTAAGGAAAGCACTTTTGCACATTCCCAGCTTCTGGCCCTTTAGTGGTATTAGTTGCACAGTTAAATCAGACAAATGTTTTAAAGTCTTGCTGAATTAGGACTATAATCTTAACTTTCATCTCTACATATAAAAAACTTTTCACTTCTGTAAAAATGTGTATGCTGGCAAACTTGAGCTTGAAAGAATGGGCTGCAAGTTCCTGCACACGGTGATGACTTGGGAGAATTTGTCTGTGCCTGCGCAGGACTGAGAGCAGTGTGTGCGATGTGCCAGATGGGAAAAGTCTTGGGGAGGCTGTTTGTCTGAGACTTCTGAACATCTGATATGTTCAGCTGCTGGAAATCAAGAAACTTAGAGTTCTGTCCAAAGGGCTTAAGTTGGTGAACTGAGTTCAAGTTTTCGCTTCACCTGACTTCAACCCCCTTGGAGGGAATCACAGAGGCTTACTTAAAAATTTAGCTATTGATATGCACAGCTTGCTTAGGCAAGAAGTGCATAATGTGTAAAACTGAAAAAGACCCTAGTTTCCTTTCCAGCTGGGAGGTTTAAAAACACAAAACTGTTTTTTTTTTTTTTTTTTAATAATAAAGATTGTTGTTGGCAGAACAAATTTGAGTCTCACTCAGTTGGTCTATATAGGCATTTTCAAGGGTTAAGCAGAAGACTGGGATGTCAGACTGTTAAAGGCATTTAGAGTTGAAATAGCACATGTAAGTTGCTTGGGGTATGTTTGTGTCCTGACAGTGCTTGTGCTGCATGTTTTGATGGTTGTGCTGATACCACATGGTAGGAGATGTGCAGATGGATTTGGGAGCCAATGCGTTTTGGTGACAGTTGATATATTACTCAGGAGAATTTATAGTACCTGGGCACTGGTAATTCACCTTAGCCTGAATTTCCAGAGAAAAATACATGGTATAGTTTCTTTATGTCTTAGTTTTTGGCTCACAGGAGTGATTTGAGTAACTTTTTGAATGCGGGAAACTGCACGAGATATTTCAGTGGTGCCTGGGGAGGAGCCATACCTCTTGTTTTTAAGCAGTGATTTTGTTGGTTTTAATAGTTTTCCCTGTAGTCTCTGTATCTTGGTCTGTAGGAGTTTTCACATGGGATCTGGTCCAAAGCCTCTAGAAGTTGATGGAAAGACTCCCACTGATTTAAGTAAGCCTTGGATGAGCCCCATCTTTTAGGAGAGAGCCTCCTTGTATTGGTCTGCATTCTCTCCTCTTATTTCTCTGTGCATAAATTACAAGGTCATTTCGAGGCTTTGTATTTTGTTGGAGGATGATCTTAACATATGGAAGCTTATTCAGCCAGCTTGCTGGCTCTCTTTTCCATGCTAAAACACTTTAGAGGAAAAAAACACTTTAGAAAGCTACTGTTCTCTACTAAACACTACTGAAAAGATGACGTGTGTAGGACCCAGTGGTTGATGTCTGATTTCTTTGTTGTTCTTTTTTAAAGTTAGCCAGGCTTTGCAGTGGAAACTTTTTTTTATACATTTTTATATGGTCATGTATGAAAGAGCAGTGTACGCTAGCTTTAATAACCTGCTAGTGCTCCAAGGAATTCTCTTCTTTGTAGAGTGAGTGGCTTGAATTATGTTGAATTGATATAAAAAGTCTTTCATGTTCTGTAGGATGCTGCAATTAAAAGGATGAAATTCTCCTGAACTGTGTGAAGATTCTACTGAATACCTGCTTGTGACTTTGGGCTGGAATTTCACCTTGAACATAAACAGATTTCTTCAGTCCCTCTCACTTTGTCTCAGTAGTCACAGTACTAGATCTGATAGACCACGTGGTGGCCCTAATGGGGAGTTATCATATAGATATGGCCTACTCAAGCCAGTGAGTCACTAGAGATATGCTATCTAGGCTTAAGATTTTAGATATTTAGGAGTTTGATATATCTGTAATCCTTCCTGCTTTACAGAAGCAGTTTGGAGCCTGCTTTTCATAAAAAAAAATTGTGGAAAATAGATCTGCTACTGTAGAAAAGGAAGAGCAGATGTAGTTTTCTGTCTCAGAGATTCATGGAGGTATAAAAGGCAGATATAAAGCTCTAGGAAATTAGACCTCAGTCATGGGAGCTCAGCATCACGGAACATCAGTCTGGAGTCTTGGAAGATCAGGATTAGTGAGTTGGTCTTGATTCTCCTCATCAGTGAGTGCGGTTGTAAGAATCAGCATGAACTAAGTCTTCTTTATTTACATTCCTCTTTCTGGTTCCCAGATATGTCTGGTTCCAAACATTAAAGCTGCATACTTAGGACTGGTGTTACTGAAAAATAGAAAGAACCTCAAATATTTACAGCTTTAAAGGCTGTCAACCAGTATAAAATATTATGGGATTTCATTTACAGTTGGTTTAAAATAATAATAAAAACAGTCTGTAATAACTAATAATACAGAATAATAGAAGGTAAATGTTTTTCTAATTCTGTGCATGTTCTATTTATAGGAAAAAGTTTGCTTCAGAAATGAATGCAGAGATTATATCTGAGTGTGGTGTCCTTTGCTATTTACAGCCATGAAAATAAGATCACAGTTATTTCACTGGCCTGAAACTAATAATCAGAGTCACACAACTACTGGGGATTAAAAAAAAAAAAAAAAAAAAAAAAGGATTATTTTGAATTCTAATATGGCCTATATGAACTTGAACAGTTCTAATGTTAGTGAATCCATCACTCCTTACTGACAGACTGCATTTATGTGTATATTATCACAGTAACGCCAGCATTAGTTTCAAATCTTGACTTCTGTAACTTTAAACTGTGTGGTTTCACTTCCCTGACAAACTGGAAAACAAGTCCTCCAGGGCCTCTAAGCATTGACACAATTAGCAACAGCGAAATATTTTGTAATGCTTTAATATTTGCTGCCTGGGGCAGATACATGGTGGAATTTTTTTTGGTCTCGCATAAGCCAATTGGGCATTGTTCTTCATACAGCTGCTTTATCAGAATAACTTGCCATTGTGCCAAATGTATACCGTATCACAGGGGGTTTCTTGCCCTGCAGAACTTGTGATACAGCTGAAAGCCTTGCGTGGAACTTCCTAGGGATGATTTACTAGCCATGAAAGCTTCTCCCACCTCCCCCTATTACTTACTCATTTCTTTTGTGGCTTCAATCAACATACATATCAAGGGCATCAAGCTTGGTCACCGTAACGAACCTTCAGGCAGTCTTTTAGTGAGATGTTTCCCAAAAGCTGGGATGAAAGTCATCATTAACTGGTTTCTGGGAGCTGTGGTCTGTATCTGGCTTCCAAGAAGTCACGAGGCTTAGCAGAGAAATGAGCCCCAAGCGTTGGCCATACCAAAATGCCTTATTGCAACTTGAGGCGCTGAGATAAAGGTGGAAGTTAGGGATGGGGGGAGGAGGTCATAAAAACCCAGGTTTCTTACAGCAGGGAGAGATGAGCTTTTTGAAGTCCTGTGTAGTTTAGTCAGAAACTGCTGCTGTACAATAAATACAGATTGCTCTTTCCAACTATAGTCATGATGTTGGAAATTCTTAGGTTGGTATTAGATCCCATGGGGTCTTGCCCTGGATCCTGCAGGGCTTTTTGTCAGCAGGGGTGAAGAAACAGCAATAGCTATAAGTAGCTTTCTCCTGCACTAAGTTATATACAGGGCCACCCCTTGAGGTCTCCTAAAGCTCTGAAAGCCTGTTTAAAAAAGAAAAAAAAAAGAGGGAAAAAAAAAGCCTGCAATATAAAGCTGATCAATGTTTTTAACAGGCAGTGTCATTGGGCTATGTTATAGCCCTTTTGGAAATGCAGCTTTTGTAAAATACTGCCTGAGTTGCACTGAGGACACTTCTTTAAAATAAAGCTACAAGTACTTTGTGTGAGGTCCTAGCAAGTATGTGGTTATGACCACAAATGTTATCCTTAAGAGATGCATTTTCTTAATGAAAACTAATTATTTGCTTGGAATAAAGTAAATTGAGTGATTTGCAGTAGTGTAGATGAAGTTCCATGGAAGTCCTCACTTCTGGGTCAGAAGCTACTGATACTTATCAGAAGTAACTGGCTTTGTTTCCAGTTGATATCTTTCCTGTGGTAAAATAATTATTATTGTTGGCTTTCTAGCTTCTCCTTTGCTATGGAGTAGCACACCCTGGGTACTGTCTAGGAATTTTTTTGCCAGATGGCTGGGTAATTAGTGTTCTGGAAAAATGAACCAACCAGAGCATGAAGGGATTGCTCATTTAGAGAAATGAGACAAATATCTGTATTTAGGGACAAGATAACAACTGAGATGTATTTGAAAAGCATAATTAAAGACAAGGTACAGAAGCAATTTAGGGTGAGGCACAGGGAAGTAGCTACTACTAGTGTTATGAATGAAAGTAAAAGCACATGGAGGAAGAACTGAAAGCACAGGGTTTCTTTGTGGAAGAGCCTCGTAAGGCCTACTTTGGAAATCCCATCCCTTGCAGTGCAGAAGACTAAGCTCAGCTGGTAGTAAAAAGTGAATCTAGTGAGCTTTTGAGAAAGGGTAAAGTGATGGTTTGGACATGAGTAAGTTCTTAAGTTGTTTTTCTTCTCTGAAGCAAATGTTTAGGGGCAACATCAGAAGTTCTGCTGAAGATGATTTAAAGTAACCCAGTTAACTATCCTGAAAGCAGACTGCTCATTTCCACAGTCTTATGGTGTCTTGCTTGTATGCATGCTCAAATGAGTGAAAATGAAGTCCAGCTGGGCACTAACGTAAGGCCTGCAGATTTTGCTGTAGTTTTAAAATTATATCCTTAAATAAACGTTTCCCGTGTATGACAAATAGGAGACTAGTGCACAAATGAATTGACCTGCTGTAAAATATTGGTCGACTCAGTGGCACATTGGGTTAAAAACAATCCTGTTGACTTTATGTACAGCGCCAGCTTCAAAGGGACTTACTTTTTCACAGAAACCACAGTTCTGACCTCCTAGTGTGACCAGGCAATACGGTGTAATGCTACTTACAGCTCTCCATCCTTTGCTGTGAGAATTTTCAGCCCTTCAAAGCATGTGGGATTGTCTAGGGTGAAATGAATTTGATTAGCCTTGAACTTTCTTGCTTGCTTCTGGGACCCTGGTTCTAGTCCTAAGGTTCAAATTGTTACCCCCATTGGTTTAAAAACAGGCCGCAGCACTAATATATCAGTTGTGCCCTAATCACTTGTCCTTTGCCTGTCCTGATCTGCATGTCTTGATCTGGCTAGAAATGCTGTTTTGCGCCTGAGAAGCCTTTGCTTTTCAAAATGCTGTATTCTTGGAGAGGGAGAGGACTTTTTCATTTCATAAGGAATTTATTTCCTTGAAACACTTCTGGCAAGGGCTGTATGATACTGGGAAATAGCTATTGCCCTCTTACTGTGGCACTGCAGGGGTTCGTTCTGAGGTGGTAAGTGTTCAGGTAGTACAGCTATGAGAAGACAAACATGCTGGAGAGAGAACTTAATAAAAGTAGCTGCAAATGTAGTTTGTCAGGTAACAGATGTCAACATCACAGTCTGTGGCATTGTAGTTACCCCAGCAGGAGCTCAAGGTCCCTCTTCCTTTGGGAAGGGAGGAGGGAGGGCAGGGGGGAAGAAAAGATGCAACCCTGGCTGAAAGCAAAGTTCAGAGAAATTATTTGAACTACAGTGAGTTTAGCTGGCAAACAGTAAAAGAAATAAGAAAAAGCTGCTCTGTCTTTCTATTTTTATCACTGCTAACAGATGTGAATTTTCCATGAACACTTTCAGTGAATCTTTTTTTTTTTTTTTTTTTAAGCTAATTTGCTGCAATGTTAGCATTTGTACTTGGTCAACTTCTTGATGTTTTCACTGCAGTAAATATAAGTACATCTTAAAACTGCATTATATTATATTAATGTCTGCTTCATCTGATTTACGTCATTCTTTTCTGATTTTTTTTTTCATCCTTTATTTTGAGTTTTTCTCATGCCTTTTTCTACTGTTGGAACAGCTGCTGCTCTGTTTTAAATATTTATCCCAATCTGGAATAAAAACAAATTAAACTTTAAGATTGATGTATAAAAATGCTTATTTTCAGTAAACTCTAGTTGCTTGTGATAAGATTCATTACGACCTTCTTAAACTGGGTTGCATATCATTAACTTCTACTAGTGTTGTAGTATGAAGTGTAACCTGAAAGATGGACTGACTCGTTGCAGTTTCTTCTTTTTTCATGGTACAAATAAAGATTCCAAGTCGGATGTTGTATGATTCTATGTCCCAACAAAGAGGATATTTCATTCCTTTAATGATGCTTGTATGACTATTAAAGCTTCATCTCAAGTGCCACCTGTTAAACTGGCATGGGTAACTGTTGTAATGAAAGTACATGCTCATGTTGTGACTGATTCTCTGCTTTCAAAACGTGAGTAGGACTGGCACAAAATGGGCTTTTCAGAGGCAGTAGGTTAGAACACAGAGGTCAAGCTTCCGATGTGCAGACTTTGTCTCTTGGTGCAGATCACAGCAATCCTCTCCTAACCACGACAACAAAACCAGCCTCTCCCCTCATTTCAGGAGCCACCTTTCCGGACTCGAACATCCTTTTCCTTAGAGCAGTTCAAAAGCAGTCGAGGAGCGGCAGCGCTGGTTGGGAGCCGCAGGTTCAGCACCGCGCTGCCGAACAGCTCCGGCGCCTCTCGGCTGCCCCGGGGGTGCGCGGCGGTGCCCGGGGGGTGCCGGGGGGACCCCACGGGGGGCCCGGGGGCATTGGGCCCGGCCCGGCCAGGCCCGGCCCCAGCTCCTCCCCTGCCGAGCTGTCGCTGCTTCACACCGAGGGCAGGCGCCTAAACATCCGGGGGCGATGATTTTGCAGTCTCGTGCAATTTGTGAGAAAGGGGGACAGGTGGGAAGAAGGGCGTTCTTTAGGGTACGATGCTTTCTTTAAAGTAATTTAGCCTGCAGAGATGATTTATAAAGTATAGTAGTATTATAGTATTACATATTATAAAGTATTACATATGTAAAGTATTATATATTTGCATGATGGCATGCAGAGCTTGGTTTCTATTGAACCCAAGTCAGCCACCCACAGTTCTTTGAAACAGCTGATGCAGACTTCACTGTGAGGGTGGCAGAGCACTGGGACAGGCTGTCCAGAGAGGTTGTGGAGTCTCTTTCTCAGGAGATATTCAAAACCAGCCGGGATGCCATTCTGTGCGATGTGCTCTAGGTGATCCTGCTCGGCAGGGGGTTTGGACTAGGTGATCTTCAGAGGTCCCTTCCAACCTCAGCCATTCTGGGATTCTGTGATTTAGAGTTGTGGAGTTATTTGAGGCTGATCCTAACTCAATATTCACTCACATATTTCAAATGGGCCCATCAGAAGTTTTATATACCTCATTGAAAAAGATACTGGCCCTTTGGCAAAACCCTTCATTAGGCTCTGGGGAGACCTCATTGCAGCCTTTCAGTTCTTAAAGGGGTACTATAAAAAGGATGGAGAAGGACTCTTTACTCATGTGGACAATGATAGGACAAGGGGGAATGGTCTTAAAACAAAAGCGAATAGATTTAGATTAGACATTAGGAGGAAATTCTTCACTGTAAGGGTAGTGAGGTACTGGAACAGGTTGCCAAGAGAAGCTGTGAATGCCCCATCCCTGGAGGTGTTCAAGGCTGGATGGGGCTTTGGCCAACCTGTTCTAGTGGGTCACATTCCTGTATATGGCAGAGGGGTTGGAGTTAGATGATCTTTAAGGTCCCTTCCACCCTAAGCCATTCTATGATTAATGCTATGAATATTCTTTGCATCCCCATTAATACTATGAATATTCTTTGCATCTGTGAGTTCATCTCTTTCTTTGAAGGTCTTGCTTCAAATAGGAAAAAATAAAGGATCTCTACAGAAGAGAACTGGGATATATAAAAGCATTTTCATTGGAGGTGGAGGGACTTTGGCTTGATCTTAAGATAAATCTTTGCAGCTTCCCACTGCTTGGTGGCATTGGGTGAAGTGTGACCAGTAGCATAGAAACAGCCATGTCTGAGGCTGGAGGAAGCAATGTTTCTGATTAAGAAAGGTATGTCTCAACAGTCAGCTAGAATTTGTCTCAATTCTGCTGTTAATCATGTTAATTATGCATCAACTTTTTTCATGTTCTTTGTAAATTTAAAGGCCTGGTGCTACAGATAAGACTGTACATTGTTACATGTTGGGGTTCATCAGACGCAGATGCAGTTCTGGTGCTCAGTTTTGACTTCGGTGAAAAACTCCTGCTCTCTTCGATGTATCACCCTTTTAATCCATCCACTTTCTGCAGCGCCGCAGTTCCAACTTTCGTGTGCTGGCTTCGTGTGTCTGGCCTCTTCTGTATTAGAACCCTTTGGTTAAATTGTTACTTAATTTTAGGTATTATCCATGTCCCTATTTTGTACGGAGATTGTGGGTTTGGGCTTATTTTTCATTAAATGTGCTATTTTCTCTTTGTTCTCTTTAGCAGAAAATGGGAAATACTTGCTGTGAAAATGAGTCTTGATTTAAGTCTAAAATTTCCCTTGCATTCCAGGACATGCTTTTCCAAAACTGAGGTTTTGGTTCTTTTTCATTAATGTTAATCCCCAACACATGTCACTTCCTTCATAAAAAGTATAATAAAACATCATAATAGGGTTGTTTCCTTCATCTTATGGGGAAAGAAACTCAAAATGACTGCTAGTTATAACTAGCATCCTACTGAAGACAGATGCTATCTGTCCAATGACTGTTCCCTGTTACTGCAGCATCTGTAAACTGCACAACTCTTAATTTTATGGATAGGCTCATGAAGTACACCTCCTAAACTGTATAGCAATAGCCTGTAACCGTGTGGTGGTTTTCCTTTTTTTTTCCTTTTTTTTTTCTTTTTTTTTTTTTTCTGAGATGTGTTTCCCTTTGGCCTCCTAAATGTTAGGAAGCTATAAATGGAAGAGTTTGTTACCTCTTTCTCTGCTTATCTTTTGTTAGATACTTATGGTTGTATTCTTTGCAGAGACTTCTTTTGTATTTAGAGCCCTGGAGATCCCCTACTTGGTCAAATGGTAAGGTTTTCCTGAACTGGTATTTCTGGTATTTTATTTAAGCACACAGCATAGAGTGAGCAACTCAGTGCTGAGACTGAAGCAGAGGTAAAGCTAAAGCACTGGTAGAATTTTGAAGTGGTAAACTAAAGCATTGCTGGGTGACTCCTGCACCTGCCACTAGTGGTATTCAAGACTAACATTTAAAGGAAACTATGTTTTTGAATATGCTTGTGTGACTCAGCCATATAGGGATTTTTCCTCAAACTTCTGAATCCAAATTGCAGGGCTGCTTCTCCTTTCTGCACTTGTATTGATAGAGCTTCTATGCACTGACAACAGAGAATGCAGCCTGGCTGTGAGGGCCTGCCTGACCCAGCTCTCACCAGCAACCATCTTTCATTTGACATATTTCTGTGTTTCTTGTCTACGGTTCTTGGCTCTGCAGGTGTGTTGCAAGCCAAATAATGGTTCCAGTGCTAACATAGTCCAGCTGTAGGAGGGAAGCTTTAATTAAAAGGCCTGGAGCAAAAGTTCTTTGCTCCTGCAGGCTGGCAAGTGGAAAATAAATTCAATTTATTTTCAGTTCCATGTGGTTTTAGAATTCTTGTTTTTCATGTGTGGAGTTATGTCCAGGACACTGGCGTGGAGATTTGGTGCCAGGTAAGAAAACTTGTGTCTGTTGGGCTGTATGCTGAGGAAGCTATGTGTTGCATTTGGCAGCAGCAGAAAATAGTGTACTTGAGACAAAGAAAAGGCTGAACAAACATCATCTGGTGTAAATCTCTAAAATCATTGGCATTAAGCACAAGATGAACTTTAGGCAAATTTACAATATGTGAGTTGTCATTGTTTGAGCTAGAACTACTTGAACACTGAGCAAATGTTAATGTGTTAGTCCAGTTCCATCTTTTGGCAGGCAAGTATTATTTACTGTCTTCATTTCACTGACTGGAAAATTGAAATTTCAAGGGCTTCAACCTCAGTAATCTTGATATAAACTGGAACTAACTCTGGCTTTGTGGTGTTATTCCTCACTGATGCTGATGTAAGTGAAATTTGAAAGCAGCTTTTCCTCTTAGCCAGAGAAAACTGGGACAGCTTACACAAGCAGATGAACCTTCAAGAAACAATGGTGTGGTACCTGTTGACGTTGGCAAATCTGCTCAAGTTTCATTTAGAAATAGTCTTATTAATTGTTGCTGTGCTCATTCTGCTGATGCAATCCCTGCTTGTGTGATTACTCTTTGCTGGCTTAAAAAGTTTGCAGGTCTACAAAAGGATGTGTCAGCAAATAAAAAGTTAGGTCTGAGGAAAGAGGTTTAAAACTACATCTGAAGCCTACTGGAATTTGCATTAGATTCTTTTTTAGTTGCATCAGCTGGGGCTCTATTGTGACTGCTTGACACTTACCATTTACTAATGCTGAATGGAATGCTAATCGAGAAAGGTTTTAATAGAGATGTCAGCTATTCAAAGGACAGCATTTGAGAAATGCTGGCAAGTATTTTTACAACAATTATTTTACTTGAAGCTTTTAATGTAGACAAATCCCAAGGTGCTTTACGTTCATCTTTTTGAGGGAGGGAGAAGGAGTTGCGATTTGTTCTTGCCTTTAATCAGTCAAAACCTTCTGATGTTCTGTCTGTCACGATAAAAGTCCACTTATACGGAGTGCCAGGAGAAAGAGCTCATCTTATATGTGTAGGGTATTATGGAGCTATCACTTATTCCATAATGCAGCTAGTTAGTTTCTGTTGGGATCATTTGCCTCTGGCACTAATTAATATATTCTGCTTGTGTTTAGAATTAACAGTGGATAAGGGGATATGTCAATTTCTTTCAGAAGGTGTTATCTGAAATGACATCTAAGCTGCAACACATACTGTCCTGCTTAAATACAGAATACTTCAAATGCTAAAATCAATTTAACAAACAGTTAATTGGAAATGTTTATAAAAATAAAAAAGGAAACAAAACATAATCCACCACCTCCTGGTATTCAAATGTCACTTCTAATGAGAAACATACTTAGGAACCTCGTAAGACTATGCTATTTGAGAGCAATAAAATAGCAATATTTTCTATATATAGCTGTGATTTAACCTGTAAAAATGGCTGTTAATGTAGAGGGAACACTGATCCCAGTTGAATAAGGTGTTGCTGAGTGCCACTCTGAATGCAGGTTCAGGGATCTGAAGATGTTTTGGAGCTTAACTTTCTGCTTTAAATAGAGAAAAATGGTGCTTAAAAACTCTGTAGGCTCTGGCTGTTGCTGCTTTGGAAGAATGTCTAGCAGCATCGTGCGGATGGGGACCTCACTGAAGAAAGTAACAAGGATCAGACAAAAGCTGTCACAAGAGAGGGGGAACAGTCATGTAAAGCTTCTTAGCTGTTTGCTCAAACCTGTTCTGTTGTCACCTGTGGTTCTTGCAGATACTTGTTGTCCTTTTTACCATACTTAGCATAGCTAAGTCAGGAATTTAACAGTAGAAGATGACTTCTTCCTGCAGAGGAATGTAAAAAAAAAAAAAAAAAAAAAAAGTGTGAAATCAGTGTTTTGAAGAAAAAGCTCAGATGATGTAAATCAATATTTCATTCGTATCAGCAGGAAGGTGACTGCTTCTCTACCTCTCCTGTTGTGAAAGAAATGGTAACACACTGATACACAGGGTTTTTATGATCACTTTAACTGATACGCGTCAACAAAGCTTCATTGTTTAAGGTGCTGTTTATCCAACATGCTCTAAGGCATCAAATCTACCAGTTCCAGTTAGAAGTAATAATTTTAAGTAACAGCAACAATTTCGCATGTGTTGGCCTTTCATCCTTTCTCAGTGATATCTAAAGCTTTTCCAGTAGAGAAGGATTGCTAGCTCAGCATCTTCTGTGTCTTGCTAATTGAAAATGTAATACTTCAGTCTCAATTTTAAGGTAAAATACTTGGCTTAAATCACAATCCCAGTGTTTCACAATTGAAGGATTTATTTAGTAGTTGGTGTATCTACAGCCACACATTGCTCACATTTGATGCTTGAACAATCCCTACTCTCCCAGTGTATTCAGATCCAGTTGTGTTAAATCAGTGGAAAATCAGCTTAAACAGCATGACGCTGTAAGATTGGCTGAGATGTGAGTCTGTCTTATGTTTTCATTAAGAATATGATCTAATATGAGCAGTTGGAGAGCTGATATGACAAACTACTACAAAACTGTTGCTTCATTAATTCTTTTTATAGCATAGTGGCACCTCATCCAGTTTTAGACTGGAATGTGCACTAAGGGTATAGATGAGGCCCCTGTCCATGATCTAATGAGGCTGATGAGCCTGTTCTGCTGGCCTTGACACAAACAAAAAGGATGACATGAGAGAATGCTTTGACTATTGCCCCACTTGAAAGTATACACAGTCAAGATACTAGAAGAGATATTATCGAGCTGTATCCTCTATTGGCACGATTGGAAGGTCAAGCAAATTTTCTGTCATTAGCATCTGATCCTATAAATATTTAAATGTCAGCTTTCCTGGGAGGAATGCAGTGCTATTTTCTGAAATGGCATTCTACCAGAAAGACACTATTTAAATTTTTGCTAACAGTGTGCTGCAAACCAATCTTCTTATGCTGCACTGATTAAATTGACTTTTCAGGAAGAAAAAAGTTCAAGTTCTACATTTCCCAAAGATCAAGTTTGTGTAACAACATTTTCTTAAGTCCTAACTAAATACTATTGTTTGAAATGTATAGTCATAACTAAAAATAAAATAAAAAAAAAAGTATCTGAAAACTCCACCAGCTTTTTAGCTATGGATTTTTCACTACACAAACCATGTGTTTTCTGACCATCTCAGCTCCTCACTTTGGTGCAGAGCTGTTGTAATGACCACAGGGCCTTCTTCCCCTGCATGGTAAATTGGCTCTCCTCACCTGAGTAGATTGGCACAAGATATTTGTATAACTCCTCTTTTAGAAAATGCTTGTTACTTTCAAAATGATGTTTTGACACTTATTTGAAAATGTATTTTAAAACTATAAAACTACAGATTCTGAAAGAAAAAACTTACAAGATAATGGAACTAAGTCTTTGAGAAAAATAAGGTATTTTGATTTAACTTGATCTGTTCATTTTGACCACTGGACTAAAAAGTTTATCCTCCAAAAAGCTTTAGTTGAGAAGATTTCTTCATTTTCTTCCTGCTTTTTCTCACTCTGAACAGTTCAGAGGATTAAATTAAAAGTTTACTGAAGTCAATTTCTCAGGAAGTTGCTTGGTATTTGGTTTGTTCAGCTTCAGCACAGAATTGCCAAAGATCTGATTTTTTTTTTTTTTCTAGAAATACAGGGGATACATTTGTGCTGAAATAGCATCACAATAGAAGTTGTCTCTGACAACTCTTTTCACATGGTGAAAAGACTTTTTTCTCCTTTCCTTGTGGCTCTGTTTGGTCTGGAAGAACAAAATTGCTTTTTGTTTTGCTGACTTTAGGGATTTTCTTGGATGTTGTCAGGCCATGCTTACTCCGAAAGAGGAAGAAATCCTCAGTAACCCTCCTTTACTCATTTCAGATGGACAATAGCTTCTGTGTGTCAGGAATTCCAGCTGAGGAGGACTGGCTGCATTACTGACCTTCATACACTTTTGTAATTTCATGAATTGCTGCCTATACTGTGTTGAAGCAACAGGGCTTTTCTTATTCCATTGTTTGAATTTGGGAATGGAGGACTTAAAGGCTTTTCTTCCCTCTGCAGAAAAGCTTCCAACCAATGACTCTGTGACTTGAGTGATATCAGTGATAAAAAACAGGTCAGGCTTTTGCTTCTTATATAAGAAACCAACACCACCACAAATACAGGCACGCTAAGGGAAGTGGTGAATGAATTTATATGACTGAGGGCTCAACCATAGTAGAGGCTAGGAATTTATTTATGGTCAGAATGTTAAAACTATCAGACATCCAAATCATCATGAATCATAGAATACCCAGAGTTAGAAGGGACCTACAAGGATCATCGAGTCCAACCCCTGGCTCCATACAGGACCACATAAAATCACACGCTATGTCTTGGAGCCTTGTCCAAACACTCCTTGAGCTCCAGCAGGCTCAGCGCTATGACCTGCTCCAGTGCCCGACCACCTCTGGGTGCAGAACCTCTCCCTAACACCAGCCTGACCCTCCCCGGTCCCAGCTCCATGCTGTTCCCTCGGGTCCTGTCACTGTCCCCAGAGAGCAGAGCTCAGCGCCTGCCCCTCTGCTCCCCTCGTGAGGGAGCTGCAGGCCGCCATGAGGCCTCCCCTCAGCCTCCTCTTCTCTGGGCTGAAAAAACCAAGGGACCTCAGCTGCTCCTCTTAAATCTTCCCCTCCAGACCCTTCACCATCTTTGTAGCCATCCTGTGGATACTCTCTAATAGTTTTATGTCCTTTTTATATTGTGGCAACCAAAGCTGCACACAGGGCTCGAGGTGATGCCGCAGCAGGCCGAGTGGGACAATCCCTTCCCTCAGCCGGCCAGCAGCACCATGCCTGAGGCATCCCATGGCTGGTCCTGTTGGCTGCCAGCACCCGTTGCTGCCTCAGGCTCAACTTGCCATCTGCCAGAGCCCTCAGCTCCCCTCTGGTCTGTCAAGATCTCTCTGCAAGGCCTCTACACCCTTTAGGAGGAGCTGTCGACTCCCTTATTAACTATCACCTGCAAACTTACTTAGTATGCATCTGAGTCCTGCATCCAGATCATTTATAAACACGTTGAAGAGAACTGGCCTCAAAGTGAAGCCCTGGGGAACCCCGCTAGTGACTGTTTGCAAGCCTGTTGTAACCACATTTACTATAACCCTTTGAGCCTGATGTAACCCTATTCACTATAAACTCCTTAATGAAGGAAGGGAAGAGAGAATGGGAACTTTTAAAATAAATTTAAAAATCCAGAATGTAAGTAGTGGTAGAACCATCTTAGATGACTTCTGTATTAACTACAGAGTCCTTGAGGAGTGGGGAAAATCTGCTCTAGAGGTCATGTAGCATGTGAGAAAAAGGAAAAATGTTTAAAAAAAAAAAAATAAATAAAAATCCTTCAACCAAGCTTGAAGGAAAGAAGAAGAAAAAAAGAAAAATTAGGAGAATAAAATGTGGTAACTATGCAGCAAAGATGCAATGAAGACTATGTACATGACCTGAAATATGAACCAAGAATTAACACTGATGAGTAGTCCTAAATACTTGCTCATAGGCATCATAGATGCTTTTTACTTGGAAGAAAGTCCAAGTGCTTTGTAGCTGCAGAGGAAGAGTTGCAAAGACTATCAATACAGCATGCTTGTTAAAATACTGATTCCCAATCAAGCTGGGGAAATCTCCTTAGTGCTGACTTGTGACATGCCTGTGACTTGCCAATACAGTTGGTGATCTGCAGACACACAAATTAACAGAGTGATAAAAGTATCCTAAGTGCTAGAGAGCATCCCACCACTCTTTGCAGCATCAGATGTGTGACTGGTGCTTTCCATTCTCTTTGTTTGCGGACTGGGATGCAGAAGAAAAGGGCAAAGCACTTGCAAGATAGTTGTTGATTGTAGGCATTTTGGGTTTAGATACCTATTTTAAGATGAGTTCACAAATTTGGTTATTTCTTTTGAAGATTCTAAGCCAAGTAATTAGCCTGAAACTACTTCAGGCAGTGGGAGCTGAAGGGATACAATTCAGACCTCCCGCTTCCTGCACCCCACGCCGTTAGGGCTGTGTGGTACCATTATATACTGTGCTGCTTAAAATTCTTCACAGGCTTTTCACGTTCCTTCAAGAAATACCAGTTTGTCTCCAGCACTGCACTCCCCTGGGGCCTCTGAGTGATGGAAGTGTCATATTTAGTGAGAAGTCTAGTGTTTATTTCTGCTGTTATTCAGCTAGTTTCCTTTCAGTCTTTCACTTGTTTTCTTAACTGCTTTCCAACTGCTCCACTTAATTAGGAGGATTAATACTTCTCTGTGAGAGAGCCTTCCTTTCCTTTTAATTGTGCACAATTAAAAATATACTGTCAATAGAAAAGGTGGTCCTTATTGCTTTGACTATGGGATTAGGAATTTGAAACATAAGGTATTGTGTGACAAGTAACTTGGTCCCTTTGTTCTTCATCTATAAATTCTGGATAGTTATTCTCCTTTCCAACCCTTTCTTTGCCTACCTTGTCTGCTTAGGCTTTGAGCTCCTGGGAAGATGTGGTCACTTCCAAAATGTTTATGGGCTCTTGAGGGGGAGCTGTCATTTAGTCAGTCCCAGCTACTGCTTCTGCGGGAAACACTACATACCACTATTTCCCTGTTTTCTGTCTCTCTTCTGCTTTGCATTTAAAAAAAACCACTACTTTTTGTTTGTTGTGTTTTCCTACCTGTTGTCCCTGACAGCTATCAAGCACTTTCAGCATGCCATAAGCCACTTCTCCAAACTGGTTTTCCTCACCTTTGATGCATTCACCAGTTGGCACCTTTCCTTTTTTTTACTCAGTGTTTTCATTCTAGGAAAACTGTCTTCCCAGATATCATTGATTTATTTTTTTTCTTCACATTTTGGGACAACTTTTATCATATTTATTACAAACTCCAATTACGGCAGGGTTTTTGAGGTGATACATGTGTTTTTGTTTTTCACATCAGTCTGCAACACTTTCTATCAAGTAAGCATCCGAAACATTCAGGCCAATATTCTGAACCTTCTTTTTTCTTTTTATTTTTTATTTTTGTAAGTACCTTTACCAAAATAGTCATGATTGTCTTAGCAATCCTTAATTCTCCATCATGAGTGCAGGCAAATGTTCCTTATGTCTTCTACTCTGTTTGACTCAGCTGAAAGCTGTTCAGCTTTTTAATGGAAAAAGGCGTTAAACTGAGTACGTTTGTGCATTTGAAGTACAAAATCTGCAGAGCCATTGTACTGAAAAGGTTATCCAATACTGTTAAGTATTTCACACAGTATTTGTGATTGGGGATTGCACTGAAAATGCCATATGTTTAAAGTAAAGAGTCTCAGGCAGTATGTTAAACTTCTTAGAAGAGCTGCGGAGGTCCATTTTTCCATTACAGCCCAGACGTGACAGGAACAGATTATACAAGGCCTCTAATTACCTTTCCTAAGCTTCAGAAAGACCTGTGAGCTGCCCTGTGGCAATGAGCTTTCTCTTTCTTGGGCTCAATGGGTCATTGTGCTGTTTCCCTCCAGCTGCTTGTCATTCTGGAGAAGTGCTGACTGGAAAGCGGCAGGCTTGCATTTGATAACTGACACTTATTGCTTGAGACAGACAAGGGTTTAAATTCTCTCTCCCTTGGGAAAGGTGATGTTTGTGAAAAAATGCAGGCCAAGCTCCTGTCCGTCACTGAAAGATGAGCTAATCTTTTCCCTTGACATCGTGTGAAGCTGCACGCTGTGGCACAACACCCCCGTCCTCTCGCCACCCAAAGTCAGAGGAGAACAACTGCAAAGATTGCTTTGGCAACCGTCCTCCCATCGTTTGCACTAATTTGCTCTGGTTCTTAGAGTGCTTCGGGCTAGTTTCTGAAGCTGTGCTCTGTTTCACTGTTACCTCATGATATGGAGCTAATGGGATTCATACCCTAGGACAAGCTGGGGGCGAGGGAATGTCCTTCACTATACCCGCAGCTGCTGGAAGGGAATTGAAATCAGTGCTTAGCTTCTGTGTTCTGCTCGCTGTCCCCTGGTTTCCATAGCTCTAAGGGATTCCAAGCAAACTAAATAATTGCATGAAGGTTAAAAAAAAAAAAAAAAGAATTATGCTGTTTGATTAGTTATGTTTTGCCTGTTGCTTTGGAGCAAGGTTTCTGGCCTTAGATCTAAAACCTGTTTTTTAGTCATTGCTGTACTATGCATATCAATTTACTGTGATACAGGATAGCAGGGTTGGGTGTTCTATTTCACTTGGCACTTCACATCTTGACTTGATTGCATTTCAGTGGTGCAGGTAAAACTCGGCATTGTCTGAAGTTCATAATGAGGTGGTTGGGAGGTAAATTCTTGTGATTTTGGAATAAGAAATAAGGCATGTAAAAACTGCTTGGTGTGGACTGCTAACAAATCTGCAAAACTTAATTTTCAACTGAAATTCTTATTTTTTTTTAGCTTTCTGCTTAAAGTTTCAAGTCTTCCAAGGAAAGCAAGCACCTCACTTTTATGGAAAATTGTGAATATTTTGAACCCTGAGGTTGGAGGTTGCAGTTCTCAGACTGTTTCTGCTAAAGTCATAGCATAAGTATTCAAATTCTTATTTCTGTGCCTTCTTAATGAGAAGTATTTACTTTGTGCATCCACAACCCAGGACATAATCTGTGCATAACCTCTCATGCTGACTCAGAAGTTCAGGTTAATTTCAAATTAATGATTCCCTAGTAAAATTTCTCTAATAGGAAGGCTCAGGAAAAAAATAGTTCTTGGCTCCACACACTGTCACCTGGCTAAACTTAGAAACACTTTGAGGTGGGAAGTGGGGAATTTCAAACTGAATTTTAGTAAAGAAATTGAATGCAGCGTTGTTCTCAAGGACTTCCTTCTACTGATGAAAATAAGATGGCCTGTGAGTAAACGTTTTGTTAGAACAAAATTAGGCATAAGGACTGTATGGTTTCTGGTGAAGTGGCACAGCAGCGGAGCAGAGACATCACAGCATGTTTCCTGCTGGGAGAATTTTAGAAATTTGCTTTAGGTCCCACTGGGGAGGAAGGGCCCAAGAGAAAATGTAATCCATGTGGATCTCATACTAAGATTTAATTCTACAGAATGGGAGAACTAGCATGTGATTTTTTTTCCTGTATTTCACAGCAAATTTGGAGCTAGAATGCTTTTTGAGGCCAAAGCTTACAGACATATTTTCTTCTAAAATATGGGACAAAGCTTGAGAAACTCCTCATCTCCAGTAAGAAATAATTGTGTACTCATGTGACACTCTTCATTGTAGCTTTCAAAAGAGGTCAACATCACTATCCACACTTTGCACAGGAGACGCTGAAACACCCACAAGCTCTGTGATTTGTCCATTTTTCCTTACCAGGTTGCCAGAAAACTGGGACTTGTGGGGTAGAGGGAGCTTTCACTCCTAGATGGTGATGCAAAGCATAATGATAAGGATTAGAACATGTGACTTCTCAAGACTGACTGTGAAGTCATGACCACGATGAAGTTGCAGGTGATTCCTGCTTTCATATTGAAAATGTCTCATAACATGCTCATTCCAGAGCTGCAGAAAGTATATCCATTCTCATTATATCAACAGCCAGTGTTTAACCCTGCTGGACTCTCTTTAAATTGCATGTGATTGATTTGTTGGTAAGCTTGGGGTTTACGCCACAAAATGGGCTTCAGAATACCTTTTAGTGGAATTTGACAGTCTCTTTTTCAAATTGGAGTGACTGAGGCTAAGAAGAATAAAGGCTTTTTATGCAGCACATATATTAGGCCAACTTGGAGATCTAATTACAAAGCAAAGGAAACAGCTTTTGCTGTTCCCAGAATACAAATGTCTTCTTTCCAATTGCCACATGTGCAAGCTGACATCAATTCCTGTAAAAATACAGTGATGTGTAGTGAAAGGGGAGGTGTCTGCTGCTTCAATTCTGCATTGCTTCAGGGAAGCAGCAGGACGAGGTTTTGTATGAGTTCGGGAGAACCGTGAGGGTCCTGAGCTGTTAACAGGACAGAGCTGCATCAAAGGCAGGGGTGGGTGCAGCCCACAGCTGCCAGCCCTGGTGGCCTGACCCCATCTCCCTGGGGGGAGCTGAAAGAATGGGAAGAAATTGGGAGGGAGCTCTGAGAAGGGTATGGAGAAAGAAACTGGGTTGGAAGTAGAAGAAAAGAAGGCAGCACTTTAATGGGGAGCAACATGAATTAAATGGATGGGTTGTCTGACCAACTGTTTGCCTGTTTATTCTTGGCCCATTCTTAGATACCTAGTTGAATCAGACTTTATTTCAGTATTTCACATTTCTTTCTGCAATTAAAACATTCATTAATAAACTCATGTTACTGCAAATGAAATATTTTGTGTGCTTGGCATTTGGGGTCTAAGTAAAGAAAAGCAGAAAGTTGTAAAGATGGTGTTACTGCCTTTTCTATTTAATTGACTGGATGCCCTAGCCTGTAGGGCTGTCCTGCATCCTGTTATCTGTCCTTAGCTTATTTAAGGGGAAGAGCACAGTTTCTTCATGCTAGAAGGTGGAAGACTTCCAAGTGGTGGGTCTGTTGAGCATCTGAGTGTAGGGGGCTGGTTACGGTGACCACCTTAACCACAGGGAGATACATGTTTGAAACCCCAGGAGAAGGGTGTTAAATCCTCATTGCTTACCTTGTGTGTTTGCTTTCTTCCAAGCATGCTACATAAAATGTAAAAGGGAGCAAAGCACTGCTGTGTTCGTGGAGGTATGTGTTTTAGATGTCTTACAGGGAGCAAGAAACTCAGAGTAAAGTTCAGTTGTTACTATCAAAATATCTTACAGAATTTATCAGGGATGAAAACAATGGGATCTGAACAGTTGCAAAGCCTAAGCACAGAAAGGTGTGTGTAGTTTCTTGAACAAATTCCCAGCACACTGTAGCAGGATTTTATTCATTTCTTTTAAATTCTACTTGATGGTGAAAATGTCTAATAGTGCCCTTAGGCCTCTGTTATTTTTCAATTTCACTGAAATAGGATCTGAAAAATAAGGAATTGAACCAGGGTAGAAATAGAACTCTGTTTTGGGGGAACTGAGCTCTCGAATGCTAGGAAAGATAACGCGTTTTATCTTTGAGGAGGTTGACAGAGTGATTTACCTGCATGCAGCCCTTCTCAGGACAGAGCTGGCCACAGGTCAGAAAGCAGGCGAGCGGTTAGCTTCCTCCCTGCCAGCCTGAGATGGAGGGGCACCTGGGGCACTGGGTTATCCAGGCCCCTTCACAGCTACAACCACAACGTAAACAGTCAGCCCCTGAAAGAAAATGTTATCTTGCCTGGAATTTGACTCCTCCATTTTTTCATCTTTCCAAGCCCTTAGAACAGACCTCATACCAACCCCCTGCTATACGCTTTTGCCACAGCGGCCTAGGGAAATCTGTCTCGCTGTTACTCCCTCTGTCTCGCTGCCCTCTCAAATGCTTCTCCCGTGTTCCCCTGCCCTCTGCCTCCCAGGCTCCTCGGGGCAGCCCTGGGAAGACCCGTTAGGGGAGGCTGGCAAAGCAACCACTACAAAGGGCGCTCTGTGCAACCCCCTCCAACGCCCCATTACAAAACACAGAGCAGTGCCCGCAGGGCAAGAACTGCTGCAGCTGCTCTGCAGAGCCCTGCCAAGGTCACCTCCTAACAAGGGCCATCTCTTCTTCTTTCCTTTCTCTGTTTTTAGCATTTCCTTTCGTTGCCATTATCCGACACCACCTCTTCCACCTCCCTTACCACACGCCAGAAAACGAATTTGTGTGCAGTCCTCAATCATTCGTCTTCCTCTGGGCAACACAATTCCCCCTAGATTCTCTGGAAATCTGCAGCAGGGCTTTGCTGCCTCTGAAACACCTTTCTATTCTTTCCTCCTTCATCCTATGCCTCATCCTTATAGCCCGTTTAAAAGATACATACATGTCTTCCATCTGTTTGAATTAAGCATAAGGCACAGTTTGGCTTGTATTTAATCCGGAACTTATTGAATCATTCACCGGACCCTTCGTTTTTGAAAATTGCGTTTGTATTGAAAACAGACAAAGAAAAAAGGAGGCAGAGGAAGGGATCTGAGGGGATTCCAAGAAAGCAAAATCTCCCTCTGGTAGCTGTAGGTTTCCATCAGGGTTTTAACAACTCGTTGCAGAGGTTTTGCAGTACACCCAAGGCCAGCAACTAGACTGGGGAGTGTAGAGGTCGTAACAGGAAGGGCGTGTGATGGGCAGGGGATCAGGCAGAGGGTGGGCAGCAGTTAAGAGAAGGCACTGCTGACTTAATAATATTATTTTGTCTCTTCTTCTCGTCAGGGGTTTGCAAATTGTATTTGAAAATGCTGTAGCAAAGCTCTGCTCGCTGTGCATACCGCAGCCCATGGAGCATAACAAAAAGGTTAAAGGAAGAAGTGGGGTATTAGGGTACGTAACTTCTTCCTGATCCCCACCAATTAAACTCCGTATTTCAAAATAGTAGGTGTTATCTGTTTACTTAGTTATTATAAAGTTTGATTATTCTAATGTTTGCACTTTCTTAGCTGAAATAAGGCTCAGAGTTTGGTGTGCTGTTGTAACTCGTTTTTTTAGCTTAGAAAAGCCAGAGATGTGTAGGTGCAAGGCCAAAACTGAAAATGTGTTGTGATATGGAATTAGGTTGTTGGAAGGATGTGCAGCAAACAGCCTGGTTTAGTCTCATCTGCTATACAAAGCCATCAGTTAAATAATATTCTTGCAAGTAAAATATCTTCATAATGTCTGGGTGACCCTGAGAGAGAGCAAGCCTTTTGAACAGTCAGATGGAAACTACAGAAACTGCAAGGGGGTGAAAAAAAGTGTTTCAGACTGAAGTTTCTCACATGTCCTTATTTAAACATTTAGAAAGAACATTTAAAACAATTGTACAGTTTTAGCTAGGCCCCCATAGAGGAGAAACACCTTTTGTTATAATGGCAGTCAAACAAGGTAGTGGGACTTAACCACTTGTCAGGAAGCAACCTTCATCATCAGAACGTGTTTTGAACATACCTATATTGTGTGTACATGTGTTATTTCCAAGCTGGAAACAAAAATCTAAACGAGTTTGTTGCTTAATCAGTTATGAAGGGTGTAACTGAAGTGATGTTTTTGGGGCCAGCTAACAAACACCCACGTGGCAACTTCTATCTTTACCCAGATCAGGCGTGTTCTGCCTAGTATGGGGAGGAGCAACCTTGCTACAAGTTATAAGGCTCTGTTTTGGGGCCAATTTTTGTAACTTGATCTAGCTTTTAACACGCCTATACAATCCCAATGAAAGAAGTGGTGCAAAAATGGGTAACTTAGAGCACGCTGCCTCATCCTTAACCGGTGTTTGCAACCAGGTGCACAAGGGAATGCTCTGCTTCCCCTAAAGGTGCTGCCTTCCTCTAACGTGGCTCAACTGAGGGTGCGAAGCACCGAGACAGGTTTTGCCTCTTCCAAAGCTACCGCAGCTGTGCCTCAGTGGCCTCCGCAGGGACCAGTGGCTGTAGGAGGCCATCAGCTATGGGAGGCCGCTGGCTGTAGGAGGCCGTCGCGTCGTCTGTCTCTGTGTGGCTGATGGCATCCTGCAGCACTAGAGGTGCCCCCACGGAAAACCCTTCAGTGGGTGGGTTGGCAGAGATGCGTGTGTTACACATGATCTGTCAAAACCTAGCCTAGCATTTATTAATTATTTTTTGTTAGAAGTTATCAAAAAAAGCCATTTTTTCACCACTTGTGCTACTTCCAATAGCATTGTTTGACTGAGTTGACTTTGCTGGCTCTGCTTTGGGCTTTATCTACGCAGTGACTTGTACCCTTTTGTTAAACCTTTAGACAACCTCTGCTAAACTCCCCTGTGGCTGTGCCCACTGTGCAGTAATGTGTTGGTGAGGAGTATGACCATGGATGGTTACAGTAGGGCTCTGTTGAGCTTTTTTGTTTTTTCAGTGCATACTTTGGCTTAATTCACAGTGGATCTCTTAGAGAAGATTTTAATTTCCACTGAATAGGAAGCATTCTTACGAGGTCTTTCACTGTGTTAAAATTGTTTTGGTTTTATATTTTGTTTAGCTTCTGCCGTTGACACTAAACAATAATTTGACTTCAAAGGACTAGTTGTTCCCATCTAACCGCTGGCTGCAAGCTGAGGGAAAACAACGTGCAAATGTTGAATTCAGCCATGTCTGATAAAATCATTTATCCATAATCCCTAATGACAAAGCCCATAAATGATGGGTACACATTTTAGAATCAATTGTGAAGAGGGCGAACTGTGTTTTTTTTTTTTCACCTTTTATTTGCTTTTAACCTCAAAAACATTTATCATAGAAAAAAAATTCTCCAGAGACTCTGAAAATAGTAAACCCGCATCAGCAGAATATTTTGCAAGTGAGATGGCACAAGCACACACAGTATTCCAGAAGCTGTACTCAGAGAGGAAGAACATCAGCAGTCACTTCTTGGGAATGAGGGCATTAATCTCAGGAGCAGAAAAGGAGGAAACATTGGAGCAGACACCTAACCATGAGTCATTACACCATTTGTCTTAATTAACATAGTGAGACAATGGACTGATTATCTCAGTAACATTGGGTCATGTTATACCCAACAGCATGTGTGCAGGAGAAATTAGCCTCTCATCATGAAACAGTCTATAACACCCTTCTTAAAGAGCAGCTGAGTCATGAAAGAGGAATAAATCTTGAAGAGGAAAAATGGTTAACTGATCAGAGCAACGGAGGAAGAGCTCGGGGCTCCCTGGTCCAACCTCTGGCTTTAGAATGACTCACTGGGCAGCCCTGGGCGAGACGTTTAACCTCTGTATGCCCCTATTTCCTCAAAATGAGACAAATTACACTGTCTGTCCCACAAGAAGGGCTGTCTTTTGACTGTTTCATTATTGAACAGCCTCTCTCAGCCATTGTTGGATGTGATTCTCAACGCTCCTTTGAGAATCCAAAATTTCCGACTTAAAGCTGCAAAACTGAGAGAGGTTAGATGAGTGCCCTGAGGTGCAAAGACGAGAGATGGAAAGAAGGCACAAATGACACATGAAAATGGGAGAGGGGAGGGAGTACTAAAAAGAGGGAGGTAATGAGAGTTTGACTGTTAGGGTGTTTTTTTTCCTATTTTTGCATTGATAGATGTAAAGGATATTAAAAGTGTTCCGCATGAGAACAAATGTTTCTTATAATCAATGAGCCATTGATGTTGCAATACAATTATTAATGTTGTTGACTTGTGATTTTTATAACTAACTTCTTTCTTTCCAATTCCTGTTCTCCATTTCCCAAAAACTGTAGGAGAAGGGATTTATGAGTATTACTGTTTTTCTATTTAGTGGAGATTGATTTTTCTTGACAGAGGAGATTGAAAAGGAGAATTGTCTTTACTTCTCAAGCTGAAAAGTGAGATGCTGCTTCTCTGGCTTGCTCAGATTCTGTACTGCTAGGAAAAAATAAGTAAATGCATTTCAGCTGAGGCCAACGTTGCTTCGGGAAAGGATTTTTTATGAAAAAGATTTACAGGTGACAGAAAAAAATGTCTTTGTTTTAGTATTTAATAAAGGTGGGGCAGATGTTTGCAGTGTTGTTTCTCTGGTGTGGATTTTTGTTTGTTTTACAGATTCTGGTTTATCTTGTCCTTCTCTATCTTCCTTCTAACCACTTTGGGCTGTTTACCCTCAGGGGCTGGCATAACCTTGCAGACTGGCTCAAGTCACATTGGATTGGAAGAAGTATTTTAAATTACAAGTCGGTTACTGGTGTTGGTGTCAAAATGATTTATCCACAGAAAGTTTTATTTGCTTGCCAGATGTATGGTGCAGTTGGAGATGCTGACAGGGAGTTACAATATGGTAGAAAGAAGCGGGTCAGCTCTCCTGAAGCCCAGCACTACCAACACGCCAGGAGAAAGGAAGATAAGCACAAATGGAAATGATGGAAGGCTGATGCATCCTCACACTTTACGTTGCACTGCTTTTTAAATCTTTTTTAAGTGCAGGTTACCAAGAACAGATTTAAGGGCAACAATTTGCTGTTGGCTTTCATGCTATCTTTGTGCCTCTTGGATCATTTTACTTCTCTAGCAGTGGGCAATGGTCACTGCCCCTCAGTCTCTGTTACACCCTCTTACTGCCTACTCATAATGCCTTGCCTCAGCTCTGACATGTGAATTTCTCCTCTTTCCCTGTATGGTCCAGAATGTCTCCTCTTCCTTAGGAGACTCTCCAGAAACCCTCTGTGCCTGCTTGAGTACGTGACCTTTGCCCGATGTCCCCACAAGATGACAGCATGTCTATTAAGATGCCACCATCTAGAATCTGGGCCTACCTATGCGGGGAGATGGAATTTCGGATATGTGCAACTACAGACGAGTCTGAAACAGCTGTCCAGTTACATTTTCAGACCATATATCCTGTTATGGAGTCTTACATCAGACCCAGATCTTGGTCTGCTTGTGTATTTTATTTCCTAATGTTCATATCTCCTTTGTGTCTTCCCTGAGTTCACCCCCAATCTCTTCCTTCCACTGTATTGCTTTCCTTACACCTGAGAGCTTCTCCTTCACATAGGAGTAATTGTTATTTAGGCTGTGGCAAGCTAAGAGTAAAGAATCTGATTTTCCACAAGCAGCTTGGAGTGAGGCATCAATGACACGTTTACAAGGATAGTCCAGGCAGACCTCACTTGGCCTTGTGCTTCAGGAAGGTCTGGCTCCTCAGATCCTCGTCAGCAGAGAGGCAGGGCATGGTAACATGTGCTCTGTGTCCTGTTAAAACAGCTCATGAATGTCTGACCTGCTCAGACTATGAGTAAGGGAACTGCCTCAATCCATTTGGATATGATCTAGTTCAACTATAAGGCAAGATTTTCAAGCAGGGTTTGCTACATGTGTAATGTAAGGTTGGTAAGGAACTTGCATTTCCTATTTCTGTGGTATATCCACAAAATCGTGGTCAAATACATGAAAGGGAAAAAAGGTGGTCTGCCATCTTATTTATTACAGAAATGGTAAAGTTGGCATATGCTGACATTAATGATAAAATCCATTATGTTTTACACATACTAATGAATATTCAAAGAAAGGCTTTGGATCAATCTCACAAATTTAGACTGGTTTTTAGAATATTCCATACCTTGTCCTGTGTAAGGAACACAAATGATTTGGTTATAGATGGATGCTATTAATGATATGGAGCTGTACCTTGCTCCAAAAAACCACTCCCTTGCCAAAAATCAACTTAGGTAAGGAGAGAAAGTAAAACAGTGTTAGTAAAGACTGGCTGCAAGGGAGTAAGTGAAACACACTGCTGCATCCCCATGTGGGCTTCCATATGTGCTCACACGCTTCCTCTGTGGCTTAGTTTGGTTAATCCTTGGATACCACAAACTTTCTTTTCCTCCTGGGAAGGGGGAGGTTTAATTCCCTGCTGCACAAAACTAAGGCAGCTTTCCAAATGAAATGGAGATGTTAGCAGGTAATCCAAGGGAATGGATCACAAAATGCTCCAATTTCCTGGATGGTTGCCTGAAATGAAGGAGCCCTTTATTCAGTGCTATTTTTAAAAGAAACAAGGCAGTTCTAGGCTGTCTGCATTTTCCAGCCGATGTCGAAGGGGGTGTCGGCTGTGTGGTCGGTCCCTGAATAGGGTGCCTTGCCTACACAAATAGGTAATGAGCTTCCGAGCTTAGGCATAACCTTGAGTTTCACTTTTGATAGCAATGTGACCAAAAAGTATGAGGCAGGTAGTGTATGCATGGAAGGTAATGAATTCCTGTGAGACAGTAATGTCTTTAACAGGAAACTATTTCAGGAGGGGGCAGGACTGCTGCAGATAGTTGATAGCTTTTGCAGGGATTAGTGTTGTTAAAGCAAACACCTCGTAGTGTGTGTTTCTTGGAAAAGCAACTTGAGACTTGAAGTTGTGCATTGTGTATGAATTAATCATTGGGAGGGGGAGGTTGCCCAACATCCAGATGTGGCAAAGGGTAGGAAAACCTGGACGTGTTTGCAGGGAATGCCATTGTAGCAAAAAGCCAGCATGGCATGGCAAGGCTAAAGAAAAGCCCTCTGGTTCCTGAAGCAACTGCTCCGGAAAGCAGGTGGTGATGAAATGGTTGTCTCTCTCACTGGGCTTGTTAGCTCTTTTTAGGTTATTTTAACCTAAGCACAGCAGGCAGGAAAAGGCAAATGTGGAGCTGCTGCTTGGTCTTAGCTTTTCCACCAAACATAGTTGTGAACCAAACTGGAGACCAGACAACTAAACAGTTTCACCAATGGTCACAAGGAAGTAGAAGTATCTCTACAGTTAATTATCCCCTGAGCTTTCTAGGAAAAACAAACAGAAAACTTCCAGTTGAGCAACACTTAAGGATTTAGGAGTTTAGCAGGAAGTATGTGGCTTCTTGCCTGTCTGCTCAGAGAGCAAGTAAGCTACAGTCGAGGGCTGCTTTCCTCGATGGCTGCCCTTGCACACTGAAGTTGGTGGCTGTTTTCTGATTGCAAGTGATCAGCTAAAGAGACGACAGTGCCAAAGATCATGCAAGTTACTGCCTTCCCTGCGCTCCAAGTTCATCCACGCCCAAACCCAGAGCTGCAGCCCGTTCTGCTGAAACCAATTGGTCTGTGGCACATTGCCCACTGCAGGGCTTCTCCCCCAAAGTTAACAGTGCAGTGGGGAAATAGCTGAGGAACAATAAGATGAGCACTATGTGGTGATTGTGTTTCCATCTTCTTCTCCCAAGTGTTCAAGAAGTACCTGTTATGGCCTTTTGAGACAGGTAGCAGAGCCTCTAGAAAGATGCTAAGTTTGTGGCTCTCCCAGGGAAGGCTCTGTGAGCATGCTGCACAGCTGGACAAAAAAAAAAATGTGCTTTTGATTGTCACTGCAGGCTTTTATTTAAAAGAAGTAGAAGAAAAACAGCAGCATTAGCAATGAGGGAGATGTGGGAAGAGATAATGCTCTACCATCTGTCAGCTTATTTTGCAACTTGGTATGCTAAAGTGGTGAATCTTCTAGATAAGTCATCTGTTAGAGGCAGCTAGGTAGGGCTTAGCAGTTATTGGTGTGATAAGGATCAAAACCTACAACATGAAGCTTCTCCAGTAGCAGGTGTGCCTACAACTGTTTGGTGCCAGAAGTATTAATGGTAGAGAGCTTTGCTTTGCTGAATTCTCCATGCTTGCTGTTTATCTGGCGAAGCCCAAGGGGTAAATAGGGATCTGTTTATGTTTTAAGGAGTTTGTTTTGCAGCTGATGATTCTGCAATGAAGCATCCGTTTCTTCTACTGAAGTGCAAGCAAGTATGGTCTGAATTTGTTTGTGTATAAATAAATGTTTGGATAGTGGACTTTCCTGGGGAGACACTGTAAGCCAAGGGAGTGAAAAATATTGTGCTTTCAAGTCATTCTGATAATGGGGATAAGAAAATGAAGCAAATCTGATTGTATCCTGTGTCAGAGCTTGTAGTTCCTTTAGACATTTAGATTGGCTTTGCTGTTGAGTGCACGATGAGGCTCTTACTAGACATCTTTTCCTACCTCCTAGTGAAGAAAGGTGATGATTAGCATGAAATTGGACATTAAGAGTACTAGATCCTCAGGGCAAGACACTGTAGGAACATCTTTTGTTTGTTGATATCTCTTTCATTTTGGGGGGTGTGTGTGTGTGTAATAAACTCTGTTTCAAAAATACTGTAATCCATTTTATGTGCTTACTACTTGACAAATAAGGCTTGGCTCTTTTAAAGATAATAAACTAAAATAAAACTGAAATTACAATAAAAAGTTTGACAGTCTTCAAATGTGAAGCTTACAACAATTATCTTTGGCCTCCTGTGCAGGCTGTGCGGTCTGATCCGCAGCATTGGTGTGACATCTGCCCTTTATGCAGACACGGACTAAAGACCTGGGAGCTGTAATCAGCCCAGCTCCTCTGGGTGCTCAAAACAAGGGATGGGGAAAATGCACACAGTGTGTTGGCTGGCAACGGGAGGTAAGCAAAATGGGTATAGTTTTGATCATAAGTGGGGTTGATTTGGTTTAAATATTTTGCAGCAATATTGCTCCATTTGGTTATTGAAATATCCCCTGTGTAACTTGCAGTTTGTGGATTTTGACTTTCTGTATGATGTACTCAGTGCTCATGTAGCTGATGGTAAAGCTGAGGACTTCTCAAAACCTGGGTTCATAAGTACGTGCGTGGGAACTGAGACCTCACACGGCCATGACTGAGTGCTGGTCCCTTTATTATTTCTACCTGGTTTTCTGCTGAATTATGTGTTATGCAACTGTATGCTGCGTGTGCCAATTTCCCCTTCCAACTATAGCAAGTTCTGTGCTGGTTCAAGTCCCGGTAAAACTTGATTTCACACTCCTGCCTGCAGCTCCAGAACCTCATTGGTGCACCACAGAAACAGTGGCTGGGTCATTTCTCAGGGTACGTGCAGCTCCTGGCCAGCCAGCTGACCAAATGAGTGGCTTCAGGTTAGGCAGAGCTCGTGCTGTTCATTGCCCAGCTAGAGGAGCAGGCAAAAGGTATTGGCGAGAGCTGGAGATGTTGAAATACTAGGGAATAGGAGGAAATTTGGTGTGTGTTATTGGTGACCGTGTATCTGAGAGAAGTAAATGGATTGTCACTGTGGATAAAGGAGCAAGTTCACAAAGGTGTTTTACTATAACTTGAAAACCAGTCAAGTGTGAGGCTTGTCTGCTCTGGAAAATGCCAGATTCCAGTATCTGGTTCTTTATTCTTATAGAGATCTTTTCAAAACAGAATCACAGAATCACAGAAAAACGAACAAGCAACACTGAAATCATAAGAACAATAATGTTTTTATTAGTCTTCCTATGTGAAAATGGCCATGGTTGTTCATCCTCCTGAAACTGGCTTTTCCAAGTGGTTTGCTCTGCCTGACAGTCTCTTCCTACTGGCAGCAACATCTTCAAAAATTCTTGTTTGGTCACTGCTGATGGTGTTTGTAGGAAGTGTCGATGCTCGGTTTCTCAGTCAAGCTGTGAGGAGTTCTCCACTAACAAGCTGTATGCTCAGCTTCGTGCAGACACTCATTTTACTGACAGAAAGAGGCTGAGTAGATGATTGGGAATTTTTGAAAATGTCGATGCCAGTAAATTTCCAAAGTTGTTCCTGGAAGTGGACTGGTTTTGATTAAACTTAACTGGAGGAGTTCTGTCTCCCTAACTGGAATCACTGGTTAAAGTCAGGGGAAGGGAACTGTCTCAGGCTGGCCAGCTGCTAACAGGGAGTGAAGCTGAATTCAAGTCATTTTCTTCTTGCAAGAAGCTTTGTAGTAAGTCATACAATCCCATTTAGGAGGGTGAGCAGGTCATCAAGATCTGTATTCAATTACTTATCTAAAAGTGGTGCAGTTCTGATAGGAAAGGCTTTTCCTACCTTGCTGATTAAGACGTTTTCCTGAGGTGTGACATTCAGCAGTAACTTGAACCTAGTTTCATACAGTTCCTGGGATTACACTGGGCACTTGTTCCTTAGCTATTTCTTGGATTTTATATTTCATTTTTTTGAATAGAATAGAAATGTTTCGATTTTATCCTGCTGTGTCATGAGAAAAATCCCTTTGAAATTTTTCATTTTTTTATAAAGTGGATTTTTTTTTTTAATCCAGTTACTCACGTTAGCTACTGGAATGTGAAATTTTATACTTCATTTTCATCTGTATTGGTCTGAAAGTTGATGGCACCTGAGTTACCCTCACTGAAATGGTTATTCAGGAGGTTTAATTGTCAGAGAGATTTGTGTCCTAACTGCAATAAGCATCTCTCCTATGCAGATGCAGCACTGACTTGTTTTAGCCCTGATGCTGTCATGTGTTAAGCATCTTCGTGTTGGCCTGCCTTTAGGTTTCAGTAGAACTCTTTCTGAGAAATTTGCCGTGACGTATTTTGCCAGTGCAAATCATTTTTGTATGCCTGATATGGAAAAATGGGCCAAAGCCATGCTCTTCATTGCTAGAAACAAGCAGAATGTTTCAGAGAATAACATTGGACTGATTTGTAAGTTTTGATACATTTTGCAGAACATTCTTGAATGTTGCAACAGTATTTTTGGATTTATCACCATTATTATGAAATAAGAAACATTCAAGTATCTCACAGAAAGGAATTCAAAAATGAGAGAATTGAGAATTGATAAGAAATAGATGTATTTATTACAGCAAGTCCCTCAGAGTTTTCAGAATTTTCTCAGAATTTTATTTTGAGAATAGAAGTGTAAAAAAACAAAAAGCAAGTGAACAAGGAAGAAAAGGGCTGTAAGGAGTCAAAAGCCCAGAAGGAGGAGAATTCTTCTAAAAGTCCAAAAACACCAGGTGTGAAACACAACTTGGGGAGAAAGATGCCCTATTTTGAATGTAGTAGAACTTGGATCCTGTTAAAATTGAGATGGGGTGTGCTTATCTTACAGCAGGAAAGTTGTGTGTACCTAGCTGACAAACAGTAGAAGTGAGGGTGAATGATTAAGGCAAGACTTTTTATGCTTTTGTAACAAAGAACATTTTGTTTAGGAGAAAAGGGCACAGTGCATAGACATGCCAGAGCATCCCTGCACTTTCATTTCTCTGCAAAAAAGCAAATTTGGAGAAGGATTAGTAACCACATGGGACAACATGAGGAAAGAAATAGCAATGATTAAATTAAAACAAAAAAAATGGAAGTTTCAGAATTGTTCCTTTCCCACTAAAACTAGCTCATTATTTAGTCACTCTAAATGTAAATGGACCATGGACTCTTGAACTGTAACAGCACTGAATAAGAAAAAGATGAGTTCTGCTTTTCTGACTTTAAATGGAGCCATTGTACAGGCATGAACTGACACCAGACAGACATCAGGCACTTGAGAGGCTACACTGCAAGTCATGGTAGAAGCAGCTAGCAGCTTTTGCTTAGTACTCACAAAAGTGACTTTGATAACTAGCCCTTTTAAAGTAAAACTTTACTGGAAGTAATTTTTTTTCTGTTGGTTTTTATTTTTAATTTTTGTGAGAACAGCAATCTGGCTTAATGTGCATACTGCTGAACGACTTGGGCTCAGAGTTTAATTCATGAGCGATAAGGATCACTTTGCCGTTCTGTTTCCTGAAACGCATGTTTTCCTACATGGCTTCACTCCATTTCCTACAGTGGTCTGTTCTGCCTAATTACGCCGGCTGTCACAGTATCAGCAGGTGGTAAGTGCTGCAAAGAGCTGCGCTATCCATTTTTCCAACCAGAAGTTGCCTCTAAGTGTCACTAAGCTTTCCATAAGGTCTGTTTTGCAATTTGTTCTGTTTTGTTTTTTTCAGAGCTATTTTTGCTCCAAAATACACTTTTCTTTCTTTCAGCCTTTTACATCAACTGTTATCAAAGTTTGCAAGAAACTCAATTAGCTTTCCCCATCCCTCAAGAAGTGTGGTTGAGTCCTATTATATGATTTGCACATTCTTCTTATTTACACTACAAATTGCTTGGTATAGTGCATCTAACTGCTGAAGACAGTATTATATGCCTCAGTTAAATGTTTACCATACATCTTGCTTGCATCTTAGGGCAGTCTTGCAGCTATGTGTGCCCCACTGGCAGCAGGGCCAGCACTGCTGCAGTAAGAACCATAGCAGGCTCTGAGTAAGTCAGGATTGCTACATGAAACATAACGCTGCTTTCATTGAGCAACAAAGATTGGTGGCTGCATAAAGGAAAGTGCCCAATCTAGTTGTTACTCAAATTTTTTCTTCTAAATGAAAGCAAGCATAATCTGTGCATTTTTATTTTTTATTTTTAAATAGGATTTGTGGTTGGTGAATGTAGGGCTGGTTTGGGTAGCATAATCACTTCAAAACCAAGAATCATTCTTTTTTGATTTGAATTTAGGACAATTACATCTTTTTTTCTGTGTGCGTTTTATTTGTATGTTCTTAGCATACTTGTTGTATGCAAGGGCAAAACAAAAAGAAGACAAAACCCACCAAACAACTTGCTTCTAAATTAAAAAGGATCCCCTTTTCCTGATAAGCAAGCTACTTAATTTTCTGCATTTGATGTTTGAGTCGCATGTAAAAGGAAACTGTAGAACAGTGTTATTAATTTACAAATGAATCGACATACTCAGAAATAAACCTCAGAAAAATCCAGCTTGCATATTGATAGGCCAAATTTTTTTGTTCCCTTCCTTGTTTCTGAGGAGGCATCCAGACTAAAAGCCTAAAAGAAATTCATTATTCTTTTCTAATTTGAGAAGCAACATAAAAGAAGAGGCTTTATGATAGGATAACTTCTCTGTTCCTTTTTTACCTGCTCTGAATGATATCAAAGAGACACTTTTCATGCTTACATTCTCTTGTGAAATAAGAATTAAATATTTCTAATGGACAGAAATTTTGTAGAATCTTGATATTGTTAAAAGTAGGCTTATTCCTCTACTCTTACAACACATCTTATCTTGCAGCCCTGAGAAAGCTGACTTTGTACATCCAAGAGAACTTGATCTTACATTTACAGGTGTAGGGGTGGAGAGGGAGATGAGCCTTGGGTACAGCTAGGGGCCTCGAGTGCTCTGCTGTCCCTCCGAGCTAGTTAATCTGCTCCACAGGCACTGCAGTTATCCCTTATGCTCCCACCCAACCAACTGCCGACTTGCCCTGATTTACCCCAAATCTTTGAAACTTAAATTTGCTACTCAAGTCACCAGCGGCTAAACTGCTGCTAACTTGTTCATCCCTGGCAACACTCATGAAGTTGTCTGCTCTTTCATGGTGAAGCTGCAGTGACTTCCACGCTGTACATGTTCCCTTCCCTAGCTCTGTCCGATTCAGCAGCTGAACTTAGAGCCTACTTCAACCTGCTGGGAAGTAAACTTCAGGTGAAAGTGTTCCTCTTCTACCCAGTAGCTGTATAGCAAATTCCCCTTCTGCCTGGCTCATGTGCTTCTCTAGCAGATCTGGTGTGAATTGTTCTCCTATTCCAAATGCTGCACTTGGTATGGAATCTGATACAAGTATGGGAACAGCTTCCTGTCCTTGCTCCAAGAAATATTTAGCTATTGACACAAAGCAGAGCAAGTTTGTAAGGAGAAGCTGAGAGATGGCCAGCAAGTAATTAGTGACTGCTGTGGGAGCTTTGACTCAAGGGTTTCCATCCTTGCTCCAGATCTGACAAAGCTGGGTCTTGTCTGTATGTCTGCTTTGGCTGTTCAGCTTTGGGTTGAAAAGCATCGTGCTACCTGTTGTCTTCTGGGTTTTGTGTGAGATGGGATTCACCTGTGTTAGTGCCTGTCTAGGAGACCATTCTGGAGATGAGCGTCTCCTTCCAGTTCAGAATTAAACACTGGATTGTCTTCAGGCTCCGTCTCTCTCCTAGTCAGTTTTAATATCTGACTCGTGATCTGCTACATACGGGCTTCTTCCTGCAAAGCCTTGTGAGGCCTCTATTGCGAGACACCTCATAAGGTTTTGTGACTGTGATAATTAATGAAGTGTTTGCATTTCTCAATAATCCCAAATGGACAGGGCATAGGATCAAGAACCTGTCCTTATTTACCTTGTACTTTGAAGACTTTTATTCTAAATGTGGATTTTCTCACTTCAGTTGTAGCTAGAGACATGAACGGATTCAGGGGTAAATGAAGCGTTGATATAAATGAAATTGAAAAAGTATAAATGAGGCAGAAAGTGAATTTAAAGTGATATTTTTCAGCTTGCTGAGAAGTTTGCCTTTTTTTTGCTCTGAAATCAATGTGTAAATCTCATTGTGTCTTATGCTCTCAAAGCAGTATCTCCTTATCCTAAAAATGTTTTGCTTTGTGACACCTGTGTAAGGTAGGATTGCGACAGCAGTTTTCGAGATGAGAAAGGGTGGCATGGAGTGCATCAGGTGAAATGGCAAAGGATTTCTGGTGGTGGTGGTGGAATGTTGAATATGCATCTTCAGTACTTTAATCTCTGAACTATTCTTTATTTCAGGAGTGAAGCCTCTATGTAAGGGGGAAGAGCAATAAATGAAGGCTAAACAAAGCTACATCTTATGCTCTTAATCATTCTTGACTAACATTTTCCGCTCTTCTCATAGTCTTCTCCTTTAAGTATTTCATAGATTTTTTTCACTATAATATTGTTATCAGTTGGGATATCACTGGACTGATGGCAAAGTGTGCTCAACGAGAAAGATGTAATGGAAGCTGACATTAAGATTCCATCCACTTCTACACTCGTAAAAGGGTGGGGAAGGTTTTCCCTAGGTCTTGAGATGTGCTTCATTACAATGAAGTGAGGTGTTCTTTTCTGACCTTGATGGAGGACCTAGGTCATGTGCATTTGGGTCAGAGCTAGCATATTTGCCCAGGCCAGATTACTCATAAAGCCTGCATGATTTATGGAGTCACCAGAGATTGCGCTATTCCGAAAACAATGTGCCATAAACTTATTACCGGATGCACAGTCACATGAAAACAATTGTTCAAACGCTAGATGAAATCTCGTAAGAAGGCCCAAAGCTCCCCATTTATGGTCTGACTGGAGCCCCAGCTGCATTTGTGAGCGATTTCCCTGACTTTGCAGCCCAGAGGGCTCCGCTCCAGCTGCACTTCTGGGAGCAAGGTGTCCCAGGCTGCCACCAGCACGCCACACGGAGGTGGTGGAGGAGGAGGAAGCCACCCTGGGCTGGAGCACCAGGGACATGTGGAGGAAGTGACTGCATGCAGGGTTGGAGGGGGTAATTTCACCGAGGAGGAGTTGGCGAGAGCCCCGTGAGCCTGACTTGGCCGAGGGCCATGCAGAAGCTAGGAATGACCTTAAATAGTAGTCTAACTCGTGTTAGCCTGTGCTGCCTGGGCTGCAGCTGGGGACATCCCTGGCTGCTGACTCACCGCTGCTGGGCTGGGATCTGGCAGTGTCGTGGCTTGCTCAGTGTGGAAGACAAATGCCGCGTTACTCATCCCCGTTTGGGATGTGATGTTGTAAGGTGTCTGCAGACATGCAGGGACCTCCGTCTCCTAATTTCCTTTGCATCAGAGCAGGGAGTCCATGTTTCTGTGGAACAGAGGCTGCAGGCTATAAGCTTCTGCAAAGCCAAATTCACCTCAAATCCAGATCAGACTCTGAATGTGCTGCTTGTCTCTGATCTGCAGCCTGGGTGGCCTTTTACCGTTTTAACTGGGGAGCTTTGTGGGCATTCCCGGTAATAGATAATAGATGAATAGACGTGTTTTGGGGGTTACAAATCATCTGTTAAGGGGGGGGGGGATGACAAAACCACCTCAATTTTGAATTCAATTTGTGAAAGTGTGTATTGGGTATAGGTGGCAAGGTTTGGTAGCAGGGGGCCACAGGGGCCTCTGTGAGGAGAGGCCAGGGCTGCCTGTGCCGGGCACAGCCCAGTCCCAGCAGCTCCCCATTGGCCCTATCACAGAAGCTGGTGGGGCTTCTGTACAAACATATTAAAGAAATGTCAAAATGCCACACAGGCAGGGGAGAAAATGTTTCAGAAACAGCCACGAGAACACTCAGGTCAGTGAGGAAGGCTGGAGGACAGGTATTTCCCTGCATCTCATGGAGGACTCTGTGCTGGAGAAGGGGGATGTTTCCTGGCAGGAACTGTGAAGGACCCACACTGGAGAAGTCCAAAACTCACTGAAATCTGTTGCTGAATGCGTATGCTTGTATATTTTATTGAATAGGATGAAAGGCTGAATTAGGACTGTGCATCAAATTAAATGGTACGTGGTGCCAAGGCCTGTATGATCCTGATCTAGTGCGATATCCCATCTTTCACACCTGGACATGTTCATTTAGGATTAATCTGCTGTCGTTTACTGATCCCCATTAGTGGTTCTATGAAGATTCACTTTTTTCTTTTCTTGGTTTCCTACCATTTTAACAAACCTGCTGCGGAAGTAGCAATGCTGCAGCATTGGCAGCTCCATCAGAACTGCCAGCACTGCCCACGGTCTTGGCAGCTGCTGCGCCTCCCCCAGAGCCCAGGAGGTCCGTGAGAAGCACGGGAGGTACCGCACAGCTGGAAGCTTAGTAAGCACAGTTTAAGAACACTTACTAATTCTGGACAGGAATCTAACGTTACCTTGGGCTAATCTTTTTAAAATAAATCATCTGAATCAGACACCTGCCTAGGTAATCACCATAGCAATTGCAAAACAAACAATAGCAACCTTAAAATTATCAGGGAAACCTAAGGGAAATAAAGACTTGGGCTGGAGTTTTGGAAAGTGTTTAGGATACATGCGTACATGGTTTATTGCAGGTAAAGATGAGCTTGTTTGCCACATGCACTGAACTGACCAAAAGCCACGTGACTGTAGGACACTGCCTGTACTAGTACATAGGCATCTCTGCAGACCTCCTTAACTCAGGCAAAAATCTGTTCTAGCAAAAGGTATGCCATACTAGTAGGTTCAAAGGGGCTGGTGGCTGTCTGGACCTGAACATAGGTAGAACAAACTCTGTCTGTAGGATAGCATGTTGACATACCCAAAGTGAATTAAGAGCTGAAGCTTATTGCCTGTCTGCAGATCTTCTGTCCCCAAGCTGTCCAGGTGTCATGTTCTTCAGTGGCTGTTCAGCCCTGAGGCTGGTCAAGGAACATCTTCCTAACTGTTTGTATATGTATCTTTCATTGGAAAAGTCATGCTGCAGCTGACTGAGCTGCATGAAATCATTTGGATTAAAGACAAAAACAGTAAACATGATTAAATGGATATTAAAAGTAGTCTGGGGGAAGGAAAAGGGTACAGGCACCCATATATCTCACTCTGGGATATCTGCATCAACAAAGCTAGAAAAGCAGCTGTTGGGATTGTTAGCAGAAAACCCTTAACTGATGTCTTTATGTGCAAATGTGCAGTTAGGATCCTGTTGTGATAGCATCAACAACAGCTTCTAGCTTCAGCCATTCTCTGGAATTTAGGCTCCACACACAAACCAGCTGAACTCTGTCTGTCCATGCTGGGGGGGGGCGGGATACTAGACACTTAGATTGGTTTCCCTGCTGTAATCTGAAAGAATCAACGAGTTCACGGTTCAGGAATGCTGCTAAGAAACCACAACAAGGGAATAGGAGCAACTGCAGACGTGGAAAGCCTGTGCACCACAGACCCAGCTTCTCTGCAGAGGAGGGGGATATAAAAGGAGGGAAAGGTGGGGATGACCCAGAACAGAAAAGCTCTGGGATTTCTGACTCATCTCCCTCAAGGGCTCTAAAAGCAGCATGTTATATTGCTTCTTATGGAGAACATGGGATTTCCTTATAGCACCTATCATGGGCTGGGGCAGCTCTGGCTCCTCCAGCCCACCCCCTGGTATTTGTGAGCTGTGCTGAGTGTGCCACATGTGTGTGCTCTGCACCCAGTGCAGGAGGGGCATTGAATAAAGAAGTGGCTCCCAGATGACTGGTAAGCTCCAGTGATGCATGGCAAAAAGGATTGCATGCCACAGATGAACAATTTTTCAAAAATCAGGCCTCCAGTGTGTGCGGAGAAAAAAGAAAAACAAACCAACTTCCAGTGTTTAAAGGGGATTTACAGGAAAGACAGGGAGGGACTCTTTGTTAGGGGGGTAATGATAAGACAAGGAGTAATGGTTTTAAACTAAAGAGGGTAGGTTTATTAGACATAAGGAAGAAATTCTTTACTCACACTGTGGTGAGGCACTGGAACAGGCTCCCCAGAGAAGCCGTGGATGCCCCATCCCTGGAAGTGTTCAGGGCCAGGCTGGATGGGGTTGGGGGCAGCCTGGGCTGGGGGGAGGTGTCCTTGCCCATGGCAGGGGTTGGAACAAGATGTGCTTTAAGGACCCTTCCAACCCAAACCATTCTATGATAAACAAAAAATGCCACTGGAACTGCTAGATGCCAGTATGACCTGTTCCGTAATGGTGTCTCCTTCATCCTGGCAAAGCAGGTGGGTGTTACTTTGCACATGAGAAGATATAAGCCGTAAAAGACAATAGTAGAAGTATGTTTCTAGGATCTGCAAAACCAGAAACATGCTATCTCTGCACAGTGCTTACAATTTTTCAATTATTCCGGGCTTTTTCCAGACTGACCACTGACTTTGCCCAAAGCTGGGATGGTTGGTACATATGTGCAGGTATATAGACAGAAGACATGCTGTGAGGGTGTTCAAAATAAGAAAATACAGGTGTTTGTACATAATGGGAATGCTTTAAGTTCTCCAACATGTTAACAAATAAAGGACAGACCCAACAACATAAGGAACACAGGATAAAGATTTTAAAAGGAGGTATTTTCTAATACTAGCTTCACTTTCTTTGTTACTTTTTTTTTGTCGGATGTTCCTAATGGAAAATTACAATGTAGTATCAAAAGACTCAGAGTTAATGAATGTGAACAGTAATTCTGATGTGACAAACACGTGTTTGTAAAGCATTATAATTATTAACAGTTGCAGAAACTGATGTGGAAATGCTCTTTACCCTTTTCAGCATAGTGGTGTTGTAAGTACCTACAAAGGACAGAATCTTTTGTTGCACTACAGAGAAAAATCCTCACTGGGAATAAATACTGTCTTGGGTTATAAAATGGCAAAATGTCATTTCAAGGACTGTTGTGTTTACATCATAGCCTTTGACTAGGGCTGTCCCAGCTTTGACAGTATTCTTTTCGTACCCGCTCTTCACCCAGCATACCAAACAAGCCTGCGTGCTTGGCAGCAACAGCTCTGTATCTGCAAAACTTGTTTGAGACTGATAACCCTGCTGGCGTCCTGTCGGTTAAAGAAAACATGCGGGAGGTTGTTGCTCCTGCTAAAGAAGTCATGTTGACTAGTTTTACAGTTTCACATGGCTGTATATCTAGACACTAATGTCCTAAAAGCTTGATTCCTCTGAAGAAATGCATACTGCACATACTTGATTGTCTGACTCATAAGACTGGTGCCAGGACTTTGGCTTTTCATTTCTGTTTATTCACCACAGGAAACCTGAAGTACAAATACACTGCATAAAAGCCTGGCTCCACTGAAGTCGAGGACAAAATTCTCATTGATTTCTGTAGGAAGAGAACTTCACTTCTGTGCTTTTGGTTGTACTTTACTGTCCCTGGCTTCGGGTTAAAGTGACATTTGAAAAGGCTCTGTTACCAATGGTGATGATGAATTCCAGTGGCATTTCTAGATACAGCCCGTGTGTACCAGAAGCATCTGTTTCTGTCCTGAAGAGCTTGTAGCTTATGAAGTAAGACAGATTCGCAGGAGAGCTCAGTAAAAATTTATTCACCACAACACATGCACAGACGTTGAGTCTGTTTGGCGCTTTCTTACACCAGGTCATAGAGAAGGGAAAAAAAGGGAAATGTGGCTCACTTAGGTGTTGGTTAGCTTTTAGCAGCACGTAGGAGTTTGGTAACGAGGGGTCTTCATGTGATGAGACTTGCGCCCTCCCGTCCTACAAGGAGAGACTGTGTCCAAATATCCCGGACTTTGATGGCTCTTTCAGTGCTATAACAGCCTCTTGGTGGTGTGAGCTGCCCAGCATACATTGCAGCACTGGCATTACTCTGATTTATTCTAGGGATACCCAGTTTTGTCACTTCTCTACAGAAGTGAGAAGATTTTATTTCAGATTTATACTGGTGTTGGGGAGCAGGACTTGGCGGTAGCCTTCTTATTAACACATCCCAGGGGCTCACTGTTTTTGTCTGCTTTGTCAAGTACAAATTCTGGTCAAGTGTAATTAAAAATGCATGCACTTCAGTAATGTAACATTTCAAGGAAAAAAAACTTAATATTTTAAATGTTCAGCATCTGAGTTGAGAAAAGTCCATTGGTTTAATAAAAAAAAAATACCAACAGCTCCCCAGCGTCCAATTAATCATTCGCTTTTAACAACAGACTCGCAGGCAGACACAAAAGTGGAACAGGAAAGAAATGCTCCTTTGTCTCGTGGCTGAACTTGTTGCCCTTGCTGGGACACAAACAGTTCATCTGGGCCGAGAAACCCACTGGCCCACTTGGCATCCTGCAGCTCTTGGCATGCATTGAACAGGTCGGTAGGTGGTCTGGCACAGCCTTCTTGGACGTGCTTTCTCACAAGGTTTCTCTCTTTGCAGGGGGAAAACCAGTTCAACAGAAAGAACTTTTCTGCAGGGTTCATAAGCAGTTTCATGGTATTTAGAGAGCTGTATTAAATATGTAGCTAAACTTTTAAAAGTAAATCAATTCTGGAAGGCTATAGTTATTTTGTTGGTACCCTATGTCATTTGGAAAGAAGAAATTAATTTGTTTTGTGCCAGTGTTTTATACAACAGTTTTAGTAGAGAAAGCATAGATCAGAAGGAACTTGTGGATTTAGAAATCATTAAAATCATCGAATGAAATAATTCTGCTGAAACTTTTAGCTAGTCTAAGAATTGCGGTGCTTCTCCCTGCCTTAATATCTATTTTGGCTCTGAAGACTGACACGTTTCAGTTGTGTACTCCAAATCTATGAGGAAGCTGATTATGTTGGCAGTCTTTTATTATTATTTTTTGTTGTTATTATATTATTACTGCAGGAATATGTTTATCTTTATGTAAAGTATGCATTATTTCCACTAAACTCTTGGAAGAGCTTTCTGGTTTTAAGTAGGCATTCAGACAGAAAAAAGAGGAAGGATGTGGAAAATGCAGGACATGCTGGCCAAATCTGAGTCAGACCTATTTTCTATCAGCTTAATGTTGTTTCTCACTGCTGCTTTCTTCACAGGTTGTTAGTATAATAACTGACTGTTACCTGAAAGGTAAATTTTTTCCCCTACAACCTTTCCCTTATGTGCAGTGATGGGGACATCAGGCCGTGACTTCTGAGGTTGAGGCTGTGAGATGCTATTCCAGTTGATAGTTAGAACCTGAGCAGCGTTATCAGGTGGATCAGGAATACTGACTCTAAGTGGAAGACGCAGAGTTCTGTGTCTTTCACTGGAGTTTAATCTGGCACAATTTTACTCATTTTCTTTCAGAAGCTTGAATTGTTACATTTTGCTGGTGATAAAGAGGGATTATTTATGCTGATGACCTCATGAGTGGGTAACTGCCTCAGCAGATGCAATTTTATTTCATTTAACAGAATTTTTGTTTTTAAATATTTGAATTTCCTTCAACTACTGTTTAATATAAAGAGCATTAACTATATACACCTATGCTTTTTCTTGAAAAAGGCCTTTATTACCAGGCTACAGAGTTGCTGCCCTTGTTCTCTTTATCCAGCAACTGCTGAGTTCTTTTTTATGAACTGGCTTTATGTGGATCATGCCACAGTGTAGTGTAGAGTGTCCAATTCTCAGTGTACATGCTAAGTGAACTTCTTTTTTTGGAGACAAAGGGATGGCTATCTTCCCTCTCTCTGCAAACTCTGAACTATTCACCGGCATCATTTGTGCAGAGCTCAGTTTGAGGAGGGAAGAGAACTTTCTGTGATCTTGAAGATGCCAGTTTGATACCCAGGGAAGTACAGGGAAGCAGTGTATAGCATGGGGGTTTTAGGGAGAAAAGTTTTTCAGTCCTATCAATATGGTTGTAATTCTGGAGATATGAAGAAATAGGGCTTTAGGTATCAAGGGAGTTTTGCTGTGAAAAGTGTCAAAAGTGGAGGGGGTATTTAAGCTGTTGGAGATGCCCAAGTTTTGACAACATCCCACTTTCACTATCTTTAAAAATATCGAGACCATTTTTCTGTGTTTCATATCTTTAGTGAAGGCAATAAATTGCCTTCTTTCACAAGGAGGCTTGAGTCTACACACTCTCAGAAGCTCTTAAGCGAATAGGTAGTTCAGGTAAAGGATTCATTAAATATATTAACAGCAGCTTTTTATCCAGAGACTCCTCTGTCTTCCAAATCAAGAAATAGAATGTGCTACACAAGCTGAAAAACTTTTTGAATTGAATTCTACTTTTTTAATAGAAGGGGGTGCAGAGATTCAGTTTGTGTCCCACAATCAAGCATAGTTATCTCCATGAAGTCTGAATGCCCAGACATTGCCACAGCTATCTAATTGCTGGAGATTTCATGAGTTCCATGAGCAAGCAAGAAATCAAGCCAGCAGAATCTTTTTGAGAGATGTTGCCACTTCCTTCCCAGCTACATATACCCATTTTGTCGGTCTGGATTGGCCTCCTGAACCATAAGATGTTTGCATCCGCTTCCATTACTGTTCCCTTCATTGTGAATTCTGTAATGTCAATGACGTTTTTGCATGACTGGTTTTTGTACAAGCAGATAACACACTTTCTTCTTTAAAAATCTATTCCTAGGGAGAAAAAAGTCACTCTTTTCCAAACAATTTTCAAGAGCTCCTAAGCTTTCTGGAGCATCACACAAAAGCAACATAATCCTGCTCTCTGCAAATGTCATGTCGCCTTGATCTCTCTTAACAGGAATTTGTTAAGTTGTTGCTACAACATTTACAACAATCATGCCCTGTGTCGTTGCCGCGTGCCCCAAATCGCATGCAGAGAGCTGTCGGGAGCAACAAAAACATATCAAGGATGAAATGGCTTAAGTCTTGTGTGAGAGAGTGCCATAATTCCAGATTGTTCATTGGTTTTAGCCTGTGTGCTTCTACTGGATGCTTTGAGACTGAATTAGGTCATGGATCTGTAGGGGGGGTGGAATTTGCTGTGTAAAGCAAAAAAACCCTAAAGTTTAGTGTAGCTAGGGCTTGATGCCTTCATCAGGATTTACTGAAAGTAGTTTTGCAGTGTGGCCTATTCTACAGTGGCAGGCCACCAGAGGGAAAAGGGAATTGTTGCTGCCTTGCTGCTGGGGCAGAACGGAGAACAAACTAGCTCAAGACTTGTCTGCAGGCATTAACTACTGCCACGAGCTACTGTTCATTCTCTTACTTTTTTTGCAGTAAGTTCTCCGAAGAACACTCTTCTGGGTGTGTTCATGTTTTTCAGCTCATCTGCTTCCAAACTGGATTAAGGTAAGCCTTGGAATGGCTACACAGACAGGAGTGGGCGATCCCGTACTTGTACAGCATGAGCTCTCAGTTGGTCAGGTGGGCACCAGCTTTGTGTAAAAATGGCATTAACGTCCCGGGTGGTGTTGAGAAGGATGTATCAGCTTGGGTTTAGCATTGGGCTGTCACAGATGTGGATTCGTTGGTTTGCTACCTGCCTGCGTGTGTTGCACGTGGAGGAGATATGCTACTTGGTTGCGTATGCCCTGGTACATAAACTGTTAGTACAGAACAATCATTTCCATGAGAGGGTAAAAGCAAATTAGCTAGTGTACAATAGCTTTGGTGGACTCTTTCCTCCTCAAGATTAGTGGCCCTAATTCTTCCTTTGCTCAAAATGGGTAGCATCTTACTTCCAAACTCTCTGCAGCAAACCTCCCTTTTCCCCTTTTAGAAAGAGGAGTAACTGAGAAACCCTCTCTCTCCTTGGCACATGTGTGTCAATGTGACGATAAACGTGATCTTTCATGCAGTTACCTTTTGGGGTGTGAATTTAGCTGAGCAGCTTTGTTTGATTTGTAGGTTTATCTGAAGGCTCAGGTACTGTTCAGGAGAGTAATGGTATTTTTCTGTAGTTGTACAACACTGCTAAGCTATTCACCTTCCCATGGAAGTTCTAGGGAATGTCTGTTTTCACGCAAAGTTAAATCTCTTTATTAGGCAAAGAATAAAAATAGTAAGGCTTGATTTAACTCTGAAACAGATCAGCTGTTTAAATGAGAAAAAGATAAAACATTCCAAAACTCCTCCTTTTTTCTTAAAAAAAAAAAAATGTTTTCATAAGGAAATAAGGCTTATACAACTTACATATTTGTTGGTTTGTCTGTCCAGCCTGCCTGGCATGTCTCCTCTCCCTGCACTCCACACATGCCTTTAAACTCGACATATCATCAGGTTCTGATCAGATGTTTGAGGACTAAAAGTCCTGATGTTAGTAAACCTGCAAGGTATTCATGAACCTAGCAGCTATGCAGAGCAAAATAACCAAATTTGCATGCCCACTAATGGAAATGCAGGAAATTCAGACAGTACAGGCATGGAAATTCAGTTGTTACACACACAGTTTGGTCACAGTCAGCTACCCAGTAAATAAGTGTGCACTGGCTGGGCAGTCAGGCTCTGCAGGCCTTAAATAGGAACAGAACACGATGTCTCACACTTGATAGAAATGTTGTGGCAGGGGAGGGCAGAGGGGAAATCTCAGAGGCAAAGGACACAAATCAATAGGAATTCAGTCTGTTCCACTGCTTCTGGAACATCTTGTTTTGTAAACAGTGCAGTTGTGAACTGGGTTTACATATCTGGAAGAATAAGGTACAAGACGGGCTCAAGACTGAAGTCCTGGTTCTTGTTTGAAATAAAGCTTATTCATACCAAACTGGTAGCATAAGGAGACCTTAATAAAGTTATAAATTTCATTTGCTTTCCCTCCAGGGCAGGTAATTCAATGTGTGCATTAGTGCAATTGAGACTCTTCAGTTTATACAGCAATGTTTTATTCCCTTCCTGTGCAAGGAAGGAAATTTGTTTGTATAATTTCAGTTTTTCTTAGTATGTAAAAATAGGATGAGAAGAACCAAATGTTCATCTTTTTAGGATGTTAAGGAATTCACAGGCGCTAGGTGACAGTAAGAGAACTACTAACATCCAATGGAGATGACCTTCATCATGAGATTTTATGAAAACCTTTTATTAATGCATTTTTGGCACATTTATCCTTGTCACCAATAATTTAAAATGGTTTACAATCAGGTGTTCTGCTTGCATCTGTACTCCTCCTAAAACTACATGATTATATAGTCTTATAACATAGACACTGGCTCAGCAAAAGTTTTTAGATCCTGAACTTTAAACATTCATTTGGCATCCATGAATTTGAAGTTGGATTGGAGTGATTTTTTCACATAAGGGTAAATTCAACATGAACTTACCTGTAGTTCAAAATGATGCTGTATGGCAGAGGCATGTCCACTTGTAATTTGTCTGCTTTCCAAATCTCTTTGCACCACCCTTTTGGAGGAGAGCCACTTTCCTGTCTGTAGTGTGTTAGAACCTGCTGGCTCTCTTTGTTGGTCAAATGTCTGTGCTGTATAGTGGGAGGTGTTTTTTGATCTCAGAAAATACTACAAGTATTTCTTTTGACTGTTGGGGGTACTGTTTTCGTGTTCTTCCCTGGGTGTACCTTACGTGGTTCCAGTTTGTCAGGGTTTATATCTGAGCTCTCTAGCAAACCCCTGGTAAAGGTGCAGGTACATCGTCAAACAAAATGTCTGTCTGAAGAGTCAGAGCACCTTACAGATGTTTTTTTCCTCTGTTTTCACACACAGACTGTGCTATGTCTATCAGGCCACTGTGTTTTTTGTCTGCTGTGAAACACTTCAATTTGGTGTCTTTTATCTGAAGAATATCTGTGAACTCCCTGCCCATTCCTGCTCTAAATTTTGCTTTCCCAATGGTCCCCACACAGAAAGCTGTTTCAATTAGAGAAGCAAATCCTCTGGAATTAATTTTCCAAAGTGATTTCACCTTCTTTGTAATTTCCAGTAGTAAAATGAGATTTAATGGCCTTTGAGGGGTGGGGAGAGGCAGACACCTGAAGCAGGGCCTCTGCGTAGCTTTTTAGCATCAAAATCCTTTATTAGATCTAACCCTAAAGCCTTGGCCAAAGGTAATGAAGTGAAATAAAAGGATAAACAGCTTACCCTGAAACACTACTGAATTTGTTTTGCAGCTCTATTCCCTGAGAGTGAGGGCCCTACTGAATATTTAAGCCTTCCCACTACATGTCTTTTATTTAGAAAGTTGTTTTCACATGTGGATCCTGTTCATTTCCATGGTGACTTTGTGGCACTGGTTGTGTGACAATTCATATCCTTGGAGGGGGGGCAATTGACGATGACTGTAGAAGAAAGAGCTGAAGTTGGGCAAGCAGGCGTTGTACATGCACAATTACAGATCATTAGTTGTAGCTCAGTGAGTTCGTTTTGCTTGTCTAGCTTCTCCAGTATAAGATGCACAATAGGTGCAAGAAGGGCCTTCAATTCCATGCCCTGATGAAAGCTTTCTTCACTCTTGGAAAGGTAAGTGGTAAAGGAAATCCGTGCTTATTTTATTACTGTTGCTGGGATGAAATGGGAGAAGATCCACTTCTAACCAGGCTTTGCAAAGAAGTTGTCCAAGTGATTGCTGTGACCACGGAGGACCCCTGGGATTTATGGGGAGCCTGAGTCTTCTGTCAGAAGGGGCTGGACTTCTGCAGAGAATTAATAATAATACAGATTGCCAGATATACCTGCTGGATGCAGCATCCCAGTATCACTGTGGAAAAAACAAATGTAGCTTGGTTCTAGAGAGGATTAAAGGAAAGCAGTTTCTCCTTTCTCTTGGAAAGTAGCTGCTAATCAACACTTTTATGGCTTTGTAGGGAAGCAATTCCCCATCTGGAGGAAAGATGTGGTGTGTGGATTCAGGTTTTCTGTTCTAACAACAAAACTGCATACTCTGCTGGCAGATTTTTGCAGCTGAATCTCTGAGCCAACTGTTTTCAACTTGAGCTGGAGGAGGGGAAGGCTGCTGAAGGATGGTGCATGAAATTCTTACAAAATTTTCTCAAGGGCTTGCAATTAAAGATTATTGTATCATCACAGAGAAGGGACAGCCTGGAGATCGTATCTGGTATGGGAAACTCCAGGCAGGTCTCTTGAAATAGCAAGGGCAAATGAAAATGACAAACTAATGAGAGAAGGCCAGCTTGTTACTCAGCATGACTTCCCCCAAATCAGCTGTGCTGTATCAGATAGAGATCTGGCCTGGAACACAAGCATACTCAGACTATATAACACAAGCCCAACATACTCAGACTATAGGAAGTCATATCCTTTCAGTGTATAAATCCAAGCCCATTCTTTTCTTGTAGGCCTTCATCGTATAAGCACCCTATAAAAATGTAAGATGTCAATCTCATTATTCTCTCAGAGATTAAGATCTGTGCCACAATTTCTGCGTCTCTGTGCAAATCGCAGCAGGGCTGTAAGACATGAAAAGAGCAAGTCTGCTGGTGTGTTTGGAGGCTGGAGAGTCTGTGTCCCAGACAGCAGCAGACGTTTCTGTGCGGATCACACAGTGTGAGTGAATTGCACGTCCACATCATTTGTCTCTGTGCTGTGCCCTATATCAAACTGTGGCATTAGTGATTCTCTCATTCTCCGTGAAGCCAGAACATGCATAAAGTCAGCAGCGCTAGATTAGCAGCATCTGGCATGCAGTGTGTGTGTTGTTTCAAGAAAAGCAAGACAGAAGGGCACTCTAAAGCAAACAAAAGGTTGAAACGATCTGGCTCCAGACAGCCAGAAGGAGGGCTTAGGTTCAGGGTATGGAAATGTAGCCAGCACATGCTCTAACCCCAGGCTGCGTGACGTTTCACAGCAGCTATGTAAAACAAGAACTCTTTCACACTCTGGTCCCCCCACAGCCATGGGGTGTTGCACTGGGCTGAGTGTTACCTGACTTTGATATTCTCCATACAGACCCCATATTTGTTCATGTTTACACGTTTTGACAGGAAAGGAGTCGCTCTGCTTAGTATCCCCTGGGTTTCTTTGCAGCGGTTTTAAACACTGCAGTGCAAATAACAAACTCAGCAGGTCCTACAACAATTTGGATCCCACCAGGCAGAGCTTGTATCTGGCAGTGCAGTGAGCGAGAGTGCAGATTGCTGACGTAAATTTCAGACCTACAGCCTTTTCAGCGTGCAGATATGTGGAAAGCTCCCGTTCCCTCCAAATAGGGATAGGAAAGCGATGGAGATACTGTGATAGGCCATTCAGTTAGCTCCATCCTCCTCCTTTCCTTTTTAATCCACCTCAGCACGCTTCATAAATACTTCTCACAGTAGCTGGACATTGAGGAGCTATTCATAAATACCATTTGCTGGGATATACTGGAGCTGTGTGTTCAGTTAGTGGTATCCTGCCTTTAATATCATAGGTGAATATCTCTCTAAACTCCAGGCTTGTGGAAATTTGCTCTTATGTAGTTGATACTTTGCACTGAATTTCGTTCTGATTTGAGCCTTTATAAATAATAACCAAGATGGGTATAGTGTGCTAAATGTTCTTGGTCAAATTTTGTCTTCAGTTGTGTTGCTTTTATTCTGTTTTTATCTTACTACAAGCCCTGCTTTAAGCTGTTATTTTATGTGTAGAGGGCCCAGAAATTAAGGCAGTTCCTGCCCTGAAAAGTTGGAGGAAATAAAGGACTTAAAAGTATCACTGGATTTCTGATGAGGAAACTCAGGCACAAAGAACATTAAATGATTTATCTGTATCTTGGGGCTAATCAGGGCATTTACTGCCAGACTGGCTTCATGCTGCTGAGCTCTGATCATGTTTAGTATCTTTTAAATGATTTTCCTTTTGAGTTAACAAGGAAAAGCAACAAAGAAACCAAAAACAGACCCAAAAGGTATAGAACCTATTTTACAGTGGAGATACAGCATACTTTCCTCTGAAGGACCTTTCATCTAACTCCTAGGCAACTGTAGTTTCACTACAGGGAATAACAAGGAGTTACTGTTATCTGAATGACATACTAATGCAGGAAGGAAGGCTGGGAGTACATATATTCAAAAAAATGAATGCCAGATATTGGAGTGAGGCTTTCATCTCTGCGAACAAGCAGCAAATGTCACTTGGTTCAGTGAATTCCAGCACTGGTCTCTTCTTGGTCTTTTCCAGATCTAAGATTCACATTTCAAACTGGAATCCAATGAGCTGAAATTTTATTTATATTCAGTATCAATGAGGTTAAGTGCAGCAAGCCAATACCTTCATTAAAAGGCAATTTCTTAGAAATGGAGGGGACCTTAAAGCCCATCCTGTTCCAACCCCTGACAAGGGCAGGGACAAACCCCCCAGCCCAGGCTGCCCAAATCCCATCCAGCCTGGCCTTGGGCTCTGCCAGGGATGGGGCACCCACAGCTCCTCTGAGCATTTAACAGTGTCCAATATACAGGAAAGCAAAGAAACGGCAGCTAGAAATAATGAATGTACTCTAGAGCTGTGTTGAAATGACAGGACTCTATTCATACCTAGTAGCTGTATTCAAAAAATAAAAATAAAAATCCAGTACATTCTTACCAGTAATTAGAAATGTGGGACAAAATCAAGAAGGGGAAAGCCACATGCTGCTGCTGCTCCTGCAGTGGCATCAGCATTTGGCCCTAAGGAGTGTTTTTGCTATGAGAGATGAAATTAGAGTGGAGCTAGAGCCTTCACCTCACCCCAATGTTTATTTCAGTCTGTGAATAAACTCAGGGGGCAAAAAAGAGCCCTCAGCCAGAAAGCCAAATCCAGTACTTGGGGTGCTCTATACCTGAACTATGTGTTTGGAGAAAGCACCGATCTACTCAATTCACACAAACATAATGGGAAAAGAGCTGTCAGACAGCTGAAACTTGTTACTATTCCTAACTGGGGGAGAATTGCATGTGTGCTAGGCTGGGAAAGGATGGACCAAATAGCCTACCCCATCCCCAGACTGAATCAGTATCAGTCCTTGATAAGACACTGGCAGTTCAGTGAGGTTAAGGTCTTTGGGGAGCAGTGGGAAGGTGCATAAAGCTGTGTGTGTGAAGTTTTCAAAGCTCAGGAGGGAATTCTCAGCACAGACATGGGGAACCATAACTACCAGAGCTGACAAAACAGGTAGTCTGGATATCTAATGCTATAGCGAGGAAACAGGTGGTGTTATGAGGGCCTAAAGGTAAACTATATACAAAACCAGATCCGCAGCTGAGGAAAATTGGCTGAACTCTCTTCGTGCAAAGTTGAACTCTCTTGCTTTAAATTTCATGAAGATCTCTCTATTTGGCAGTGTAACAGTTTAGGTGCCCTGACACTGAAGTGTGGATGGAACAAAGTACGGTTTCATTCAGTCAGTCGCTGTAAATATTTATGAACATAGCCGTCATTGGTAGGGAATGTGTTGTTACTCAGCATTAATTTTACACAATGAAAAGGGCAAACATGGCTGAGGCTCATGAGGCCAGATCTGGAGCCCGTGAAATTTATATAAGGATCTGTTCCTCCCCAGATCTTGGATATCCTTCTGAAGCTCCAGACAGGTAGGTAAATAGTTGTGCAGAGTTAGAGATGCCTGTTTCAAGCTAGGAATTATTCTTGTATTGATATTAATGTACTGAATTTTTAGAGGAAGTTCTTTGGTTTGTTGAAGGCAGAAGCTTGGAATCAGTGATGTTATTTGTTCCCTGCTGGTTCTTCTAACCCCTGAGCTTCATTATTCCTTGTACTTGGGGTCCTGGTGAGTCAGCATGACACTAATGAGCCAGATTTCATGATGTGGCTGCCCAGAGGGTAGTAACCAGCTGATTGTGTGTCTGCAAGGTCAGGGTCTGACAGTTATTGTGAATCATTAGGAAAAGAATCCTTTAACTTAACTGTTGGGACAGGCAACATTTGTTGTTGTTGGTTTTATTATTTGCTGTTTTATTTCCCTTTCAGAAAGCTAAAACAGTTTTTTCCCAGATATGTCCATTGCAAAGAAAAACCTTCTAGCTCTGCCTTGCCCAGAAACCACTCATTCCTTTTTCAGACTGGCGAAGTGATGAAGGATTCGGTTTGTCTGAAGCATCCTCTTGGGTGCAGTGAGATCTGGCTTCTGGCTATGTCACAAACTCTGTATGTGACATTATCTATATTATTTGGCCTTTGTTTCATTTTCCATAACTATACAAAATGCAGTATGAGTTGCATGTAGAAAACTTTTTGGAAAGGGGAAGAACTGCACTAAAGCACCATTCATTTTTTTCAGGTTCAACTTTCAAACTTAGCCCTATCTTTTTCCAGAATGGATTCTATAATACACTAATTATCTTACTGAAGAAAGAAAGTGCTACAGTAATCAGAAGTAGATAAAGCTCAAACCAAACATCTTTCTTCACGCGCAGTACTATCCTGACGCCTTAGGGACCTGTTTCATAGGCACAGATACATCTGTCAGACTCTTCTGGCTAACACCTCTGCACAACCAGATGTGTTTAGCTCTTTGGCTTGTTGTCCTCTGACTTCCAGCCTTGATCCCTGGAGTGACATTTGGGAAGGAATGACTCCCCCAGCCACCTTTTCCCCAGTCTCCTTCTAGCTTCCAGCCTGCCTTGCAGCACCTTCCTTAGCAGTATGTGATTCCTGGAAGTCTGTACTCATTGGTTATGTTTTAAGATGATGGAATTGGACGGATCCTGGCCTGTGGAATTCACTGGTAAACATTCTCACGAAAGGCTTACTGTCTGTCACAATAATTTGCTAATCTGTTTATAGCTGGGATTCTTACTAAATGAAATCAGTCCCCCACATAGCCTTTTCATCCAAATATCTCCAAGAAACAGAGTTGGTGCCTTTGATGACATCACTTTGCTTGCTGCAGCTTAACTCAACAACATTGAGCAATAAGCCTCTGGGATTTTTCCTACTTTGGAGTTCACAAGGTGTAAGAACAATTAAAAGGGTTCTTACATCCCCTCTTGATACTGCAAGGGAAGCCTGAATTGAAGATTGTTCAAGATTGTCTACTGGAAAATTGTTTGCAGTACATGTTGGCAGACAGTGTGAATTGGAGCCAAAGCCATGTTTATCGAGTACACTTTCAACTTCAGCAAGTTATGTCATTAAAGGGAGAGTGTTAGGTGCTTAAAATGATTGTGCTATTTCTGTTATCCTGTGTTACAAGTTTATGACGACTCTGCAGCTAGAGAGCTTATGGGTTTCATTTATGCTATAACTTTGTGTCTCTTCCAGCTGCTCTGAAAGGAGCCTGCACTGAACTTGTTCAGACCCCCCCCGTCCTTTCCATCCTCATACATTGCCAGTATATGCCTATGTAGCAAAGCAAAGACCTAATTGTTCTCTAAATGGTCATAACTTACAAGTAAGCTTCAAACTGGGTGGCATGAGTGCTAAGTATTATTAAAATACTTGACAAATTTTAGTACTGCTGAAATGCCACGTTGTGTAACTACAGTTTCCAGTAGGCTCTTATAGCTAACCTCAACTCCTCCTTATTGCAGCCATTGTCTGTGCTGCTCAGCAGGTCACATCTGTGTTTTGCTGTACAAGTGCAGCCCAAGAATACATCAGTTTGCATGAACAGTTGCCTTTCCAGAGAGATCGAATAGCTTCAAGGCCAAAGATCACAGTTGTTGAAGAGCTAACCTGGAAGTCTTTATAAAGATGCTGATGTTAGAGATCTCAGAAGAATTCTGCAACTGTCAAAATAGGTTTTTATAGTATTTGCTCTAGAAAAATTTGCAAAGGTTCTTTGTAAATCAATGTTACTCTTTTAATTAGATTATTCTCTTAACTGATATAGGGGTATGAGTTTTGCAAATTTGTGCAGAGCTTTTAAAAATACATATTTATATGTATTAGCAGTCCACAATTCAGCCATCGTGTTCCTTTCTTTTGTGTACTTGAAAGTGCTTAGTAATTTGAGGGAGAGCACTACAGCCAGTCAAAAATAATCATGAAAATTAGAAACTCCCTCTCTGTCTTGCTACGGAAACACAGATGAAGCTGCGAAGTCAGCGCAGAGCTGTTCTGCATGCACGAGGAAGGAAGGCACACAGCACTGTAATATCCAGCTCAGGTGCAGCCCAAACCCCTGGCAAAAGAGGAAATAACAGGCCAAAATCACTCCAGAAAATACTTCATTTTCTAGGAGTTTCTGATATTTTGCGATTGTCTTTATCTTTTATTTTCTCTTTGTATTTGAAAGAGCCAACCGCTTACATGGAGTACATGTGTACTGCAGGCCAGAGGTATGGTAGTAGTTTAATCTTGGCTCAACTCTATGTGCAGATGAACACCCTCTTTCTGGCAGTAGGACTGCAGTGGGGCTCTAAGAGGGCTGTGTTGAGAGGCAACCTGTTACCAAATAGTTTGGACAGGAACTTTATTTCCTACACCTTCATTGAATCATAGAATCATTAAGGTTGGAAAAGACCTTCAAGATCATCTGGTCCAACCATCACCCTACCACCAGTCACCCACTAATTCATGCCCATAAGCACCAGGTCCTTGAACGCCCCCAGGGATGGTGACTCCACCACTTCCCTGGGCAACCCATTCCAATACCTGACTGCTCTTCCTGAGAAGAAATGTCTCCTCATTTCCAACCTAAACCTCCCCTGGTGCAACTTGAGGCCAATCCCTCTAGTCCTATCACTAGTTACGTGTGACAAGAGGCCAACTCCCAGCTTCCCACACCTTCCTTTCAGGCAGTTGCAGAGAGCAATAAGGTCTGCCCTGAGCCTCCTCTTCTCCAGACTAAACACCTCCAGTTCCCTCAGCCGCTCCTCACAGGACTTGTGCTCCAGGCCATTCACCAGCTTTGTAGCCCTGCTCTGGACACACTCTAAGGCCTCAGTGTCCTTCTTGTAGTGAGGGGCCCAGAACTGAACACAGTACTCGAGGTGTGGCCTCACCAGAGCAGGGTACAGGGGGATGATCATCTCCCTGCTCCTGCTGGCTACACTATTCCTGATACAAGCCAGGATGCTGTTGGCCTTCTTGCCCACCTGTGCACACTGCTGGCTGGTGTTCAGGTGAGCATCGATCAGCACCCCCAGGTCCTTTTCCCTCTGTACAGCTTTCCAGCCACTCTGCCCCAAGCCTGTAGTGCTGCATGGGGTTGTTGTGGCCAAAGTATAGGACCCAGCACTTAGCCATGTTGAACCTCATCCCATTGGCCTCTGCCCATTGACCCATCCTGTCCAGGTCCCTCTGCAGGGCCTCCCTACCCTCTGGCAGATCGACACTTCCCCCCAACTTGGTGTCACCTGCAAACTTACTGAAGATGTAATCAATTCCCTCATCCAAGTCATCAGTAAAGATATTAAAGAGGATGGGCCCCAACACTGACCCCTGGGGAACACCACTGGTGACCGGTCACCAGCTGGATTTCACTCCGTTCACCACCACTCTCTGGGCCCGGCCATCCAGCCAGATTTTAACCCAGCAAAGAGTGCACCTGTCCAAGTCATGGGCTGCCAGCTTCTCCAGGAGAATACTGTGGGAGACTGTGTCAAAGGCCTTGCTGAAGTCTAGGGAGACTACATCAACAGGCTTTCCTTCATCCACCAGGCAGGTCACCTGGGCATAAAAGGAGATGAGGTTGGTCAGGCAGGACTTGCCTTTCATGAACACATGCTGATTTTATGATTCTATGAACTTAGTTAACATTTTATAGACATTTCACAGTAGTGGTTCATAGATGAGAGGAATGGTCTCTATGTATTAACTGAAGGCTAGTGGCTAATAAGAATGTATTGGATAGTGTGGGACCTGGGCATGACATAAATGGTACGAAGGGGTGAATATTGCTTCATTTGCTATATAGTCTACAATTAATTGGCATAAATCTATATAAGCTGCTGTCATAATTTTTAAACTGTAGTTAATAGAAACATATATATATAAAAAGAGTTCTCATGGTTTATTTCTATCCTGCAGGGTGCTTTTTTTTTTTTTCCTCCTTAAAGTCATTTAAAATAATGTTTGAAGATGAGAGGGTTCAGTTTCTATGACTCTGAACTCATACTCAATGGACTGGATTTTTTCTTTTTGCTGGGGGGGGGTGTGGGGGGGTGGAACAAACCTAACCCCTTTGCAACAAACCGCAGTTCATCGTTCATCTGTGCTGAAAATATGCATGAAATAAGCTGTTGCATGCTTTTTAAAGGAGATACTCAAGAGGCTGCAGCTGTCTGTAAGAGCTGTATGTGATACAGAGATAGTTTATGAAGTGAGAGGAAACATCTTTCCAAGCTGTTTGAGGCTTCTCGAATTCAGGCTGAATATGGCGACATGTGGCTTCACGGTGCCCAGCTGGCAGAACAGAAGGTACAGAGGGCCTGCTCCTCTACCTGTCATTTCCACTGAGGGTGTGAGGAATGAAAGGATTTTAACCAGCAAACAGCGTAAAGTGACCAAGGTAGGATGTTTCTCTGTGAAAAGATTTTGGCAGCTGACTAGCAGCTGCGGCACATGCTGTAAAGGCCTGTTCTCAGCGTATTGGTTTCTGAGTGTACCGTGTATCCTGACGATGAGAGAACCATGATTTGGGTTGATTTCCAAGGCCACCTTCCCTCTTTCATACAGTTTTTTTTTTTTTTTTTTTTTTTTTTTTAGTACAGGCCTTTGCTCCTAGCAAAGAGGGTGTCTGTAACTGCTGTTCTGGCCACTGCGTGTCACGGTCTGCTCAGAGGGACGGCTGGTTATGGCACACTGTGACACCTCCTGATTATCCAGGCCTGGAAAGTCACACAGTCAAGTGTGTTTTTAACTTAGTGGCCAGTGTCTGTAATCTTAGACTTGCATAGCGTACATGGTATCATTTTGTGTTCTTTTTAACCCCTTGTCTGGAGAATGGAAACTTATTTTTTCCCAAGGATTTATAATTGACCTTAGGTTGCGTCTGTGATCAGGAACTTTCATGGATTAACTTCTTGGAATATTAAATAAGTTATAATAATTTTTATAAACTCTCCTGTGCTGCTTGCATTTAGCAAGGAGAAGAAACCATTCAGGTTATGCCCAGCGAGTCCCAGAGTTCTGAGGAAGGCTGGGTGTCACTCTGTGCTCTGCCTGGTTTCCAAGCTGAATTTTTGTGAGGGCATTTGGAGAGAGCTTTGTAGAAGTGTCCAGACTGCTGACGTTTTCTCCAAGTAGACCTATAGTCAGGTTATAATCTATGAAGGAATTTGAGATTTGCAATCCCTGGGTTGTGAGGCTCCCCAAGCCACACTTTCAGTGATCACATTATTCATATTCTCAGGAAAAAAATATTCCATTGGCATATTATGTCTCGGCTTGTGTTTCCTCATACTATATAGGAGGCTGCACCTATGCATTTCTGATGATGTCAAATTCAACCACATTTAGAAACTGTCTTCCTCCAGTGGAATATAATCTATTGACACAGTTGGCTTTTTACAGTGCGGTGAAACATTAACTGCTTCCTCTCCTCCATCCTAGAACACCGAAATTTTGACGTGTCATTTAGGAGGCGAGCTCACTTACACCAACCAAAATTTGGAGTAATGTCATTTGTTTCTAGGAAGCTATTTTGGATTTACACCCCTTTCGGATCAGAACTTGCTCTTGAGTGCTCTCCTTCCTCTCACCCCCTTCCTGCATAGTTAAAATGCTCTGAGGTTTTTGTAGGCTCTCACATTAGCATCCCACATTAAATCTACAGTAGGCATTGTAGGTCACAGTAGGTCAGGCATTCCCATGCCATTGTGGTGAATGTATCATCTCTCTCTGCAGTAGATTTGCCTTTCATCAGATTCTCTGTGATAAGAAAAATAAATAAAAATAAGAAATATGAGCTACATGAGCAACTCCATCAAACTTTGTAGGAAAATGAGAACTATCAGGTTTAAACAGCAGTCCGGGCAGTCCAGTAACTTCTCTCTGAAATGGCTAATTATGGAACGAACACTGCACTTACAGTGCTCTCCTGAGAGAAGTTCCAACTCTCAGATAGTCCAGAATCCATTCATGTTTGAAAGAACATTGTATTAATGTCTAGTTGTTTTTGAAACACTGCTTTTAGAAGACAAGTCTCCTCTTCAGAACACACCTCATACCTTCTCTCTTAAGTGCATGCATTACACTTAAGCAGAACATATGTATAAGGGCTAGAAACAAAAAGGGAAAGGGAAGAGCAAGTCTCTGTGCAAAATAAGTAGGTGTATATGTACATGTTTGTGTTGGTCTGAACCACCATCATGCTGTGCCACAGGCCAGGGCAGGTCTTTGCTGGTGATAGGGGAAAAGAGCACAGTGCGGTGCAGCTCCTGCTGCATACCAGGCTCTGAAGTGGGCACAGCCTGGGGGGGTGGATTTGAGCCTAGGAAATGCTGTGCATGGGGCCTCTCAGGACTTTACGAACAAATCCTATGGATTTTAATCATCTGAGTCTTTCATGCACAAGGTTGATTTCTTAGATGCAATAGAAAAATCTTAAATCCCTAATCCACTTTAAGAAAACCTGAAAAAGTGTCTGTAGTCTGTTGTTCCCTTCAATGTAGCTCTTACAAGAACTGTATCCTTTGCCATCAGCTTCTGGAAAGAACTCGGGCTAAGTGAGAAAACTAAGAACATTTTGCATGTTCTTTGCCCTCGTTACTGGACTGCTTGCTTTGTCTGCCAGTAGAGGTAAAAAAAAAAAAAATGTATTTTCCTATTTTACTGAGGGTTAATTTATTCATCTTTGCCACAGTATTGGAACAGGCACTGGTGCCAGGGGTCACTTCCAAGATTGTCTTAAAAACTTCCTCAAGCGTCAGTTAGTCTAGAGATGTAAATTGCTTTCTATTTTCTCTGGCCTTTTTTTTTCCCCCTGAATCCAGGACCTCCTGAGTCTCTGAAACTTTCTCTGATGTCTGAAGCAGTCACTGAAAGGAGTAAAATCTGTTGTACTATTCTTCCTCAATTGCAGTGGATCTTTAAATATATGCAGTTCATAACAGAGGCCCCACAGAATATAAAGGGAGGGCATTTCTCCCTACTGTTCTTGCTGTTGTTGTCTGGTTGCCTGATGATTTGATATACCCCAGTAGTTCTCATGAACTTCTTAATTAATGTTTTTCAGTACTGTAGGACTGTGACACCTCCACTGAATTGCATGTAAGCTTACTTATAGCAGCTGATGCTCTTAACAGGTTACAAATAAAGTTAGGACGTGGTGCTTAGGGACATGGTTTAGTGGGTGACATTGGTAGTAGGGAGATGGTTGAACCAGGTGATCTTGAAGGTCTTTTCCAACCTTTATGATTCTATGAAATGCCTATTAAGCCACCAAGATGTGAGTATTGAAACGAGTCACGTTGCATTCCCATTAGTAGCACGGGGGCTCTGCCCTAGTAGGAGAGCCAATGCAGCAAGACCGCTGCCGCCCTGCAGCCCTGTCTTGAGTGCCTGAGATTTGGGAGCATGGAAATGGGGGGGTGGCACAAACAGGGAAGATGCTTTCTGGCTCTATGAAGCCTTTCTGTGCTACCCCTCCTAAAGGCAGAGCAGTCTGTTTTAGCAGGGCCTCTGTCAATTCATGGCAGTCTCTCAGTGGGGCTGAGCATCCTCTGCCTGCAGAGGGCAGTTTGTTTTTATTGTGGCTGCTCACAAAGCGCTGAGATGTCCCGGCTCGTTTTTTTCAGCTACTTCATGGGATACTGAATGCAAAGGAAGTTATTTGGCAACTTGTTTCAGCAGACAAGATTGTTGTTATTGCCAGATGCTTTCCTTCTGGCTTGCCTTGGGATGGGCAGGGGGGGCTCGCCCGTGGCTAATTGGAAACAGGTATTCGTCTGCAGGTAACGCTGCCAGACAGAAGCCCTTTTGCATCTCGCAGAGTCCACGCAATCTGCAACGTCTGAACAAGCCCCATGGGGAAAGGGATGAATTTTTCACACCTGTTTCTCCAAATTTAATAATACAAAAATCCACGCAAGCTCAAGGAAGGCAACATTCCAGTAACATTTTGCTTTTACTGACCGAAATTTCCCGTAAGATGGGCCTCTGGCTATAGAATGGAAAATCTGTCCTCACTCACTTCCCCCTCAGTGCTGGGCGGACATATGGAGTCTGGTTGTTTTTTTTATTCTTGCCAGGGCTGCTGCAGTAGCTCTGTGCTTGTTAGTCCCGGGTGCCATGAAGTCAGAGCCACGAGTCTCCCCATTGCAGTAGGCGGTGGGGGTTGGTAGTTTGTTCCAGGGACGTTCCTAAACCCTGTGTCACTTCATTACACAGCAAATTGGGAACAGACGCTGGTAACGTAGACAGAAGGAAGAAAAAAAGAAAAAGGGGAGTCATGATGCTATCAGAGAAATATGTGTAAAGTCCGTAAGTGCTTCTGCACTCTGGCCAAATGCCAAGCTGAAATCCAAGATGCTTGATGTATTGAATTCTAAGTTTCCCACAATACTTTTCCTTTTTTTTTTTTTTAATCATTTAACAACAGGTAGTGAGACAAAACTTTTCTGTGTGGCAGTTAACGTGTTGAGGTGTTGGAAAACTACAGCAGGAGGACGTGGGCAGAATTCAGCTATAATGGACTGGAATTCATGACATATGGAGTATCTTGTTGGCTTTACCAAATGGAATCACTTCCTAACTGTAATGAGCAATCTTGGACATGATCGTTTTGGGATACCAAAGCACTGGCTGTTACATGAGTACTTGTAATCCTCATTGCATAATGGTGTCTGTAAAAAGCTTTTAAAGGGAAATAAAATATTTGGAATTTGATATCTGCATAGGCTCTGCATCCTCTCTCTGTTCTCCAGGCATCAATTTTAGAAATCAGCCTTGTGGGAGGCACTGCCTTTGCCAGAATAAATGCAATCTAAACCAGTAACAGTAGGAAAAAGCTCTCATAATACAAGTGTTTGCCCTTAAACTTATTTTAGATGAGAGAAGACTAACTGCACTCTAGCAAAATCAGGACTGTTCTGGAGATAACAGATAAAAACAGAGATCTACAGCAGGAACTCTTCTTGGTTAGATCATCTTAGTTGTGTGCATCTGTGCATTCCTTGTTATAGACAGCATCTGCCAATTGTAAGGGGTAACCAAAGAACTGAATTTACCCTGTACACAGCAACAAGACTTTGCTGTTCAGTCTTGATTGTTTTGAAACATAGGTATTATTAAATTATTGATACTGTTAGCGCAGTAAAAGAAACATCCATTCTTTTGTGAATTAAACTTATGTGTTCAATTAACTTCAATTTGGTAAATGAAGTTTTGGAGGAATATTTGGACAATACTGTCATACAACTTTCACTCCAAAAGCATGGGGATGAAAGAACTGTATTCAGAATAAAAGCAGCACACATGATTCCTATTGTTGTGCTGTCATATAAATGGGTCACAAGCAACTTTATTTCAACATGGAATGATGTGGATTATTCTGTTGTAGGTTTGCCTTGTTTGTTAGCTCTGAAAGGGTGATAATCTTAAATCTGAGCTAAGAAAGGCCATTATGAGGAAGGGAGAAAGTTTAAATTGAATTTGTTCTTCTACTGATGTTAACAGAGCCCCAAGATGAGAGATAACAGGGTGCCCCTGACTTTTCAAGCATGAAGGAAAGGCACTTAGTATAAGGAGCAGTCGGTTATGGCCTTTCTTACTCTAGCATATATTCTGCTTATTGCTGTGTTTTGTGATGGGCTCCAGTCTCAGCCTATGGGAGACCTCGCTGCCCTGTTAAAGATGTGAAAAACTGGGAAACAAGACAGGACTGATGTTCAGGGCTCAATTACAAACTTGCAATTCTTTTTGTTAAATTCAGGATGTCAACGTTTCTGACAAATTCACTCTTTCATTTTTGGTTCAAATTATTGCTAAGCCTGGATTTCTAAAGATATAGAAGCTACGTAAGAGCTGAGCTAACACATTTGAAGAAGTCTGGGATTACAGCTGTCTTTAATGAAACCTGAGTTAGCTATAGAAAACGTAACTAAGCTAAATCCCATCTGCTTTGAGGTTTCCCTTTGGTCCCAGAAGAAGCTCAGTGCAGGATATGAGGAAAGGTGTACGGGCTCCTTCCGGAAATGCTGGGAGAAAGGCAAGGAAAAAAGGCCTCCCTCTGCTCCTTTGGTCTGCTTTTATGATGTGACCTCACTGCTAACAACCTCACATAATGGCTCACTGTAGAGCGGTGAGCGATACCTGAGGGGAGAGCAGAAGGAGCTTGTCTTCCCCCTCGACACTGTACAGTTGGGATCTGGCGTTGCTCCCTTTTCCCATCTTTTCACTGTGTCCGTGGAAAGGGAAATGTGTCCCATGTCAGGGAAAATGGGCAGTGCCAGGAATCGGGTGGTAGGACCATGCTCCTGCCTCTTCGTGGCTGGGTGCAAGCTGGAGAAGAACACCTAGATCAGGACATTCCTGAGGGCTCCTATGAGTGATTTGGGGTTAATTGTGCAGCTGGTCCTTGCTGGTCTTTGACAGCTCGGGTATGGTATCCCAGCTGGTCGGGGGCTATTCTGAGAACAGAGGAAAGGGAGATGCTAATTAGTTAGCACTTTTCACTAAAATTGGCAAGATGGGAGCAAGGGAGGCAAATGCAGATTCTCCCAAGTCTGCCTTTCCTTGACCCTGTTTCTTGTTACGTTATCAAAAAGCGAGGCAATAATTAGGGAAATATAGCTGCAAAAACTACTTTTTTAGTACTCGAGGAATCCAGAATAATATTTCAAGGATATGTGTCTGTCTTATCTACCAGACTGCTTTCCCTCTGCCCCAGGATATTGCCCTTGAACCTGTAGTTCGACATCCAGAGTTGGTTCTTCCTTGAAAGTGAGCCCAGCAGTTCCAACCCGCACACTAAAAGACTTGGCTGCTCTGTACAAAAGCCGTGCGGGTCAAATAGCTCTGTTGTCTGGCTCAGTCTCGACTATTTCAGTGAACCTTTCACCTCTTCAGCTGCCTGCAGAGGCCGAGTTACAAAGCAAATGATTGGTTCTCCATCAGTCAGATTCTTGACTTTCTGTAATGACTTTATCTGCTGCTCATCCCCAAAAGTGGGACAGAGGATCTAAATATTCCTGTTTGCTAATTTGTGACTGTGATTTATTATTTTCAAACAATTTTAGGGTATCCTTTGAAGCCTAGAGGCATAAATGCCTAGGACTAGCACAAAGAGGAATGGCTTGGGACATTTCCTGTCCCAGCCACAGAGCTTTCCCTTTCCCTTTCCCTTTCCCTTTCCCTTTCCCTTTCCCTTTCCCTTTCCCTTTCCCTTTCCCTTTCCCTTTCCCTTTCCCTTTCAAGGATTAAGGGAATTAAGGATTCCTTTCACTTTCCCTTAAAGGATTAAGGGAATTAAAGATTTCCTTTCCCTTAAAGCATTGAGACAGCTGTGATGACCAGCTTTCTACTTTAAAGGTTGGATCCAAATACTTACAAAGTTTCTTTCTCTTCCATTATTTATTTATTTATTTATTTTTGCTTACATTCGTATGGTTTACCTGTTAAATAGTTAACCAGGCCAGGTGCAGCTCTGAGACTAACTGACAGCATTCCTTGAAGCATGAGTGACTAGACTGAGTTGTAATTTTCCTTTTTTCAGTTAGGAAAGATTTTTTTGCTCCTGTTTTCCTCAGAAAAGAGGCCTTCCTCCTACAACAACAATTATAACAGGGCTGTTTTTGTTGTTCTTTTTTTTTAATTTCAGTATGAATAGCTGAAAACATTAAATTTGCCACACAGGCTTCTGGCTGGGTATTAGAAAGTCCCATTCCTAGTCTTTGATCTTGTTCTCATGTTGATGACGTTCAATTTTGGTATAGCTTCTCCCTCAAAAAGTGCTATGCTCATTGCCAAACTTGTTTTACTAAACTGTATTGGATTATGTATAGCTCATTGTGCCCTGGGGAAAATTTATATGACCTTTAAATTCCCATCTCATTTTTTAATGTGCAAATGCTTTGACATTTTTTGATGAAACGTGCAGTTGGGATTAGATATTTGTCTTGAACTCATGAAACCATGGATGCATTTAGCTACTAAAGTCACTTTTTGTTAAACCTTTATTTTCCTTTTTCAAAAAAAAAAAAGTAGTAGATTTTTACATTTACTAGCAGCAAACTGAGATATGTCTGTGGGACAGGTATACATTCCTGCAAAGGAGTTGCCTCTTGCTCGTACTAGGTGAGTGTTTCTAGTTCATGTGTTTCGTAGTGACTGAATATGTTCCCTGTGAATCACATCTCACTCGGGGAAGTGTTTCTTTCAGGCACCACTTATTGCAGAGCCCTTCAGGGCCACCACTTAGTCCAGGAGGGCATCACGGGCTCCAGAACGTCCACGGCTTTTTTGCAGGGGTGTGGAGGTAGTGTGGTCGGGTGTTATTGTGGCATAACGAGGGCAGTTCTGGTAAGCCCCATTAAGGTCCTACTCGAAATTAAGACAGATTCTTGTTAAACAAACCCTACTAGAAATACCAAGATACAGACCAAAGGAACATTGCTTCCACTCTCTGCGGAAAGCTACATTTTTCAGCTACCACACTCATTCGGTATCCTCATCTCTACCTAAGTGCTCACAGCCCCTGAGACCATTCCTGGGGGTAATGTGAGGTACCTTCCTCCCACGCCAAGTCCTTGTGATGATCGTTGGGTGAAATCGTATCACATTTTCTAACAAAAGGGTACTTAAGTGTGCTCACATCTGTTTGTGCTGTGTATGTGTCAATTCTTCAGGTGTTATTAGCGTTAGGAATCTCATCACTTTAGGACTGATAGCAGCTGTCATTACATTTGAACGTCTTTCATATAGAATGGATAAGCACTACAGACTTTTATTTTGCTGTTGTCGCTACTTAAGTGTGGGGGGGAACTGTTCCTGCAAGTCACTTAAGGATGTGTTTAACTTCGTTAGCTGTAATTTTGACATCAATCAGCTCGAATACATGGTTATAATAAAGTGTACTTAAGTTTTTAGTGATGGATAGAAGCATGTACTTAAGTGTTTTTATGAACACAAGCACTTAGAAGATACAAATTGGCATGGCATGGTGTAAAACCTTTACTGGCAAGCAGGTCAGGTACTTTCCCTCTGTCATCTGTGGCTTAACCACTTACAAGTAATATTAACATGTTGATAAGAGTTTTATGCCATCCCATATAACCTTCATTTTCTCCCTCAGTCCTCCACAATTTTGGCATATTCCTCCTTGTCTCTTTTCCTACCTTGATACATAGTGAAAAACGTATTTTGTTTTATAAACTCATAATAAAGTCTACTGTAAATATAATAAATGACAAAGATATTTGTGAAGATTAGAATCTACTCGGTGTCACTGAGGCTGACACCATCAGTTGGGATGGAAAATACTTATGCACTAGTTGTTCTCAATTTACTTGCTATTTCTTGCAGTGAAGCTTTGATTTTTTTTGAGTGAATTTTGCATAGTGCTATCTAGACTTTATTTATAAATGTTTTGGATACCACTAACAACAAATTGTTGTGTAGCATATATTATCAGTGTATTGCTGCCTACCTTGCAAAGAACATATATTTTATATATTAGGGAAAGGGATGAAAGACATGATCAGATCATCTTTCAGAGCACAGCAGACCTTGTGTTAGTCATGGCTCCACTCTCATGTATCCTTTAAGAGGCACAGTTTCTTTTCACTGATGTGATAAGAGAGTTTGAAATAACTTTATTAAACACCAACATTTTCTCAATTACCTTTTATTTGCGATTCAGCTTGTGTTCTTTCCAGGTCATACAAATACTGTCAAGACATAATCAGCTCTTTAAAAAAATGGTTAAAGAAAGGGTAAAAGGATATCAGTTGCAACTGGCTTCCTGTATACAAGCGGTGCACAAACCCAGTGGGTCTGCTCTCAGACAGCTGCATCCTATTTCTTCACTTAGGGAATGAATGCAACCCTTGGGAAACATCCTGACAATAATAATATTAAATCCAAATAATAGAGGAAATTTCATTATCTTCTTTGGAGATCATCTCTCAAAAACTCCAAAATTTTCAAGTTTTTTTTTTTTTTTTGTAATTTAGTGAATGGCATGATATTTACTATTTTATTGGACATTATGGGGCCAAACGTTACTGTATTTAAACATCCGGTTGATTCCACTGAAACTCTCAGTATTGCTGATCTAAGCATTAGTTGCAAACTTGCACCTTCAGATTTTGTGTTCATCTGCTTCTGTCAGATGTTCCCTGGGTTAGGAATAAGCTGCTGCATTTTCTGATAATAAAACAGTGGCCGCCTTTTTCTGGTTTTCAACATGGGTTGCAATTATCAGAATCAATCCAGCCTCAGAGCAATGTCATCTTCAACATGGTTGAACATGGTCATGCCAGTGTTCATAACATTGGGAAGGGATGGTCTGTGAATGACTATATGAAATAGTGTTCTCACCTAAATATAAGCACTGGACAAATAGCCAGAAGTTTGTAATGCTTTTGAAACCCATAATCTATTTGGGAGTCATTACATGAAAAATGGGAAAATATTAGTATGGGGGCAACATGAATTGCTGCAAATAGCAGATACTTAAAGCAGTATTTTAGATATTTAAATGCCTTTAATCTGTCTTGTATATTAGCACAGTGATTCTAAACAGTAAGTGCACTTGTAGAAATCAAAGTCTGTTTGCAAATGGTTGTCAAGTAAGAAGCAGTGAATGCACTGGGACCATGGTTTGTTGCAAATCAATGGGAAATCAACTGAAAAGCAGCAGGTAAGATGGTAGCCCAGGAGCCAAAGGTACAGCGAGGTTGCCAGAACGCCACTCAGCGTGAACTAGAATGACCTGTATTTGGCCACAGTCACAAAGGAATCATGGCAGTGCTGATGTTGAGACAAAAGCACTGTGGACTTTATTCTGTACCAGTGAAATCTAGTGAATATTGGCTCAAAGGACAGAAAATACAAGGGAAGGCTATTCAGTGAAAAAGGATCAAAATGTCTCTGGAAATTACTTGTACTACAAGAATTAGTGCATAGAAAGGAGCCTAGAAAGATTTTATTAAAAAAAAATTTTTTTTAAAGGTAATATGTCCTTAAGGATAGATCCTTTAATATTATAGTCTATCTTTAAAACTTGTTTTCTTTTTTCTATCTTAGCATTAAGTAAGATAAACTGTGTTCAGTGGGATTCGCTGCACTGTGACCCCATTGGATTCTGTTTCTCAGGCTGCCAGCTCTGAATCTGCCCTGGCCCACCGAGCTCTTGGGTGCTGCTTTTGAGCTCTGTCCTACTCCAACATCAGGTTGCTGTGAGAAATGTACTTCCTTCCAGCCACAGGCACTGAACACTTCTCCTGGCTCCTAAAATTGCTTGAACCAAGAATCTATTTCCCTGCCCCAAGGCACGATAATCTGGCCTTTTATTTCATAAGTTTTATTCCAGTGGCTCAGTGCGTTCCCATCTGCATGCTATTGAACTCGGCTGTACTATGTGCATGGCAAGACAAATCTCAGGCTGTGCTAACAGGATGTTAATTCCTGCTGTGCTGGCTTCTTTGCCTTCAGGGCAGCTTTCACACTGTCAGATATGCTGCTAAGAAGTAAATTACTCCTGGGATGGAGTAAACCAATACAGGTATTAAAGTTGAACTAAGTCTAATTACCTGTGTTGCAACAGTTTTGTCCCAAGGTGAGGATGAGTATGCAGTGTGAAATTCACTGTTTTTCCACAGTAACGAGTTGCGGTCTCTCTCATACTTCCATGCTATCCTAGATTTCATGCTGTCATCTAGCTATTCCTAGATTTGTCTGTTATGATTGTCCTTACGTGTTTGAATTTCATCTCCAACATGAGCTTGTGTGTAACAACACAGCAACAAACCCAGCTGTTTGTACAAATATTAATGTTCAATTACTTTCTCCCTTCTCAATTCATTAAAAAAAATCAATTGCTATCGACAGTTATCTAATGAAAGAGGATACCACAGGGCACATCATTCCGTTTTAGTCCCATGCATTAAAGATCACAACCTAAAGCTATCTTTCTGATTAAAATACATTTCCCTCTTTCATGCTACCATTTGCTCCTGAATCAGTGTATCGCTCAGTATTTGCCACAGAGTATGGTTAAGGATGGGTGAGCCGGAAAAGATAAACCAAGAACAGGCCCAAACTCTTACCTGAAACTCATAAGGCATATTGTTTGAAGTCGGGTAACTGGGTGGGGAATGATAGGAGAAAAAAATAGTTTAAATTTTTATTCAATAGCTGTTGGCAGAAAAGCTGTTATTAGCAAACACTGCAAAAACAAATCCTGCATATTGCTTCCCGTAGTTTACTCGCAAGCTTCCTGTCTTGTTTCAACTTGTGGATGTGGACAGAGGAATAATGTGTTTTTTTCACATCTATGTGAAAGGACTAATGAAGTAACAGACAGCAAGTGGCTTATTGTATGGGGAACCATCTTTTTCTCAGTCTCCATCAGATTTTATTGGAAAAATTGTGTTACATCTCATTCAGTTTTGGTCCTTGAGTGCAAGCTTTAACTGAATTTCTCAGAACTGTGTAACTTGGGTGGGGAGCTAATGTAGGCTGGCACCAGGATCATTTTGAGAATATTCTGAGAACTGCATACAAAAATTGAAGGTTTATTAGGGGCTCTGTACAGTAACCCCCTTGCCTTTGGGATCAAGGGAGATGACCAGAACAAATTTTACTTTTAAGAAATCAGCACAGAGGATCCGAGTGAGGTTCAGGGGTAATCAGAGAGAGCAAGGCCCCTGCAGCAGTCCCAGGTGAGCACCGTGTGTGCTCCTGATAGCTCCAGGATGGGACGCGGAGAGAATGCAGTGACCAGAAAACCATGAGCCTCGAACAAGTGGTTGCGTTATCTTTACACACACACAACCACATAATGCCTCTTTATCAGATCTGAGAAGAAAGGGAAGCCCTCCCATGTTCTTCCCTGGGCTTTTATCTCCCTTTCTCTCTCTCTCTCTCTTTTTTTTTTTTTTTTTTTTTAACAAAGGATCTTTCTAGGACTCTGCTTGTGAAACTTTTCTCTTGATTTCTGCCCTTTTCTCCCTTCAGCTGTTGAGAGAGCAGAAGCAGGACACTGAGATGCAAACATCACAAGCTTAAAAATGCTAGAGTGTGCCAGATCGTCAGCTTGTGTAAATCTGATTTTCTTCAGTTGATTCCAGTGAAGTGGGGTTGATTTGCACTAACTGCTCGTTAGTCCTAGCATGTTCTCTAGGAGTTTCTGGAACTGAAAGCCTGGTTGTGATTCCCCTGGTTTTATTTAAGTTTGCTACTCTTTCGCAATGTTGAAATAATGGGAATGAGGGGTTTAAAACTCCTGATAATGTACTTTGCTGATGCTGTAAGGAAAATATTCTGCTTTCTGAGTCACTTGCCCTGAGCTGACTTTTTTTTTTTAATGGTTCAGGGGTTTCCTTCTTTAGCCATAAATTGCATGCAAATTCTTTTTTTGTGTGTGTGTCTGTGTATGACAGTGTGTGTATGTGAGTGCGTGTGTGTTTCTTCAGAAGCTAAGCCAAAGAGAGAGGCTGTTCCTTTAAAGCAAAACTGAAAAAAATGCCTTCAGGCATCCTATTACAGTGGAATGAGCCAAGGATCAGGATTTGCAGCTCAGCTATATAAACCCAGCAGAATCTGGCTGATCTGACCAGTTTGCCTTACTGTCAAACGTTTCTTTCACACACACACACACACACACACACACACACACACTCACACAGAATTAGGCATCACAACTTCTCTGAGTTTTGACAGGACGGCAACAAAGTCAGAAGCTGATAGCTGACTTTAACATCTTTATTTCATGGAGGCTGCTCGCAGCAGGATCTAATCTCTGTCAGAGTCTGTAAGGTAAGTCTGCTTCCTTCCTGAATTAAAAAACCCAGGAGCTCTTCTCCCACCCAAGTTTGCAATAACACAGCCTTCTGTTGTGACCCTCATGGATAGGACTTTATTCAGCCTGAGTAGTCAGGGAGCTTAGGAGGGAAAATTTCTGAACTGGAGCATGCCTGCCTTGGTTTGTCTGTATGATCCAATGCAATGATAATGTAAGAAACTTCTCAATGATGTTAAGCTGATCCAGTGAGTGAATGAAGGATGGATTAGTTAAAGCTGGACATCTACAGGAATATGGGCAGAAACCTGACTGACAGGCTGGGTAGAAAATCAGATTTGGGATTCCCTCTTGGCTAGCCAGGTAATATAAATGTGTCCCCATCCTCACATTGTGTACCAGGTGCAATCCACTTGCAATTCTTAAACCTCCCAGGTAACTCCTCTTCCTTTGCTATTGTGTGTGACTTGGGAAAGAATCTGGCCCTTTTCCTTTTCCATCTGTCTTCTGCACACTGCTTTGCTCTGAACCTTTGTCACCTTCCTCCTTGCCCCCGCTGGCTCCAGTTTCTTTGAGAAGTCCAGTAACATCCAAGCCTGCTGTGGGGAGCAAAAGACAAAGGAAGATTCAACTGGTATCTTATTGCCAAGTAAATGGGTGGGTTCTGGGCAGCGGGAGAGTGAAATCCTCCAGCATCATGGAAAAACCCGGCACTTGCTTTAACTGCTTGCTGCCGGCTGCACTGAGGTTTCTGCGTCACTGCCTCTGCACTCCCCAGTTAGCCTCAAATTGACTTAAAACAGGGAACTGACTGGGAGAAAGCCATTGCACCTAGCTTCATTTAAGACTTAAGCCTTCTTACTCAAAAGTCTGTGTTACATCACCTTTGCAGAGTTTTCCCTACCTAATTCGCTCTCTGGCTACTGGGAGGTTGAGTGTTTGGTAATTGCTCTAAACTTCGGAAAAGTCTGTGTTGTGTCATGCTGGAGGAGATACGATCAGATTGACAGGACTGGGGCATGTCCCCTTGCATAGTGGAGACATGGAATTAAAAAGCATAGGAAGGTATTTATCAGATTTTCCTGATGAAAAAGAATAGAAATCAATGAGGTGCATAGACTGGGCAAAAACCTTCATGTCAAGCTGTTGTGTGTTTTTTCACCGTTAAAAAAATTAGTAAAAATTCATTTTACACACTTTATCATTAATGTTATACTTTTTTTTTTTCCTTTTTATTACGGTGAGGTTCTGCGTTTGCCTTTTTAGATCTGTGAAACCTTATGGTTGCTGTAGTCAGTGAATGAGCTGGACAGCGGGGGGTAGCAACCATGCTTTGAATTCTAGGAGGACTTGCAGAAAAGGGTTATGGGGTCTTTTTTTTTTTTTTCTTTTATTACTGCTAATAGAAACATGGGAGCAAATGAAAGCGTTTAGCCAAAGTAAGAGACAAGTTCTATCTGCAGTTGACCTTCCCTGGCAGTGAATTTTGAAAGCACTTGAAGAGTTATCAGGGAGTTCAGGGCGAGTCCCTTTGCAGCTGCTACCTCTGCACCTTGCTCAGGGAAGGATGTGCATCTGAATTGAGCAGGGGGATTAGCAGCTGAGAAGAGGCAGAGGAAAGAGGGATGCCATACAGGGCACTGCTTGCCCCCACTGTCACTGACCCTATCACCATCGCTATCCTCAGCAAATTGCTATTTGTTTGCCACAGTCCTTTAGTCATTAATTTTATCTTCTGGTTCCTTCCAGCCCACAGAAAATTCTTTGCAAGTTCCAGTCCTTAATCCTTTAACTACCGTTACATTATCAGTGTTTTCAAAGCCACAGGAGAGCCAAAGGATCTGCTGAAAAGCATACAGTCTGCAGATTAGTGTGTCATGTCTCATTTGGAGGGAATCTGGTATTCTGTAGCAGAAGTCTCATCCAGGTACATTGTGGAAATAGACATATGATAAGAGAACAAGCCAAATCCAATCTTCCCGTTGAATTATAAGTGCTTAATGATGCTAGAGCTTAACTGAAATATCCCTATACTCAGACTAAAAAGTGCTCTGCAAAGCTACAGGTAATTTGTTAGCTGCAGGTCTTTGTTAATGCAAATCTATTCCTTCTTTGATCCCACCTCTTCTTTAAGTGTGGACCATGTCTCCCCTGTATTCACTTAAACGTAACTATCCTGTTGTTAGAAGAGTATTTCTATAGGTGTTCAAACTTCAGCTAGGAGTAGCTTATTTTTAACATTACTGCTTTTTATAAAGTGTCTAAAAAAAGCTGAAGACTATTTGAATGTGAAGATGTTCTGACTTGCTGTAAAGAGACTGTCAAAGTTTTTTCTTGAGTACTGTTTCACTTTTGATAAGATGATGAGATTAGGTGGGAAGGCCTGTGCTTCTCGGGACTTTTTCATCCTTTCCTTCCCAAGAGCAAAGCAGAACTGAGGAGCAAGTGTGTGTTTGAAACAGTGATGTTGCTTTGGAGCCAGAGCTTTAACCCTTTCATCGCTCTGGCAAAACCATTTGAAATCATAGACCTGTTTGTGCTGCTGTCTGCCTTTTTCCTGTGACAGTTAATCTGTTCCTATAGCTTTGTAGGGTGTGGTCAAGAGGTTTGGGTGGTGCTAAGCAGTAACGAATTATACTGGATTGTATAAAATAGTTGTCTGGTGTAAACGGATGTCCCACACTGGCAAATCTGTAAGGGAGAAAGAGTTTTCATTCAGTGGCTGTTTCCATTACTGAACCCTGGTATCTGTCTAAGTTGGACATTATACTTGGAAGTAAGTTTAAATGCAGAGTGGTTTCTGCTTTTTTATCAGCTACACATTTACCTGTCCTGCATGTATGGCACACAGTGAAACATGAGAAATTCAGAGTAGCAAAAATTACTCTAATTTGAAGTCTGTGACTTGATATGTTCAACCTTGGAAATATACATCACAGCACTGCTGAGCTGAAGGGCAAGGGACATTTGTAGAGCCTGGTGTCTCATAAAGTTCCAGGCTTAGAAATGAATGATTTGTACCACTAGAAAGTTAGAAATCCCAGCTTCTCAATAATAAAAAGGTATTTGTTTCGAACCGTGGCAGGTTGAGATACTGGGCTTTCAAATTGTGCTCTGATTTACCAACATGTACTTTCTCTGACTTGATTTCTGGTGTGACTTTAGTGCACCCTTCTCAAGGACTGATCATTGTCATCAAAACCAGTGGCTATAAACTATAGATATGTGAAAATACTGTTACGTGTAGTAGCTACCCCTCATAGTTTTAAGGAAGTGGCTGATGTAATATTTCAGAATAATCAGTGTTAGCAAATCAGGAAACTGAGGAAAATAGCTGTCACAGCTTATTAAATTAATGGGCAAATATTTTATCATTGTCCAAACTCAGAAGTTTGCAAAGCTGGTGCAAGGAATTGTAAGACATGTAACATTTAGTTCTGGACAGAAAATATCAAAACTTGAACTTGGGAGATAGAAGTGATCTGTACACATCCCTTATTTTTTGAGTTTATAAGATGTGATTTAATTGACTAAACTGCTTGGTATCAAAGTAGATTTGCTGTCTGCGGGTTGTTGGTTTTTTGTAGGAGTTTATTAGATGCTGATGATGTTATTACTATTGCTACAGCATTTTAGCATCTCATTGTATTACAAAGAGTGAACAGACATGGTAAGTGATGCTGTTTGACATAAAGAACTTACAATTGCTATCATTAGCAGTAAAAAAATTGTTTGTGTTGTGAAGAGAAAAGAAGAAGCAATTGGAGTACTGGGAAGAAGATCAAATGAACAGCCCTGACAGACAATGTTGAGCTGTCTCAGTTTCCACTGAGCTCTGGGTTTTATACAAGTGTGAAACTCCCCCTAGCTCAGCGCTCACTGTCCATTCGTGCGTTCGATCCTCTGTCCAATCTGAACTGAAGTTAAATGCCTTCCACATGTGGGAAAAGTTAAAAACTGGGCTTTCTTCCAGCTAGTGAAATCTTTCAACGTATGATGTAACTGCACTGTGCAGAGTGGGCAGGCTGAGGAGGGGGAGGCAGAAAGGGATTCTGACTGACAAGAGATGTCTCTCGGTCCCGCAGAAAGTAGTTGGGCGTTAAAAGAAGGAATATAGTAGGGATCCTTCTGCTGAAAGTACAAAGTTTCAATTACTTAGTATCTCTTTTTAACATTCACTAGTAGGAGAAAGCTCATTACAGTGTGTTGGAATGATATATGTGCAATTATATGCATGGCCTTAATATAATATTTTGCTGGATTTCTGTATGCATCGTTTCTCTCTCTCCTACATACTGCATATCCTGATGCTGACATAACAACAAAATAACCTCTAAAGCTTCAGTTAGTCTATGTGTATGTAGTTAGAGTGTCTTTAAAGAATACCAGTTAATATACAAGGGCTGACATATCCCATAAAGCACTCATCAAAAGCTAATGTGAGATTTTGCTGCTCAGGCTATGGAGTCAACAAGAATAACCTTCCATGTATGTTTTTGTTTCACTTATGCATGAGTCAGTCTCCAAAGATAAATTCATCCTGTTGGAAGCAATTTCTCCAAATTCACATCCTTAATTGTCTTGCCACTGTAGTTTCAATTAAACTAAGGTGGGACATTGCCAAGTTTTCAGAACTTCCAACCAGCGAGTCCCTGTGTACGAATAGCCTGTGGCATTTTGTATTCTTTGGGGAGCGGAGAACAACGTTGCCAAGTTTGCATTCAGTCATCCATCACATATTAGCCTACTGGAGGTCCATTCTTCCCTAGCAATGGGGGAGCTCTGCTTCCTACTTAGAAAAATTACTCACACAGAAAGCTCTTTCCCTGTAACCAGAACTGCACAGGGAAGAGAAAGGAAGCTTTCTTCAATTCATATAAGTGCTCAATTTCCAAACCCTTGACAAAAATGATATTGTTTCATGCTTAGAAAACATATTCCTTTTAGTAATTGAGTAGAAAGTACAGGGTGGTGGAACAGAAATCTTTTTTAAACAAATTTCAAAACCAGTTGCTTGAATCATAGGCATGACAAGGGTCTATTGTAGTAGTCTGCCTCTTCCCAATGCCAGGCTGTAGCATTGACTATATGTGTATAGATATTGGCCAAGATATTCAAAGGAGTCTGAAATTCTGTGCCCAGGAAAATTCCACTGTAATGGGTTTATTTTAACAAAGTACTTGAGCATTTGTGCTTTTTCCCAAGATGCACCGGGACATCATAACCTTGTGAACCTAAAGTTCCAAATAATAACTTTTTATGGCATTAGGATATTAACCAAAATATCAACCCAAACTGTCTTGATTCTTCTTTAAACTAATGTTCTTTTACAACATTCTAGCAGCACAAAGCTAAAAGGGGATGTAAACGTCTTCTGACTATAAACAGAAATTAAACTGTGAGATTGTTTCCCTCTGTGTTCATCAGAACTGGCTAAGTTGTTATTTCCACCATTAAGGATTGCCTGCTGAAAAGGGATTTAAAAAAAAAAAAGATTTAATTCCAGGAAAGAAGTTTGCTTCTTGTTCCCAAGAAATTGTAAGACCTGTGAAGAGACAGATTTTGTCAATCAGTTTTGGACTTGCCTTAAAGGCAGGGTGCGGGGATAGCAGGTGGGACAGCCAACTGCGAGCTGAGTGCTTTTGACTGTGGGGTTCAGTCTCTTTGGTCTGGTGAAAAGCCTTTATTTGGACAGGCTAGCAGCTTTACTTGCAGTATGTGTTGTACAGCACAGTACAAGACCTTAGTGGCTGTCTTCCTTCTTGGCCTGGCATGATCCCATTTTGTCAGAAGTCAGTTTGTCAGGCTTTCAAAAGGAGCTCAGTGTCCACTTTGCACTGGTTCTTTGTTTCTACTGGTTCTTTTGGAAAACCAGCTTCTTCTGGATATGCTGAATCCTCCTAAATAGTTTCTCTGTGCTGTGTGACAAAGGTCTATGCCAAGAAAGATATAAAGGTAGCTTGTGATGTATAGGCAATCCATTCCTCTTAGTGCAACACAGTGTAACGCATATTTTTCCTTTACTTGTGGCTTGTACTTCCCTTCTGCATTGCTTGTACTGCAGTAATTCACGTCTGACTGAGAATGAATGCTGCACACTGTAGACTACAAGTCAAATGAGAACAGGATGCATATTAAGGGAAAGGTCTCAGATCATTTTTCTTATTGAAGTATCTTGGCAATGTAAATAGTTTCCAGGAAAAAATGCTAGCATTTCCCATAGTGAGCACTCCTTATGAATGTCCTATCTATTTTTCCAGATAGGTGCCCAAGTGAAGTATTTATAGGAGGATATACCATCTGCAAGCCAGAGAATTTTTATTTCCACTGCCAAGTGTTAATTAGGATGTAGACTTATACACTTTACAGGTTAGCAAGTCAATCACAGTGATCCAGCACCACAAGTGCTGTGGTTCCAGATTTGATGGAAAGAATGAAGGACCTGGAGAGGTAGAGCCCTGCTCAAATGCATTAGATGCTATTTACACTTTTCTTGTCGTTCTCAGGCTATTATTTCATATACTGTTAATTATATGTAACAGTACGCTGGGATTTGAGAGGGTCACTGGCAGAAAGAGGGAAATCTACCACCAGTCTTCTACCAGCCAAGCCTGTGTGCCTGCCCATGCTTTCCCCATCAGTGGACACGGAGCCTAGCCTCTTGTGTCTGCAGCAGCTCAGTGTCACTGTCCCATCTGTGTTCTGCAGAAGCCCCGTGCTTACCAATGACATGGTAGTGCCATGTCAGTGCTGAGGAAGGTCATTTTGAATGAGTTTATTTGCTTTGATTTGTTAGAATCCCTCCAGATTTGGCTGTGAAAACATTTCCACGTTACTTATGGTTTAGCCGGCACTATTCATGTGGGTGAAGGCTCATCTGTAAGAAAAGGGAAATGATCCAGAATTAACACAGTGCTTTCTAGGTTGTGGCTTGATTCTAGTTTGTACAAGTTATGTTGCTCAGAACATATGCAGGAGACTTTAAACTGTGTTTGTATCTCTCTCCAGATTTATACTTGCATCACACTTGATGTAAAAATGTGCAATTCTGATAAGTATAAATACGCCTTACATATGCCATAATCCTATATCCTATAAATATGCCCTACCAGACTGATAAAAAGGGGGCCTTAATGCAAATAAAAGTAAAGTCTGCTGTATCTAACTTCATCTGTTTCACCTGGAGACACAGCTTGTTCTGCTGAGATGAGCAGTTACATGGGGTGCTGAATATACTTACAGTATACCTGCTTGTCATTGTCTTAATCATACAGCAGAGAAATTTCTCTTTGCAGAGGATGCCTTGGCTTGATCTGATTTGGTCTGTGCTCATTTAGGTCAGGAGTACTGCTCCTGGAGTTACATGGGGAAGGACCAGTCTCATGGAGAGGAAATTAGAACCCACTGAGCATTTTTCATGCATAAAGCAGCACTTCATTGCATTATTCCTTGTCTGCTTCATTTCAGCATGCATTTCTGAGGGGATGGTTTTCTGTTTTGCAGACTTTGGAGGCTGCCAGCCAAATTCTCATGTGACACAATTGCATTGATTTCACTGGAGATCTGTTGCTGGATAATTGAGCTCCACATCCCTTCTTTTATTCCATGGCTCAAATTGCTGTCAGCTTAGACTTTAACACAGACAGGTTTCAAGTCACTGCGGGTTAAGAAAAGGAGGTCAGAGCGTTGTTGGTGGAGGTCTCTCAAGTCTCCCATTAGTGTAACAGTGCCCAATTTGTTGACATTTGACGCAGCAGGGCAGAGTTTTGTCCGAGTTCAGTCACCGTTGCAACTAATCACTTGCTCAGAGATGTGTATATGACTGTATTTTCCATTACATTATGTAAGTGCTTCTGCTTTAAATCAGAGCACTAAGAAAAATCCTCTGACAGGACTGTTTGGAAACGGCCCCTTCTCCGTTTTCAAGTGCCTTACACTCAATTTGCTTCATATTTTGTGAACCTAAATTTGTATTTTATTTTGTCTTGCCACACCATGGTTGATTTCACTTCATCATCACTCTTTGTTATATATTTTGTTCTACTAAAATTTGCTACCATACCCTGGTTTGCCAAACATGGAGATTCTTGATGCTATGGCAGCTGACAGAACTAGGCCAAGCAGCCAGCTAGCCTGGGGGCTGTTACTGGAAGTCAGATTTCAAGGAACTCCTTCCGTGGTTTTGTGAGTTAGAAAAAAAGTGCACATTTCTGCACATTTCAGATGCTAGTACCAAGGACAGAGGAGCTCTGGTGGGGAGGAAAAGCCGCCCAGACAAACTAATAATTGCTTGAAAAACAAAGAGTTTTCTGTGGATGGGTTACCTATATGCTTCCCCAGCTTCTGTTAAGAAGACCGAAGTCTGCTTAATGACAGGAGGCAAGTAATAATAATTCTGATTGCTAAAAATAATGCAGGCTTTTGTGGCTGACTTCTGAGACAGTTCAGAGGTGTCATTTGCAGTGCTAGAAGAATCACATGGTTAAATTGAAATAAAATTACAAACTGCATGTGAATAACCACAATGAATTCTGAACGTATCCTGCTGCCTGCTGACCAGCATCGTCTCTAGCAACTCATACTTCTTAAACACTTCTTGTTATTCCAGACCAATGCACATGTAAATTATTTGTGCACTTACTTACAGCAAAGCCATTAAAACAGAATTCCACTTCACTTGCCTATATACGTGACATTCCTTCAGCTCAACTCACTTAAAATATGGAAAAAATGTGATGTTGGGTGTATGGAGTGGATTTTTGGCTTACCTCTTCCTTCAGAAGCACGAGCAATTTAAAAAACAGCTTCATCAGAGACGCTGAAAAAAAGCAATGTCGTCTCAGTGTGCTTAAGCTATTCACCTGCATACTATGCATGTATTTGTTTAATGTGTCAATGGCTCATGGTTCTTATGAATGCAAAGATCCTATTTTCTACAGTGTAGTTTTCACCATCATCTTTGGTAAGATGAGGAATTTAGCACCTGCTTTTTATAGCTGCACCTCTTCACCTATTTATTCACATATTCGTATTATACTTGGCAGTAGTATTGGTGATTCATTTCCTATCTGTTGTTGTCAGTAGAAAAAAAAAAAAAGATACTTGATACCTCACTTGTGAATTCAAGGAACAAATGAAACTGTCCACATTTCTATCCCCAGAACTGGTTTCTGCTTTGCTCTCGGAAACTGTTGCTCAGCCTAACATTGGGTTACCATTCTGAGACCTATGTACTCTATAGAGAACATTGTTTTTTACTTTATCTCTCTAGTTTTCATTATGGAGGTCAGGAGGTCTAAAATTTTCTAGCCTTGCAAAGTCCAGCTCTGTTTTTTCTGCTGGTGAAGATAGCATCAATCCCGCACGGTCCAGCTTGCTGGGCCACACGCAGTCTCACTGTCAATCCAGGGCAGCTCCTCTAAAGTGTAAATGAAGACAGAATTGTATGAATTCATTTCAGAGCCAGTCTTGGTCTTGATGCAAATGTGGAATGGAGAGAGGACCAGTATCACAGAGCCAGTGAGTGAAAGGAGTGGAGGAAAAAATCAGAAGTCCTGAATTCCTCTCCTTCCCATCTTATCACAAAACCACTCTGTGAAATGGGCTGTGGAAAACCTAGGGATGGTTTTGGGAGAAACACTATGGAGAAGGGTCTGGAAATTAAACAGAGCTTTGTATGTGGAATGAATGTAAGTTGCTGTGATTCATGCAAAAAAGCATACAAATCTCAGAGTTTGAAACAGCATCAGCACAGCCCTCAAAATAATTCAAAGTGAAGTCTCTAGTGTCTACCCAGAAAATAATGAGCTCCTGACAAAGTGTAACTTGGCAAAGAAAATTTCCAAAGACAAGTTTAGAAAACTGTAGATCTTTTCCAGTTCTACATATGTCTTTGCTATGGGGAGAAAAAAGCCAAGAGAGAAAGCAAATGCTTTTGCTATTAGAAAGGCTTCATTAAAAGGTACAGTACATATTCAGGGGCAAGAGTGATTTCTGCTTGAGACTGTGTACAAAAATTGCTTTTGTTATGAAAAGTGGTATTTTGTTTGTTTTTTGTTGTTGTTGTTTTTAAATATTGGAAAAGGAAATACTGTTTTCGTCTAGGCTGTGTCAGTCAGAGGCTCTTTTCTTCCAGCTCTGAAAGCTACATAAAGAGCAGAGATTGCTTTGCAGATGGAAGAAAAAAAAGAAAAAAAAAAGTGTTTAGCAGATGCATAGTCCTTTCTTTTTACTTTTTTTTTTTTTTTTTAAATCTCAAAAGTTTGTAGCAAACTGTTGTACTGGGCCGATAGCTGTGCACCCTGCCATAAGTCTGAATGCAGCTCAAAAGCACCTCACTGACCTGCTTGTTTTTTTTCTCTTTTCTGAGTTCCCATTTCCAAAAATTGATGCTCAGGTATCTGAGCTCTTAACAAAAAAACAAGCCCCAAGTGCACACTGGGTTTCCTGTTAACTTGTGCCTCGTCTCAGTCATTGAGATCTAGGCTGGATGGAGTTGGTGCTGGTTCTCCTATAGTTACCTCTTCTGAGTTTCTCTCTTTCAGTTTATATATGACACATTTGAGTATTCTACCCCTTAAAATAACTAGCTAGTTTCTTGTGGCTTGGATAAAATTCCTTGTGTGGTTTGAGCTGGATGTAGAATTCTTCTTTGCTTCCTGCCCAAAAGCATGAATCACGGCAGTTGTGTAACAGCAGCAGACGTTGCTACACAACGGTGGACACATCTCATCGTGGAGGAAGGTTGGGTGTACGTGTGTGCATGAATGTCTCCTCTGCTGATTTCATAAAACAGTCTGGAGACTGTTATAAATGGAAGGGCATTCTGTAGATATAACTTACTTGGTTTGGACCTTCTATTTTGTCTCAGTTACAGATTTTTCTCAAATTCTGGTGTGTTTCTCTGTGGGTTTTGTTAACCTTATCATTTATTTCCATGGGTTCATCTTTTTATTCTGGTAATTGGCTTGGCACATCCTATGGTTTGGCTTCAGATTAAGTATTCAGTTTCTTATTGTTACCCTAGAATTTCCAGCAGTCATGTAGTTATCTGCATATTTGCTGCACATCTCTGGTCAGACTTTCTTCTCCAGTGCCAAGGATATTTCTCTGAGATTCTTTTTCTTCCTTATATTGTAGTGGATAACTCTCCAGTTCTTTGTTCCATGTATATTTTCTGGCAATTCTGTAGCAGTCTTCAGGAAAGTGTCTAAGTATTGAAATAAGAATTTGACAGTACCTTCCCGTGAGGTCCTTGGAATACTTATTTCACCAAGAAGCATGCTGCCCCTGTGAGGTTTTACCAATGGATAAACTGAGACATACCAGACAATTTATAAAATCATTTCAGGAAACTTAAGTTTCAGTCCTGGGTTCTAACCACGAGACCACACCACGGTTAATCCCAAGGTTGTGAGCACTTTCTGGAGTCTCTGCCGGGGGCACATGGTTCTGTGGGAACCCCACACGTCCAGCCCTAACGAGCCAGCTCTATTTAGCTTCATTTCTCCTCTTACAGTTCCAAAGACTGAGACTGCAGACCCTTGGTTGGGAAGCTTTTGTCTCAACTCCTGTTGAGAGGTAGTTTTTCCAGGTCTGGGGAATCCATTCAGTGGGAGGCCTGTTCATTTTTCACTTTGCAATGACACTACCAGGCTGCAGCGTACTCCTCACCATGCCATTGAACTGTCACACCCAGATGGATGTTTTCTTTGGCTGCCCTATACATCAGTTCATCTCAAATTTTATTTCCATCTTAATATTCCCATCAGTCAGCAGTTGACTCCCCAGTAGGTCCATCTGGCACTTTGTGTTCCCCAGTTTCATAAAGGAGAGTCTCCAAGATGTCCATCCTCACAGCACCACAAACCACAGCTTTATGGTAGAGCAGCAGGGAGTTGTGTGCTCCCTTGCCTGCAGTCACCTCCCACATGTCCCAGCAGGACAAATCCAGAGGATATTTACTCCTTTTCTCGGGCTGCCTGCATGGCAGGACCCAAGTCATACCAACATACAAACTGCTGTTGCAAATGGCTAGAATATATTAAAAAAAAAAAGTTTGATTTGAATGAACACTTGTTTGGCTTTTTCAGCTCAACATTCACAGTTTCATCTCTCTACATCATAAAGAGAATACACTTAATCTGTTAAAAAAAAAAAAATTATTTTGTAGATAGAACATTTTCATTTCCTGGGCTTTGCAGCCCTGAGGTAGAAAGGAGCTGCAGCATAAGCCATGCGAGACATTGCTTCAGTCAACCCACTGCAGTTTGCATTATTCACATAAATTCATTGAGCGGCATCATTTTTATGTGATCTTATCCTCATTTTGCCTCAAACAAAAACTGCATTTTTTACAAAAAGTAACGCCAAGGCATATTTTTAGCTGCTGAGAGTCACTGGAGTGCCACAGGTCATATTCACCAGCTGGTCTAACATGCTTTGTAGGGAAAGAGGCAGTTGGGTTGGCTGGTACACCAGAACAGTACAATCCCATTAGAAAACAGAGACATCTGAGTATTTGCCCCCTCTGCTTCCCCACCTACCCCCTCCTCAGCAATTCTTTCTTCTCCTTTCACAGGCTTTCAAGCTGTTTGTTTCTCATCTTCAGCCAAGGCTGGTTCCTGCCAAGCATGCCGCGGGTGTGGGAGGGCGTATTATTTACCAGCAGCTACAATACTTGTGGTGGGTTTTGTAGAATTAGCAGGCCTTGCCTTGCAAATATAAAAATCGGTGTCCCCAAGATGATCAGAAACAGGAAGGTAATAATACAATTGGCCATCAACAGTAAAAAGCTCATCAGCATTTGTACCACTCTTCTTGAAGTATTTTGGTACCTGAAAATTCAGTTTGGTGTCTAATGGTGTTTTGAAATGCACCAACATGCCTTTACTTCCCTGTGGGTGCCCTTCCATTTTTAGAGGTGTAATTGAACATAAGATTCATTTTCTTTCTCCTGTCCTGGGATGGAGGAGCACATGAGCACTGTAGTTTCACTTCAGTATTACTTTTCATTTAGTAACTGAAGTCCAGCGTGCTGTGCTTTATTGGAAGAAGAAGGCTGAAGACATGATTGAGGCAGTTATTCTTTCAAAAATGCCATTTTGTTCAAAGCAAACCCACAGAACAAAAATTACTGGTTTCAAAGATGACTTCCTCAGAATGGTTTCTCAGGTGTAGGATAGAATTTCTTGTTGAGAAAGGGAACTCCTGAATTGCTGCTGATACTTTAGTTTTCTTCTTGCTGAGTGTTCAGAATTGAATGAAAAATGGTATCTTTCAATGGCAAAGTAAGGGTTGTGAAAAATTTTTCAATCAGCTGTATCTGTTACTTTGTCATCAGTCGGTCACAGCTGTTTTCTACTGCTCTTTTTTTTATAGCCGACATTTATACAGCTGTTTGTTTGCCAAGACAACCAATGGAGAGGACAGGGAAGTACTAAATGAAACAATCCACAAGGAGAGGAGCTGAGGTTTTTGGTTTTTGTTTGTTTTCTAATATAGTGGTCCACTGATGTAACCAAATACCTAATGTGAATTAATATAATTCTAATAAGCACAGGTATTTAATAACAGGTGTCTTACAGCTTATTAACATCTTGAGCTTTGCTGTTCTTAGACTTCACAATCTAAGGTGATCTTGGATGTGTGTCCTGTAAGGGAAATTAATGATGATTTAGCTAAATTCATTCTTTCCCTGCTGTCAGAGCTGAGCTGCTATTCCTGGCACATGGTGTAGGGGTACTACAAAACACTACAAAAGGTGTCTGAGCCGCAGTGCAAAACATTCTTATACAAAGGGCTGAGTCTTTCTCCAAGTCAAGTAACAATGTGGGGTATGTTTTAATTTACCTCCAGTGTTTTGGTAAGGATTTCACTACTGCAGAAAGTAAGCTCTGTGTCACTCCAGCAGTGAGTGGTATAGGATGGCTTCTGGAAGGCTTTTACTATTAGAATGGTGCACTGTGATCCTTCAAGGTGAAACATGCCATATGGATGCATATAACTATTACCTGCCACAGGGCTGGGTGCTGTAGAAAATTTAAAAATAGATTAAGAGCTTTGTTCTGTCATTTGAGAGCAATGACTCCCTCTCTGGTGCCCCTTCCCCATCTTACTCCTCTCTGTTTTTCCTGTTGGATAAAATGAAAAGGAAAAAGAAAAACAACACAACAATTTATTTATTCACTTCTCGATTCTGCCTGAGACTGTTTTTTAAAGACCCTTCCTTTGTGAACTTAATCAGATGCTTGATAACAGAAAAAGCGTTGCTAACTAACCCAGGGTACAACGAAGCCCCTTCAGAGGAACACATGACCTCATCGACAGGATTACTCTATCACACGAATTCAGACTCCATCGCACACCCAAAATAAATGGTAGGCTCCGTTTGCAGCGAGGTGCTTTATTCGCCTGCCTTCAGCGGGGCATAAGCTTTGCCAACGTCTTCCTCAGTCACTGGGATTAAAAGTGTATGGAAATTCAGCACAAGAGGCAGATTTTCCTGGTCACAAATAACCTGCTGTGCACTCAAAAGCTGCTGGCTGGACCAAGCCTTTGGGCCGTTGCCCTCCTGGAACCAGGGAGCTCTGGCACAGGTTTGCAGTCGCAGAGCAAGTCTGGTTTTCACTCACAGCTCCCATTGTCTGTCTTGGTTTTGTTGGGTGCTCAGAGCTTCGACAGCCAAGGGCTGGCTCTGGGAATGTTTCTGGCGTCGGATGCAGCGCTCCCAAGACTAACCCTTTGCCAGAAGGCGGCACGCATCCCTCCCTAATGTATAAGAAGCAGCACTATTGTATTGTCTCAGTGCTCTCAGGGTTTCTAGCACTACCATCTGACAGCATCAGTATTCTTAGAATATCCTTTTTACAGCCACTCTCAGGAAGTACGTGGATATTTTCTAGCCAGGTGCTTTGAAATGTCAGAGCAAAGACATAGCTTGTATTTCCCTGTGAATGCAGAGCAAGACGTGGAGAGCGATGCAGCCTCCCACCCAGGCACACTTGTGCTGGATATAAGGTATAGTAGCAGAGACCATACGGTCTCCAAGAAAAGGCAGGAAAGGCCTCTGACATTGATGAAGTAAAATTAACTGACACGAAAACATCCTGCCAAGTCACGAGCTGGAGGTATGTTTGGTACAAGTCACGTTATCCATAGTCAGGAGCCCAGGAGCGTGCTGTAAGGCAAGACATACTCAACGTAGATTGAGATGTGCCATTTATTTGTTTCTAATTATGCACAATTAACAATACAGCACATGAGAAATTAAACACCAAATTATGGGCACAGACTGAATATTTCTGCATTGCACATCTAAGTCAGCAATTATCTTCATTCAGTTTGAACTTGGATAAATTTACCAATTCCAGCGGTACCAAAAATGAGTTATTACAAGCTATTGATTCCTGTGTTTAGTATGGGTCTCTTCCCGAATCTAGTTGGCTATATATAACTATTACATAATGCCACGTTGGAGGCTCCTTATGTAAACATTGGATATAAAACAACTGTGTTTAAAAAGTCATAAGGCTCTAACACAAGCCAAGAGAAGCTGGGATATTATAGGATTCAGCAGATGTCGTTCCCTTAGGGTCTGATCCTGAAAATGTGAGTTCTGCATAATGCTTGTGATACCTGTTGGTGGGACAACAGATGTTGCAAACCTTTGATCTGGAGGTTTCCCAGCTGATATTTGTTATCATTTCGATTAAGACACTATGCTCAAGACAATATGATTGTGTCATGTTGCGATACAAGCCATGCCTTTACATTTCTTTAAGGAATAGCAGGTTTTTTTTTTCAGTGTCGCAGGATGGACTTATGTCTTTGAAGTTATCTGCAGGAGATGACACTCAGGGTAGTGCAGGTTCAGCTGCATCTTTTTCTGCCCTGCAGTGCTGGCTGTGAAAGCAAAGGCTGGGGTATTCCTGCAACTGCCCACCCCTTCGCCTGCCTGGAGAAGGAGCATCCCCAGGTTACTTCTAATATTTGGCTAGTGACTATGCCTAGGAGCTGTTCCTCCTTGCACACAAGTTTGATTTACCCCAAACAAGGCCCCAGAAAGATCAAACCAGGTTGTTGTTAGTCTGACATCCTGCCACAAAGTGGTTTGAACCCTACTCCGGGTGCTGTAAGCATGCCTCAACCCACCCCGGGTGGGTGGCTGTCCTCATCCTGCCGAAGCCATCTTCCAGCAGTGGGCTGTGAGCCGCCAGGGGATGGGTGCTGGGGGTGTTCTGCAGGAGGTGAGATCTGTAGCAGTCCCTGGGGGCTCATGCCACACAGATCTGCCCAGGCAAAGCTGCTGCAACGGTAAGCACCACTCTTGGGCTCCTGTTCCTTGTGGGAGGTGGAGGGGAATTATTCTTCTCAGTCTTGTTCTGGGGATGTGTAGAACGCACTTGAAATGTAAATCCCCTTCAGTAACACAGAGCATTGCTATGAGGCTAATCTTCTTTTAATAATGTTAAACACAGGTTTGTTATTTAATTTCCTCCAATGGTGGCTGGCCTCTGGAATGGCTCCAAAGGAAGCATTGAGTTTATTCTATAAATAATTACGTAGGCATGGCCTTAACAAGAGTATCTTATATCCAGCAGCCCTAAACAACATGGTAGTTGTTTCAGAGCAGCTCTGCTCCAGCCAGAATGTATAATATCCAAAGGCATCTCATTTGCCCTTTTCACCACTAATCCTATCTACTGTCTATCTGTGGTCCGTTTAGGAGGTGACTATGATCAAACCTTCTGTTAAGAACTGTAGCCACTTGGCTACTATTCCTTAGCACATTTGGCTTGCTCTAATATAGGTGGATACTCTATCTAAATGCAGTAAGAGAACTTCTGGTACAAAGATCATAGAATTTAGGCAGAAAAACTGAGAGGAGGGAAAGTCTGCTACAGAGCAGAATCTCTCGAGGAAATTGGAAGTATCAAAGGAATTAAGTCATTTAGTTTCAGTTATTTATACCTTGTTTAGGATGCAAATCTTCTACATACTTATTAGAAATCAGAATGTTAATTGACTTGGCTAAACTCATTCCAGAAATTAGGAACAACCTCAGATCTCACAAGTCCCAACACAGTGCCATTTCCATACACCTGGCTCTCCTCTGAGTTCCTGCTCTTTTGCTCTCAATGATATAGCAGCAGCGTATTCAGACTGAATTTCTTTGCTTTTCTCATCATCAGCCAGGTAATTTGTAAGAAACATAAATCAAAAAAGTCTTTAGGACTGTGAAACTGGAAGGCACCTCTTGGTCGTTGAGTTCAATATCCTGTTATTGCAGGCACCTCATCATATAATGTGTTTTTCACTTCTGTTTAATTATTGCATGTTTTCAGCAGTCCTTTTCTCCCAGCTGCATCTCTGCCAGCTGACTTCATTTTTCATTTAATTCATGAGATTTGCTCACTAACACTTAACTGATCAAAGATGTTACTGATACTGGAAGAAGACCACCTCTGATCTCCGAACTTCTGCTCTGCTTTGAAAAAGAGCCAAGCTCATTGTTTAGTTTAGAAATGTCTGTTTTCTCTCTGAGACCCTGAACAAGGATAGACCTAGGGAGATTTTCCATGGCTAAGAATACAAAACTCTTGAAACAAAGTAGTTTATAATGGAATAATCATGCTAATTTAGCTCAAAATAGTCACTGTACGACAGAAGGTTTAGTCTCTCAAGGGGCTGCTTTTATGCTTATCATTCAGAATTTACCATAGCTCTTTCACATTTTTATGGATGTTGGCTTCAGTGGGTTATTTTTCCTCCCTCTTTGTGGCACTGTCATGCTGATGCCTTTGAAATATGAGCCTTTGCTAAATTCTAAATTGTACACAAAGCAATTAATTAAAATTCCTTCTCAAAGAGCCTTGGCAAAGTCCTGTCTATATGCTGCTTTTCAGCCAAGGTAGAATGGGCGGAGGCTAAAAGGAATCCAAATGGTTTTATTTAAAGATGACGTACAGTAGGATCTGTGAACCAGAAACTACACAGCTTCCCAAAAGTAGAAATGTTACCTAAGAGCTGAATTCAAAGATGAAAAATTAACTGGAGTGAGGAGTTCAGGCTTAGCTGAGTGGTGTTTAATGTAGGACCTCAGGGGCTGGATGGGGCAAAAAGTGTGTGTGAATCTTTTTTATTGCTGCTCTTTGAACCAGTCTGAGGTACAAGTCTGACTGTAATTCAAATGATCACCAGGACCTACTGCAGGGCTCATTTATGGTAGTCTAAAATCTGTTTTATTTATAGTAGTAAGTACAGTGGCATGATGAGGCTCGCAGAACATACAATGCATGCATTCTGCACATGACAACTCTAATCTAGGAAAGCTCAGAAATCAATCATGAATTAATCGTGAAAATCAGTTCCCATCTCTGTGTACAAAGTGCTGGTATGTGTGAGTGTTCTCAGCCCCGGGAACAGGGGTTCCTTGCAAACATCCAGTGCCAGCACTGGATGAAACACAGATGGCTTCAGGATGTATCCAGAGCTCTGAGCTGTGGGAGCTTAACCACATCAAAGACAAAATGCCAGTTTGTTCTTAAATAATAAGAATTGAAGTCGTAAAGGCAGAATAAGGAAAAAGAAAGTGTGGTACTAGGATCTGGTGCTGTGAGGTGCTTGTGCTTGAACTGCTGTGATGAGACTCAGTAAAACTGGATCCTGCTTTCAGCTTTGTGAGACCTCCCCTGGGTGAAACACATAGTCCTAATGCAGAGGCTTCTAGGAGCTCAGGTGTCTTAGTACAGGCCTCTTTGTGTCTCAGTTTCCCATATTTAAAATGGGGGAATGAGGCTTTGTCTCTCCACTCTAACTGCTAAAACTTTTGGAAAAAAGGTTTCCTGTCCCCTGTAAAACACATATGGATGCCAAGGGCCCCTTGTTCTGGACTTATGGACATTGCTGAATCATTTCTGTATCAGAAAGTGAATTTTATTACCCATACCACCCTGTGTCTTTAGATTATGTGCTTCTCTAGTTAAGCATATTTTAAAACTTCCATTCCAGTTGTTTCCTTTCTGCCTCTGTCTCCATACAGTTGTTCCACAGAGTGCTTTCTTCCTCTTGGCGCTGTTGGGCATCCACTGGCAGAAAGATCTTTTTGGCTAATTCTTTCTCTCCTTTTGACTTTCAGGAATAGGTTCGGTCTGCAGATCTGGAGCTGGGCAGGAGAAAGGCATTGAAATCCATGCCTTTGCATGTTGTCATTTATAAACAGGGGGGATGGGTCTGGATCGATTGTTTGCTTGTGGGTTTACCAGGTTTGGGATTTCTTTTCAATTAAAAAACAAACAAGGAAAACAAAAAACATCTCCCTACAGAAATGTAGGGATGTTATAGGAATCCCTAGCACACATGCAGGACTGATTTTCTTCATGAACTGCCCAGAGATAGAAGTGAAGTTGTTTGGACATGAATTAGAGGTAAGTCCTCACTGTGCAACTGGGAACCTGGATGGATTACAGCCTATCGTGCTGCATTTTATCTGATAGAACTTTTGAGAATAAGGGAGTTGGCTTCTTTCTTTCTTCCCTGTTACTTATGAAAACAGGTTTTCCTCTGCTTCTACAGTTGACTTAAGACTTTGAAGAAAATTTCTGAATTATGAATATTTCCCCTTGGAGTTTCACCTCTTAAAGTCTTGTTTGAATCTGTGGTGCCCAATTGTTGTTGAAACAACTGCAAATTCTCTTTTGCACGTACTTTGTCTGTAAGCCTCGGAGAAAACAGTGGATTTTCTGAGTTATATTTTCAGTTTTCTGAGTCAGATTTGGCTGCCTTAAAAATCTTCTCCTTAGAATGATTACAATGTAAATAAAGGAGAAAAGCACAGCAACAATTTGGCTTTGGTTGTGTCTGCTGGAAAGATTCATCACTGATACTTCAGGACTATTACCAATTTCAGCTCTAAACTGTGACATAGTATAGTTTGACCTACACTGAAACTCCCTGCTGATTCCTTTGCCCTGTTGCAGTTGGGAATGGAAAGAAAATGATTTTCTGTAGTTACAAATTTATGGAAACAGCAATGAAAGATGATGAAATCAGAACTGTTCATGTTTTGGCCTGCTGTGTCAAAACTTGCAGTCTCCCTCAGTCTCTTTCTTTGTGAACATTTCAATTTACTTCAGACTTAATCCATCTGTTTGAGAAGATGCCTGGAGCCTCAAGAGTCACATGCTCTTGGCAAAGTTATATTGTTAGCACTTTTTCTTCAAAAGGTTGCATCTTTTGAAAATCTTCCTTGTAAAAATGCACGCTGGAAAACAGCTTCAATTTATTAATCCTCTGTAACAGTGCTGCTTTTATTCCTCGTAGAAAATGCACATATTCTCTGTGTCTGCAATGAGCGAGTACCCCAGGTCCGGTCAAATTCCCAGCATGACTCTTTTGTCTGTATGGCAATAGATAAGGAGAAGAGCACCGTGATATCATGAGGCCAGTGCCTACACACAGGCACTGCTGGATACCCCAGTCTTGAGGGAACAGATGGCTAGATCACACGTTGCTGGAAATTATTGAAATATACAATTTCTTCTGTTAACAAATCACAGAAAGCTATTTTGACATAAGCAATTACCAAGCCCTAAAATGCACCATTCTGTTTTCTGCAGAGGGCTGTGGCTCTCCTCCAAATGAGTCTTCCCCTCTGTCAGAATCCTTCCCATTGATACTTCCATCCATGTTTAACAAGGTGTGCTTGAATACAATATATGCTGACGTTATTTGATCCCCTCCCGCTGTGATGCTGGAAGTATCTGTTTGGAGAGGATTTGTAATCTTTTTTCTCTCTCTTTTTTCTCCTGCCTTCTTTAAGTCTAATTTCCAAGTCGTGACATGTAGAGGGTGCCTGAGCAAATTTAATCAGCCTTCTGTCTCCTTTAAGAAGGACAGCTGAGATATTTTTTTAACACCTCCATTTCTTCATTGCTGCAATCTGTTTTGATTAGACTAACACAGGGTTCTCATTTGCATATTTATCGCTCCATGTGCCCACAAATAATCTCACAGCTCTGCCACTCCTGAATTTGCAAGAGAGACCAAAGTGGTACACTAGAACTGTAAACTATGCAAACATTAATTTAATTTCTCACACCTGCTGGTTTCCAGCAAATACATCTGCGGGAAGGAAAATATTCATGTTACCTTTGCTGAGTGTTTCCTGGGAGTCAGGATTTCCTCAGCTTTTTTCAAGATGGATTGAAAATTTCCTATTAAGAAACAAATTTCTAATTAAATTGAAATGTGCTGAAAAAGTTACGATGTCAATGAGGGGAGAGGAGACATCTGAAAGAAAAACAACCTTAATATTTTCTCATCTTTGACAATCAGACTATGTTGCGTTTTGAGATCCTCAGGTGAAAGGGCTTGTAGTGGAAATTAAAATTGTTTCTTTTCTTTGTATTATTGACAGTCCATCTCACTTCCACCACATATTATTAGGGGCATTACCAGGTAGTGATCATGTTTTTAAGGGGTGTTTTTCTAGGAATGGTCTTTTTGTTTTGTTTTGTTTTGTTTTTTCCTCTTTGGATAACATCTAATATTTCTAATTGCTATTCATATGGGATGTTTTCTTTTCCTGAAACTTTTTGGGTCAGCTAGTACTGCAGATGCCATGATTAGCTTCTTAATTTTTAGCCACAACTCTTTAAATGACGTGACTGCAAAATTCAGCCCTGCAGGAAGTCACACCTCATCCAGGAAAATAAGGACGGATGTAAGAGGCTACAGTACCTTTTGTTTTTATTTATTTTGTGGTTGCAACTAAGGGAACAGCCATAGGCTCTTCGGCATGGGATGCTCTACAAGGAGAGAACTAAAATATAAGCCTTGCCCCAGTGGGGGTGATGGCCATAGAAAGATGTCAGTAAGTGGGTGGGACAAGAGGAGCTGTTAGAATGTAGTGTTCTTCATGACAAGCAGAAGATTTTGCAGACCAACCACATAATCATTGCCAAGATTTTTGAAGCAGTTGTGTTGTAGTCAGGATGGTAGGAAGACATTAGGGGGCACAGTTCATAAAGAACGAGTAGGATTTCTTACTAGACAAATTGCTTGTAAAATAGGACACATTTTGGGGCAGACAAGTCACTCAGCATGTCTGACAGACATGCCACAAACATCACCCAACTCCTTTTATATGCATTGCAGCATGTCCAAGCTCATGATGAGAAAAGTCACCTTCTTTCACAGACTCTTGCTACCAGACTTTTAGATATCTGTAAATAATCCAGCAGCTGGTGTTTGCAAAGGAAAGGTTGTCTCCAAGAGGTAGTATGTCTGCAACTTTTAAATACCATCCACGTGGACCATTCTGAAAGGAAGAAGATGGGAAAATAAATGAAGGAACAACTGAGCCTGGCAATTACTGTCTTCCATTTTTCTCTAGAAGTGCCTTCCTGAGTGGTCCGTCATGGTCTGAGCTGTTATGTAGATATGTTTGAAGGATATTGGATGGGACGACATCATCTTTGTTCTTCCAGCCAAAAATAAGGCTAATGTACAAATAATTGTATGAAGGTGTCTTGTTCCATAGATCTCAGATCTAGCAGTGGAGCTCAGCTTATCATGCTGGGTCCTTGGCAGATCAGAGGAGAAACACCTGATCCAAATTAGCTCAGACATCACATTCACTTTCAAAACACAGAGGTCACAGATCAGACACTGTGGAATGCTTCTTCCAGACCACCCTTCATAAACTTCAGAAGGGTGTCAGCCAAGATACATTATGTCTTGAGTATTGTCTGTAGGCTGAGAGGTTTGGCTGACTCTAATGTGATGAGTATCCAGTAAAAGTAATAGTATTTATGTGGCTTTCATCTGTAGCAAAGGTAACAGTGAATAGCTTTTGTCAGAAGCAGGGCTTTTATTTTCCAGGCATATACAAAAATCACAGTTTGTATCACCATAAAATGGTATGGAAGCTCACAGCTGTTAGCAGAAAGACTATCATCAGCTTTCTAGGTCTGGACAAGGCCAATATTCTTGTAGGCTGGGAATTACAGAAGCCATAAATAAACTGATGCTCAGAGTGAAATTCAGTGAGAATTAGGTTCATAGCTACCTCCAGTTTGTTCTGTTTCCCACTGGTGATGCATCTTTCAAGCAGTGTGTCCCTTAAATAACTACCTGAGGACTAGGCATCAATTTCAGCTCTATAACCTTGTCTCAGGGCAAAAAGTATGTAGCACATGGAATCCCACTGCATGGAAAGCAGTTTGCAAACATGTGGGGGTGCTTGAAAGTTAAATCCCACTTCAGATATTGTTCTGAATGTGTTTCATGAACTGCGGCCCTATTTAGGGATTGGCCTGAGTCACAAATGAGGCCTGGACCATGTCTGTCTCTGTCACTCGTTATTAGGTACCTAATCTAATCTAATTGTGATCTCCTCTGGTGCAGACAGGGGTTGCAGACATATCTGAACAAACAGGGTAAGTGTTAGAAATGGCTTCAAGCTGAATGCTTTTCCACAAGACAAAAGCCTCCACTGCTGCATGTTTACTTCTGATTTATTCCCCAATAAAAAGGAGTGAAGTTCACTCTTTGTGAGCTCAACATTGTCTACACAAAGTTACTTCAGTAAAGTGGGTGATGTATGATTGTTATTTTTCACAAAAGCAGCTGGAATAGTATGGGAAAAATGATCCCATATACTTTGCGGGAAGCAGAAGAGTGGAAGAAGCTTACAATTAGTGAAAGCCCAGTCACTGACCTAACTATTTTAATGAGCAGAAAGAAAAACAAATGTTAAGATGACATTTAAGAGGTACACTTGTTTAGTCTGTCCATTAGCTGCTTTTGGTTCTCACTGTGCATGCTAAACGGCTGATTCCGCATGGAAGTCAACAGATGTCTTTCAGCTCCCCTGACTCATATAATTTGAAAGGAGTGGGTTCAGACTGAGGAGGAAGAGGAAATATTGAAGCTATTTGAAAAGAGTGAGTTTCAGGAAGAGCTAGTAAATCCCAGCCAGGTGCTTGCAACCCTATGCAAGGTATTGTGTGAAATAGTTGCTGGTGAAAGATAAAACACTGGGAAAAGCTGCGTAATGAAAAGGCTTATTGGTCGCCAAAAGGACTTTTTACACCTCTGTTCATGAAAATCTTTCTGTTTCTTTGGAAGAACTGAGATGATCAAAGGATTTCTTTTCCTTCTCTTCCATCCCCTCCAGCCCCAGTTTGGTGTATGTGTGTGCATTTTCTTTTATCCCGGTTTTCCCTTTTCCTGCCCACCTGCTTGCTCTCCTGTACTTTGAAGTTTGCTATTGTACTCAATGGTTCAACAGATTTCCTATATTTCTGTTGATATTTCTTACACAGTGTCCCCCTTGTTGGAGCCTCATCTGGGATAATCTGTTGCATCTCATTACTTTTATGCTAAAATACTGCTAGTATGATGATACGAGCACTGACACCAGAACCCTTAACCTGCAGTGTTCTTTGGAGAGCTCTGTTTATATTCATGCTGTACACGGATCGTCAGTATAGTAAAACCTGTTATTGGGCTACAAGCTCCAGAGTTCAGATTCCCTAGAAATTGGAACAAATTAAAGCATATGGAAAAGGGCTGTAATGGACTTATTAGTGTTGATAGGCCTTTTGATAGTGTCTCAAGTTTTTTACATGGTCCAGCCTCCAGTAGCCTTCAAGCAGTGGGCTAGTGGGTGAAGGAAACACAGACTTCTAACATTAGTTGAATCGTAGCAGAACATAGATTTATTGTACATACCCCTGTCTGCCCTGTTATTTAAGAGCAAGTTCAGCAATTTTGGTCAAGTGAAATCGTACATTGAGCAGCACCACAGCCACGTTCTTTAAGGGACACCAGCACACACTCAGTGCCACTGGCCTTTTGTTGGGTAATATAGCTGCAGTTCATCTCTTACACTGCTTCTTCTTGTTTTAGGGAACAAACGTGACAGGAAAGGAAAGGAAACCCAACTTGGTTTGAACTGGCTCTTCAATTTCTCCTCCAGACTAAAAAGGCCAAATAAATATAAGACTCCATCAGCTTTGAAAAGGAACTGAACGCCACAATGGGACTCCCCACCCAGGTTTTGGCCTGTGCGATCTTAGCTTTGCTGTACCAGCATGTCAGTGGTGGACTCATCAAGCGAATTATCCGGCAGAAGCGGGAGACTGGGCTAAACGTGACCTTACCAGAGGATAGCCAGCCCCTGGTTTTTAACCACGTCTACAACATTAAGTTGCCTGTTGGCTCCCTTTGCTCTGTGGACCTGGATACAGCAAGTGGTGATGCAGACCTGAAGGCAGAAATTGAGCCTGTCAAGAATTACGAGGAGCACACGGTGAAAGATGAGAACCAGATTGTCTTCACGCACCGTATCAACATCCCCCGCCGGGCTTGTGGCTGTGCAGCTGCCCCAGATATTAAGGATCTGCTGAGCAGACTAGAGGAGCTGGAGGGGCTGGTATCCTCCCTACGGGAGCAGTGTGCCAGCGGGGCTGGATGCTGTCCTAATTCCCAGACAGCAGAAGGTAAGGCAGACTGGGGAGCCACTCTCAGGGAAACTCTCACGCTGGCAGCAGATCTTGTTTAGAGTAGATACTCGAATCTGTTTCAAGAATGAGCAAAAGTCAACCTGTTAAATTTGAAATGTAATCAAAAGTGGGAATGCATTTGCTAGCTTGGTTCATTCACAGTTTTGCAGTTTTGTGGATCTGGGGGTCAGGAGTCTGTCTGGGCTGCCTTGTAGTGGTGGCATTGAGCATGTATGGCACTTGGACAAGGTAAAAGTCAGTGTCGAGTTGAGATTAAAACTCACACAGTCCAAGCTTTTGGCTCCATGTTTTGTGCCCTTGAGCAAGCTGCCAATGCAACTGTTTTCATGTCCAAGTTTTCCTTAACAGAGACCAATAAAAATACAGCAGGATTTAAGCAATAGATGAGTACTAGTGAGCACAAATGATCTGAGAGGTAAAAAGAAAGTATCCTTCCTGCTGTTTTTTAAACTGAGGTAAGAGGCTGGTCATAAGATAGAGAAAACATAGGTCTTCTCAGCTGTAATCTGTCCCTCTGAGCTCAGATCTGGTCTCACTGTGGATGACACAGTGTGCGGCCTGGCTTTCTATGTTCTGGAGTGAATCAGTGAATACGGGTGTGTGCCATAATGAAGCAGCCAGGAAAGCTGCTCAGTCAATGGAAGAGAGATTTTGAGAAGAGCAGAGGAATCTAAGATGCTCGTTTAGCAATTAGTTGGCAGCAGCTTTTCCCTGGCAGGAGTGTGAATTAAAGCATTCCTGGTAAACTAAATCTTACGGGAGAATGGGAGCGTGTCTTTCAAAACCTTTGGTGATTCTGTAAATCAGACCTGTAGGGAACAGGGAAAATCAGACCCTTTTAGGTTGTGTGTTGCACTGGCCTGACACATCCCAGAGGTAAGGGGGTAACGGGTTTCCTGACTCGTTGGTACAGGTCGCCTGGACACGACACCCTATTGCAGCGGACATGGCAACTACAGCACTGAGATCTGCGGCTGCATCTGCGAGCCCGGCTGGAAAGGCCCCAACTGCTCTGAACCAGCCTGCCCGCACCACTGCTTCAACCGGGGCATGTGTTTACAGGGCAAATGCATCTGCGACGAGGGCTTCACTGGTGAGGACTGCAGCCAGGCCTCCTGCCCTTCCGACTGTAACGACCAAGGCAAGTGCGTGGACGGGGTTTGTGTGTGCTTTGAGGGGTACACAGGCACAGACTGCAGCGAGGAGCTCTGCCCCCATGGGTGCAGCGTGCACGGGAGGTGCGTGGGCGGGCGGTGCGTGTGCCACGAGGGCTTCACTGGCGAGGACTGCAGCGAGCCCCTCTGCCCCAACAACTGCCACAACCGCGGGCGCTGTGTGGACAACGAGTGTGTCTGCGATGAGGGCTACACTGGCGAGGACTGCAGCGAGCTCATCTGCCCCAACGACTGCTTCGACCGCGGGCGCTGCGTCAACGGGACCTGCTTCTGTGAGGAGGGCTACACCGGAGAGGACTGTGGGGATCTGACCTGCCCCAACAACTGCAATGGCAATGGGCGCTGTGAGAACGGGCTGTGTGTCTGCCACGAGGGCTTCGTTGGGGATGACTGCAGTGAGAAGAGGTGCCCGAAGGACTGCCACAACCGTGGGCGCTGCATGGACGGGCGATGCGTGTGCCATGAGGGGTACCTGGGCGAGGACTGCGGGGAGCTGCGGTGCCCCAACGACTGTCACAACCGCGGACGCTGCGTCAATGGGCAGTGCGTGTGCGACGAGGGATTCATCGGGGAGGACTGCGGGGAGCTGCGGTGCCCCAATGACTGCAACAACCGCGGGCGCTGCATCAACGGGCAGTGTGAGTGCCACGAGGAATTCATGGGGGAGGACTGTGGTGAGCTGCGGTGCCCCAACGACTGCAACAACCACGGGCGCTGCGTCAACGGGCAGTGTGTGTGTGACGAGGGGTACACGGGAGAGGACTGTGGTGAGCTGCGGTGCCCCAACGACTGCCACAACCGTGGGCGCTGCGTGGAGGGACACTGTGTGTGTGACAATGGCTTCACGGGAGAGGACTGCGGTGAGCTGTCCTGCCCCAATGACTGCCACCAGCGTGGGCGCTGTGTCAACGGGCGCTGTGTGTGCCATGAGGGCTTCACTGGGGAAGACTGCCGTGAACGGTCCTGCGCCAATGACTGCAACAACGTGGGCCGCTGCATCGATGGACAGTGTGTCTGCGAGGATGGTTACATGGGAATCGACTGCTCTGATGGTAGGTTGCAATGACCCTTTCAATCTGCTTCCCCTGGGTAATCCTCTGTGTCCATCCATTAGCCTCAGAGGGTCCATGAATGTCTTCCATGTAGCTGGGCCCTGTTTCTGCTCTTCTTCGTCATAGTCCAAACAGTTGAATCAGTAGAGTTACAGCACTGAGAGAAAGAACTTCACCTCCTTTACTTTTTCAGGGCTATATAGCGTAGAGGTTTCTGGTGAATTGTGGTGTTCAGCAAGCTAAAAGGCTGATAATGGTGATACAGTCAATTTATTGTCTCCAAGTTTGCTCCCGACACAATGCCATCAGAGCTGTAGCTATCACTGGATGGGTGTTTGTCACTTTTGGTTTCTCGTGATGCTTCTTGATGATAAAAAGATGCACCTAAAAGAAACTGTTCTAGCTGTGGAGAAAGAGGGAGGTGAATCCAGAAACTTCTTACTTAGATACTCAGCAGGATTAATCAAGAGAATATGGACAGAATTTTGCCTAAAAAATAATGCTGTCAGGAATGAGGTGGTGTGGGTAAGAACTTCAGGGAATAAAGAGCTTAGGTATCAAGTACTTCTTGCAGACAGTTTCTAGTTCCCAGTCCCACACAGGACCAGTACAATGGGGACTTGCATTTGCAATGCTATCACTATTGTAGGAGCTGAAACCAAAACGTATAGCACTGACACTGTATGCTGTCAGACCCTAAGGGCTCAGACCCCAAGGACCTTACTTTGAAGGTGGATCTTTGAGCTGGATCCCTGGTGGAGGCAAGCCATGTGCAGAAAATAAGATTGTCCTATCTGAGTATGAGACACCCATCATGATGGAATTGCCAGATGTCACAAATACTGCTATGTAAGCTTTCAGGATTATTGCAGGGGCCTTGGTTCTCTCTCAAGTGACCAGATTGATTTTTCTAACTAAAATAAAATATATGTGTGTGTGTGTATATATTATATATATATACATGGAACATATATACTGTTAGATTTGACAAAGCTTACAGTAAAATAATGGAATCAACTGGAGTGGAAACTTAGCTATAAAACCAGGTTAGTTTCCCATTACCACTGACTCTATGGAAATTGATAGAAAATGTTGGCAGCTAGATAATGACAGGTGTTACGCTATAAAGGAGGCAGTTTTCTTTAGGAGATCCCAAGGGAGGAATTTTAGAACTAAGATCTTTGTAGAGTAATCAACGAGTACTTTTGGGTTGGGAACATTGTAAAAGACAATGAATACCCTTTGAAAGAAATTCCCATTTTTCATCTCTTCCTCCTGGAAGGTTCCCAAGCCACATTCTTGTTCTTGCGTGTGCAAATGGGGAGTAATCCATTGAAAGTATTTACAAAAATAATCATGTTTTATTTTACTGTGGAAAATCTGTGTAATTCTGTATATCCAAACCCCAGCACTTCCAACTATAAAATCATGTGTTGCTGGCAGTTGAGTTAATCGTCTGAATCCCTAAGGACCCAGCTATAGTAGTCTTGTGTAGTAGCCAGGAGAGGAGGATCTGGAACACAGTCAACCATAGGTTATATGCAAGTATGAAAGTAGAAATTGGCCCATGACTTTTGGAAACATCTGTAGTCTTCATCAACTGAACATTCCTTTCTACAAGTGGCTAATTTGTGTGGCATGGCTTCCCCATTCCCTATTTGTTAGATGATTCTTATAAACTGCTTCTGGGAAAATGTGAAACTGGGTAGGTCATTATTTTCTGAGCCTTGAAAACTTTTGTTTTGCTTTTCCCCTCCCTAGTGTCTCCTCCAACAGAGCTGACTGTAACAAATGTAACAGATAAAACTGTAAATCTGGAATGGAAGCATGAGAATCTCGTCAATGAGTACCTTGTCACCTATGTCCCTACCAGCAGTGGTGGCTTAGATCTGCAGTTCACTGTACCAGGAAACCAGACATCTGCCACCATTCATGAACTGGAGCCGGGTGTGGAATATTTTATCCGTGTCTTTGCAATCCTTAAAAACAAGAAGAGTATTCCAGTCAGTGCCAGAGTAGCAACATGTGAGTTTAATATTCTCTTTATTCACTCATTTGTCTGTTCTGTAGCATGCATTTATTTTTGTTAAGGTTTTCTTCCTTTTGTATTTTCTATTTCCTGCTCACCTTCTGTTCTGGACAAGGAGAGCCTCCATCACTTTCATATTCTATTCTTTTTCAAAACCAATGTCTGCGTTAAAAGTAAAGTTTGTTAGCTCTTCTGCTCTCTGCAGTGGTCTCATGATAATGAATATCGTAGGGTCTTTGTAAATTAAAACCCTCAGTTTCTTCATAATAAGGTACATTTATAAACTCTGGTAATGCTCCCTGAAAAGATATATAAATATAGCAAGTATAATAAGAGCAATGTGAAATCACTTGGATTCAAAGTGTTTTGACTGAAATGGAGATTATATTTGTTTTGCATCTTCAGTGTGTTTTACCACAACTGACTTTCTATCTGCCTATCTGTTGATTTGTTGACCGTTTTCCTTTTTGTGTTGTGCACATCACAATCATATCTAAACATGCCAGTCTCAAAAGACGCTCTTTGACTTCCGTCATTGTTCTCATTTTGAGAGACTTGGGGCAGGATTTATCTCACCTAACTTCAAATGTCCACACTAGGTTCTTTCAACAGGGCAAAAACAGGCATTTCTAGGGCACAGTTTATTTTATTCTAAGGTGACATCTAGAACAGGTCAGAGGAATGTCTGTCCAAAAGCAGAATAGCTAGCTGTGAAGCAAGTTTAAACATCTCAGATACAGCTCTCTACATGGCAGATAGTTAAAGCTGTGGAAAAATATCCCACCCCAGTGCCCTCGTTTATTACTTGTTGCACATGTAATTATCTCCTTTTTTTTTTTTTTTTTTTTCTGTCACAGATCTGCCTGCTCCAGAAGGTCTGAAATTCAAATCTGTTAGAGAAACATCTGTCCAGGTAGAGTGGGATCCTCTGAGCATTTCATTTGATGGCTGGGAGCTGGTCTTCCGTAATATGGTAAGTCACAGAATCACAGAATCATCTAGGGAAGCAACATTCCTTGTACAGAAGCCTTGGATCTTGTCCAAGTGAAAGATCCTGAATTTTTTGTATTTATAATAAATGTTTGTTTCATGTGTTACAGAAAAAGGATGATAATGGAGATATAACCAGCAGCTTGAAAAGGCCAGAGACATCATATATGCAGCCAGGCTTGGCACCAGGGCAACAGTATAATGTATCCCTTCATATAGTGAAAAACAATACCAGGGGACCAGGACTATCCAAAGTGATAACCACAAGTAAGCATAACCTGTATTGGTATAGTGCAACCAACAAAACAGTTGCTTTTTGACGTAGTCTTGGTAGTGTTAAAAAAAATTTTTTGAAAGCTAAGCTTTATACAGGGTATAAAGGTATATTCATAGGGAAAAGGAGAAAAAAAAGGGGGAAGCATTGGAGCTGTTAAAGAAGAAGACATGAAGATAAATTAATTCATTTCCAAATTACCTTTTTGAAAAGGAAAGCAAATTTAATTTTATTTAGAAGATAGCTAGCAGTATGCACTTTTTTTTTTTTTTAAAGGTGCATCAATACAATCTAGAACTTCTTTCTTCCTGGTGGTATTGGCATAAAGAAATTACATAGGAGAGAGCTTCCATTGTGCAGAACTCTTCGGGTTTCTGATTGCCTTTGTTTTGGCAACTTCAGAAGTTAATGAATTTTGATGAATTTGTTTCTTATGAATTGGCTCCATCTGGCACTTTCTTCTACAGCTGTAGAAAGTAAAGGATGAAAAAAAATGAAGATGAGCTTCAGTTTGTAGGAGCCATTCATTTTAATTTTGTTCTGAAGCAATTAAAAACCTAAGTGCTATAATTTTCTGGTAAAATTTATTTTTAAAAAAATATATAACATTTTCTTCTCCTTATAACAGAGCTTGATGCCCCTAGCCAAATTGAGGCAAAAGATGTCACAGACACCACAGCTCTGATCACATGGTCCAAACCCTTGGCTGAAATTGAAGGCATAGAGCTCACCTATGGCCCCAAGGATGTTCCAGGGGACAGGACTACCATTGACCTCTCCGAGGATGAAAACCAATATTCTATTGGAAACCTGAGACCCCACACAGAATATGAAGTGATGCTTATCTCTCGGCGAGGGGACATGGAAAGTGACCCCATGAAAGAAGTCTTTGTCACAGGTAGGAAGCTTGGGTACCAATCCAAATTTCTGGGAGTTTAATGTAATCACCATCAATCTTCCTGTGCTGTTTGCATTATCTTGCTTGAGTTAACAGTTACTAGATCAACACAGAAACAGTGGTATTGTGGAGGTACATGAAAATGGAGGCTTTTCTGTGTCTTGTATAATTTACTGGCTCATCAAAATATTTAGGCCCCTCCGGTCTCTAAATGTGTTTTGAAAATGGGAATTATATTATTAAGTCACTTAGAAGCTTTTGCTTATCATACTCTAAATCTTTACTCCATAAAACAAATTCCTCCAGATTACTTCTCTGTTTGCTGAGCTAAATATCTTCCATGGTTCTTATTCCATCAAAGACCTTATTTCTGTTTGTCTAAACCCACAGTAGATTAGCAGACAACATTGCTCTTTTTCCTTCTTCAGGTCTGCAAATGTTTTCTCTCATGTATTTTTTTTTTTAAGTTTATGTTGCTCCTTTGTTATCCTGGGAATGCTTTCTGAAAATGTGTGTCCTTTAACATATTGTCAAGGTTTGGATATATTAAGGGACCTAAGTATATGGTACATGGAGAATTACCTCCCATTTCATCCCAAAATGCAGCAGTTCATTCAGAGCATGATTTGAGTCTACCATAGGTATAAACAGGGAAAGCCTATTGCATTTCTACAAAATGTTCACCTTGCATTTTGGGACTTAAAGTTCCCTTCAGCCATGTGTGCAAGATATTAACTGAACAGACATTCTAGAGTTGGTCTTTTTTTTTTTTCTTAGCAGCTTTTTTTCATTTGGAAAGCTAAGGTATTTGTAAAGGAAAATACTATTTTCATCCAAATATGTTTTCCCACAACTATGTATTTTCTAATAAAAATTAATTACTGAGGTTGAAATGGCTTTCTTTTGTTTGTTTCAGGAGATAAAAGGTGAATTTCTTCCACTGATTTTTTTCCCAAAGCTAGTGAACTCTACGCTTCATGCTAAAAGACATCTAATTAATGTAGTTGAGAATATAGTGGCATCATATAAGAGGAAATCTGTCAGCTTCGTGGATCATGTTCAGTTTCTAAAAATGGCTGTCATAAGAGAGCGTTGTCATAAGAGCATTACTCCTTTCATTTATTTATGTGTTTATTTATTTATGTATTTATTACAGACTTGGATGCTCCAAGAAACCTGAAGCGAGTTTCACAGACAGACAATAGCATTACTTTGGAGTGGAAGAACAGCCATGCAAATATTGATAATTACCGAATTAAGTTTGCTCCCATTTCTGGAGGAGACCATGCTGAGATCACAGTGCCAAAGGGCAACCAAGCAACAACCAGAGCTACACTCACAGGTAAGGGAATTGGGAGATTGTTATTAATGTCATTCTGCAGTCGTCACCCTGCAGCACAAGACCAAAAAACCCTTTTGGTCACTATACATAAGAGCTACAAGCAGAGGTTACACATTTTGAGTAGAAACAGTTAAATTAAAGTCCATGTGATATGTATTTATGTACTTCAGATGGATAACTACCAACAGCAGATGTGTAGCCATTTTGCTTCCATGTGCATCTCTGAATCCCACTAGTCACTCGCCTGGGTTCTAGGTTGCTACACGTCTTTGCAGAGATGGCTTGACATCTTTAAGTTCAAGAGGCTTTTGTATGTGCTAGGAATGGTATTTACTGACGCCAGCCTGCAGCTTTTCTGGGTGCATGCAAGTTGCCACACTGGCCTACAATGGTAGATTTCTCCATTTAATGTGGATGTTTTTCTTGGGGCAGCAGTACCTACACTGCAATCTCTTGAAAGTAGAAGTCATCTCTGACTATGCATTTGCACAAAGTCCAGCATGTAATCTCAGCCAGCCATAGTCCATATCCTCTGGCAAGTCTGTGGAAAAGGATTTATTCACTTCAGGTCAGCTGGAGGGCAGCTGAAACCTCAATTCTTTGCATACGCAGGAAAGCATATATCTAATCTTGCATACATTCAGACTCTTTTATTTAAACAGATGCCAATAGGTAACTTCCATGGACAGGGACTCATGCTTCTATTCCTCATCTCTTAGGTTTGAGGCCTGGAACTGAATATGGCATTGGAGTGACAGCAGTGAGACAGGACAGGGAAAGTGCTCCTGCTACCATTAATGCTGGCACTGGTGAGTACCTTGATCCTCTCTCGTACTCTGGAGGAAGCAGCAGATAGCTGGAGCCACTCTGGTGCTTCTTTCCTTTTTAAGTAATGCTGTAAGAAATATTTTAGAAAATTCTTGATTTCATTTTGGTACAAATGGGACATTTCCCTGCAAATAAAAGAAAAAGTATTTTCCCAGAGATCTTGATCTTTGACTCTGGCTTTCTTTTCCTGTACCAGGATCTCTTAACACTCTGGGTTATTCACCGTAGTAATAATTGATTGCTCTAATTGTTCTCTAGCTGTGAGGGTTTCTGGCAGGAATGGTGGTTATGGCTCAAATGTTATCTGGACAAAGAGTATAGCCTCAGGGGTTTCAGTAGTCCTGACTATCCTTCAAATACAGGACTTTTCTTACAACACCCCCTTTTTTTTCTCCCTGGGTGAATGCTGTAAGGGATTAAATTCTTTCTCTAAATTCTTTCTCTCCTTCATGCAGTGATTGCTGAAGTGAATTTAAGTGGTGGAAATTTAGATTTAGTGTGGCTTGTCTGTAAAACAGAACTTCATCTTCCTCCACCTCAAGCAGCGGGGCTTCAAAAGCTCAGATGGCAGATCCAACTCTGAGCTGTCACTAGGCACCCAGTACAGTTGCTGCTGTGTCGACAGATGGCTGAAAAACTGTCCCAGGGCAGTTGTGAGACAGCTTAACTTTGCTTTTTTAACCTGTAGATCTTGATAACCCCAAGGACTTGGAAGTCAGTGACCGCACTGAAACCACCCTGTCACTTCGCTGGAGAAGACCAGTGGCCAAGTTTGATCGTTACCGCCTCACTTACGTCAGTCCTTCTGGAAAGAAGAATGAAGTGGAGATCCCTGTGGATAGCACCTCTTTTATCCTTCGAGGGTTAGAGGCAGGAACAGAATACACCATCAGTCTGGTGGCAGAGAAGGGCAGACACAAAAGCAAACCCACAACTGTCAAGGGATCGACTGGTGAGTAACAGCTTTTGATGAGTGCCGTGTGCCAGGTCATTGACTAGCCCAAGTAAAACTTCACCTGATTTTGTAAGCCATGTCTGGGGAATTGCATGAAAACATCCACTGCCTGCAGAGCAGACTTAGTTCTGTCTAGCATGACAGGTTCATTGAGGGATAGCTGTGTATTTGCCTTACTACTGTGTTTAGCTCCATATTCTCAATGATTTCTTGCTTTCCTTTCGAGAAGGCTCACAAAGAACACAGCTATTTGTCCTGGAGAAAATACAGACCTTGTCCTTTGTTTTAAATGAGGCTGTGCTTTTGTACATTATGTCTTATAATTTGTTTTGTTTTCTACAGCCAAAAACCAAGAGGAAGAGCAACCAGAATGTGTTTAACATTGCTTTTCTTGCCTAATGAATTCCCTTCACAGCATGCCTCCACCCATCATGCTTCAGCAGGGTCAACAGGGCTCTGTTGTTGCCCTTTTTCACTTTTCTCATCCAAAAGCAGAAACATGCCATTGTCACAAATCTGGTCACAGTCACTGTTTTCATTGGATACCATGACTGTTTTACTTGTCTACAAAGAAGGGGTCCATTTCTGCCATCTCCATTTGCACAAACAACTCTATTTAACTAGAATCAGTGCACCACTTCTTGAATAAGGTTTTATTCTTTTTGAAACTTTTTGACCCCAAGTTGGTTGCATACAGATCCTATCTCAGTATAGAATATAAGTGAGTCCTGAATCTTTAAGTGCCTTCAGCCTAAATCTTGTGAGGCATAGCCTCAATTGCTATAAGGCAGCAGAGGCAGTGAAATCAGAATCAGTTGGGCTAGAATTATTCTCCTTAGCAGATAGGCTTTTAGCTTTTTCCCCACAAAAGACCACCTATGAGGTAACCATGTGCCAGAAGTTGTGGATTTTACAAACTAATAGCTGTATACAACTGACCTGAAAAAAAAAAAAGAAAAAAAAAGAAACAACAACAACAAAAACCAACAGTGTCATATTCACTAGCAGTGTTCATGCCAGCAGCACCTATGAATTTATAGAGTCAGTAATCCAGTACAGGAGAGAGTTATAAGGTATGGTGTAAACTACAGAAAACCTTCAGTCCTGAATTACGTATTTGATGCATAAGTCTGGCTTGTGTCCCTTGTAGGGAAAAATTAGGAAGCCTTGAAGCACATCCATGCAAAAGGAAGGTGAAGGTTTATGTGGCTTGAGTGAGCAGGCTTCAATTTTTCCAAAGTTATCTGTTTTCCCATCAGTCTGAAGACTGAACAGTCTCAAAAGAAGTAAGTGTAGAAGGTGAAAAGGCAGAAACAACATGCTGTGGAATTTCACAGTTTGGTCTTTCCAGCACCAGCTTCCAAAGTCCCAGAAGATGGCTTCTTTTTTATTTGGATTATTATTTTTCTTGTAACAAGTTTGTCTGACCAGCGTATTTGTTTTAAGTCTTTACTCAGAGCAGTCAGTAAACAAAGAGTTCTCTGCAGTGGGCTCATTAGAAGCAACAGCAGTAGTTGACATAACCTGTCTCTGTGACCTTCCTCCTGTATAGGAATGGGCAAATCCAAACACATGAGCATGGGGAGGCAGAAGTGCTCTATAAGCCTGGGGGTTATAAGACAAGAGATCACTTCTTCAGTTTACTTTTTCCTCCACCCTCTAGCCAGGCCTCCTCTTCCATGTTCCCAGTACTTGGGGGGTCCTCTAGTCCTCAGGCTAAGCAAAACAAACTTGTTATTTTGCCCTCTCTTGCAGAGCTCTGGGGGACCTCAAGTCCATTGCACTGCTGAGGAGAGTGCTTTGGAGAAACCATGCAGAGAGAGCAATGATTGATGTGGAAAGTGCCAGTAGCACAGCTGAGGCTGGACTAGCTCTTCTTGGTGGGTGGAGGAGACAGTCCTGCTGTTCAGAGGGACATGTGCTGTCCTCACTGGGCATGGGAGTCAGGGACTGTGGGAGGCTTGAGAACATTTTCTTTCAGTTCCCTTTGCTTTTCCAGATTTCCAGTTTTTTATCTTATAGTCTCCCCAGCCTCTTGATGGTTTGGTTAGGCTTCTCTGCCTGCAGGTATCCAGAAGCTGCAGTGCTTTTGTTTCCCACAGATTATTTTTGTTTCTTTGCACAGTGAATCATCTGTCACTGAGAGTAAGGTTTATTTCAGCCCCAGAACTGAAGATGTTCTGTTGGTGCTTTCTCTCCTCCCTCACATTCTCCTGGTTATCTTTCCATGTATATCAGTTTGGCACACACAGGTGGTCAAAACCTTGAGAGCTCACAAGCCTCTAGCAAAGCACATGTCATGAAATCTTTCATACCCTAGGATGGAAGCCTTATGTTGCTTCTGTTTCTTCATATGGATGAAGTACAGCTCAATACAAAGCTTTTTTATACTGATGTCCATGATTCTGCATTCAAGGGATGCTAAAAATTATAAAGTGACCAGTTAGCTAAATGTTATTTTATTCTACTGAAAAGGAAAGACTGAATATTTATTTCACATTGTCATTTGCTTGTTTGTTTCTTTGTAGCTTCACGTAGTCTAACCCTAATGCAGGCAATGACTCCTGACCCAGAGGAGCTTTCTGGCTCTGGGAGCTTTGTTGCTCCAGAGATCTCAGGGATGGAGCAGGATGCACTGAGGGACCTTGTGGTCTCAGGGGTTACAGACCACAGCCTTAGTGTCTCGTGGTATGCGAACACAGGAGCCTACACTAGTTTTGTGGTGGAGTACAAGGAAGTATCATTGGCAGCCGGGTCCCCTGCAGAAATCTTCCTTCCCAGAGATTCCCTAGGTGCTGTGATTGAAGGCCTCCAAGCTAACACGACCTATAAAATCAAGGTGTATGGATTGGCTGGAGAACAGCGCTCCCCTCCTCTGGAAGCTGTGGCTACAACAGGTACCTCCTTTCTGTTATTAACTAAGGTACCACAAAGCAGGGTCTCTCTTGTTAAAGGTCCTTCCCAGCATTGCGCTCAGGTTTTGGTTTAGAACAACTTCAGAAGTCAAAGAAAGGGAACCATTTTACTAGTTGGAGGGACCTTCCTGGCAGCATGTCTGGAGAATGTTATGCGAGATTGACAACTAATCTGCAGAGCGAGCACGTAACCCAGCTCTGAGAAAGCTGAGCAGTCAGACTGCAGCTTTGTTCCTTCTTGTTCTGGTTCTGGAGCCCTGCCTGCATAGCACAATGTAGGTCCTGGAGGAGGAGGGATGGTAATACATCAGGCATGAGAAGGCTGTAGAAATAAATGGGTGAACATAAGAGAAACCAAGTGCCAACCTCACATTCCTCTGCTGAAGGACCCAGATTGTGCAGCAACTGCTGATGAATCATGGATAAGATACTGTCTTGCCTCTGGAAATGTGTTGCACATAGGAGCATGGCTTGTAGAAGCAAGTTTTCCATTCTGTTGAATGTTTTTAAGAAAATTTATGCTGTTTACCAAAGACCCTTGTCTGTATTGTGTGTCAGTTGCTCTTCCTCTCCTGTCTTCTGCTAGTCTCACATTGCACCACTCTTCTTTATACAAACTCAAAGGAAATTTAGGAGGAGTGATTAGGTGAGCCAGTTCGATGGGAAACTGCAGTGCTGACTGCTGGGAAAATAGATTTACCAGTAAAGGTTGTCCATTTCTTCAGCTGATTCCTCTGCTGAGAGCACCTGGAATCTCAGACTTCAATATGAGGATTTTAGCTGTAGTTTCTGTATTATTTCTGGCCTGTGATATTATTGCAGTACTTATTCTGTGGAACACAAGGGTGCAAAGGCACTGTAAGACCACTTAATCAGCTGGTTGAGAGAGGAGAAAGCCATTTAGCCAAAGGGTTCTTAAAAGAATGCAAATATCTTGGTAGGCCATGGTTCTGCAACCCTCTTTCAGGGAACTGCAGTCATATCCGACAGTGAGGTTGATCTGACGAGAAATTCTACAGTGAAACTGGCTGATAGCCCTTCTTGGAAAATAATGTAAAATCCAAGAGACGGAAGCAAGAAATAATACAGAATACACTTTGCTCCATCCTGAGTAACCGGGGAAATGTCCTGGCAGGATATTAACATTCTTCTTAGTAAAAACTCCAGTGAAGCATTACAGTGGAATTCCTCAAAAGGCCAGCAGCAGCAGTGTGGACATATTTAGGCCATATTCAGCCTGAAGTTTTACTAAGAGAATGATACTAAGAAATATTCCAGTCTGAGAAAGAGAGTGTTTATTGTCCATCCAGTTCCCTTCCTCTTTACTTTCAGCTCTTTGGCATTTGTTATTTATTCATCTCATCACCATGCATCAGCCTGTCTGGCTGTCATCCACCCACCTAGAGCTCCTAGAGCTCTGTTTTCTTCCCATCTATTCCCCTGCTTGCTTAGTCAAGTGTTTGATCTCCATTGGTCTTGATATCCTACAGTTTGTTTTCCGAATTTTCTGTTATCCATTCTGTAGCTAATATTCTGTATGCTAAACATAGAATGCTGATACTGTCTATGGTATATGAGTGGTTTCTATGTGTTCATATCACTTGCATTTTTCTATCCATTGCATGTTTGTATACAAAGCCACATATTCCTCTATTACACAATGTACTAATAGGTGTGTGCATGTTCGTTTATATGTGCATGTAGATGGTAGACCACTCTTTCTCGACCACAAATTCATTTGTGGAGTCAGTCATTAAACACAAGATGATACTCAGAATTAGGTTTGAAAAAAGTTTCAGAGAGAATGTAGCTACATACAATTGTATGTGCTTCGTAGGACAATCTGTACATGGTAACCACCCATGTAGTTGTCAAAGATGTCACAATAAAATTAACCCACTTATGACAGCAAAATGCTGAATTAAAATGCCAGTTACAGGAGTTGGTCCCTCCTTTTTTGGATAATGCAGTTGAACTGTTGCCGTGTTTCCCATTTGTGTGTTCATACTATAATTGGTGGGAATCTGGGCTAAGTATCAATAAGGATGCTCAAGGAAAATGAGGGGAAACAAGAAGCCAATTTTGACTAATATTTCATGGGGTTTCTCAAGGATTCTTAGTATGCCAGCTTAAGGACAGCCTCATGGTTTCTTTTTCCCTTCTATTTTTGGACACTTTGTCCTGGTTTTCCAACTCAAGGTGCGTGGCAGTTCCCCAGTGGGACCTTCCATGGCATGGAGCTTACCTGTATAATGTACTGCTCTCTTCCTCCGTGCTGGTCTGTTCACTCCCTCTATTTATGCATGTCTCCTGCAGAAATACTTCACAGTAAAGCCCGGCTGCATGTTAAGTATTTTTAAGCCTCTTAAGACTGAACAAGTACCAGTGCACTTGCTTGATGCCATAGGTTTTTGCCTGTTCCCAGAATTGTGATTGTGCAAAAGCAGCTGAGAGTCAGGGAAGGCTACTGGTTCAGTGCTGCATGTCTTCCTGCTTTGTTCCCTGGGGATGTTAGAGGAGCTCAGTCACCCTTGTGTGGTCAGGGAATAGTTCTGACAACACATTTTCCAAGAAAGAATGAACTACGCTAGCAGTTACCATTGCACATATGCTGGTGTGACGACAACTTTGCTGTCTTCAGGTTGCACAATATGTAGGGCCTGGTTCAGATCACATGCTGGTGTAATTTAGGAGGACCCTTACCTAAGTCAACTGTCACTGATATGGTATATGTAATATATCATATATGTAAATATAAGTCACTGCCTCACAGGCTTTGCTCTTTTCTGGAGGTGAGCAGAAAGCAATGTTTCTACATCTATACTTCTCCTGAGAGTATATTTTCAAGATAAAATTTCTGCATTTATTTGAAAACAGTTTAAGTTGATCTTTCTCATCTGAAAACTTTTCTTTTTCTTTCTTTCTTTCTTTCTTTCTTTCTCTCTTTCTCTATTTCTTTCTCTCTCTCTTTCTTTCTCTCTTTCTCTCTCTCTCTCTCTCTCTCTCTCTCTCTCTTTCTTTCTTCTTTCTGATACATGTGAATTTGGAGACAGATACTGAATCCTGAGTACGTATTTGTGCTGATCTGACTGATGGTGGTAGATGACTCACTCTCTCTTAATTGAATGCCATAGAGCATGAAAGCAAGGCAGTCATTGAGGTGTGAAATGATGTGGTTTTCCACTAATGAGGAGATAATTCTGCATGGCTAATTGAAGTGTCAGAAAAATCACCTGCCTGTTGCCTTGCAGCAGTGATCAGAAATCATTTGTTGCGATTTCACAGCTCTCAGATTTTCAGAACCTGACTGTGCTACAAGATGCTTTCACAGGTCTTTAGCATGTTGAAGGCCAAGTCTTTTTCCCTTCCATCCCTCTGGATCTCTTTAAAGAAAGATCCCACAAGTTCATTCTGTCTTGGTTTTTAGTTAAGGGTCCCTTCCCCTTTCTTAAATTTCTGCATGTATCAGAGGGGATAACTCCTCCAAGCATGTTTTTATTTGGGTAGGAAGAGATTTAGCATGTTTCTCTGTGTCTCATTTCTTGGTTTGGATTTGGATATTGTTGTGATGTTTGGCATGCATTCCATATCTGGTTTGTATCAGTAGCAACAACGTGCTGTAGTAAAGATAAAAGGCATGTTTAGGAGACTGAGGGTTCAAATCCTCACCGATGTAAATCAGTGAAGTTCTCTGGAGCTGAATTGTCCTGATTCACATCAAGTGAGAATGTACCTATCCATTTCTCCACTGAAAGCATGTCAGCTGATCTCTGTGGTTAAGGGTTGTTGCTCTGGATCTGCTGGTTAGTGTGGTTCTGTGCGAGAACCAGGTTGTGCTTGGTGATGCTACCTTTGCTTGTGGCTTGGATTCAGTCTCCAAAATAGAAGTACCTACCTTTTTTCCTCTGTTCTTAGAGCTCTTTAACGAAAACACAGAAACTGTTTTGCAGCAGGTGTTAGCTGTCATTTGGTATATTTGGGGGGTTATTTTCAGGAAATTTTAACTTGTAATTTACCTTTGTTTAGCACATCTAGTCACAACACCTGGAGAATCAAACAGTGAAACATCATTTAATCCTTCCAGTCCTGCACCTACAGAGCTAAGTTATTTAACAAACCTGAGTCCTGGTTCTCATGCTCTGCCTGTGGTGCCCACTGACCTTCCCATCTCAGAAGTCACTGATGCTCTTCGTGACCTAAATATAACGCACAGGACTTCCAGTAGTTTCACCCTGTCTTGGGCAGCACAGGATGAGGTATTTGATCAGTTCCTTATCACTCTGAAAGACCTGTCCAGTTCAAACAGAATGCAGGAAATCTTTTTGCTGGGAAACCAACGAGAAACAGAAATTACCAATCTCACAGCTGGCACACAATACCAGATTAACCTCAGAGGAAGCACTCAAGGTCAGCTCTCTTGGTCCCTGGAAGCTCTAGCTGCTACAGGTATTTTCTATGGATTCATTAGCCACGTGTTCCTTTTCTGCTTTGAAATACAAAACTTCATTTTCATTCTGCTGTTCCACTGCAGAAATGCTAGGCTTTGTGAGTGATTCCTTTCTTAATTTTTTTTACTTCTTTTTGCACGGGATAAAACTCTTATTGCTATGGAATGAGAACCTTGAGTTATGTAGCATGGACAATGCCCCATACAGCTTTCAAAGTGATGTAGCATCAATTCTCTCTTTTCAAATTGCATGCAAAGAGAAGCATTGATGCATCTGCTATTTACAAAGGACATGAAAATAGCAAGATATTACAGGGATTGTGGTCCAAAGCACACAAGAAAAATCACAAGGAGGTTGCAGTTTGCAGCATTGGCATGGAAGTGGTGATGTTAGAGGAAAAAAAAGATTGTAACACATTGGGAGTATACCTTTCTGAAAACTTCTACCTCTTATCCCTCTTAAATGAATTTCGTGAGGAAACAGGCTTGTAGCCACAGAGCTCAGTTCAATAATGATGCAAGTAACAATGTCAAAGTTAATTCCTGAAGAACATAGCCAGAGACTAATGACTATAGCAGACCATCAGCCAAGAATTAAATTTGTGATGTGCGATAAGATATTCACATAGAAACACAAAGATCATTGTGCACCTAGTACATGGTTAGAGCAGTCTTATCTCTCAATGGTTTGTTCTCTCTTTTTTTTTTAAAGTTAAGAAACATCATCCCTTGATATTATTTGCTGTGATGTTATCATTGTTTTGTCACATATGTTGAATGCTTTGTGGATGAGGCTTTCAGAGATCTCCAGCTGTCCAACCTGGTGCATGATTTTATATGAGAATCTCTCGGTCCCTAGAGAGCATGATGGGGTCGAGTGCGCTTCTGTTTCAGGCATGCATGAGAAATAAATGGGAGAAAAAGGGACTCTGCATCCCGGAGGTGAATGAGACTGAGTACTCTTCAGAGAAATTTGAGTTGCTTCTAAGCTGTGATGGTTACTGCATTACTTATTATAATCATGCTTTTACATGAAATATTTTCCCTTGCTTTAACTTTTGGTTTAGTTTCATTTTAAGCAATGTGTTTATTTTGTTTATTTCTCTTGCCACCAAAAGATCGTTATTTCTGATTCAACCCGTTCCTTTTCTGTTCTGCTTTCTTTTTCAGCTAAATAGTGCTATCTTGACATGATTTATATTTTGCCTCTGAGTATTTCATTCCTGTTACTGGTGAAGCTAAACAGCTCTAGGATTCATGCATTTTTTGTTGAATATGGTGTTATTTCATAAACAATCTTTTCCTTTCTAACAGGACAGGAAAAGCTTGATGTTCCTGGGTAGTAGTATTTGCTATACATTAGTGAATCTCACTGATGGTAATTGACTGTTATCCATGAGTGCTCAACCTCTGAAAATGCAGCCTCACCTACACATATAAGGCTATGTAGCAGTCACACAAGAGATTTTCTGTTTTTTACAGGAAGAAAACTTATATGAATAATGTTGCTAAGCCTAATTCTCATTTATTTCAGGGCCTTACTGACTCAAAATTTACATAATGTCTGAAGTTGAAGTTTAGAACAGAAAAAATCAGAACCATTTCCCTCTATGCGTCATATCTCTTATAAATGCTCAGGCATGCAGATTGGGATTATTTAGCTAGACTCTGTTTCTTATTCTAATGCTGATGTGCTAACAATGCAAGGAAGTGAGAAAAGTGCTAGAAACTTATCGCAGCACACAGGCCAATGATAGATCATGTAACAGGATTTTCCGAGTAGAAAAAATAAGGTATTACTGTGTCATTTTCCTATGTGACTACTAACTTTAAGGCATCAGTTGTAGTTTCTCAGTACTGGAGGACTTTCTATTCCTGCTGAGAAAACAACCTAAACTTTCAGATGATGGTTCATGCATCTGATGGATCCCAACTTCCTAGGCCACCCTTGTGGCAGCATATGAGAATGTTGATTTCTGTGAATGCAGATTTCAATTTTAGATTAATATCAGTAACTCTGAAAATCCAAGCTTCTCGGCCTCCAGAAATGTTTTCGGGGCAGAATAATGTAATGTAATGAAGATAACTATATTAAACTGAAGACATGTAGACATAGAGGAAATGTTCCCTTCTTTATTTTTTTCAATTAGAAATAGTTTGGAAGAATAAATATCATCCTTCAATTAATAGCATAAACATCAGAATCCCAAGTAGTAGATGCTCAGCATCCTACTAGCCTTACAACAGGAGTTACTGCAGTATTCACAGTTACTTTATAATGACGAACACTAAGTTGTTAATAGCTGCAGTAAAGTGGTTATAGTAATACTTACTTGTCTCATAGGGAGTTGTAATTAATATTGGCAAAACACTCGCAGCTGTAAGACGGTCTTTAAACCACTTTCTGTAAGCAGTCTTTTAGCATTAATGTGAATATTCTTTATTATTATGGTTCTTTTCTTTCTGTTCTGTCTTGCCAAATCTCTGAAGAGACTTTATGAGTTATCCAGGGCAGCTGAGAATGTCAATGTGTGTGGGGGTGCATCTCCGTGTCACTTGCTTACAAATGAAGTTCATTAACTCTGAAAGTCATTAAGTAATACCTCACCACCACCAGTCTGTAATCTGAGTAACTGACTGACTCTCTGTCCTTATTCAGAGGAAGAACCTGAGCTTGGAAAATTATCAGTATCAGAGACTGGCTGGGATGGTTTCCAGCTCACCTGGACAGCAGCTGACGGGGCCTATGAGAACTTTGTCATTCAGGTGCAGGAGGCTGACAACCCAGAAGAAACCCGGAATATCACGGTCCCAGGCAGACTGCGCTTTATGAATGTTACAGGCCTCAAGGCCAACACACCTTATAACATCACACTTTATGGTGTGATTAACGACTACAGAACCAAACCCCTTTCTGTTGAAACGGCGACAGGTATCTTTTCGTCCAGTCTCATGACTCCCTTCCTTTGCAGACAGGGACATGAGCCAGAGCAATTGCAACTGCTTGACAAAGCTTGCTCACTCGATCTGCTTTGCATGGGGCACGCTGAACTCTTTAAGGCTTGGCTGAACATCTCTGGCATGGAAATGTCTCATGATCAGACTTTCCAATATGAGTATCAGCACCCCCAGGGAGCCATTCGCTTTCAGGAATGCTCTTTTTACCCCCCTCAGAATGGCTTGTTTTGTTCCCTTTATTTGCTTCTCTGCTGGTTGACACTAACTGCAAAACCCAACTGGCTGTTGTACATGCTCAGGAAAGCCCAGGTTGCCTTGTAAAAATTATAAAATCTGCTCTTTGTAGCCCAGATAATCAAAGCCCAAGAGCATGTCTGTGTTTTACCCTTCAGAAGCTATTTCCGAAATGCTGCGCCAGCTTCCTAATAGATCCAATCTCAAGTGTATAGTGTGTGTGTCCGACCCAAGGACAGACACCTTCTATATGTTCTCATATAGAAAAGAACGCAAGTGAGTTTCTTCCAAGCATGGTATCATATATAGAGCCACATAAGGTTGTTAAACAATCGGACCGTTCTGAAAAATTTACAATGCAAGACCAAATTCAACCAAAGTACTCTGGATAAAACCGACCTGAAAGAAGGAGGGTAAGCCCCACATTATCAAAAGCTTGCATGAAACTAATCAAGAGCTACAGAAATAATTTTCTGGCTGATCTTGTGAAACACTGCATTTTGGATAAAGGATTGCTCATCACAAGTTTCTACTGTGAGAAGCAAATATAAACATATGTCTGCCCTGTATGGCTCACTGACTCGTCCAAGTGTTACGATCATTATAACAAACAGGGTATGAATTAATTGGCAATAGAGGGGCACCAGTGATGGAACTATTTCTTGTAGACAATATCTGCTGCCTCTGGGCTTCCTTACAGACCTTTGCAACCTCCCAACCTCCCGAAATTGTGGGACAGCCAAAAGTTTGCTGCTCATATTTACTTTTCCCAAGCACATATTACTCAGCACAGAAGGAGATAAAAGTACATGTAAGAACTAAACAAAACAAAAACATTATACACAGTAAAGCTTGCTTGTTTCAATAGTGCTTTAAGCAGCTTGGCTTAAGTAGAAATGTGTGTGGCACAAGGCACTCGCCTTGGGCTGTGTCCTGCTGCAGTCTGGAAGTCCTTTGCTTTGAAAGCCTTGAGTATGAGCTGGTAGCAGATTGCCCATTGAAAATAGACAAATGTGGCTAGACAAGGGAAGCTGTAGAAGCACAAACAAGAAAACAGACATCATGGGTGTCCTGCCTAAATATGCAATGTTCTCTCCTTTTATTAACTTAGTGAAAACACCAGAAGATGCCCTGCTGAGGTTTTCCCTTCCCTTTCTGGGTCATACTCAGCATCCGGCTTTTCAAAATTTTCCTTTCTGGGGAATTGCAATTGTCAGAATTTTCTGAGCCTTCCTGTAGCATGTCAGGGATGCCTACGGAGAGGAAGAAACCCCAAGGCAGCTATCACTGCTTTGCATTTTGGCTCCAGCTCCCAAATTACATGCCAGCTTTCATAGGCATAAGCTGAAAGGGAAAGTAGAAGAACTAAAACAAAACACCATCTTTTCCTCTGGATACAGTAATGGCTCTAGTTTTAGCTTCTCCTAAAACTGGAAGCTGACTTGTCCAAATGCCCTGGGGCTTTTGGAAATGTTCTTTTGCAACTGCTTTCATGCTCAGACCTCAAAGACACATGGCTGCAAAGGGAAATAGCTATAGCTTTAAACCTTCCTTTTTTCTTTTTTTTTTTTCTTTTTTTGGATTTTGAGATGCTTTCATTTGATTTCTTCTCCTAAAACCTGTTTGCCTGTAGCAAGCTTCTATTTAAACCCTTTTCTCCAAGGGCAGCATGGAGTGCTGTCAGCATGTGCAGAGCGAAGCACAGCATTTCTAGCAGGAGAAGGCACGGGGCTGTCCCCTTCTGACCAGTGTTGTTTTCCTCCTCAGGGGTGCACCCAGAAGTTGGTGAGCTAACCGTTTCCAACATTACTCCTGAAAGCTTCAACCTTTCTTGGACAACCACCAATGGGGACTTCGACGTCTTTACTATTGAAATTATTGATTCTAACAGGTTGCTGGAGCCCATGGAGTTCAACGTCTCAGGCAATTCAAGAACAGCTCATATCTCGGGGCTTTCCCCCAGCACTGATTTTATAGTCTACCTCTATGGGATCTCTAATGGTTTCCGCACACAGGCAATAAGCTCTGCAGCTACAACAGGTACATAAAACCTACCTCAATGCTAATTCTGCTTTCTTCTAACTCTTCGTTGCAGGTTGTGCCCATTTCCTTGCCCCCAGCTACCCTACCAATCTACCCACTGCCAAATTCTCTACCTCACCAAGGTGTTTGACACCTTCTAAGGAAGACCTGCCGCAGACATTTTGAACTGTGGATGTTATTCCATTATCCCATCCAGCAAAGGCAATCAATCACAGTATGGTGTGATTTCATTCACATAATAATATGTTTGCTCTTGTTCAAACATTAGGGTAGGGACAACTTCTGATGTTAATGAGGATCAAAACAAATTTCCCAGGAAGCAAGTGGGAGATGATTCGTTATGTTATTTTTGCAGTATACATTTGTCAGGCAGAATAGAAGACACACTCCTTCTCTCAGATAAACCAATTTCTAGATACAGTTTTTATCCTGATTCTCTAAATGGGTTTCAGGCACATTTCAGTCTGTGTCAGCAGACTCCTACAAGGCTGATACATTTATTAATTCAGATTATGTTGGATGAGAGATTGAAAGAGAGCATTTACTTGATGTTGGTAAATTAAATAGGTAGGCATTTAGCTGTTGGCACATTGCACATCCTGAGGTTTTACAGTTGACAGTTTTTCCAGAAAATACTCTCAAAGAAAGGGAAGTGTTGAATGTGCTGTAGCTAATTACAGTGTGAAAGTGGAAGGAGAGGACTAGGTTACAGAAGCAGAAGGCGTATTCTCATAGCAGGCAGATAATAGCTCATGTTTTGATAATTTAATATTACTAAAAATTTTTTTCTGCTGACATGATCTTAGGAAAAGTAACAGCAATTTGTCATAGCAATAGATTAAGGTAGTCGGTGATGTTGAGCTTAATATCAAACATCAGTGATCAAGATAACATAGAACTGCATTTTCTAGCATCAGCAGATTGTAAATATCCTCACTGAGTCATAGGTAGTGTGGGCAGGGTGAGCACAGGGGCTGTGGTGTGGAAAACATCAAGAAATATAAGGCTAGTTGGTCTTTGTGACCTGTGGGTGAATTCAAACTTTTATTTTATTTTGTTGCTTTGGGTTTTAATAATTGCAACGCATTTCCATTTGTTTTTCTTCCCATAGTAGAGGAACCTCTCCTTAGCAAACTCACTGTATCAAATGCTACCTCAGACACCATGTTGCTCACGTGGGAGGCGCAGGACAATGCCTTTGACCATTTTATTCTAGAAGTCAGAAACTCTGACTTCCCTTTGGACTCCCTGGTGCAAACAGTGCCAGGGGCCTCACGGCACTACGTAGTCACCAGCCTCAAAGCTGCCACTAATTACACTATCCAACTCCATGGTGTAATTGATGGGCAAGGTGGTCAGACCTTGACAGAACTGGCAACCACAGGTATTTCATTGTTTCACCTTCTAGGTTTGCTCTTTTCTCTTCTTTCTTTTTCTGTCCACCGAACTGCTCTAAAACGTGGCTCCAACTCATCATTGTTCCTTTGGTAAATTATAGGAAGATCACCGTGAGGGGAGGCCAAAGTAAAATGAACTTGTGAGCACTTGGAAAAAGAGATATCTGAGACAATGGAAAAGGCTGAAAAAGTGCCCCCAACATTAAGGGAACCAGTAGTAAACCATGATTGGTTTCATTATATATACACTTATCTGCAAGTACTGTGTATATATAAATGACATGCTCCAGATGGCTGATGTTTTTCACAGAATATCTTTGCACTTGATCTGAATAATGTTTCCATTTGTCCCATCCTCACTTGCTTTGTTGTTGGTGGGAGGCCTTTGTATCTTTGTCAGACCAGAGAGGCACCTGCATGTTGTTTTGGTTCTTTCTTCTTAAAACCAAATGTCTTCCAAGACATTTGCATCTCTTACATGAGTTTTATACAGCATGCTAAATGACCAGCCAAGATTGCATGGAGTGGTCTGGTCACCTTGTGCTGGTTCTGGTGTTCCTCCTCTGCTGGGCATTTTTACATGTTCCCAGCAGAGAGCTGGGCTCAAACAAGAAGCACACCCTTTCTTGATGATCAGCCCACCACTCTGTCACTTGCCTTGCTATCTTTGAGTCTTTAAAACCTGTCTGGTTTCACTGGATGTCAGAGCTTTTCCTTTGGTGATGGTGATTCCAGGATGGCAGGAGCTCTTTAAGACTCACCGGAAAAGAAAATTTCCACTCGTTTTGCATGTAGTATTCTTTGGAGTTTGGTTGTCGTGATGTGAGCCTGCCTGACTGGATGCAAATGGCATGTGAAGGAATGTGGCCATTTCAGAATCAGACTGGAAAGGATTGGTTTGTCAGCTCTGAGCTGCATGCAGGGCTGATGGCTCCATGCTCGGTTTCACTGGGTTCTCCTCCCAAGCCTGTTTGCATTGTGGATATTTTCTCATCTCCTCCCCTGTCTTCAGAAGTATTGTGCTTACATGGTGAATTCATCACTGTTGGCCATGAGGGCGTTGATGGCCACTGGCTGGCAGCATGACAGCAGCATGTGTCCTTAATCGGGGCCACTTGGAATCACCTCTTCCAAGATTTTTCCAGAGAAGGATGTGGAGTGTTATCTAAAAGTCTTGCCACTGGGGACGGTGGGTAAAAGTTGGAACATCTTGCAGCAGTTCATGTTTTAGTTTAAAAAAGGAATCTGTTCTTACACTGTTCTCTTGGTCAGTGTGACACGTCCTTCTTGCTTTTCTCTCGACATTTATCACTTACACAGTTATTCTCCTGTATCTCACAGGCTGCATTTCCCAAGGTGTTCTTGGTTTATACTCAATTGGCAAGAGAAAAAAAATAGAAATTCAGCCCTGAGAGCAGACACAGGATTCTTTGACCACGTGACTGCAGGGTCACGTTTGTGGTCTTTCTGTGCTCTCATGAATCCTTGATGATTTTATGCTAAATGGAGCAGCTTACAACAGGAATGGTGGGGAGCTCTCCCCCTTCTATAGCCTGAAGGCCAAGTTTCTCCACTAGCAGGGGAGAGATGTGATTTTAAATTTCCTTTGGCAGAAAAGGAAAGTCTTTGCTTTCTCAAGAAAAGCCCTTACCATTGAATGGTCAGAAAGAGGGAGAGCTACAGCAGTGTTCTCTTGGTTTTGTGTTTTTTGTTTGCTTGTTTGTTTTGTCCAGTCCATTAGATATTCCCTGATTATGCCTAATCAGGGGATGAGGAACACCTTAGCTGTGGAATCCAGGGAGGTTTTGGCCTGAGATTAGTGCTGAAATGATCACTACCAGGACTAAAACCCTGATAAGCTTCAGGGTTCTGTATCTACATTGCCAGGCAACAGGAACACTAAGAAGAAGCTGAAATGGGATTTCAAGGATGTCTGGTTTGGACTCACCTAACTCCTGCCTGAATCCTATTTCATCTATTTTGGAATTGCTGTGGGTCCAGGTATTTCCCTTATATTTCTAGTGCTGAGTTACTGCAGTTCCCATGGTTTTACCATGGGGGTGTATGCTGTTGGTACAAATCAGGCCCACATTTCAATAGGAAAATTGAGCGTATTTAAGAAAAGTGAATGGAAAAAAAAAAGTCAGCACTAATTTCATTGGCTTCTTTCCAAAACCTTACAAAATAGCTGTTATGGTGCTCCTCTTTAACCACTGCAAAACAAGGCTAAAAGCTTCCGCTTTGGCTTTAAGAATCGATAACCCCCCTGTGGCTAATTCCCTCACCCTATTAAGTAATGCTCTCTCTTCACCTGTGTTCCTTTCTCCCTCAGAGGCTGAGCCACAGCTGGGCACGCTCACACTCACAAATGTTACCCCTGACAGCTTCAACCTCTCGTGGACCACAAGAGATGGGCCTTTTGCCAAGTTTGTTATACACATTAGAGATTCCTATGCAACACACGAGCCCCAGGAGCTTACGGTGTCAGGAGGTGCTCGCAGCGCTCACATCTCAGGCCTGCTAGATTACACTGGCTATGACATTAACATTAAGGGCACTACCGATGCAGGTGTTCACACAGAGCCCCTCACTGCTTTTGTCATGACAGGTACCTGCTTAAAGGTTTGGGGTATATTTATCAGTTTATAAAAATATATATTCCAGCATGGATAAAAGAACAGACTCTCTGCAGCACTGAATATCTTGTGCAGCAACAATGCTTTCGTTTGCAAGCTTCGTACAGGAATGGGTCACAGCAGGCATGTTGGCCTTAAAAAATTGTCCAGGAGGAATAGTAGTTTAGAGTCAAGAGCCCTCTAGAGTCTTTCTCCTATGTGTAATAATCTTCTTCAAATCCTGAAGTTTAAGGGAGAAATTTGTCAGTAGCTCCATCTGAGGGAGAGGACTGGATATTAAAATACCTTCTGTTTTGTGGTGTTCCCTCTACATAACTGTTACGTCTGAATAATTTGGCCAGATTTTAACTGGGATTAATTGAACATCACATGCCTAAATCATAAAATAAATACCACGGAGTTCACATTCTATGTACTATGTGGCCAGTATGCACTGCTAGAGATTGTCACATAGACATATGGGAAGCCTAAATAGGATTAAGCAGAAATTGAGGCCTTTTCTTTTTCCCCCTCACTTCATTAATGCACAGTGGGAGAACTAGTCACAGTAGCAGCATCCCTCAGCATCTGGGCCAGCACTTTCTGTGAAAGGCAATGACCATGATCATTTCCCTGAGGGAAAATGGTTGCATTTTGCACCAACATTGATCTGCCACCTGATGACATGTAGTTAGAAGTGAGCAGGTGTTTGCTTTCAAAATTCCTGCTCTTTTGCTCAACCAGAGCACAAATGCTTCCTTCTTGAAAACAAACCGTAGACATCAGTATTTTCAGAGGAAGTTTCCCACAGCTAGGTAAAAAAGTGGCACTCTACAGAGCAGTAGGATGTGCCAACAGTTCTCATAAACCTTCTGGGTTTAGCACGTTGGTGTCACTCAACACCTATCCCAGGAAAATAATTTCAGCATTTGGGGCTCATTATTTGTTTACCAAACTGAAATGTGGATCTTTGGGAACTGGTACTTTCTTAAGTGAGTGGAATTTGAGTGATGGAAGATCTGATGAGTTAGATCCTGGGCCAACAAAACAAGGTTTGTCAAATAGTTTAGAGAAATTTTAGCAATGCCCAGGACCCTGGATGAAGGCCAGGGCTTAACAGAGCCAGTTGATCTTCCTATTTGACTTGTCAGATTTTGAGCGAGCAAAAAACTCTGAGAAACAATCTTGTGAAAATTTGGCCTTTTTTTCAGAGACATGGTGGGAAAGTTTTGAGAAGTTGGTTTACATGCTCTAAATACTGACAAGTGTCATGCTGATGTGAAAAAGAAAGCCCCCTCACTGGAATTTCTTTAAGTTGTCAACATGGCACACTAGCAGCTGCCTGTGAAGCTTTTTGGTCAGGCTATTGCTCTGTTCTGCAGTCATTTAGCCCCTGCCCTCTGCCAGTGCAAACTCTTGCTTCTCTCCTATCCCCCACAAAAAGCCATCTTGCAAGTATTTAGTACTTGCAAGGACTATGACCCTGGCTGATTCATGCCCTGCTTCTGGCAGTCCTTCTGGCACCGCTGACCCCTCCACCGTTAAAAAAAATAAAAAAGCTGGAGATATTCGTGTGAATTAGAGAGGAAAGAATGCAAAATATAGGAACTGTGAATGTCCAGGTTGAAAGTTGTCCCTAAAGCACCCGTGGTGGAGACAAGTGAAAGGAAACGAAAGCTTTATGTGTAGAATTTCTCAAACAGTTTTTGTTATAACTGCTTTCTAGTGCATGTGTAACAAAAGAAATATGCTTGCACATTGAGCTTTGAAGGAATTTCAAAGGAGCTTGTGAGATGAGGTGTTAAGACACCCTTGAGGAAAACGAAGAATTGAGCATCTAACTTTTGGAGGCTCCATTGAAAATCCTAATCCTGTGGTCTGGGCTATACACTTCAATTAAATCCATGTTTGGGGGAAAAAAAATGTGATTTATGTCTGTTGGAATCTGTGACACGTTCTAATTTGCAATGTTTTTTTGCTTCTTTTTTTTTTGTGTGTGTGTTTTTTGCACCTTCCCTTCTTTTAGAGGCCATGCCCCCACTGGAAAACCTAACTGTCTCTGATATTAACCCTTACGGGTTCACAGTGTCGTGGATGGCATCGGAGAATGCCTTTGACAACTTTCTTGTAGTCGTGGTGGATTCTGGCAAGCTGCTGGACCCACAGGAGTTCCTCCTTACGGGAGCCCAGCGGCAACTGAAGCTTAAAGGCCTTATTACTGGCATTGGCTATGAGGTTATGCTTTATGGTTTTGCCAAGGGGCACCAAACAAAGCCCCTAAGCACTGTGGCCATTACAGGTATTTTAATGTGAACGAATTGTTCTTTTCCACCCTATCTTTCTTGCTTTTCTTCTCACATGGAAGATGTTTTATGTGGTCCATTTGCAAAACAAACCTTGGCTTTTGCATCCTTTTTTTGCATCCTGGCTACACATAACTCCTTGTGATTGATAGGGTCACCAATGAAATTCCATTCCTTTTAACTTGATGTTTCCTTTTTGTCTTTGTGAGGGATCCTGTAGAGACGCATGACGTGGGTTGAGGGGTGAAAATTTCTGCTATGTTCATGCAGGTACTTCTAACTGGAGTCTTTCAAGACAACTAGCTGCATGTGGGAGCTCATCTTGTTAACAGCTGCTGGGCACGTCAGCATTCCCAAACTTGCCAACCGTCAGGATCTTCAGGAGGAAAGTCATACTGGTTTTCCTGCCTATGGCCTCATTTCTTTCACTCTGTCTGTGGGTTCCACACACAGACCATCGAGTGTGATCACTGCCAACTGTAAAGATGGCATTTCGCTCTCCACAAAACCTTAGCTCATGTTCTCAGCCTCATCATAGCTGCTGTTTTCCAGCAGCATTTGAATTTTCTTGAAAAGTCGTTGCAGACCAATTCTCTAGCCCTATAACCATCAAGTCTCATCTGCATGTTACTGATTATGCAGCAGAAAAGCTGGGGATTACCTGATTGAAGCTTCACAAAAAAATAAATAGGAATGTCTTCTTGTGGAAGATAGAATTGCATTAGAGATGCTGTAAGACAGTAACCACTCCAGCAGCATTTCTGTAGGTGGTGATGCTTGACCATACTGAGCTGAAGATGTGCTGTAGTTATTTAACGTCTTACAGCTCGTGGGATCCTCTTGAGTGGGTTCGTTTGCTAAAGACAGTAGGTCTTGCACTTGGGATTTAAGTATGCTAAGGAATATGAATTTTCATGATTCCCCATTGCTGCTTCAGCCTTTTTTTATTATTGAAGTGAAGGATTCATCTGATCAGAGGTATCACAGAGGCCCGAAATGCATGGAATAAGGGTTTTGCATGAAGGAAAAACTCTTTCAAGCAGCTTCTGTGATGTTCTCCTAACAGACAGAGACCTGACAGTATTACAGGCATGCCTGAAGATCTATAACAAAAGCCTGATTTTATCATACATGAAGTTTTCACATATGATGGGTAATGCAATGAAAAGCAAGGGACAAATGCACTTCGAACTTACTATTAGCATGTGTAATTTTGCATGGCAGAGGCAAATGGTGTATTTCCATGTAGTGGATTTGCTGTTGAAGACTGAAATGTTTGAATGCGCCCAAACACACTCACATACATCTTCAGTATTTGTAAAATGCTAATGTTCTTTTTTTTTTTTTTTTTTTTTCTTCACTAGCCAGCAGATTGTTTCCCTTTCTTTGAACTGTGGTTGGATTCTTGCAGTATGCTATATCCAGACCTCAGGCAGGTCACTAATGAACTGATTAACACAATCACTTTTTTTTTCCCCTACTGCTATTTTCTCCTTTTTTAGAAGCAGAACCCGAGGTCGACAACCTTCTGGTTTCAGATGCTACTCCAGACGGCTTCCGTCTGTCCTGGACTGCGGATGATGGGGTTTTCGACAGTTTTGTTCTAAGGATCAGGGATACCAAAAGGAAGTCTGATCCACTGGAACTAATAGTACCAGGCCATGAGCGCACCCACGATATAACAGGGCTGAAAGAGGGTACTGAGTATGAAATTGAGCTCTATGGAGTTAGCAGTGGACGGCGTTCCCAACCCATAAATTCAGTAGCAACCACAGGTATTGTCTTTGCAGTAGGAAAAGTATAATATGTTTGTGCCTGTTTGTTCTAACATTTCTCCTTTTCCTAGCCAATTTGAGCTGTTACCGAGGTCTTCGAACTGTCTCCTGCATGTCATTTATCTGAGTTTCTTTTTTCATGTAATGTAGTTATTTATAGTGAGGCATCTCAGATTCCCTAGCTTCATCAGTGTCTATTTAATATGGTTTACTTAATTACTTCCATGATCTGGAATTAGACAGCAGAGTCTAGCATTCGAAGTGCTGGCTTTAAGAGCTGAGAAATAATGACTATCAGCCTTTTTCGGTGATTTCATCAGACTAATTGTGTATCTCCTCAATAATTTACCTCCCTATAAAAGAGAGATGACAAAATGAATTTAACAGAGGTATTGAGAAGTTTATTTATGGCTTTATCAGCAAAGGACTAAGCACCATTAACTTAGACTGATTTTAACAGGAGCAACATGTGTTCAATAATTCAAAATAAACTAGCCATTCTTGCAAAATCAAAACTTTGAACTCCCCCAGCAGAAGTTGCTATATGTTGTCATTCTTGTGTGTCAAAAATCCTGGTGTAAATTAGCGTAGATAAAATCATCGTGAGGAAAAGATGCAGGGATGACTGCCAATTCATGGTATTTTGTTTAAAAATTCCAAGGCCCTGATTTTCAATTGCAGTATGCCAATTCCACGAAGTTGGAGTTCTTGCCTTTCATAGTCTCACAATGATGAAGAAGCCCTGTAAATGTAACTGCAAATGTCTAGTGTCCTGAAGCTAGCCTAAACTTCTGTTTATGAAAAATCTCCACCAGAACACAGCCTCGTTTTCTCAGTGTCAGGGAGAACAAGAGACTTTTTTGCTATTTATAACTGGAATATTTTTTCTTATATTGTTTTTCTATGAAAATATGCAGATACTAGTCATGTAAAAAGTTCTTGAGGTTTAGGTTGAATTCCTCAGATTAACTTAAACAAAAAATGGGTTCTTAATTTGAAGTATTTCATTTTGTCACTTTTGAAGGAAACTTTTCAAATTCTTTTCCATCAATATCATGATTCCATTTTGAAACATAGTTAAATCTTAAAAAAAAGTGAGGCAATGCTCTTTGACACAAATCCTCCATTTGAAAACATTTGGGCTTGCTGATCTGAAAACATAATAACTTCAGATCGACCTAATTCTGGGAGGAGGGGGACCAGAAGGAGACAATTAAGTTCAGCGTGTGAGGAAGCCACCAGAAATGTGTAAAAGAGGCATGTGCCCAGCTGTAGTAGCGTACTTCAGACAGCCCACAGAAAGGACCAACAATAACTCAGTATGAAACAACTTGTCCTCAAATAGCAAGGCCTCACAACTCACCTCAATATCTGTGGTGCCAGTTAGAAATGCACATTTCTGACCAGCTCCCCTGACTGCCGTCACATCCTCTGAATAAGCAACATGTGCGTATACACGCTCACCCAGGCCTTTACATGAAGCAGAACATGCATCCATCACAAGCCGCCTTTCTCCAGGCTCATGTGGGTTGTCTCCTAATGGAGAAGGATGTTTAAATTCAATTGCACTTGTTAGCAGCATGTTCTCATTTTCACTGACTTCCAGGATATTTATGGTAAACCACTAACAGCTATCATTTTCCTTGCGACTACATTCTTATTCAGTTCTTAAGGGAGATTTAGCACATGTCACCTAGTGGCACCAATAGCCCCAAAGATGTTTTTCAGCTATAAATAGTCCATGGATAATTGGTAGTAAAGTTGGAGCCACAAAAATCCAGCTAAATAACTCAGACTGCATGTTACACCGCATTGGGCAGCCAGGGCCACCAAGGCATCTAACTAGTTTCTTATTTAGGAATTGGTTATTTAGACAAACACATGTATATTTATAGCATTTCCAGTTTGCTGGCAAAGAAATGTTTGCTGCCTCTGAGTGGGTAGCTCAGACAGACTTGTACGCAGCCTTGCTTTATTCTAGCCTGCGTACAATATATGAGCAAGCTAGGCATAAATTAGAAAGTCTTGAGCTTTAGTAGAGGAAACGTTAAAATCACAGTAGGAACAAAGACAGCTAGCAAACAGACCAGCAAACCTAAACCAAACATTACCATAGAAATGAAGTCAGGAAAATAACCTATATTGAAACTCCTTCTCTGTATTTATCGCTCACAGTTCTCCCTTCTTCCCTACATGGGCACACAGCCTTCTATACACAAACACAGCCGCCAGGGATCAGATCTGCAGTTGGTATAAATGAGTGCAGTTGAAGATGTCTCGTTTGAGCATCACTGAGCAATCCTTTCTGAGGGTCTGACCTCTTATCCTCGTGTGCTAAACCATCCAGCTGCTGCGAGGAGGGAGAAGGAGGAAAAACCTCGCAGTGTTCACCATTAGGTGCCTTGTCCTCCTCTAGGGTTTCCTTCCTTTTCTCTTTTAAGAATTCAGCCAGGGGGTGATGCAGTGACAGCCACAGGCTTTGAAATGAGTAGGGAGCAGGGCAGGACCGGGATTTGTCAGGCTCTCTATGTAGCTTGTGTTGGTTCTGCAGCCGGTGGCTCAGCGTCCGGCTGATCTCCCTGGCTCCCATCACACCAGGGACATGGTGTGAAACTGCTGTGCATGGGAGCTGACGATGAAGTCCTGTCTTCCCCCACCCATCACCAATAGTTCTTCCTCTGCAACAGGTGACATTTACTCGTATGTACAAGTGAGCAGCAGTAATTCCTCCCTCCCCAACTGCTGCTGATAACGTTGTTAAAGATTATCCTGTTTGGGGTGATGATGGTACCCACTCTCTGCATTTGTCTGTCATTTTACTTTCATCAATTCTAGTGTGATAGAAAACATTCATCACAAAATCAGTGCAGTGCGAGGCAGCATTGTACAGACCAGCAGTGCCTAATCGAGTTGGCACCAGAAAGTTTGCCCACTGCTGCTCTCAGAGGAAGTCTGTGTCTCTTGGAAATTCATCTATATAATGTCTGTTGAAATGCAATTCAGCTGTCCGCAGGGGACTGCAATATGGCCGTGTGCCACTTAATATCCTTGGTAGGAATTGTGGGTCTCATGCTGCTACTTTCCCCTTCTTCTAATGATGTTTTGCCACGCTTTGATGGCATTTTTCATCTGAGAGGATCCCCAAACATTTCACATGCTCTTTTTACATGATAAATGTAGTCTGATGCTTCCTGTTGCTTGAAGAAAGACAGTGGCATACCTTATAGTCTGTTAATGAGGAAAGAACAACTTTTTAGGAAAAAACAAAGAACAAGTACTCAGGTATCATGGATGTTCCAACAACCTCACAGAAAGTTCTCAGTCTGTCGTAGAGGGATGAGGGGTGGTGCTGGAGGATGATGCTAATCATTTATATCTGTCCAACAGCTGTGCTGAGCCTTTTGTGAGTGACAAGACAGAAGCGCACAGGCCATTTTTGATTCCTGCTTAATTTTGGCTTTCAGGTAGCACAAGAAGATTGATTCATTTGCTCCTTTTTCATTTCCCTGTGCTCAAAGGAACCACTCTGTTACCTCTCTGGGACTTGTTCCAGGACCGATGCTTACTCTGATGGTCCCATATGCTTTGTCTACTATGTTTGCTCCCAGGAAATAAGTTGGGGTAGTGGGGATGTGGGACTCTCACATAGCCAAGGCTCTTTGTATACTGTTATATGTTACATGGCAGTTTTACCTGGTGCGGAAAACATGCATGATGCTTGTGCCTACAGAAGTGTGCACAGCAGAGTTCAGGAGGGATGGATTAGGTACTTTATTTTCTGGGCTAAGGCTGAAATTTGTAAGCGTGTCAAAATCGCAAATGCTGGTCCAAAGAGAGCTGTGCTCTCTGGAGTCATCACTAGCGCTTTTCATCAGTAACTGATGGCACCTACGCTGTAGAGCATGATCAGTGTGATCTTACCTTCTTTCTTTTTCACAGGTTTTCTTTATTCATGTTTGTTTCCTTCAGTCTGTAGTTAAACCAGTAGCAACTTTGTGTGCCATGCAGCATTACTAACACCGCCTTACTTTCTTCATTATCTTTAGTTCTTTATCTTTATTTCTTTGGCTTTTCCACGTGAGCAAAGCCCTCTAAGCCCAAAATGTCTTGTGAGCTCCAGAGAAATAATTTACATTTCTCTTGAGAGCTTTGAGAGCTCTGTTGTTTTTCTTTCATTGACTTTCACTTGATTTACTGCATTGCTGCTAGATCTTTGGGGACACACAGAACAAACAGCCCTCTCTGACTTCTTTCCCGCAGACACATTCTTTCCAAGCTATTTCAAGTGCAGTCACTTGTGGACTCCATTTGTCCCCCTTCCCCTGCCCACAGCCTGTTTCCACCACTCTTAATGTGGTTCATGTTTGGTATCTGTCCCCTTTCTGCTAATGCCCTACTATGTGTGGCTGTTTGTTCCTTTTAACAAATTCCAGGGTTGTTTTGGTTACAGTCAAAAAAGCAAACTGGAAGTGAGATGCTCAATGTAAACTTCGAAGGGGCAGGTCTTGACCATGTCCTTCCAGAAGCCCTTTCAATCCTTGTTATTCAGTAGCTTAAGTAAGCCTTAAAGTAGAATGTTTCAGATTGTGGTACATGTTGGTTCGCATCTTAAAATTGGGCCATTTTGGCAAAAATTGTTAAGCTTTGTTTGCAAAGCAAAACAACAGGGTCAACCTAATGAATCTGTCCCAGCTTGCTGATCTAATTTATATAGGCAAATGTAGTGCTCAGGTTTATAGAACATGAGGCTGGGTTGTATGACAAAGAGCTGCAGTGGAACTACAAGTGCCTTTCTTGTGATGGGTGTACCTAGGAAAAATCATGGTCTCAAATAGAGATTCCAAGAAGAAAACCCAACGTTCTTGTGTTAAGCTAACAGAAGTTACAGGCAGTCAGTGCTTGAGAGGATGGACACGATGCACTCAGGCAACTGAGTCCAGGTCTCTTTTAGACATCCTCTGGTAGAAGCTTTATGGTGAAGAAGAGGCATCTCCCCATTGCTAAGCGTTGCTGTTGCCATGTGTCACAGCTAGGGCTCTGAGACTCTGTGGAAACTGGGGTAGAAAAAATGATAAGTACAATGACTCTGGGTAGTAGCATAATATTCCTGTAAGTATTGCTCCATAATTTTCTGTAACACTGAAAAATCTCTGTTACTTTTGTGAACATGATTTGTCGATAGATGTCTAGGGTATTTTGAAGCTATGCACTGCTGTATTGTTACCGAAAAAGGAAAATTTAGACCAAGTAGGCTATGTGATAAAACCATTAACTGTTTGGTACTCCCTGCATTCTTGTTTTGTACAGAGTATTGGTAGCATCAGTTCTTGGGATACAGGAACAAATCACTGTTGCAGCACTAAGGACTGATAAACAAATTATTTACCTTTTCTTTCTATGTGGTGTGTTTGTCCTCTCTTCTCCACTGACAGTTGTTGGATCTCCCAAGGGAATCTCATTCTCTGACATCACAGAAAACTCTGCTACAGTCAGCTGGATAGCCCCGCGCACCCGCGTGGAGAGCTACAGGATCTCCTACGTCCCTGTCACAGGAGGTAAGTGTGGGGAGGGACAGGGAGGAAGATGGCAAAGAGGAGGGCAGAAAGGTTTTGTTGCACTGATATCCATCTCTCAGTGCATAGGAATCTTGTCCTATGGACAAGACCTGTGAGGGAGCTCACAGCTAGATGCTGGAATTGTTGTACCCCTGATCAGGCCACATTCACAGAAAGCTCTGCCTCCTAAGCAAGGATTTATTCCAAAACTGCCTTGTTATTTTGTAGGCACTTTATGAGCAAAAGATGGCCCTCAGAAATAACAATCGTAATCCATGGTTGTAATGCTTTTCAAAGGTAGTGATTTTTCTTAGCGCTCCCCAGTGTTATTTCATTCCATCTATTATGTCTCTGTTTTAGTGTTCATCTTAAAAAACTTCCTAAACTTAAGCAAATTTTTAGCATAACTTAGGGACATCTCTGAAAGGAAGCAACTAAAAAGCAAACACTACAGACACCAGAACCATAAAGAAATGCTGTTGAATAAGACAGGTAAAGATACAGGCCTCTGGATAATGTAGTATGTAAGCACACATGCAGCTTTAAATACATAATGATACCACAAAAGAAATCTACAGAGAAATCTACAGTCATAAAATTAGGCACTTGCCTAAGTGTTTTGCTGGAATAAACCCAGAATTTGAAATAGGCATCTGTCCTAAATCTTCACAACTTAAAATGATATAAGATATATCTTTATATGAAAGGAGATGGGTGAAAGAGAAAGTTTATCTCTGTTCATCCCCTACAAGAAACAAAGCAGATCTAAACTAGCAAGTCCTGTCCTCACAGGTGTAAGAACTTGTATGTAGACAGTACTGTGTTTTCAGAATAAATTATGTTACTTTTCTAAACAGAATTATTGTTTTTTTTCTTACTGTTGACATTCCACTAGTTAAAAACAGAAACCAGTATCTTAGATTCAGGTGTCATGGCCACAATATGGCCTTTATATAATAAATATAAATAATATTTGGCCTAACATATGGCCTTTTCCCAAGGCTACCCCTTGACATCAGTGGTTGTAATTTACTGGTGAAAAATTCACCTTGCTCTGTACAAACGTATACATCCATGTTGATCACAGTGTGTTTAACTTGAAACACATCCTTCAAGCATTTACTGGAGAATTGCCATTAATCTCTTGGCACTTGTGTTCATCCTAGGTACTCCCAATGTTGTTACGGTAGATGGAAGCAAGACAAGGACCAAGTTGGTGAAGTTAGTCCCAGGTGTAGATTATAATGTTAATATCATCTCTGTGAAAGGCTTTGAAGAAAGTGAACCCATCTCTGGAATTCTGAAAACAGGTAATACATAAAGAAGAAATAGCAGGTTTTCAAATACATTGTCTGTGCCATAGGAGAGACTCAAGAAATGGAGCTGAAGACCCACTGAGATCCCAATTCTGCCATCCACACAAACTGTAGGACTTTTTTCTTATCCACTCTCCCTTTGTGTCTGTATTTAAGATGAGTGGAGACCTTGTAAGTTTGATCAGGCTTCCATTCTGCTAAAGCTGAACTAACTTTCTATATGACAGAGACACTTCATGTGTTCACAGTCCTAATACATCAGAAAACAACAGAAGTTTAATTAATCCTATTTTGCAGATGTGGGAAAACAGAACAGCTGAGCAGTTCAGCCCAGCTTGTTGTGTGCTCTCCATATCTCTCAAGTTCCAGACTGTGTCCTAAGCACAAAAACTCTCACTTCTTCAATCTATCTTTAAATATCCCTATGGAAAATAAGGTTCCACTATGGTCCTGTTGTTGCCGCCTTGAAGTCTTGTTCATTCATTCTTTTTTGGAGTCTGACAAATGAGAACTGTGGCAAGGACAAGATGATGCATATTGGATAGTAAGGTGAAATTTATAGCCAATTTATAGCCTATTCTAGCTGTACTGGGGGCAGGCATCTCTCCCGGTGCAGGAGCATAAAACTAGGTGCAAAACAAAGTCCCATGACGAAGCAAGGCAGGATGTTTGGGGAATTTGGATGGTTAGCTCGCTGTTTGGTTTATTTTTAAACATGGAGGGCAAGCTGGTGGAAGGTCACAGTGGCTATCAATTGCTGTCACGATGGTTATTTTTCCCAAGCTCTGTCTCATGACTTTGCTCCAAAAAGCAGTCCAGACCTGAGGGTGTTGAGAGAAATATGTCAGCTCTGTCAAAGCTGCTAAGATTGATATCAAGACTGATCTGAGAATGTAGTTAGTTACATCTGTTCCCAGCATTTAATCTTTTCATGCATTGACCTCCCTTTCCAGTGGATGCATTTGGTGTCTGTTAATAGGCACTGATGTCTCTGCTGCAGAGCTGCACTGTTCCAAAAGGAATCATAAAAGCTTCTGCATCAAGCAGAAATGTTTGCACGTTTAATATCATATAGTTACAACACAGAATTTCACAGAGCCGAGAGTATTTGTCAAATCCTTTCATCCTGCTATCCTCTTTCTTTCAGCTCTGGACAGCCCATCAGGACTGGTGGTGGTGAACATTACAGACTCGGAGGCTCTGGCAACCTGGCAGCCAGCAATTGCTGCTGTGGATAACTATGTTGTCTCCTATGCTTCTGAGGATGGTAAGAAGAGTTAGTGACAGGTCAGGGAGCTGATGGTGTTACAGCTCTCAAGAGTTGCTCAGAAATGGATGCAGCAATGTGGTTCTAGGAGGATAGGCCCAAGGGGGAAGGGGAGCAGGGCTGTTACTTGATGGAGAAGCCTTGCTTGAAGCGTTTCAAATAACATAATTTTAATTATGCATTCCTAATTCAGCCATGAACAAAGGTAACCAATATTCTTGAAAAGAAAACATGGTGTTATAATTCATATGAACACTAGAGAGTGCTAATACTTTTAGAGAAAGGTTTTTTCTGTTAATTCAGATTTAGTGGAGGTGTAAGCAGAGAGACAAGCTCTGAGTTTTCACTGTTTTGCACTTGGCTCCCAGCTGGTAACAAAATGATCACTGAGTGGAGCGTGGAGTTGAGCACATAATGACATGTCTGAATAATACTGTGTTCTCTTCTGTGTTTTTTGTTTTTTTTTTTTCCTAGAGCCAGAAGTTACTCAGATGGTATCAGGAAACACGGTGGAGTATGACCTGAATGGCCTTCGACCTGCAACTGAGTATACACTGAGCGTCCATGCAGTGAAGGACACACAAAAAAGCGAGACCCTCTCCACGCAGTTCACTACAGGTGCTGTCTCCCACCTCACTGCAGGGAGAGGGGGAGGGCTGCCATCTCTCCCAGTCGTACCAGGCCTGCTTTTCTCTACTACCATAAAGTCAACCAGCACGTCGATAATTTTTTTTACTAGAAACCTGAATTTTGATAGCGTTTTCAGAAGATTTTCCTTGATATAAAGCTGGTGTGGCTGGCCCAGGAGGTGGTTTTCTGTCACCAATTCTACAGATTCTCACAATAGCAGTAGCTGCATCTTTGGGGGCTAATGTTGGGGTACCAGTGCTGAATGTATCCAGTTGGTTTCATCCTTATGACTCATGAACATCAATGAAATCATACACTTTCTCGTTTTCCTGAGCATAGAAAGTTACTTGACTTGTCCCAGGGAGTTTACTAGAAAGCCAAGAGCAAAGTCAGTTATAATTATGGTGAAGGGAGTCTATAGCAAGATCAACTGTGAAAGGTTTACCTGTTCAAAAGAGGCATCATTGGAACCAATTTTTTTTCCTGGGAATATGGAAATACTGATCTGTCTTCTTGTGTGAAATATTGAAAGGCACAGTTTTGTTACAAAAGACATTCCAATGCAGCTGTTTATAAACTAACATACCTGAGACAAGCCAATTTTTAACTTAAAAAAAGTAAATATCTGTATTTTAAAACTTCCAAAAGGGAAAGTGTTTTTAAATCACAAAATTTAAGGTGAAATTTTTTTAATTTCAAATTTCTGCAGAGGGAAAGCTTGTTTTCCTGGCCTGTTTTAATACCCTGCTCATAAAGCAGCCTCTGTACTAAGCTCTGTATCAATGTGATTGCAATTGGTCTACTCTCTCCTTCAGGAATGGATGCTCCAAGAGATTTAAGTGCCACTGAGGTTCAGTCAGAAACAGCTGTGATAACTTGGAGGCCTCCACGTGCTCCTGTCACTGGTTATCTCCTGATCTACGAGTCTGTTGATGGCAAAGTCAAGGTATAGCACTTACATCCAAACCAGAAGGTCTGTGCCTCAGTACTAGGCAGTAGAGATGCTCAAAAGTGCCCAGCACTGGGACATAAGCACGTGCCTTAAGTTAAACATGGTAAAATACTATGTACATTTTACAGTGCTAGCTTGAACATGAATGGATTTAAAACCTGCTTAAGTACTTTCTTAAATTATATCCTGAAACAGAAGCTCATTTGCAGCCTGAATTTTGACAGTCATCTCTCAGCAATAAGGATAAAGGCACATGCAACTGTTTTCTCTTATTCGAAACCTGTGTCATGGAGTAAACTCACAACCCCATAGAATGGGATTGCCTTTTCTTAACCCAGGAGAATCCAGCCTTGTGTGAGTGAGGTGCCTAAGGCCTTTGGAAATGCCTCTTGCTCTCTAATAATTTTATTTTGTTCCTACATGGCTGGTTTAAACTAGATGCTTAAACCTGTATGAAGTGATTCCCAGCAAAAATGACAGATGACTTTGAATGGCCAGCCTGGGATGTCAGAAAGGGTTCCGATTTTCAGGAAAGCAGATTACCTGAGCACACTAAAAATCAGTCCTTTATAGTTACAAAGAAAAAACTTTTGAGGTCTAGAGGCTGATATTTCCAGGCTTGTCCTAAAGGGTGTTCCTGCCTAATTTTTTATGAGTTTCACAGAGACATGTATACAATATGAATACATTCAAGGCATGTAAACGTTTATACTGACCTGTTCTTAAACCACACAACTTACACATTATGACATTTAACATTCATTTCCAGGCAGCTTTTCTAAATAATGTTAGCATGACGACAATCTTTGAGAAATACAAGTTTTGTATTAAATAATTTAAATGGTTAAAATATCATGATAATTACCACAAATAATCTGACAAACTAAAATATGTTGCAAGTCCACTTTTAATTTTCTCACTGAGGTTTCCCTGTATTATTTATCCCATAGGAAGTCATCCTAGACCCTGAGACAACTTCCTACACCCTGGCAGAGCTGAGTCCATCTACCCAGTACACGGTAAAACTCCAGGCACTGAACAGACCCCTGAAGAGCAGAACAATCCAGACTATTTTCACCACAAGTAAGGACGTTAGAGTGTGTAAGCAGCTGAAAGTGCAAAAGTCCCTGTTCTCCCTAAGTCCTAGTGCCATCTGCTTCCCCCAGACTGTCAGGTTGAAATTAATTTCTTTATATACATCCACATCATCTCTACAGTCCTCTTTCTGATGAAACATCCTGCCTTTCCCATGTAAAATGCTAAAAGGGACATTACTTTTTAAAATCCAGACAGATACCCTGATTTATCTCTGTATTGATGTGCAGCAATCTGTTAAAACAAATCCGCATTTTAGGTTGAAATGAGGCAAAACACATGCACAGACATAAAAATCAGTTCAGCAGTCCTCAGAGCAGAATTTCTGGACAGGTTTTTTTCTCCTCTCTCTGAGATTAATTTTCACATGGTGATGCTGGCATGTCAGTTCCAACTCTAAAGGGACAGCTCTCCAGCAAGCCGAGTGCCAGAATAGATTGCGTTCTCTGAAGGTCACTTCATAGTTGACATATCTGGCAGTCACTGGTCTCATGGACACGTCTTTTGATGGCAAGGAAAATAAAATGTTGCTCAGTATTAACTGTGAAAGCCTTGCTTGTCATTTGTCTCACTTTTCACGGCTTCTAGCCTTTCAGACCCAGCAGGCCCTTCGGCTGGTTCCATTGCTCCTTCCACCCTTACACCAACTTCAGCCCAAGGACTCACAAAAGTGCTCATAAAAGTCACATTGCCCTGAGTCTGCTCACAGTCAGCCCTTGTGTAAAGCAGGGTGAATACCACCAACAGGCTGGGATCTGCAACCAAAAATAGGATTAAATCTGCATGTATTTAAGTGACATTTGGCAAATTGACCATAAACAGGGACTGAATGAGGTTCCTTGCCCCAAGCAAATGCAGCATCAGCCTTGTCCAGACAGATGCTGGAGTCTGGGCTTAACATTAAACGTATGCAGGCATCCTGTTAGTTTCAGTGAGAGATAAACACTGAAGGAGAGAGGGAAACACTCCCTGCAGAGAGCTGCTTCTCCCCACATCCCAAAGCTGTTGCTAATTCTCTGTAGCCAAGGCACAAACAGTGAAATGCAGCACACTGGAAGGGGAGCAGCCACTCTGTGAGAAGCAACTGCTAAAACCTCTCTGATAGACATACCAAGAACATCACTTAATTAATTAGACCATTGGCTACAAAAGTTAATGGCCAAAGTGGATTTAAAAAGAAATAAAAGTTTTTTGCAGTTAGAAATTGCCCTGGCTGTGACAATACTATTAATTATCAGAAAGAAATGCTTGATGACATTTCCTTGTAGTTTCAAGCTTTGTTGTTGCTTTTGTTTTTTAAAAGGTTGGTCTTATAGTATTTAATATTGTATTTGCTAGCAAAACAAAGCCCAATTTATTTATTTTTGGTTGTAGTTCTGCTTTTCCATTTCCACCTTCCTTCTCTGTTACATAATCAAAGATGGGTAGATTTGATTTTACCCAAAAGGTGCTGTAAACACAGGGCATGCCATTCAAATATTTAGCTGGCAGATATATTCCCATCATAGCAGGAAGTACTTATTTGGCCTTCACAAATCTTCCAGAAGTGTAGACAGATGTGTAAAAGCTTACTCAAAAGAAAAATGTACGTCATCTGGTGTTTAACTGTAAATTTTTTGTGTGTAGCCTAGCAATTACAAGCCAGTTCCTGGGCTCTGTACCTGGCCATGCCATTGACCCACCACAGATTTTCATGAGTCATTTAAGTTCAGCAGGTTCGTTGTAATTGCTGATTTCTTAAGGACTGTTTTGTCTTTTCTCTTTCATGCAGCTGGTCTTCTCTATCCTTACCCTAAAGACTGCTCACAGGCTCTCCTGAATGGAGAAGTCGTCTCTGGGCTCTACACAATTTATCTGAATGGGGACAGGACCCAGCCTCTGCAAGTCTTCTGTGACATGGCCGAAGATGGGGGCGGATGGATTGTGAGTAAGGGGGAGGGAGCCCGTGCCACCCTCGCATTCATCTACCTATGCCAAGAGCAGGAGTAGCAGATCCCATCCCTGTGTTCCTACAGTGTCACTCACAGAGCTCTATTATCAGAATAGAGCTGACTTGTCTATAAATTTGGCAATTTTTTTCACAGATAGGACACCTAGGTGCCTAGGAGTGAGGTTGTTAGCTCTCTGTAGCTGGAGGAGGGACAGATGTCTCCAGGTCAGCACTTAGAAAGGCATGAATTGCTGCCCCAAAACCATGATCTTTCTCTTCACTGGATGGACGGGTAGCTGAAATGACCATCTTAAATACCTTTTTAATAGTTAGGTGAGACAAGGGTGGACTCACACAATTTAGATGGGAGAGTGAATGACATTAAAGCAGAGGTGCCCTCTTTACAGTGGGGGGAACCAGGTCAGAGAAAGCATTTGTTCAGCAGCCACACGACATGGTGGCTGGCCAGGATTCCCAGGCTGTTACAGAGGCTGCATCCCACCCGGACAACAAATGAATGGCAGCAAAAATGCCAGCTGTCTGTGCTGGCATCCTCAAATATGAACATGACAGAGGGATCCAGGGCAGAGAAAGGAAGAAGGAACTGGAGAAATCCATGGGTAGAAGACGGGGATGTAGAAAGGCTTGGCTGAAAAATACAGAGCTGTGTGTGGCCATTAAAAAAGCAGAGAATAGAAAATAAAAGACCACATCACACGGGAGATCCTGGGAACACAGTAGAGAAGACTTACCTAAAAAATACAAAGAAGGTTAACCTGACTTGGAACAATTGCAGTGAGACTGCTGCTTTGAGTGATAGGGGCAGGGGAGCAGTGATGCCAAGCTCTGCATTTGTAAAAGCCACGTTGCTGGTGTCCCTTCTGTCAAAGGCAATTTGACAATAACATTTGCATGCTGTGGTTGTAGGTATTCCTGAGGCGCCAAAATGGAAAGGAAGATTTCTACAAGAACTGGAAGAGTTATGTGGCTGGCTTTGGAGATCCTAAGGATGAATTCTGGATAGGTAAGTGCCAAGAATTTATCTTATTTTTAAAAGAAAGCACAAACAGAGCCCAAAAGTCTAGGAGATGCTTGGAAGCCTCCATTCAGCTGGCAAGAGTATTTGTAAAGGAGGACATCGTCCAGGCAAAGGAGACTCAGCACAGCATGCTTCAGGGCAGACAGATTGCCAGGTCCAACCCTTCAGTTGCAGTTCATAAATGGCACACTTGGGTCACTGAATGTACCAAACCAATGCCCAGTGGTACTCTGTAAGAAGTCAGAAAGTAACCTGAGAAGCAACTGCAAACCTTGCTGTACTCCTAGGGCGTTCCCAACAAGAGCACATGACCCAACAAAGTAAAGTGGGGTAAGTAGAAGTAAAAAGCAAATGTTCAAAGATTGCACTACATTTTATTTGCTCACAAATGAAAGATAATCACACAGCACCAGCTTTGACTACATCTCCCAAAGGGCTTCATGCTGCTGTGATTCGAAGGGCTGAGAAGGTCTCTAAATCTGCCTGTTTCTCTTTGGTTTTGCACCAACATTACCATAAAGCTGAAATAGCTCACCTTCCTAACCAGTGTTGATGTCCTGGTGTATCTATACAGGCCAGTTAAACACCCTTTATAAGACAAATGTATCATTCATGTATTCCCACAGGTCTTGAGAACCTCCACAAAATCACTTCTCAGGGCCAGTATGAACTGCGTGTGGATCTGCGAGACAGAGGCGAGACAGCTTACGCTGTGTACGACAAGTTCAGCGTCGGGGACTCGAAGACCCGGTACCGGCTAAGAGTGGATGGCTACAGCGGCACAGCAGGTAAGCTGGAGTATTTTTTGCTTCTGTTCTTCAATTTCCTCCCAGTTGGCTCAAGCTACCAGTGTGTGAATGTTGCAGATGAGCATCACAGCAGGTACCTCTTTCTTGTATGTCAGGCATTTGAAAATATGAAAATAAAAATATCTTTTATGTTTCCATTCTAAACCCTCCAGTCATTTAGGTGCCACTTTTTATGGCATACTTATGACAGAATATAAACAAGTATATTAAACAGCCACATATCTCACTTGGTCAATGCTTGACTGTCATTTATACAGCTAATAATAACTTGGCATAGTCTCATCTCGTCAGTGGAATATGCAGCCAAGTACTGCTATTACATGGTTTCTAATTTTGCTGAACAAATTATCTGCCTTTTGTCATACTGGGGTAATGCTTGCAGCCCTTACTGGGTCCTCTTCAGTGCTTCAGAGGACTAAGAGAGAAATCCAGCTCCAGAGAGTGTCTTAAAGGGAAATACTGCTGTAAAGTGCAAAAACCAGACCACAAAGATGCGTGCGGACTCTGTTCTGTGACCTTGACATGAACTTTCTGCACAGCTGATAAGGAAGTGGACAAAGGTTGATAAGCAGCAGTAGAATTAATGTCTGCTTAGGGCAAACACACTGATGCAGAGCAGTATCAGCTGCTACAGAGATTAGGATTCAGTCCTACTGCTTCCTCTTTGTCAGTGCTTAGGGCTAAGGTTAACGGTTACAGTAACACAGATCCTATGGCACGTACGCACTGAAGGCTGCTCCCACTGTACCCATCCATAAACCAGTACCCAGGCCTTGGGAGTGGGAAGTCAGCGGCAGGCAGACATTTCTCCTTCTGTGTTTCGGGCTAATGAAGATGGGTGTCTTAATTGCATGGACCAGCTAAGTGTGGAGACACCTTTGGTTTTGGCCCACACTTTATGGAGGTCCATTTGGGCTCAGTCTGTTCACACTGCCTTCTGTTCAGGACCGAAGTCCAGCTTCCAACTAGACGTGCAGGAACAGCTGTCTGAATAATCACTGAATGACTTGGGGGTTACAGACCACCTGGAAAAATGTTTGAGTTGCCTTCAACAACAAAAACTGTGTACTTCCTTCTGAAGCAAACTGAGTCAATTTTGAAATAACTTAGACACACAGTCCAAAATTTTGTGCAGAATGGTCACTCCCATGTAATCGAAACCACACAAGCCACTGACCTTGCTCTTCCCTTTGTCGTCCCCACCTAGGTGACTCCATGACCTACCATAATGGCAGGTCCTTCTCTACCTTTGACAAGGACAATGATTCTGCTATCACCAACTGTGCTTTGTCATACAAGGGTGCATTCTGGTACAAGAACTGTCACCGAGTCAATCTGATGGGCAGATATGGTGACAACAACCACAGTCAGGTGAGTTCAGTGTCTGAAGGCTTCCATACTGCATGAGAAGAAGGGGAATTGCAATTATGGATCTGTCCAGTGGTTCAGCTAGCCAGAAGCCCACCAAACAAGCCCACACCCCAGACAACAGACAGTTGCTCACAAAACAAGAATTTTTTGTCAGCTGGGGAAATACTGATGGTTTTGTATTGTTTTCCACTTTTTTTTCTAAAGTCTGCAGGGAACAATCATAGTTTACAACATGTGAAACAGAATGTTCTTTCTGCCATGAAGGCTAGGCAAAGAGTGACAGCTCTGGGGGACAGCTTGTGACTTTACTTGTGCAGGCCACGTGTGCTAGTGGCCCCTGTACTTCCCAAAGTCCCTTTACTTTGTTGTGTCTCTGTTCCCAAGTTAGAAAACAAGATCTGAAACGAGAGCACTAAAGGCTGACAGCAGAGGAAGAAATGGATGTGTGACTTTTCATGCTTCATCTTTGCAGGGTGTAAACTGGTTCCACTGGAAGGGCCACGAGTACTCCATCCAGTTCGCAGAGATGAAGCTGAGACCTTCAAGCTTCCGAAATCTGGAAGGAAGACGAAAGCGAGCATAAAGCCTTGGGGTGGTGAAAGGGCTACAAGCAGGGCAATGGGGGGGAGGGACAGAGAACAGGGGGTGTGGGGGAATCCTCTGGCTTCACTGGGGTGGAGGGGTGTGAGGAGCTGGCAGTTGTACCAAAGCATTGGTGACCCTTGGCGCAACAGAGGCTTCTGCAGCAGTCCAACCAACAAGCCTTACATGCCCCAGCGTTTCCAGCAGAGCAGCTCCTGCTGCCCACCAGTCATGTCCTTCACGCCAAAGACAGTGATCTCAAGGGTTGTATGTTGTTTTGTTAATTTTTCTTTTCTCAGCCTCTGGGATGAAGTTCTTCCACGGTCTGACTATCTCTTGGGTGGCCCAGGGTAGGGGAGGGAGAACAGCTTTGTATATTGGTAGTTTGTTTTAGAACCAGCCATGTTTTTACACACAGAAATGTGTACGATTAATTATCATTATTATTATTATTAGATATAATTGAAATCCTTTGGTTGTTGGAAAGCCTTTTTTATATATATATCAAGTACCACAGATAAGGAAGGGGTGGGGAAGGGAAAGCAGTACATTTTTAAACTTAAGCATAAAATTAATATTATTAATATAATGACAAAGTAATAATAATAATGATAATAATAAGCTAAGTTTTTGTCATTTTTATGAGAACCATGCTTTCAGAAACACAGCAGGACAGTGTCTGATTGTAAATTTTTTTAAAAAAATAAAAGCACAATTACTTTTAAATAAATTTCTACCTTTTTTCATACATGTTGATTTTGTACATGTCCAGGGTATATTTACTTACGTGGGGAAGTAAAAGGAAGGCTGAAAATGATCAGGCTGCTGAGTCCGTACTGAAAACTGTTCCTTTTGTTAGTGATTGGCTGTAAGTATTCTTCTGGGTTTGTTACAGTGAAAGGCCTCTAAGGATTTGATTTCTTTTAGAACATACTTCTTTTTTTTTCCTGCCCAAAAGCTTTTACATGTTTTTCTCAGTGTTACTGACCAACACTCGCTCCATCTAGGTGGGAAGAACTAACAAAAGAAAGCAAGGAAAGTACAGAGTTGTTAGGTACCACCGGTGACTTTGAACACTTGTGTAAATAAAGGGCTCTCTTTTTGTATGAATGAAACCTCTGTGTAGTTACTCTGTATCATGCTCTTCAGTTGGAGACAATAAAAGATCTTTTGTTTTAATCCAGTCTCTCTGCCCTGCTTCAAGGTTGCACTTTTCAAACAGAACAAGTATTTCAGCCCCTTCCTCAGCCAACACTGGGAGGTGGCTGGGAAGTAAGATGCTCTCAGTCAGAGTGATCTGATCAGCTCTGAGAATAAGACTTAATGCTACGTGCTATAAAGTAAGGTCACATATTGCTGATTTGACACAAGGTATAAAAAGTGCGCGTGCATGAAAAATAGCACTACAAAGCTCCAAAATCAGGAGGGAGGGAGGGAAGGAAGGAGGGAATCACTTCCCTTCGCCATTGGGTCTCTCCTTCCTAATTTCTAATGTCTCTTCTTACTATATGTATATATTATTGCAATCCTTCAATTCTTGCATTTCAGAGCTTTAGCTGAGTGTTTGTTAGCCCTTGGGAATGATTATGTGCCTGGGCCATCTTGTTCACAGTCTTGACTCAAACTTTGGCATCACCCCAGAGGGGAGAGCCTGGTGGGGACCTCCCGTGCTCGGGTGTGCGGAGACCAGCGTCACTGTGAGAGAGCCCAAGGACAGCAGTAACTGCTGTGTGGAGACAGATGGTGCTGCAGACAGAAGCATCAAAGCACATGTGCTGTGTTTTATTAATAATCAGTCTCAGCAACTATATTTCAGAAAAATCTAATGTTTGTAGATATTTACAGTGCACCTCCTAGGAACAATAGCGCACAGCTCTTCATTGCTGAGCAAACATTAGGGCCACAGGCTAAGATGCTGCATGGGACAGAGGATTTTTTGTCTGAGAAAGGATAATGCCTAGCTAGGGATGCAGGAGAAGGACCTAATTAGTGAAACTTCGAGGGTCTTCTGTTCACATGGTTTCTATTCCATGTCTTTATTGTCAGTCTGGCTTCCTCTCCTCATCCACTTGAAGCGTATTGCTGTGGCCTGGCCACCGGCAGATGGCACACGGAGCCTGTCTTGGTCTGTGCCTGGTCTGTTTGGCAGTACTTAGAAATCCTGCAGGTATCCAGGTCCAGACATTGCAATCCTTGGCTGTTGCCTTCTTGTACGGTGGCACGCAGTACTCAGAGCCTCCCAGCCGCTTGTGTTGTCTCTGCAGCTGTGGTCTTTGTTAGAAAAACTAATTGCATGTAGTAAAGCATTGTCCTGTGGCCATGCAGCAGGAACTTTGCAAGAAGACCTGTGAGAAAAGGTGTGTTTTTGTTTGTTTGTTTGTTGTTGTTTTTGGGTCTTGCAGGAGCAGGAACTAGGTCCCAGCAAAAGCATGTGACAAAGAGGAACTCCTGTTTACTTTCTTCATTAATATTATTCCACATACTTTGAACAACCCCCCCCCAAGTGTGAAGTTGTACTAGTGCATGTTGTTTGTTTCACACAGGGAACACAATCTCCTTCAACCTTCCAGAACACTGGCAAGGGGCTGATCTGCAGCACCATATTAAATCCATTCTCTATAATTAACAGCCCCTCTTTGCTGTTTGTTGGAGCAAGTGATTGGCACTATAAAAGAAAGCAAACCCAGTAATGAAGAAACATGCTCCCCTTTAAAGATGTTCTTTCTGTTATTGAAAAATTGCACTAAATCTGTATAACTTGGGACTTGAGAGCTCTTGCAGTGTGTTTGCAGACATTCAAAGGAAGAATTGACATCTATAAAACAATTTCCTTGCTTCTGGTAACATCACAAAGCTGACTGTATCTGGCTGTGATGTCTTGTAGCTTGGCAGAGCCAAGCAGGACTGCTGGAGATGGGCTGAGATTTGTACCTTGCTCCAGAAGTGACATGCACACACTGCACGGAAGAAAGATTATATTTCCTGTAATTACTCACTGTTAGATGCCCTGCTTGGTAGTTTTCTTGATTACTACTGTGAGAGAGAAACTGGCAAACCCTTGAAGTAACATATGCCAAAACACCCTTCAGAGCTGACACAAGCTTGATTTGGTACCAAGCAGCTCAGCCATGGGCTATTTTAACATTTATTTGCTTTCTGGTTTTTCTCTCCGCTCCTTTCCTGATTGTAACTTGCAAGAATAGCTTAAAAACACACACAATTTTGAAATTAATTTATAAACCTGCCAAGGGCACACCAAATGCCTGTCTGGTTAGTTTGTCAGCTTAAAGAAAACATCACTTACATGACAAAGCAATTTGGGAGCCTCAAGGGGGCAGGAGGGGAAGGGTTTCAAAAATGTTTGGGCAGCTAGACTTAAGGTCTCAGAGGTACTGAAGGAGATATTTTGGGGAAGTGAATGGGATTCATGGGGTTAGGCCAGTATCCATAAGGGGTGTTTTTGAGACATGTAGGTGGCAAAGCATCTTTTTCAGCTCCACTGGACTTAACCTCCCTCCTTCAGTCCAGGTGCATGCCCAGCCCTGCAGAAACCCCTTGTCATACCACAGCCCCAATCTCAGACTTGGATTTCGTACTCAAGCTTGGGTGAGGTGGGGCCCTCGAGCCAGCTGCTGAAGCTTTGGGCAGAAGACAGCTGGATAGGGCATTTTGGGGAACTGAGGCTTGAGGTGATGGCAGCTTTTAGGTTACTAAATCCTCTGGCTTGCAGTGGGACTCGGACTACTAAATGCTGCTTTTTCTGTACCAAGCATGAGTGTGCAGCCGCACTGACTGAGTGGCTAGAGCCCTCTTTTGTGATGTGGGAGATGATGAAACTTTTAATTCTTCTGTTTGCGTGAACCAGAGTAGGACCTCGATGCCAGCTCAGTTTGACCCCAGGAGAGCACCCTCTTCAGCTACACTATCTCTAGGTGGAGCTCCCTTAGCTCTCTTCCTGACTCTTTTCCATCTTGTTTGTTAATCAAGGGCATTAATTGCATCTATTGCTGGGCTAAATGTAACCACAAAACCAGGGCATCTTCTCTGAGCCTGCATTAGTGAACAAGTAGCCCAGACTATTGGAGTGACCTGTAACAGAAGGCACCTTCGGCTTCCCATCTTTCCTGTACAAGGAGGTCACTTCATTCGAAATTACAGTTTTGGCTTGCTTTACTTTAAGAGCACTTGGGTATAACCGGGGCTTGAAGAGCACATAAAACTAGCAATCAAGTATAGAGTGGTCCAGTGGCTGTCCCAGCTACCCCTTTGGCCTCAGTTTTCACTAATGGAATCCAAAACTGCAGCCATGAAAAACCTTCTTGCAGCTGCCGCATTAACTCTGAGGGCTGTTAAACTCTGCAGGAGTGGTACTTTTTTTGATTTCTTTTTGTTTCTTTCTTTCTGTCTTTCCTTTTTTTTTTTTTTTTTCTAAACATTCTGTGTGCTTAACGTAATGAAACTTTTCAGTCAGATCCTGATGAGTAGAAATGTAAGTTGAATAGAAATGCTTAGGTGTCACCTGTAGCTTGGTCTTCCACCCAGAAAAATGGTAAGGAGCTGTACTGTCTGCTTAGGGCAGAGTGCTGGAGGAGGAAGAGCCTGCTCTGAGCCCCTGGGTATGAAATATCTGGTCTTGTGGCATCAGCCTCATACGTACCTTGCTATACTTCTGCCTCCCAGAGGACACAAGCCTCTGGAGCAGAGCTGGGAGTACTGAGACGGTGCTTGGCTGCTTGCTGCTGCTTCTCTGCGCTTGGTCAGGAGCTACAGACAGATGGGAAACGGTGAGCAGACAGCAGACACCACCATATAACATTACAGATATAAGCTCTCCTATGAGTTATCAATCAGACAAAATAATTAAATGTATTTTATGGGAAGTGGGGGAAAAAATGGTTCGTGTAAAAGAAAGGAAAGAAGACACAAACCCCTTAGCAGCACTAGTGTTCCAGGTGGGGATACCCCTTGTTCAGGATTTCCTTACCATTTTCTTTGAAAAATGTCTGCTTAGAAACCCTCTTGTCTTTAGTCTTTGTTCATATGCCTCCTTCTTGGGTATTTCCCCAGCAGCCTCAACAGGTAAAGAAATCTCAGCCTGTAGTGCCATAGCAGCTTTGTGTGGGCACAACATATGTTTGTCCTGATAAACAGGGAGTGGTTGTCACCAAGAGACTGTAAGCAAATATCAGCAAAAGCTGCACATATGATGATTGTTCTTGGAAGGCTGACAGCCTCACTGTACAAAAACACATCTTAATCAGACCTTCAATCTAGAGAATAACATGACCTCTCTGTGGTAAAGAAGAAGCTGGTTTAGGTGAGAGAGAAAGACAATTCTCAGAAAAAAAAAAAAAAAGAAAAAAAAAAGGAAAGAAAAAAAAAGGAAAGAAAATAAAAGAAAAAAAGACAATGTAAGAACAGCTCTGGCTTTCTGGGTCATCCTCAGATGCTCACAAACTCTCCCTGGCTCCAGCCCAAGCAGCTTAGGAGCAGTAACACAACCCTGATGATTGAACATTGAAGAGGTTTTCACTTGACTGGCAACCTTGGTGAGGAATTTCCACGGGGTTGAGAATGAGTCTCCATCCGGGCTCGTATCAATCATGTTCCTTCTGCAAGATGAATCAGGCCTATTTCATTCTGCAGTAGAAATGACATCCGAAGTGGAGGACAGGGCAGGAAAATAAAACCACCTGCAAGCGTTTCAACACCTCTGTAATTTGAAGGATGGTTTTATGGAGCTAGTAGGAGTTGGAAAAGAAAGACAGAGGAAGATGTTGCATAGTTAAGCAGAGGAGCTGATCTACCCAAGTATATAATCTCTATCTTTCATCCCTTCTACTCCTACATTTCGATACATGCACACTAAAAAACCCACTTAATTGTAGTCACTTTTAAAGTATGGGGAACTTGAGACCTCACTGAGATTGTATCTGAAAAGTTACTCATTTGTGCCCTTTTGGGTGACATTGAGGCTATTTTTTTTTAAGGTAAAGTCCCTCTTCAGGATCTCTGAAATTGCAACATTTCAGGCTTAGCTTTTCAATGGAGCCTTGTGATGTAGGAGGTTCAAGTCACAGCTGCTCCCCAAGCTTGACTTCCAGAAGATTGTAGAGTGGAATAGAGGGGACAGACCTGAAGTGGCAGCTATGGTGATGCTGCGCAGCGAGGAGCTCGCAGCTTGCCTCCTCCTGCCCGCAGCTCCCAGGAGCCAGCCTGGCAGCCTCACTTTGCAGCCTCTGGATACGAAGATGAGCTTCCAAAGCACCATTTGCAGAATGAGTAGTAGTGATGGAGGCAGTAATGGTTCAAGAGGTTTGCTGGCACAACAGGCAGTGCCACTAATAGCTGCTGGCATTCCCAAATTGAGAGCAAGCTCTGCTTAGGTTGCTGCGGGGAGAAGCTGATGCCTCGTGTGCCTCCAGGCCGGCCTGCCTGGGCAAAACCACTTGAAAGGCCTCTGCTGTGAGGTAGCATCTGGAAACCCTCAAGGATACATGGGTACCGATGAAGTCAAAAGGCACGATGATTTTACTCATTCACCTCTTTGTCAGGTACTTTCCTCAGAGGAAATCATTCAGCTTCCTGTGTTTTTACTGTAAATTATATGCTGTGAAGAGGAAAGAGAGAGCAAGACAGACAGACAGACAGACAGATTGGGGAAAAAAACAAAACAAAACAAAACCCCAACAACCAACACAAGGGTGGTTTCAGTACAGACAATCCCTTTCACTGCCACTTTTGCGGCTCCCTTTGCCAAAGGTGTCCCCCTGCTTTCTGGTTGTGCAGAATGGGTTAAAAACAACAGAGAACCTGAAAGTTTGTCCACTGCTTAAAGTGAAACTACTTTCAGGACTGAAAGTGCTTGTTTCCTCCCCGCCCTTCCTCTGCCTCTACTTTTACTTTACTTACTGCCTTGCCCTTCTATTTCTGTAACTGGCAAAAGGAGAGGAGAAGCAACATGAAATAGGCTCTTTAATCCACGTGGAAGAAAAAATTCCTGGCTATGTCACTAGAGAGCAGAACTACCCAGATTTATTCTTGCAGATAGTTTCCACTTTTTCAGCAACCCGATTGTAAAGGACTGAGCTTTGTGAAGAGCTGGGACTTTTTTATTAATAAGATGTTGCAGGTTTCCATGCAAACGGGGTGCTGGTTGCAAGGAAGGCACTTTGCCAAAACAAACAAACAAAAAAAAACTATCTTCCCTAGAAAAAAGTTTTGAAGGGAAATTTTGAAGTAGCCCCCCTCCCGAAGTTTCTAGCCCATTATGACAGATCCATGAAGTGTAACTGGCTGAGATAAAGTGAAAAAAATCCATCATATTCTGAGTATGTCTATACCCTGAACCATTTGAACTTTCCATAGCAAATAAATAGTAAAAATGAGCTTCAACCCCAGATATGTCAAGTTTAATGTTCTAAGTACAAGCTGTGTGCATCCTCTACCTTGTAGTTTCCAGGACAGACTGCCTGGAAAAAAAAAAAAAAAGGCACCACACTGCAGTGCTGGCACATCAGTCAGATTAATTGCAGGTGTTTTTTTACTAAGAAGCTCATCAGAACGAGTAACACAGGAGGCACCTCACAGTTTGGCAGCCACCCATTAGCCGAGAGGCCAGGAGACACCTTTGAAGCTCTGAGTGAATAGCTTCCAGCCATGGCTGTACCTGGATACTTGGGGTCCTTGGGAGGGAATTCCCCAGGTTCACGTGTGTGAGTGCATCCGACCAGCCCGACTTTCCTTTCCAAAAGCCTTTCCAAGCAATCACAGTGCCAGCCACTGCCCTGAACTCTTCTCACTGAAATAAGCCAGTTTCTCAGTTGCCAAAATTTCAGGGCCCCTGAGCAAAGCCATAGTTCTAAGCTGTCCTTCTACCCCTGCCCCAGACCCTTGACCAGGATCTCTTCCATGAAGTGCCACTTCCACACTACGGCAGGAGAGCAGCTCTCAGCTGCAAGGGGACTGGGATTGCTCCTCGTACAGATTGCAACACTCACGTATGCGAGTGCAGATGGAAGTGTGCGCGCCCTTTAGCTGTGCTGCCGTACATACGACTGCCATCATGCCATCAGACCATTGCAAGAATTCAGGCAGGAAACTCCCCTGGTAAAACCCCAAGTGCTGGAGGATGTAATAAGTCACTTTAAGTGACACATCCCTGGTCACTTCTGCACCGCCCCGCAGTGCAGTGCTACGGGTACTGTCCCTTTTGCGTTTTCTTTCCTGTTTGCCTTGCACAGGCTGGTGTGGGATGTTGTGGCTTTGTCGAGGCCTTTGGGCTGTGCTTCTGCCTGGGCAAATGCTTTCCCCAGCAGCTGTGTGCTGCAGTTAGCATCCTGCACCCAGGCAGCCTTTCTCCCTCCGCAGCTTGGATGATGCCCCAAGTGCAGGGGAGCTCTGCCGTGAGCTGCCAAACAGTTTCAGCCTCAAGGCAGCTGTATTTCAACAGCCGATGTGTATGTGTATATGTAATGTATGTATGCGTGTGTGTATCTATGTGTATTCAGGAATTCTTTGTCTGGATATGCACTTGCCCACAAATGCAGCTCCACTAGAGTGTGTGTGTGTGTCGTTGTTCACTGGAGTGTGTATACATACACATGGACAACATGCACCTCTATATAAAAATGTGCACACACACATATATTTACTTATGTAATCATTGCAAGGCTGGTATGTGTTCAGCTCAGTGTCATGGGTATAAAGACCAGAAAGTGCTAACAGCTCAGTATAAATTTCAGCATTTCTTCTTGCAATGTACAAAGGGAGCAGAAACCCTTTTGTTCCTGCTGCCTTCTGATACAGGAGCTCAGCATTGGCCCTGGTGAGCTGACAGCAGCCACTTGTGGCTGCAGCGTCCCCGCAGTCCCACACTTACAGCAAACAGAAATTGCCAGTACTCTAAAGCGGTCACATTTGGATACTTCCTTCCACTCCACTGTTAGTATATGATAAAATCACATTTATTTCATTATTATAGATTTTATTATTGTTATGGTGTGTTTATGAGTAGGTATTTTCTGATTTCTGTAGCAATCACTTCATTCACTTGTGTATATGCTTATATTTCGTTCACTTATGTATAAGTACATTACAGAAGAAGAAAGGGAAGGATGAACCAGAGAGGTGTCTCTGTCCTGGGAAGGATCTGTCCCAGACCAGAGCTTTCTCAATGAGCCTAAGGCCTGAGCAGGTGGGGAACATAATCACATAAACACAGTAGTCATGTAATTGTAGCTTTGTTTAATGCTTCCCTTTGCTTCTCTCAGGGAACGATTTAACATTTGGTACCTTCAGAGCTTCTCTCCTTGCTACAGTTTGGCAATTCCTGTCAATTCTCATCTCAATAAAGCAAGGATTTGGGAGGCTTTGTAGCACGCTCAGTTCTGGAGAAGTCTGTTTTCTTCATCATAGCTAAACTCTCAGTAAACACCACCAGATCACGTTACCTATGTGGCTACCCAGGGAACCCTACAGTATAGCAGAAATGGAGACACATGGCATCTCTGAGACAAGAGACCAGCTTTTCGGTTAAATGGGAGGCAGTAAAAAAGAGGATATCCCATCGGCTCTATCACAAAGGCAAGAAAACCAAAGGCAGCTGCAGCTAATGGGCAGTCTGGACCTAGCGAGCAGGAAGAAAGCAAAACATGGGCATGTTCAGCTGACAGAACAGTCAGTGCCCGCATTAAATTGGATACATTGTGCGCACACTTGATTTGACGATGGATCTGGGGAAGAAATAGCTGGAAGGATAAAGCTTGGCTGACAAGTGACTTTGATTCCAACTGAAAAATCAAACTGAACACGCGATCAAGCCTAGGGCTTCTGTAGCAGAGAACTGAGCTCCGCATACATTATTGGCCAAAGAAACCTCAACTGCTTTAGTTTCAAGTGGAAGGCTGCGAGATAATCTGCAGGAGGAGAACCCGTTGTTGGGACCCTGCTCCCTCCCAGGTGATCACACTTCCACAGTGTTGAAGGTACAGCAGATTTCAGCAGGGGCTGTTGTGCACCTGGCTTTTTTGGAAATAAGCGCACCTTACTACATGAGCATCTAGAGATGTAAAAATCTGCACTGAGAGTCTTGTTTTATGATACTTCAGTATTGAGATAAGTACGTATGTGCATACAGATTAGGAATCAGTTTAAGAATATATGTATGTACCTTGAATCTATCTAATTGTTTGTGTCATTCCTGCTAGGAAATCACTTTATTTTAGACAAGTAGGTATATAATGATAGTTTTTAAGTTTTGGTGATCTGCATGTGTGAATATGAGTGGGTATGTGTATTATCTATATATGTGTATCCCACAGAAAGATGTCATCTCTTGTAAATAACTTGGCAAGAAATAACCCATCAGCACAAATGTATGGTGACTGATCCTTCGGAGTTAACAACAGTGTCTAAAAGCAAGAATATTCCATGGCATTTTATGTTTCAGTGCAAACATTTCACAGAAGGCTTCTATTATTATTATCGTTATTTGCAGTGCACTATTTCCTAGAAGCCCTGATGGAAGAGATAGCTTTTAAGGGGAGCATTGTACAAGCACCCAGCACCCCATCTGGCATTCAGCCCAGATGCCCTCTTCTCAGTACAGGGCCTTCAGAAAACAAAGGTTGGGCATCCTGAGTGTGCCATCCCTTAGCCCATGCAGGCATCTGTGTTTAGATATTTTTCCACTGACAAATCAACTGAACGTGACACTCCTACGTTTCTTTGAAAAACACCATCCCCTTCCTGGGATGACATCTGATGTCAGGGGCAAACACGGGCGAGGTGTTTGCAGGGCAGCAGGGAGTGCGGCGCCCATCGCAGCTCGCCCCAGCAGGAATCAATAGGGAAGCTGGAGGGTGCTGGCTTCTGTATGGCAAGGCGAGAAAATAATAAAGGAAGGCAGGCTGTCAAAGAGGATTTTTAGCAACCAGTACTCACGTTAATCCTCTGACCTAGTTTCTGTAAGGCCTATATAAGGAAGAATACTCTTCACTGCACAGACAACTAATAAGCAGTGCCAGCATTTAAGACTTTGGAGTGCATCAGTTCTGAGATTCAGCTATCTCTTCCTGGAAAAAAAAATAAAGCACAGAAAGTAAACCCTCTTCAAAGAAAATGCCACCACCCCCCCAGCTATCTCTAACAAAAGCTTTGCATCTTAGCAGCGTTGTGAGTTGGCACCACGGCCCCAAAGACAGTGCTGTGTTTGCCCACTTGCGTGTAAGCTGCCAGATGGACTTCATCAGCAAGGAAAATTCCTCCCCCCAAATTACCACAGCTTATTTCAGTGGAGTTACTGCAGTGATATGTCACTTTGAACCACCTGTAGATAACTCCAAGCAGCCATGAGTGCAGTCTGGGCATCACCCCATTGCATTTCCCTGGTAGACTCTTTCTTTATGGTTTAAAGCTGCTGACAGCCTGAAGCCTACAGCCTGTGGAGGTCCAAGCCAGGCAGAAAGAGCTCTCACTTCAGGCAGCCTCACCACTCTTTGGAAGTCACCTGTGATGGTGGGGGCACTCTGTTCCCATGTGGCCAGGTTTGGAGGCTTCTTTCCTCAGCTGCGGGACCTTCCCTTTGACTGCCAATGGGTCTGAAGATACTCAGCAAATCAGTACAAAGTTCATCAAGGTGGACTTCAAAAAGATTGATACGTGGAGCTGTTGTCCAGATCTGATCATTTTTAGCCAGTTTTCACATCCGAAGCATATTTCCCTGCTTACGTTGGTTTAGCTGAGTGTACAGCAATAAATAGCCCTGGTGCTTTTTCTATTTTAAGCCAAAGGATACATAGTTAGTCCTTGTAAGAGGCACAAGATTTTCTTGTCATTGTCCTTTCAAGAGCTGGTTTGTATGTTCTAGAGTAAGAGACAGGATAGTGGTTTAATTCTTCTTACCCACCAACCAAGAAAGAGGTATATCAGCAACTACACAGAAGTGCCTTCCCTAGTGAGAGCCGCAGCCTGTTTTTATAGCTTGAGGTACAGAAACGTTAGCCGAAACAGTCAGCTCCTAAGGCTGAGGATGTTTTCAGGGCCATTGGGAGAAAGTGAAAACCCATTGTGTGGTGCTGTGGTTGGGGAGAGAAAGATGGTTTGGTTCATAGATCATCTATTATCATTGATACTCTAACTTTCTTGCTTTCTTCTTAGATGAACACTTATGGGAGAAGGCTACCCTTATGTCTTTGCTTGTATAATTGCAAGAAAGTACAGCCACCAATGTGTGTGCTCCAGGGGCACGTGGGCATGGGGAAGAGTACAAAATAAGAGCTACTTACTTCCACTCTCTATTTTAAATATTTTCCTAATCTTTCTTCTTCTTAAGTTAATTTTTTCTTCTCAAAGAGAAACCTGATGGAAAGCACTTCCTACTGGAACCCCTCAGATGTGCCAAGGGATAGTAGCCCCACTGCTCCAAACGGGGATTTCCATTTTATCTGTGTCAAAACCCAAGCAGCGAGGCAGTAAATGCTGGGTTTGATGCATACAAATGCCAGAGCCAGAAGCATCACCCTCCTTCCTCGACTGCCATCCCCTTGCTTTAACCATGCAAGCATCTCCTCTCCTCCTTGGTGCTCTCCTCCTGCAGGCACAGGGATCAGGATGAGCTCAGCACGCAGACAGAGGGTGCAAGGCTCTTTCCTACAATGCCATTGTAATAGTTTCCACTGAATGTCCCCTGTGAATAGAAAGAAAAGAAGAAAAAACAAAGAAATCTAAAGCTTTTTTTTTTTTTTTTTCAGAAATAAAATAGCGAGCCCGAGGGGAACATATGACACCATCACCTCCCTCCTCCTGCTCTGTCTGCGTTGACATGTGCAGATTGTACACTGCCTTGTGGGAGGACCTTTGAGAGGAATTTGCCACAGGTGCTAGTAAAATCTAACCGCATTTTTCTCGCAGCTTCACAACCCTCTGCCTCGTCAGTATGGCGAAATCCCTTGGCGCGGCGTGCTCACTGCTGCTGCAGGCAACCTCAGCGCGGCTCTGCCGAGAGCGGTGAGGGGTCAGGCGATGAGCCGGCCGTGGCTGTGCTACAGTTTTTTTTGCCCCTCTTTAACCTTTCACAACACCTACCTGTTTATTAGGTCTTCGTAGCACTTAGGCATACTTGCGGGTTTCTGAAAAATTGCAAAACAACAAATGGCCCCTGATTCGCAGGAAACCATACAAAACCACACCAGAAATCTGTCAGCTAGTCTGAAGTGTGTTCACACTGTGCCTCGCTAGGGATGGGGGGACTACTACAGATCAAAAGAAAAACTGACCTGGCCTCAGCTGAAACAAAAACAAACATAAAAATCTGCTTCAGCTATTTTACAGTGTAAATATTGTTGTTTTTTTTTTTTCAGTTTTTCTTTGCAAGTTTGGGGTTTTCTGCTCTTGGATAAAGCTGGTGATGAAGGAGCTCCCGAGCTGCAGCAGGGCAGCTCATCTTGTCCCTGCCTGGTGCACAGGGGCAGCCTTGGGGGGTACACATGGGGGTCCTGGGCTTACTCCCAGGGACCCATGCCAATGCAGTCCCCTGCCACTTTTATACCTTTTGCACCTCCTCCTCCAAGTGCAGACACAGGCACAGACTCCTGGCCATTGTTGTCCCCTGGGTGTCACCAGCAGCCACTGCTGGGGGATGCTCTCCTTCTGGTCTCGCTGCCCTGCAGGATTCATGCTGGGGAGCACACCTTGCTTTTAGGCAGTCCTTATTCTTTCCCATGGGCTGGGACTTCAGGTGGGTGCTCCTCCACACAGCTGGGCTCTCTGTCCAGACATACCAGTGTGTCAGGGATGGAGCCCCCCTAGCAAAAACGACAGCAGCTGAGTCCCGGGAGAAAGCCAGCAGCTTCTGTACGAAGCACCCAACCAGGTACATAGTGTGAGGTAGGCAAAAGTTTCTGAAAAGTGCCTATTTCTCTCTATTAATTACAAAGTTGAGTGCAATATGCAGATAAGTCCCACTGCAGATGTCTGCTGATGCTGTTGCTGCTGTCTCAGCCCTGGTGGAGTGGGATGGGTAGAAGGGGACTGGGCAGAGGGGACAGCACAGAGCGTTAGAGGATGCAACAGATTCTGGGCTTTGCCATCATCCCTAAGAGGGGAAGTATAAAGGAGCACTGGAAAATATTAAACGTCATGGATGCAGTGAGCCAGTGGTGAATCCCCTGTTGTCACAGAATCATTGAAGAGCCCAGTTTGGAAGGGCCCTTGAAAGATCATCAGGTCCTGCCCTTTGTGAGAAAGGGAGAGTAGGTGAGCTTATCTAGCACCCTGCCCAACCACATCTTGAAAACCTCCAGTGACTGGGATTCTGCCACATCCCTGTGGAGGTTGTTCCTGTTGGTCTCACTATAGAAAATTTCTTATATCAAGACAAGATCTGTTCCAGTGCAACTTGTATTCGTTGCCCCTTGTCTTCTCCATGTGGGGCCTTGTGAAGGGAGAGCTTCCAACCTCTTTGTAGCCACTCTTTAAGTACTGGAATATTGTGGTGAGGTCCCCACCCTGAGCTTTCTCTTCTCCGGAGTGGAAAGACCCAACTCCTTCAGTCTTTTTCTCACAGGCCAGGTACTACAGCCCTTTCATCATCTTCATGGCCCTCCTTTGAACCGCCTGCAGTCATGTCAAAGGAGTACTTCAGGAAAGCAAGCCCTTCAAAACATAAAAATAAATGAAAGGAAAATTTGTTTTGTACGTAGCACAATTCGATTATGGATCTCATTGTCACAGTGTGTATCTGGACTAAAATAGAAATTAAATAACTCAGGTGAATGACTGCTATATTTTGTCTATTGCTTATACTCTCGCCCAAGGCATCTGATGACTGTGCTTGCAGATGGCGTATTGAGGTAGATGAATATTTGGTCTGAGTCAGAACAGTGCTCTGACTCACTCCAGTGGCCAATGACTGTGGGTGGTGACCTCTTTTAATGCTTTGTTAAGTGTCCCTTGACAATCTGCATCTGCTTGCTCCAGAATGGTTTTATGTACATATGGGTCACACCTTTCCAGTGCCTATTGCTGCTGTTTCTGGCGTAAAGATAAAATTACAGCTGTCTCCCTATCCAACTAATACTGAAAACTAATAGTGTTGATCTCCTGCAAGGTCCGGGTCATGAACGGCTGAATTCACACTTATTTAATAGTTACTCATCCTATTAAAGTGAGTCCCAGGGAGGGGATTTTAACGTGCAGTTTTCAGGAAATTATTAGCAGATATTTTCCTACTCTTTCATTCTGCTTATGGTATTCTGATTTGTGAATACTATTTAATAATAATTTTGTGAGGATGGGAGAGCATTGCTCAAATCTGTGCTCTGAATTAGTCAGAGAGGGAGATTATATCTACAGTTATTACAGTGTGCATTAGTATCTTCATAAGTCAGTTAATGAATGAGGAACAATGTTTCTATCGCCTACCTCAAGTTTTGGCAAGAAACAAACTTGTCAGAAGTGTCAAAACAATTCAGCTTGGATCTGCCTAGAACACTGTTTAATCTTGCTTAATTCCAGTATTTCAGTACTTCCAGAAGTTTTCAGCACTTTGTCGTTTCACCACAACCATTCAGCAAAATTCAACTCACATTCATGAATTGGCTTGGCCAGCCTGAAAGTGCCTTTTCCAATGAACTGATGATTCATTGAGCCATTTTCTCCCAGCTTTCGAGCTGCAGCATTTCATGGAAGCTGGCTTTTTGCTCAGAGAGATGACTATCATAACCAATTCCACCGTAGGAGTGTTGAAAGCGCGGCCCGTCTAGAGCAGCCGTCTAGGAGTATCTTCTGCGGTAACCTGAACACTTGTGGTACCTCCTCCTCTTCTTTCAATTAACCTAACAGGTTTATTACCATCCAGCTACTCGGCTCACTATTTGCCAGGGTTAAACTTATCAGCCTTCGCAGTATCCTTATGATTGGGATGAGCTTTGATTTGCAGGCCTATCTCATGAGCTGTCATTTTGCTTTCTGCTTGGCTGGTTTCCTTTCCATTATGCCACGCAGTCAGCTGTAGGTCAGGCTAAATATTTAGATTTTGATATCATATAGACAGGGAGGAAAAAATTCTCCTCTGTGCCCTATAGAAATTTCCCCTTTGTGCGGAGGAGCTGTCATAGCTGCTGGTTTTATTCAGAAAAAATGGTTCCCAAGCCAAGAATTCCCCCCCGACATAAAGTGTGGTCACCAGTGGCCGTCTGCTGCCCCACAGGAGCAGTTGCCCCCATCCCTGTGGTCACCCATGAGGACAGGCACCTGCTCCTCCAGCAAAGCCCGGCCGTGCTGTGCCCTCCCCTCGGCCATCTCCATCCCTTCCCCAGCTTGGAGGGGTGTGGAGCAGACCAGAGCCTCACAATCTCTCCATCCTTGTCTTGCCCCCACCTTGAAGCTCATCCCAGGCACCCCCTCGCCCCATCTCCCTCCTCCAGCTCTCCGCCACTCTCAAGTGCTGCAGCGAGCAGGGAAGAAGATGTGCTCTTGCTTAGAAGGTAGCTCCATCTCATCTTGCTTTAATATAGTCACCAACAGCACCACAGTTCCTCTGTGGGGTGTGTGGCTGTGCTGTGAATAGCCATCCCCTTTTGGTAGCCCTACACTTACTTCTCAGTGAGGCCCAGTGCATTACAATGCTCCTAAATGAGATTGAGTGGTGGCAGAGGTAGGGAGCCCTATTCCCATGGACCCAGGGATTTAATCTTTCAGTCTCACAACCCCTCTCCAATTGTTACTGCTCCTTACTTCTCCTGCAGCTCTTCCTGTGTCCCACCTGCCTTGCCTGTCTGCTGGTCCCTGACCCCTTGCCCCGTGTCTTTGTGCAACGTCATCTGGCCCTTATTACACCAAGGTGTAGAAATGTGTCACAAAGCAAAAGTCCCTTTCTCCACCACCAAAGTGTTGCAAATGGAGATCAAAAGGCTTGATTGTTTCCCAGAGTTTCGAGCTGAATAAATACATTGAATAAATAAAATAGTATCAAGTGAAGTGTTCCAAAACAAAACATTTTTTTAGAAAAATGAAATCATTCGGTTCTCAAAATGCTGAAATGGTTTCTTTCAAATTTATTATTTTCTTAAATTTTCCGAACTGTTTTATCAGAATGGCCATCTTTCTGATAAGGAGTTTTGCTTTCAACAAAACAGCATTGTTTAGTGATGGGGAATCTACTGAATCCTTCCCAGCTGGTTGCACCCGTTTTGGACCACGACTCAGAAGACCAGTCCCGGTGTGGGAGCTGGCACAGACCAGCTGACTGTCCCAGGTCACATCCTTCAGGACAGAGCCACGCTGGTAACCAGGGCTGCCCTGAAGGCCACTCTAAAGCCTGTACTGGCCACAATAGCCACATATGGAGCATGGCAGCCAGGACTCTCCCAGGGGATGAAGTTTCCCCTTGTGTTTGGTGAACCTACTGGCATGTACCTACCAGCTATCACTTGCTGGGACTCCCCACCCTGCCTGGAGCCCACATGCCTGTGGGTGCCCCAGGACCTCCATCCCCAGAATCCCCACTCAGGTCATCCCTACCTTTCCCTCTCCCCGAGGCCAGACCGGTGCGTCACGGGACAGTCCTTCATCCCCAGCCCTGATGGGTTTTGCTGCCCGTCACCAGGGATGCTCCAAGCAAGCAAGGGCAGTTCATGCACTTCAGGCTGGAAGACGAACAGCCTGATATAACACGATAACCCGAGCTCAGTGCTTGTGCTTCCTATCAGACCTTGTATCGCCTGTTTAGACTGCAGATTCACAAAAGTGTCTTGTAATGTGCTTGTACAGCAACCAATACCGCACGTTTCCACTGCTAGCTGTTACCATGACACAAGCAGGGCTTTGTTGAGGCTAAAAAGCTTTCTTAAACAAGTGCACTGATAGCTCTGTTCAGCTGCTTATTGATGGTTTTATGTCTCATTGTTAGTTTAAGCCCTTGAGGTCTTTTGTGTCTCTGCTTGCCTTTTGGCACACAAAAAAAATGTGTATAGCGATACAGATAGTATCGCAAAGCAACAATAATCACAGCTACAGATTAGTGGTTCGCCTGTGCTCTGTCCCCTTCGTCATAGATGTGCTTGAGTGAATGACCTATATTTGGTTTGTGGCTATCCCATACCCGGTGCATCGCAGTCTCAGGCGCTACCCTCTGGTTCTTCATATTGACTAATAATAATAACAACAACTTCTTTGCAAGCTGTTTACCACCCACATGTACCTACCCCAAAAAAACCCAGAGGAAATAACGAAGTAGCATTCTGTTTCTATTTATAATCAGAAAAAAAAAGATGATTCCCAGTAATAAAGCAGATAGATGTTTATCTGCTACGACAGAAATGTTGAGTCGATTTTTTGAAATTCCAAACTTGAAGTTTCCTTTGCTTGTGTCAAAGCTGTTTCATCTTCTCTCACAACCTACACCACCTCCTCCTCTTTCTCATTATCTTCACCAGACTCCTTCCCTCATTCCTTGGCTTGCCCGGCTGGCAGAGACTGCCCGTGGGCACGTGGAGCCTTGGCCCCATTGCCATTTCTGCAGGCTGGCTGAGTTCGCAGTAGAAGCCCCAAGGATCTCGTTTTCAAAAAGCATCTGGCAAAGGCTTCACAAAGACATGTGATGTCCCTGATGCATTAGTCACTTCTCCAGCTGCTGCCTCAGTTTTTCTGTCTGTAAAGCAGCAGAAATTATGTAGATCTTTCTTGTAAAAAGATAAGAGCTCTGGGGTGGAAAATGCCGGAGACAGGCACGCTGCTATAGACCCGAAGGCATTAGCACGTCCTGCTCACTGCTGGGTTCAAACCTGTCTCCTTGCAGAACAAGCAGACAAGTTCAGAGAGTGCACGGCTGCCTTTCCTTGCAGAGCGTTCATTCCCTCACCTCCCACCCTTCTTCCCTTCTGCTTTTGGCCTATGAAACTAAGGCAAAGTCACCACCATCTCACCTAAAACAATTCTGCTCTTTCAAGGGATGTTACCAGACAGTGAAGCCGTATGTTGGCCTGGGGGAAGTGTGCTGCTTCCCTCCCTGTGCCGCCGGGGAAGGGGACACAGGGAGTGACATGGCACTGGTCACACAGCGAGGCTGTGGCACAGCCCGGATGTGAAACCAGATTTCCTTCCAGCATGAGTTTTACCAACAGGCCAAACTCCTCCAGAAAATAGCTAAAACAAAACAAAACAAAACAAACCAGCTTGTCAAGACACATCCTGAAACTGCCTAATTACATTTACATTTGCCACAGAGGTACGGGATATTTTTGCATCTGAGTGGGTGTCTCTAACTTTCAATTGTTTGCTGTGTGTTCTTTTTTTCATTCGAAGCACTACTTGAAGTTGCAGTTTCCCATCCTGTATGTTCTGAGAAAAATCCTCTGTTACAAGTTTTCCCTGCTAAATAGTTATAATGGTATGAGGGAGTATATGATCAAAGGTCTAAAAGACGCCTTTACTTAGAGAAATTTAAGCAATTTGGTCTACTTATTTAATCAAACTGAGGAATGAAGAAAATTTGATGCTAGGTCCATGTGAATTTAACTGGGAAAAGGAAAGTTTGGACCACTGGAAGTGAGGGTTAATGATGGATGAGGTGAACAAACCCCAAGGCTTTCCTCTTTTCTATCTTCCTATCTGTCTGCTTCTGTCAACCCCATAGGAGAGAGAGAAACAAATCCATTAGGCTGAGCTTACTTAAATACTGGCATGACTCCTTGAAAGAAATGGCAACTCCATCATGGCTTGAAGTCTTTGAAATGAAAGCTAGATGTCTTTTAAAATGAAATCTTCCAGTCTAGTTGAGTTTCCTGGTTCAGTTGTGCTCAATAAGCTAGTTCCTATGGAATTCAGCAAGAGAATTAGTACTGATGTATTCTAGATGACAGAATTGGTTCAGTAGGTGAGACACAGCCTTCAGAAATGTATCCAGAAAAAAAAATACATTTGCTTATGTATCACAGAAAATGCATTATATCTTGTGACAAATTTTCTATAGTAAAATATATGTCTCTCAATGTCTTCACCTCACTGCTATTTTCTTTTGTCTGCTGTTTGACTATCATGAGTTTGAGACTGAAACTATGTTAATTTGCACAGCCCCTGTTGCACCACACTTACACATGTATGAGTAGCTGGAGCTACCAAATGCTTGATGAATTTCCTGGCCTGACTTAAAAATGATCCAAGCTTTATTCCCTGCTGGAAGAAACCACTGTCAAGCAATAAGAAAGAACACCATTGGAGTCTCAGTATTTTCCAAGTCTCTTTAAACCCAGAGATATTCTTTACTCTAGAAAGCATAAAAGATGCAGACTTGCCTATGCTGTGCCTGCAGCATTCATAGATTTCCCACCATAAGAAGGAGAATTCTTTATTTTTCTCTTGCAGGCATGTATTCAAGGCTGAAGCTACACTAACAAGCCCAACACAAGGACCAAAACCAAGTCCAAAACCTAGGAGCTAAGGAGGGTCAGTAAGCCAATCCATTTGCACTTAAAGCAAACTGGGGGTTCACACGGTGCAGAGAACCATCTCTTTGCAACCAGTTATCTTGACGTTGGCTGATAGAAAAAATACGCACTTTCAATCATTTTATTCTCAGAAAACAGAAGTGTAGATAGCAGTTCAAAGTGCTTTTGGGACATTAAGCTGCATGCTTATTTTTTTTCTGACTCCATGAAAATTTCATAATGAAACCTCCAAAAAACTAGGTGAAATATATGGTTTGGTCTGGAAACCATGAGCAATTCTGTGGTTTTGCTTGGGTTTGTACTGAAACCAGTCAAAACTAGGTAGTTTCTTCTCACTGAATTTTACCTAAAGATTTTGAATTCATTCATACCTGAAACTGAGAGCGAAATTCAGGGGGCATGAACCCATGTAGTCTAAAAGAAGGAAAAAGGGTTTGTATGAAACCGCAGGTCAGGTTTGCTAACTGAGCTCAGCACCACTTTGAGTTGCTCGTCATTGTGTTTGCTGCTGACTCATTGAACCATGGCTGGTGTTTGGTGGACTCCATGACTCTCTGGCTACTTGTGAATTGTACCTGTTCTGCTGTTTTCAAGGTAGCACCTTCAAAGGCATGGCCTCCGCTTGCAGAATTCCATCTGTTTTGTTCTCATCAGCTGGATACCCTTGTGTTGGCTGGCAGGTCTCCATTGTGAAAAAGTCTGGGGAAAAAGTATGGAGAAGTAGTATTGACAGAAAACCACTTGCTGTTTGATACAGTTGTTCATGTTGATGAGTTTTCTTGATTGTTCTTGGAACATCTCAGTGTCTAGCTCTTCTGGACAGGATGAAAAAACTGCTTTTCCATCATAAAAACCAGTGGAGTGCTGTAGACCCATTGAGGCACTGAGACATTTGCATAAAGGCATCAAAGAAAGAAAAAAAAAGAATTTGGTGAAAAAAAATCAAGAACAGACAGACAAGATTAGAATTTTCAGCCTAAGCCTGCATAAATTGAGACTGACATTGCTGAGGTTCCTGGGTTACATTAATTCAAAGGAAGCTGAAGTAGAAATGATCTGAATATCAATGGAAATGTACAGAGCTTTTGTATGCAGTGACTGAAATCAAAGACAGAAATACCAAATTTAATTCCAGGGAAGGCAGACAGAACTGGATCCATGTTGGAGATGTCCTTCTTGTGGATAAGAAATACAGCTTTGATAAAAGCTTTGGACATTTTTAGGGTAACTGTTCTAGTGAAAATACTGTCAGATGCATTATTTTGCCTGATATTTACCTTCTTACGCACAAAAAAGGACTGTAGCTCAAGGCTATGGTCTTTTTAATTTTGCTTTGCCTCCAATGACTCATACATTTTCTCTGGCTTAAGTAAATGGACAAGCAGTTTTTTCCAGAGGCAATTACACCCTGGCAGTTCCAGGTCAGCCCCGGCTGCCTTGTGACACAGCAATGCCATGATTTCCCCATCCTCCTGGTACTGCTCCTCCCTGGATGCATCCAGCCGAGGTAGCTCTCCTCGATCCCTACATCATCCCTGCTTGATAATGGCGTTTTATCATTTCATTCCTAAATGTGGTGTGTTTTCTTTGATTGGGCTGCCTCCTCAGAAAGGTGGTGTTTCTCCCACATAGTGGGTGTGATTTTTCACAATTCCATTAATTAGACTCTCATCTACTGCCTGCTCATGGGGCTCATGATCCTACATCACAAGATCCCCCAGTCATTTTTCTTAGAGTTAGAAATCTGACAGGTACTTAGACCAAACAACTTGTCTAGGCTGTTTCTATAATCTCTCCATGATATTGGCTCGGAACACAAGCACTACCAAAATGATTCACCCTGTATAACTCAACTATGTTTGGCTGGGGTGAAACACCAAGGAAGCACAGTCTAGCTCACACTGATGCCTGTCTTTGGGATTGACCCAGTGAGCCCAGATGCATTTTTGTCCAATGGGTTTCTGAAAATCTTGCACCTTGTCAAAAAGCAGAGCTTGTGAGAACCAAGTTTGCCTGATGCTAAACAACTCTGAAAATTCACTGAAAAAGCAATGCTCATCTGGAGATGTAAATGAACACAACTGTAAATTAGTGTAATTGTAAATAAGTAGGGCTTGACTCTGAACATTTCCATTTAGAGGTGCTGATTGCACACAAGGGCTATATGGCTCCAAGGAGGGACCGTGTTGTTCTTCTTACGGGGATTTTCACTTTTAACTATGGGAGACTAGAAAGCAGCTGCTGCCTGATAGTAACCAAAAGCTGCCAGTGGCTTCAACCTGACCTTTTTGAATAAGCCACAAATAAAAAGCTCCATATTTCATCATTTAATGATTACTGAAACATCCTTCTTGCCCCATTCTTAGGATTTCTACAATTCCACATCCTGAGAAAAAATGTGGCCTGGTGGTTAGGTCACTTTCTGAGGAGATAGAGGCTTTATTTCCTTCTTTTACCACCATTTATTTTTTTACTTTATTTTATTCATTTATTTTATTGTTTACATTTGGGGGGGAGTAGCATGTATGTACAGTATGTACACAGTAGCATGTACTCCACAGTGTGCCTACAGTGGAGTAGCAGCATTTGCAAACTCTTTCCTTCCTCACGCTATAGGGACTGGAAAAACATAAACAACTTCCCAGGCTCCTCTTTGAGAAGATGAGTGATGATATTTTACTCTTTTGAGGAGGGTGAACTACAGAAGTCTTTCAGCTTTCCAGAATTATAAATACGCTTTCACAATGCAGTTATGCTCCTGTTGTGATATATGAACTGTGCTTCAAGCTAGATGTGACTTTGACTTTTCCCTGGTTCACATATCATTTCCCAATAGGGTTTAATGTACAGATGCCACACCGAGCAAGTTATGTATATTTCCCTTTTTATAAGACACAGGGAGATTTATTAGCCATCAAATAAAGACCAGCTTTCACATGGTCTTTATTTCTAATTTGTGTATGTTACACTATCAGCTAAATTCAGGTGTGATGTAATTCTGCCCTTCTAGTGAAGTTTAACCAGAGATGACTTGATCCCCCGGAACGTTTCACTATTTTTCACCTGATCTCCAAATTACTCATCTCTCCTCAATCAAAAGTTTTCGATACGCTCTTCTCATGCAAGGAACACAAATAATAATAGTCTTTGACATAACGCAGACCAACTAATCTTTAGTTCAGGATTCAACTTCTTAACAGTTACTAAAAGTTTCATGTTCATGTTCATATTCATACACAGGAAAATTCCTGTTCTTGCAGACTAAACTTTCCAGAGCAACGCCCCTCCTAGGGCATTTCCTCCCCTAGGCCCTTATGTCGATGTCTCCAAAGACACCTCAGTTCCCCTTTCCATCTAAGTGGCACTGTCATCATTACCAAACCCATTGTTCACCTGCAGCCTCAGTTGTCTATGTGCTTCACCCTTCTTTATTTTGGGTGGGATGGCCACACGCAACTGCAAAAAGCTACTTGAGTGTGATCCTGTCCCACAATTCAGCTCTCACCTGATGTTTCTTTGCATGGCTCATCAACCTGAGTCTTTTTCTTTTTCTTTTTCTTTTTCTTTTTCTTTTTCTTTTTCTTTTTCTTTTTCTTTTTCTTTTTCTTTTTTCTTTTTTTCCTGAAAACAAACAAACAAACAAAATAACCAACAAGGTATTTGGCCGATATGAGAATGACTGAGTAATATTGTATGGCCTTCACCTGAATAGCGTGCCAAATTATATGATCTAATGGCCCCTTTCTGACTTAAAAGCTATGAATCTATTATGTATGTTGACTGTAAGATCCTTTTCTAAGATGCCCAGGTCTCAGTGCTGCATCTCTCTGCCAGCCCTGGGATGTCTGGATGCGGCGGGTTGCAGTGCTGCCTTCTCTTGCAGCACAGGGTCAAAGCATGTTCTCTGCAGACCTCATCCAAAAGTCCTTCAGTGCTGCAACTTTCAGTGCTTACAGCTATTCCGTCCTGCCATGCAAAGTGATACACTTCTCCTTCTTTTAAATGTAGACTCCAGAGTAGGCACCCAGAGCCTGCTCTGGGTGGCTCCATTTTTGATTACACTGGTCGAATCACTCAGAAATGGCCTGGTGTTCAGGAAGTGATGAACACCATGCTGGGCATGAAGATTCTTCCAGTGTTTTTTCACTGAATAACTGGAATTTCAGGTACCTGAAATCTCCAGACATGCTTGAAAAAATCACATTCTAAAGAAGTCTGTTCTTTTCATTTAAGCTATGTTTTTAATCATCCTATTTCTTACAGCTTTGTGATTCATGCATTACCTCCTTCCTGTCACTCCCAAGCCATTCATCAGAATGCAGAGGGGATTAGTACTCCAAAAAGAACATTTCTGTTTTGATTGACTCTTGACAGCAAACATTGCTGAAAGATACCAAAGATTTTCCAGGACAGTAGGCAGCTCCTTTCTTTGGGAAGGATGCTACATGGGCAGAACTGGTACTATCTGGGAAGAGAATAACTCCTACTAAGCAAATGCACTCTCTGACAAATCTGTGGAAGTTATTGTACTTTTATAACTGTTCCATTTGTATTGCTTTATTACTGCATTTTATTATCTATCTTAACACCTCTGCTTTCTACCTGCACTTCGAGAGAGATGGATGGTGCATATCACCTCCAGTATAAAAAGATGTTTTTCCCCCATAGCCAATTTTCAGCTAATTTAATATACCTGTGTTTCTATTGCCTTACAAGGCTGAGTGATATAATTCTTTTGAACAACAGAGACAGTTGCACAGCACGAATAAACACTATGTAGCTTCCCGAGGAGATAATACTGTGCAATGGCAGTTCTAACCTTTTTTATATTCTCTTATTTTCCTACTGTCTGATGTCTATTTTTATTCAGTAATTTTATTGGAGAAACAAAATGAGAAAAGAACGTTGCTTTTCTTGGAAACCTTCCAATGTGTTGCAAGAGCAGAAGAAGGCCTGGATGAGAGAGATGCAGCATCTCCCTCAGAAGACTCTTTTATGGCAACTGCCAACAATATCATCACAGCAGTATTAGTGTGATACTGGAGTGTCATTTACTTCCTTCTGTGACCAGCCTTGGATCAGGATCACACAAACAGGCACAGTTTTTAATAAATACTGTTTAAAAAAAAATCTTTCTCAATCCTTGAATTGCTGACTTTCAATGGAAATTAAGCATCACTGGGATTTTGAATATCCTCTTAGTTCCTCACCCTGGTGGAAGTTGGTGGAGGGCAGAACAGTTCTGGAGACGCCCACAATAACCTGCCCATCTAGCAGGGTACATACTTTACCATGTCTCAGTAAATGAAAGGCAAGGTGGACCAGACCTCTGCTGATCCATGTGCTACTCCTGCGGGATCAAGCACTGAAGCATTTTTCAGGAGTAAGGAGTGCTCAGCAGAAGGACCCTGGCCCAGGCACCCATCTCCCTCAGCTCGGGCTGAGATGAGAAGTACAAACATAACACCGAAGCACAATACAAGAGAATGATTCATCGGAGGAAACTTAAAAACCTGTGATTCATACCTTGAGTACTAATGATGTTTTGCAGTAACCTCAGTTTACTGATGTTGCATTTCCATTTCAAGTGATTTACAATTTAGCTAAAGTCAAAGAGCTCTTTCTTTAAGAGGGTCTCTTTGAAGGTACGAGCCCAAAAGCATATTTGCTATCTAAAACCCTTAATTAGGGGGATGAGGTGAGGAAACATACACAATAATAAAAGATACATCATGGTACATATTCTGAGCTCTCTTAGATCGTGGAAATCTAAAGACAAGGCTCTGGCACTAAACTATATGGGCGAAAACATGATTAATGGTTTTGATGAGAAACGGACTCAGTTCCCACTGAGGATCAAAACAGAAACTGCTAAAGGCATTTGTACTCTTCACGCCTCTGGATTTTAGTGGCAGCTGGGCACATACATGTCTCTGAAGAATTGGCTTTTAATGTCTTTCACAAAAGTTTTCAGTTCTCACAAACTTCAGTCAAAGGTGAATTTCCATTGACCACATGGATGGGTTTTCAGTTCTCAGTAAGTTTGTTTGGTTCCTTTCAGTGGAGGAGTAAATAAATAAATACCAAAAAGGGGGCTGGGATATTTCATATTTTTCTGCTAAAGACACTCACTTGAAAACTCTACCAAGAAATCATTAAAATTGCTGGTTTTGTGGTTCACTTGTTTTCTCCCTCTTTGTCCTTTTAAGCAAAGCTCTTTACTGCAGAGGATGCGGCAGGTGCCTCATATTAGAGAGTCAATGCAAATACAGGGCAAGCACCTGCTATTTAGCCTCTCAACTGGAGCTTGTGAGAATGGATGCAACATTGTTCAGAAGGCATGAAAACAGTGAGCTGGGCTCTGGAAATCAGGCATAATCAGGCAGCTGGCATGATAGGGTTTGTAGAGTGAGGTTGTTGGACATAAAGGGTAACAGCATTGCACTAAAGTTATGTCTGAAAGTGTATCACCACCCTCAAGACAGGGTACACGGCCACTTCACCCCAAGAGCAGCTATTTGACAGGGGGGTGAGGTGGTTTATTTACTGCCTAAGACAAAGCTACAGTAGCAGAAGCATCCACTCAACCTGTGGTGTTTTCCTGCTGTAAAACTACTGGCTAGCTTAGCTGTACATCTGGCTCGGCTGAGCAGTATTTCCCTCTGACAATTCAAGGCATTTCACCCTCCTCAGTGAAAGAAGGGGAATCATCTGTTGATCCTGCTGTTACCTGGGGCATTCTTAGGTGTTTGCTGTCTTGGAAATCTGTACTGCATGATATCATTGCATGAGTAGAAGCTCTGTGCCTGCCGTATATTTTGTATGTGACCTTCCCAGCAGATTTCAGCATTGCTGGCTCACTAAACACTGCAGCATTCAAGTGCCATGCTAGTGGGCTGACTGAATTTAGTCTAGAAAGTAACAAGCCAAATTTAATCTGGTTTGCACCTGCTTGCACAGGGGCTGAACTTTTCCCATTTTCCTTTAATGGCCTTCATTGATCTCATTTTATTGTTATCACCACTGCAGTATCTGATTGTCTACTTATACGTAAGGTTAGCACAAGTGTTTTACATTTGCATGAAGAGCTGACCATGCATATCTGTGTGCAGCCACAGACACCTACAAGTTTGCAGAGGACAGTACTCTCCTCATGACACTGAAGATGCTGGGACATTCTTAAAACTACAACATCATTACTCTCCTGCAAGTCATCTTCCTTGCTGAGGTATGTATCTGCTCTACCATGAGCAAGAGATGCTTAATGTCTTTTAAAGTATAATAGATGCCGTCAGTCACTGCAAGATCTTTGCCATTTGGATCTTCCTGCATTTCACAATTGTCACATTTTCACATTGCTAGGGAGCAATGATGCTCTTTGGGAACGCCTCCATGCTCTGCTTTCCCAAAGATGGGTTTGAAGCTCTGCAGGACTGGCTGCTGGAAGGGGTTAAAAGAGCCTTCAGGAATGTGCAATTGTTTTCCTTGCAAATCAAGACTAATTTCCAGTGCATAGCAGGGTGATTGAGAACCACTGCTTCCAGGTGCTGTCCAAAATGTTTGCTGCCATGAAACAGGACTGACAGGGTGAAGATCCACCTCATCCAACCTCTCAGGCTTGAGTGACAGACTTCCTGAGGAAGCCCTGACCAAGTATCTTACTGTACCATCTCGTCTCTCAGGAGAGGAGGCTTCTTCCCTTTGTCTCTGATTAAAATAGACTGTGCCTGTTTCTACAGTGATAAGAGATGCTCTGAAAAACACTGTTTGGAAACCTATACAAGCTTTTGTACTGCTGTGCTCTGGTGATAAGTTAAGTAGTAATAACAGTAAGATGCCAGGACTCCTTACTGTCAGGGGTATAAAGCAGAATTGGATTAAAATAGAAAGGTACCACATCTGGTTTGGTAGTCCCATAAGCCAAAATCAGAGGAACCTGGATAATTACACTCAGTAAATAACTTTACCTGCTTTTTCTGTTCTGATATCTTTCCCAAGGCATTTGTTGTTGTACTCTACTGAAAGCAAGCTGTTAAGATAGATGGACCATTGGTAAGATCCTGTTTGCTCATTCTGATGACCTTATATCACTGAACTGGGAATAGCTAAGATAAATAATAATCCTAGTCATCCTGATCTGTTACACAAGTTATTTGGTTTCCGTAGTTATGAATCAAAGAGGACATGCATCTAACCGAAAATTTTCAGAACACCAAAACGTCTTTAGAGTTGGGCTAGCCAGAAAGCAAGGAGTCATCTCACGTAAAAAATGCAGGGTTAGGTACTACTGGTGATTCCACACTGGAAAGGAGTGGCAGTGCTTCCAGTCAGAGAAGTCTCGATTGGGTTTGGTGAGAAACCCCATGGCTGGGTGCTAGACCAAGCCTGGAATAGAGAGGCTTGTGGGCAAGGGATAAACCAGGATTAATTCAGCAGCTGCATATAAGTCAAGGCATGGAGGCAAATACAGACACGCTCTGCGGGCAGATCCTGACATCATGCTTTCAGTTACTTTCGTGTGACCACTTTCTGTCTATGCCTTTGCCTAGAGCTTGCATCCTGCATCAGAGACATCTTCCTGACAATTTCTGTGAAATGTTCAAGCATAATCTCACCCAGCATCTGTAGACCTTCAGAGGCAGGAGGAACAGCCACCAGACACAAAGCCCAGGTCATGCCTGAATGCAGAGCGCCGGCGATCACGGCACTGGGATGCTGCGAAGAATCACAAGAGGTTACTCTGTGCAACAGGAAGGCAGCGCTCTGGGGTGAGGTACTGTACCGAGCTGTAGCTGCACTGAGTATAAAATGAAACAAAATTTGCATAGCTCTCTGTTTCACAGAAAGCCAGCGGCAGGGAGGGGGGGGACTGATCTTGGTAACTGTTCACCTTCTGACATCAGAAACCTCCAATGCAGCATACAAGACGGCTGTCGCGAAATCCCTGATCAAGAACATGAAGCTCCTTCCCCTCTTCACAGCTGTGACCTGCCTCACGCCCCCAGGTCCTTCTTTCTTCATACCACAAGTGATGAAGTTTTTTTTCCAGATCACATGAGCCAGGATGAAGGGGGAAAATCCTGCCAGGAACAGAGATGGGCTGCAACCTGAGCCTGATCAAGGGGAGATACAGAGCAGTACCCTGAGAGCTATATAAGAATGTGCTCGGCACAAGAGCAAACACTTTTTCAGGTGAAGGACTCTCATGAATCAGCCATGCATGTGAGTGAAGACACCGTTTCAAGGAGGCTTGGAGCCACTAACAAAACATGTTTGTATTTCATCATCGCTACCCTCGCCACATTACTCGTCTTTGCACTAGCCACCATCATGGTCTTAGTCATTCAGAGGACGGTAAGCGATTTCTCACTTTATTCATTGGCTTTTTCTTTTGTTCTTTTTTCTTTATTTTCTAATGTAACCTACCTCTCTCCAAATAATATTCTGTAGCTAGCAGATCGATCTCTGCCACCTGTAATGAGTACACACACAAGGTAGGGGACAAATCAAAGAGGGAGAGAAAAGAACTTTCAAAAAAGAAATCATTGCTCCATGGGCAACATTATTTCTAGCATGCAATTTCTTCTCTATGAATGGAAGTGGGAAACTCATAATTCAAGAGTCAATTCACCCTATGTCCAGCCTAGTTAAGAGGAGAAGTGGAATGAAGACACAGCAGTGACTCACTGTCTGCTGCCTGGCTTATATGTATCCCCTGTCACTTTGGAGAGCTACCGCAGTCCAAGATAGTCTGGTCTGGTCTTGCCTGGTCTGGCAGTGTCTGTTAGGGACGGACATAACACGAGCCATCTCGCTGCGTGATGCTTTGTGGTGCTGTCTGCTAGGATGCCATGAGAGGCAGTGAAGCAGAGCTCCCTTGAAAGACCCTGAGCAGTGGATGGGGCAAGGAACCTCGTGGTGCCTCACATTTTTGTCAGTCTTGCTCTCGGGGATGATTTTTTAATGCAAAAATAGTTACAGCAAGGATAACTGAAGGATGTAAGTGAGACAAGGTCTGAGAAAAAGAACTTTTCCCTCTGACTAAAGACATTTCCCCCTTCTTAAAATAAAGAGGATCTGGGACTGAATGGGGAATCAGTGAGACAGGTCCAGCCGCAACAGAGGTACAGGCTTGTGAATACAAAAGGTGCATTTCTGATCCTACCAGGAATGTTGCTACAAATTTTACCAGAGTAAAATATCACGTTAGAAGTTTTATAGCCTTTGAAATCTTAACACAAAAATCTAGATTCTGAAGCATTTCTGCTATGATTCATAGAATGAAAGCACCAACATAGAGCTGCTGAATGATGCAGGCCATGGAAAACAAAATATGTTCATTCAGCACAATATTTTCTCTTACTAAATTGATCTTGTACAATTTATGTATCTGTGTATGCACATTACCCAGAAATTAAACCATTAAAGCTTGACTGATACTTCTTTAAGTTGTACCAGCAAGGAGTCATTTACCTGAAATCAGCGTTCTTCCAAAAGAGAAGCAGTTTGGAAACAGTTAGAATGAGACATGGGGATTTTCAAGTGATAAATAGTGGGATATTAAGGGAGATCTTTAAAATAACAGCCTGGGTAATTACAGAATTGCCGCAGTTTTCCTATATAATGAGGCTTTCATTTGTACTTATTATGAAAGTAAGCATTAAATTACTTCTCCATCAGGATAAATGCAGTTACACCAGTTGCCAGAGGAACAATATTACTGAAAGAGTCAAGGTTTTCATTTAAAAGAGTAATGACATTACTGCTGCTGCTTCGGAAACGGTGTTAGATTTGGAAATGTTATTCACCCCCCCCCACATTTTCCAACACCCTAAGAAATTTCCTTTACACCTTGTTTTCAAGAAAGGCAGTACAGCACAGTGTCAGACCTGGGAAGTGTCATTTTTTTGGAACTACATTCAGAGCTGAAGTCAGTTCAGTTCCCAGCTTTCATCTGCAGAAACACTTTGCATTGGGCCATTCACTTACCTATATCTTTCAGAAGTGATTTTTATTTTTCCTCTCAGACAAGAACAGTTGCTGCATAGTGGACCTTTGCCTACATTTTCCCTCTTAACACTGTTAGAAGGGCCATGAGGCCTCCACGCTTCTGCCTGCTGCGGTTCACTGCTGCTAAATATATATACAGATAGATAGATATAGATGATAGATATAGATAAACACACACACACCTAAGTAGATGTCTATGTGTACGGAGAGAGAGAGAGATAAAATCAGTGTAAGAGTAAAGAAAGGACTAGAGAACTGTAATTAGGACACACAAAGCCCAGGACACCTGGCACTGTACTGCAAGGTACGCTGTATTAGACACCTAGGCCATGAGGTGTAGCACTATGGACAGATTCTGGGTGAAGTCTGGGACAGTCCGTCACTGCTCTGCATTTTGTAGAGGTCATATTGTCACCCTCCAAGTGGCATGGGTAAGTCATCTGAGCACTGCTCAGGCACTAGCTGACTGCTAGGAGTCAGTGGTGGTCTTTGTGTTTGATGGTCTCCTCCTCAGGCCGCTGGAGTCAATCATAGAATTATTAGGGTTGGAAAAGTCCTCCAAGATCATCTGGTCCAACCACCACTCTACCACCAATGTCACCCACTAAACCATGTCCCTAAGCACCACGTCCAACCTTTCCTTGAACACCCCCAGGGACGGTGATGCCACCACCTCCCTGGGCAACCCGTTCCAATGCCTGACCACTCTTTCTGAGAAGAAACGTCTCCTCATTTCCAACCTGAACCTCTCCTGGCACAACCTGAGGCCATTCCCTCTAGTCCTGCCGCTAGCTACCCTACAAACCCCGTTAGCAGTAGGGCTGCAGGAGCCACGTCCCAGCGCTGCCTTTGCCTGATTTATGGCTGCTTACAGGTCTGTAAAGAGCCTTGCCGAGAGCACGCCCACCGGAGCCTGATGGCCCCCTCTGGTGGACAACCCTGACAAAAACGAGAAAGAAAAAAAAAAAAAAAAAACTTAAAATAGCCCCTGCCAGCAATTTCCCACTCATTGAACACGAAAGTACGTCTGTTTTGCCCCCCGGCTCAGCCAGCCACAGGTAACGAAGTTTTGAGGCCCGGGGATTAATTAATGTCCTCAGCTTCTGTTGCTGGGACCCATGGGACACACTCTTGCAAGAGCCCTGGGCCTCATGAAGCTGGTCCCAGGCTCGTTTCTGGGGGACTGTGTTTTGGGGTACGTTGTCTTGGGCTTTGTAGATGTGGGCACACATTTCGGAGACTTCTGGTTAAACAAATACTCAGTCCTGAGCTCGGTGTTAGAGTGACCCGAGGGAACGGCTTGGAGCTGGGACAGGGGAGGGTCAGGCTGGGTGTCTGGGAGAGGTTCTGCGCCCAGAGGTGCTCAGGCACTGGGACAGGCTTCCCAGGGATGTGGGCATGGCACTGAGCTGCCGGAGCTCAAGGAGCATTTAGACAATGTTCTCAGACATAGGGTCTGGTTTTTGGGTGGTCCTGAGCGGAGCCAGGGCCTGGACTCAATGGTCCCTGTGGGTCCCTTCCAACTTGGGCTGTTCTGTGGTTCTGTGACTATAACAGCACTGATATGTCTCAGCTTGGGAAAATTTCTTGTAAAGTAATTAAAGGAAGGAAGAAAGACGGGACTTTCACTGGCACCTATCATTTTCTCTAATGAAGCAAACACAAATTCTTCTGCTTGCCAGGTCTGAGATCCTTCATCAGCAGCACCCAGATCACTGCAGACAGGGTGAATTCATTGTACTGAATTGTTCCCGAGCTGGTGCTCTATTATTTAACCTCTGTGAGCTCCTAGGACGTGTCCCTTTACATTCCAGATTACACCGTTACATGCAATGTGCTGGCGGTCACAAGAGAAAACAGCAATGCTAGTAATACTTCAAAGCAAGATCTAAAGTGTTATTTGAATACCTAGTCACTTGCCACTAAAATACATTAAATTAATATCTGCTGTTTTCACCCACTGGGAGACTTCCCAAGTGAGGGTATGATATGTTAATTCATTTTAATTCTTTTTATGTTGCCCTGGCTACAAATCAAGCTGTGTGCCATCAGCCTCATCCTGCATGCTTTCTTTGAGAGAGGGATGCAAGGTGAGCACCTCACTGATAGTAACATCTCGGTCACTTTACCAGCCTCTCTGCAAGCAGCCATGGCTTTCCTGCCTGATTTCATTGAGCATAATCTTGTTGGGGAGATAGCATCTTTCTCCCTGTCTTACATGGGTGTGGGGAGAGAAAATGAACGACTCAGATATTGCAGGTTCCCAAATCACGAAGCACCTATGCAATCTCTATCTGCAGGATGCAGCATTTTGCTACTAGACCAAAGGGTAGTTTTGGCTTGCCTGGAACAGACACAGCTCTACACTTCAGCTGTGGTTGAAAGCATGGTCACGTTAGGCCAGTCTAATTAAATGTATTCTTAAACATCTAAGGCCACAACATTAAGTACCAGAAACAGACACAACGTGACTTCTCTCACTGTCCAACCATCTTCTTTCTCCTCATGCCACACATTATTCTATTTATACCCAAAAATAAAGCGCTCATGTTTTAAGACCCTCGAGATCTCCAGACCGCTGTGGATGATGGTGTCTCCTGCCACGTGCATGGGCTGCCTCACTTCTCCTGGGAGATACCAGATGTTCTGCCAAAGCTAGTAGCAGATTCCCAACTTTCTAATCCTTGGACATGCTAAATTGGGCCTGGCCAGGTTACATGGCACAATTAGCCCAGGTAATTGGATTTGAGAATAAAAGAGTCAGTTTAGGGTAGCCTGGAAGGGAACAGAAACCACTCCCTGATACTGAAATTAGCAGCGTGTGTGAGCTAAGGGACATGACACAGAGTTTCAAGCGCTGCGGCACTCATAGTTTCTTTCCACAGCTGTCAGGAAAATTTGTTTGCTCCCTGGGGGTACTGATGGACAGTTATGAGCTGTTAGAGATATAACCTGCATGGAAGTAAATACACAAGCAGGCACAGGCCCGAGGAATTCATGTTTGGAAAGCAGAGAGGTATGCTGAAACAGAAGCTAGACCACAGATGAAGCCTACTGTACTTCACACTTGGAGCATGTTTCCTGAGAAGTTTTCAGGCCATGCTGATGGAGGACAATTTCTCATTCCTTTTTGACCTTTAGATTTACATCTCGGCAAGAAGTAGGAGAAGAGCTGAGGCAGGACAACAGTGCTGCTCCCAGACCCATGCTGGGGCTCTGCAGCTTTTATTTTCATCCAGCCAGGCTTCCCAGGGCCAGACGCTGGCTCTGAAGGGTGTCCAGTCCCGCTCTGTCATACTCTCTCCAAGCTTTGCAAGCCACAGGGAGAGCTTCAGGGCTTCTGCTTCCAAAACAACCCCAACAAAAGCCACACACATTTCTTACAGCACTGAGAAAACAGCTGTGTCAGAAATGTAGATTTCTACTTTCAGGAAAAAAAAAAAAAAAAAGGCTGTGATGTGAAATGACTGAGGATGAATTTGCCTGAGTGCAGAGGTTGCTGGAGGGCTGTGCTCCACAGCACTCCCTCACTGGGATGCTGGGATGCTCTGTAGGAGCCATATGCCCTGTAACGCCCGGCTCTGCAGTGCCTTCCTGGGATGCAGTGGAAACTTTTAATATCAACTTGTAAAGTAGGGTCCCACTAGAACGCAGGTGTACCCTGCTCCCAGAATAACCTCCCCACTCTCATTTCTCTTCCAGGCAGCTGATCCTGCCACAGAGGGCATCACAGAACCCATCCGCAAAGGTAAGACACCTAAATTGACAGCCTGTGCAGTGTTTCATCTGTAATGCAAATATTGCCCAGGATCGTGAATAAGGCAATTATGCACATCTCAACATTTCACATAAAGTCACTTCTTGGTGAAAAGCCAAGGCAGTGGAAAAAAAAAAAAAAAAAAAAGAAGAAGAAGAAAAAAAGCTTTCAAATTACTCGGTACCTCCGGAAACCAGGGCATAGCTAAGGAAATAACAAGCATTTCTGAATCTGCCCTGAGGTGTCTTTGCAAGAGAGCATTTTTGCCAGAGGATGTGAACATCATTCTGTTAGGTCTTATTTTAAGGGCTGGCTCTTGTACATGTGGACATAATGTCCCTGTCCTTGAAAGGATTGGGTGTAAACATGTTAGCACATATTTCAAAACAACAGGAGCTCCTCTTGAACCCCTCTGGTCTGGAGTAGTTATGTGTTTCTTACTGGCTTGCGGGAAAAAGGGAGGAGGGAAGGGGTAGGTCGAGGAGAGGCAAGTGGAAAACAGCAGCAGCAAGAGGCAAGGAGCAGGGAATTTGAACAGGCAGAGTATGGGCATAGGGAGGCCAAAATTGGAGAAACCTTTTGAACTAGACTAGCAGAGACAGCCTACCAAGATTCTGCTTTTCCTTAGCATAAATCAGAGAAGCTCTGTTTATTTCATTTCTTTCGCCTTCCTGGTTCTACGGTCCTTAGCACCAAGTATTTTGACTTGCAAATACGAGTTCCTATTTAGTCCCAGAAGATAGGAGATAGCATCACCTCCCACTCCTCAGATGGGAAAACTGAAGCACAGTGTTTATCTAGAGGTGTTGGCACAACAGGAATCTAAAAAATCAAGGTCCAGAAAACCTTAATTACATAACTATATTTTCTGCACCTCTGTTTTTGTGCACAGGTGACATAATGCAGCATTTGGGCAACATACACTGTAACTAGCAGAATTCTTGAATCCAGGACTCTTCTGTATTGGGCTTTTTTCATACCACACGAAGTTGTCCCTGCATGTCCCACTGCCCTTCCTGAGAACTTTGCATCAGCCTCACCATCATTTTTGTGTGTTTTCAAACTCCTGTAAAACTGGAGGGATTTTTTTCTCCCCTCAGGATGTCCCCTTGGTGCATTTTTTTCTCTGTGTGTATCTCCTCTATATCTCCTTAAGTTTTTCTATGGCTTTCTGGTACTTTAGCTTGTACTTGAAGATCCTCAGAAATAAAGCAGGGTCCAGGGTCTTAACATGCAGGGCGGATTTGGATAAGGGAGTTTGGGCAGCCCTATCACAGCCTCATTCTAGTGCATCCCCAGAAGTGCCCAAAAAGGAGCTTTGCAAACCGAAGTGGTTGCAAAGCCTCAGCCTGGCTGCCCACGTCCCCTGTGGTGACAGCAAGTCCCCGGTGCCCATGGGGCGGTGCAGCCCCAGAGCAGAGCCTCTGCCTCACAAGTCAGCCCAACCTCAGAGAAATCACCAGAACGGAGCTGGTTTTCAGGGCTGAGTTTTACCACCGATTAGAAAGAGGTAGTGAAAGCCATCGGAGCGGTGTCTAGTGATTGACAGAGGAGGAGCCACTGAGCACATATCGTAGGTCAGGGTTATTTTAAAGCAAAACACAAGCAATACTGGCATTCCCAGCGTAGGAGGGAGAGGTCTCACATTGCAAAAAAAAAAAATGTTGCATTGCAATATTATTTATTTTCAAATCTCAAAATCTGTGCCAATTGTTCTTTCTCCTCATCAACACCTGGCAGGTGCCAGGCGGGAGGAGCATGTTCTCTCCAGGAATTTACAAGACATGTTTCCTTAGCTAGAAAACATTTTGCCTTTGGGTCAATATCAATTACAGGCACCCTGTTGCTCTGAATTCTGCTGCTAAATCTGCGGTGATGCCATTAGTGTAAGACAAAGGAGGGCATAACAAAATGCCACAAGGCAGGAAGGGCTGCTGAAAGCTGTCTGCAATGTGTGCAGGTGCTCGATCAGCCTACCCCTTGCTGCCTGTCAGGCTCTATTGCACAGCTCTGATGGGGTAATGGAGCATTAAAGTGTGAGCAAATTACAATGGCCTTTTATTTTTCTCTTAAAATGCATAAAGCGGGGCTAATTGATTAATAGATCCCAGTGGGTAATTTACAGCAGGCCCCTCGGCACGGAGCTCTGTCATCCGCTGCCAGGCATTGCTTGCTGACTTCTAAGCAGGGAGCCTCGGCGGCTGCTACAAGGCCCCATCCCGCAGCTGCAGAGCAAGAACAGAAAAATAAGGAATATTGCAGGATGGTGATGGTGGTGAGGCTGGAGTGGCTGTGGATTTAGGTTTGCATCTGTGCCTGCCCCTCGGACAGCCCCAGTGTTGATAGTGCAATCTGGGGGGTGTTGCACACCCTGTTTCGCAACGGGACTTGGAAACCCTGAGTTGAAAGGAGGCCGAGAAAGCAAACTGAGCATTGCTGAGTTGCCAGTTGGGTGCTCAGCCTTGCTCCAACCCTGTGTCTGTAGAAATGGGGAGGCTGAAGGGGCCAACTTGTCCAAAGCCTCTCAGAGATGCTAATGGGATGCAGGAGTGTGCAGGTGGGAACGTCTGCGCCTCACTCAGGCAGAGTGCATTGCACTATGAAGGGACAGTGGTCCAGACGTGGCTACTTCCCTGAATTAATTTAGTGATCTCAAAGCAGGAAAAACACTGTGATTTGCATTTAGATTTCCAAGGAGATTGTGTTCTATTGTTAGCTATACACCAGTGGGCACTAAAGCAGATCTATAGGAGTTTTGCCTTCCTGACTCAGCTGTCTGTCCTCAATGGATGGGTTTCCAGAAATGTGCAAGCAGTAGCTGAGATGCAACGTCAGCTAATTAAATGTTTGTGTGAAAAACGGTAGCAATTTCCTGAAAACCCCTGTGCCATCGTTGCTGAAGCAACAGGGGGAAGGCATTAAATTCATCGTGAAGTAAATGTTTGTGAAATGTTGTTTCTGGGGAAATATTTCTCTGCAGAAACTTGTCTACATTCATAAATATGGAATCACAGGTTGCCGTAAATATCCATACAGGCCAGCAGGGTATGATTGGTAGATTCATTTTGGTGGAAAAAAACAAGGCACAGAGAAATTTATGATCTGCCAACATCTGGAGATGTTCAGTCCTCCTCCTCTCCACACTGTCCTCACCAAGCCTCGTTTCCCTTGAAATGCTGTAAACCTGGACTGGTGGCTTTTCTTTTTATTTGGAACTACAGAGACATGAAACCAAATCTTCTCTCATTCACAAAATGAAAAACCTGCAGATACATAGGTACACGTGCACTACGCATACATATAAGGATAATTCAAAGGAAATTCAGCACCCCATTCACAGTTGCAAGGGGAAATAGCTTCCCAAATAAAAAATCTGGTCCCAGGAATTAAAGATAATACAGGTGACATTCACCTATACATTATTTTCTACCCTAGGGTAAATCAGGCTGAAGCTGGTGAAGCAAACAGTCTTTCCAGAACTGTGGTAATATATCTGAGTGCAGACTGACCTTCTATGCCTAAAACTGGTCTCTTCTGTCCGGGAATTGTCCCAGGGCAAACTACTGAAGCCGCCAGGGTGTTAGTCACAAACCCCAGGGCAGTGGGTTCTTCAGAAATGGACACTTGACGTTTACACCATGTTTTTTTGCTTTATCAGCTACAGTACACGTGCACGTTTGTGCGTATATATGTAAAACTGTATGAGGGTCTGTCTGCTCTCAGCAAGGTCAGGGCAGATGAGCTGTGTTCCTCTGTTCAGAAAATTTTGTCAAGCCTGGGCTTGCAAATGCCAGAAAGATTGCAGAGGCATGCTCCTTGGCAAGCATCCAGCGGAAACAGCACCCAGCCTGATTCCAGTTAGCCATAACAGGGGCTTATTTAATTAGTAACGAGATGATTAGTATTGCCAGAAAATGCTGAATGTTAGATCCTCTGCCTCTCCAATACTAAAAATGCAAGTTATAGATGATTATATATATACATATACAAATAGCTCCATGAAATTATGTGACCCATGCAATACTGGCAAGCAGGTGAAAGCCTTGAAGAGTTTTGGCCTTAAACTCTGTGCGAAAAACCCTGCAGTAGTCAGGTTTGTTGTGATGAGGAGTTCATAAGATGTTATTCCTAAATCCGAAGGAAAGAAAGGGATGCTTCTGAAGTCTCCATTTTTTGGAAGGAGGCAAAACTGCCAGCTGAGTTCATGCCCCTTTGCATGCCCAGGACCAGTGTGGTTGTCCTTGGGCTCCCGAGGACCAAAGACACTCAGTGCATGCACAACAAGCGCAGCCACAGGTAGAGCCCAGGAGAGGACATCACCCAGCTGGCACTTGTCACAGCACCACGCAGCTGGGAACCTCCACCAGTGCCGGCCAGCAGCTGCTTGCAGAACACCTAAACTGGAAGGGGGGAGGTCAGAGAGAGCTGTGGGGTGTCACAGAGGGGCTGCAGAGAAATAAAGCACAGTGAGTTCTGCTGGCTCCAGCACTCTGAGAGAAACATATGAAGTCACCTTGCCTAATTTTGTCAGCAGTTAAATCGGTAGAGTGTAAGAAAGGATTGAAAGCTGTTTATTGTCTTCTTTACCTTTAAGGATATTTTCCTTATTTAATTTATCCTTAAGATAAGATCAGGTTTTTGACCTGTTTGTGCCTGTCCACACTCAGCCCCCAGCCAGCCCTAATGCTGTATGCCTTGCAGAGGAACCTCACAGTAACACATGGGAGGTTGGTACTAGGAGAAGCCTCAAGAACAAACAAACAAAACATCTAAGGGGCTTTTCCTGCCTGGGTAGCAATGCTTTGCTCTGTCATGCCACTTTTAGCTCTTGGTATCACTGCCCTGTGCCTCTGCTCCTGTTATACCCATCTCACAGGTGGGGAAACTGAGGCAGCAAGTGGTGAGGAGAGTTCCCTAGGTGGAGCCACATCTCCTCGGACCTGGCTCAGACACAACCACATGTCCTGCAGCCTCAGGTTCCTCCTGGCAGGCAGACACAGCCTCTATAGGTCCTGCTGTTTCAACGCAAGACTCCTTCCATTTTGCACCCCAGGTGGAAATCGTGGAGGTGTCATTGAGGCTGCAGCTCCACTGAGCCATTTCACAGCCCCTTTGGCTCGGTGGGGAAAAGCTTCGTAATGCACACAAAAATTGCTTGGTCCTTTCCTTCAGGGCTGCCCCCTCTGGATGCTTATCCTATGGTAAAAGGGGTCAGGAAGACAAAAGTGCATTGTCGCCTAAGGGCTTCCTTAGGACAAAATAACCTAAATGGCTTCTTGCTACGAGTCCTCCTTTATCAGCAGGTTTCTTTCAAGCAACCTGATCTGCAGTGTCCGTGCATCACAGCGGACATGAAACCAGTGTGGGCTCCTTGGTACTTAGACCCAGTTGTGGCTTTGCTTTTCCTCCTTCTCACAGAGTTTTTAAGCTGATATAATCCTATTGACTTCTGTGGGATTACTTCTGATTTACACTGCTACTAGTGCAAAGTCAATTAGGCAATGTGATTGAACATATCCATCGATCAGTCCTGAAGCTCTAGTAATTTCAGTCTTTGCCGGCTTGTGCTGAAATGTTTCAGATAAAAGAAGTAACTTGAGAAATAAAACTAGAAAAAGGTTACAAGCTGTCTCAGTGGAGCGAGGACAGGAAATGTCTTTATACATTTTTTTCCATAACTTGCCTTCTCAGAAACACAGCTGATGTCACCAAACAAATGGCTTAAACACACATGTACAAAACTTGCTGACATCAATGGATGTAAGTACAGCTTTGAAAGTGCAAACACAGCCACATGAGTGAGGGGTAGGTTTTGAGTGATGCCATGAAAATCCTGAGATAGCTCAGGGCTGATGGGGCTCCTGGCAACATCAAGGTGCTTGCATGTGGGTACAGCACTTCTGCTTGTCTAGCAGAAGTTGTGGGGCTGCAGCTTCCAAGGTCTGCTTGAGCAGCAGGGGATTTTCTGCTTTGTAGGGTAAAGCCCCGAAATGGCACTGAGTTTCTCTAAAACTACTCTTCTTTCCTGCAGGACATCAGTAATGCAAGTGGGCTCAGGGCACTGGCTGTGCATTGCCAGAGACTCTTGCTACCACTGTATCAGCATTAGCCTGAAATAAGGGTCAGAAGAGTTTTCTTCAATTCTACATCTCCTTATTTCTGTACACTCATTAAAACACTGTGTTGATATGACTAACATCAGAGAAGTAGGCTTTGGTTTTTCTCTGGGGATTTCCAGCACAGATAAGGGACTTTGATACACAATTTACTCATTCTTGGAGAGCAGGGAACACCTGCTCCCCTCAAAAGTGTTTCAGCTTATGGAGTCAGAGAGAGATTACAGTTCTTTCAAGACATACATAGCCTCCTCCAACAGTACGAGTGCAAAGGGGACGCTGTTACAAATCACCAACCAGTGGGACTTGTGTGTGGGACCCGCTTTTCCCTCATTTATCTATCCTCCTGACCAAGCATCTCTGAAAAATCAGGCTAAGCAGACACTGTAAGGGTCTGGAGATTGTGTTTTCTTGTACCTTTAGTTTCAGGAATTCTGTGAAAGTTAAGATGCTTGACTCACTCTGTATTTAGTAAACTTTTATACTGTTCATGTAAGGAACAAGATATATGTCATCTGATGTCCTGGATGTTTAATTCTGTGTATTAACTGGTCCTTCAGGGACCCTTCTGGGTGGGTGACTCATACCAATTTTGTAAATGAAGTCACAGGAAAATAGAGATGATTTGTGTTCCCTGCGATAGAGTTGTATAATTTGGTTGGGCTTTACTGAAATTTCTTCGTATTGCATTCCTTGTATTCAGCTGTGGAATAAAACACAGGGAATTCCCAATCTCCCATCTGAGCTGCTCCTTCCCCAGCATCAGCAGGGCCAGGATATGTAAATAAGGGGAGGTCAATGCAATGAGGAACAACCACCCACCTGCCTGGTTGCCCCATGGGGGATGGACTCTTTTCCTGAATGTACATCTTGTCTTGCATCCACAAGCATGTGGGCTACACAGCGCTGTACTAACTCTGCTCTTTATAATCACAGAATAAAAGAGGAATAATCAGTGCCATGCATTCAATGCTCAGTAAGGAGGAGAGGCTTAGGAAAAGTAGATGGGAAAGTGAAAGGTGGCTGGAAGGGAGGTGAAATGGGAAAGGAAGCAGCAGGGGGAAAGGGGGCAGGGTCAGGGATGCAAAACTGGGAGGGAGGAGCTGGGAGGCAGGAGCTGGGATGCAGGAGGTGAGATGCAGGAGTTGGGATGCAGGAGCTGGGATGCAGGAGCTGGGATATAGGAGCTGGGATATAGGAGCTGGGGTGCAGGAGCTGGTATGCAGGGCCAGGATGTGGTACAGGGATGTGGTGTTGGGATGTGGTGCCAGGATGTGGCACCGGGATGTGGTACCGGGCTGCGGGGCTGGGCTGCAGGGCCGGGGTGCAGGATCTGGGCTGCAGGGCCGGGCTGTGGCACTGGGCTGCGGTGCGGGCGCCCCGGAGACGCCGGCAGTGCCGGACGCGGCCGCGGGAGGGAGCCGGCCCCGCGCACCCAGCGCAGAGACAGCCCCGGCCCGAGGGGAGCCGACGTTTTGAAGCGAGAACCTCGTCCTACCGGCACTGTAGGGTGTTAAGAGTTTACCGAGGGAGCTACGGCGCTATGACAGCCCCGTGCAGGTTAGGTGGTATCAGCCAAGGTGCAGGAACCAGCTCCCAAACACGCACTCCTCTGGCTGCTGCTGTGCGGTTTGCCTATAGTCCGGCTGTAACAAGAGAGGTGCCGAATGCCAACAGTATGTTTTACAGTACAAAGAAATCAGGAGCGGTCACCTAACGTGTTGTTTCCTTCAGGGAACACCTCTGAAGACTTTTTAAGAATCCTACAGAATGTCCCGACCAAGGGAGCCGCTGCGTACATGAGAGGTCAGTGAGGTACCCTATCTGATCACATCAATATTTTCTTTAACTTCAAAAGAAATAATAGATACCTTCCCCACACAAACACACAAATACGCATCTCCACTTCCCTTAAATATTGCAGAAGGCCATTTTTAACCACATCTCCCTGTCTTGGCTTTCCCAAAGGGCTGCACAGTCCGTGCAACTTTTCAGCACCCCACTTCCACCTGTGAGCTCTCAGCCACCAGGCCAGAGCTCTCTCTGGGAGTTTCCTATGGGACAACCTCAGAGCAGGTGTCTCGATTTACTAGAAAATACCTTGCTGCACATCCCATAAATTTAAATTTAGCTCAGTGGAGTTCATCAGCTCATTTTACAATTTCCATGCTTTTCTTTCTAGTGTCAAGTCCAGTAAACGGTTCAAAACTGAGCTTGGTTGGGAAGGGTGTATGTGAAGACATTCAGTGCAAGAGCGAAGAGCTGGTGATACGGCAACAAGGCCTCTACTTGATCTACTGCCACCTAAACTTTCATTTTGCCAACTGTTCAAACAGCCCCACGGACCTCAAGATAGAGTTCCTTGTGAACGGCAAAGTCAACCGGCAAACATTGTCCACATTGTGTGCATCAGACACGTGCCAAGAAAAGACTTTCAAGACCTTGTTCCAGCTCCATTTGACGTACCTGAACGTGGAGGACCGGATATCAGTAACACTTAATCATCCTAAATTCTTGAATGAAATTTCCCTTCCCAATGATAATGTTCTTGGGGTCTTGAGGTACAGTGATGAAATGTGAGAAGTTCTCTGACTTTCCACTGCTGCCCAGACTTTCTCTGTCTTTCTCTGAATGACAGCAGCCTGCTTTTACTAGGCTACACCTTGTTTCACGTTTCCTATCTTACCTCATTGCTAGGGTAAACAAGGAACTTTGTGTCCCAGAATGAAATCTAAAACTACAAGACCCACACCTGGCAGACGTAGGGTTGCTCTGCTTTGGCTCAGGGTAGGATTGGTGTTGGACTATCCAGCACACAACCCACAGACATGCCAGTGGTTCCTCCAAACAATGCTGTGCAAATACAGGCCAAAATGCAACCACATTATGGGAAGAGTACACAATATCATGGCTTTTTGGCTAATGTGTTGCTGGCAAGGTGCCTATGCTCAGGAGATGGAGAAATCCTTTTGTCTAAATTTTATGGAATAGTCATTGGCAATGTCGTTTAAAAAAAATTAACAATCAAAGCTTGTAATTAAGGCTTTCTTTTCAACTAGAGCATGCAACCACAACTCTGGAGCAGGTTTATGGATAGAACAAAGAAAGTAAAGATGAGGAAATTGCTGACTCCCAGGCTAGTAGCTAAAACACTGGGACAGAATGTAGGCAATCTGGGACTCACCAGACATTTCTAGGCTGTATTCTGCTATGGACTTTATGCAATTTAGTTCCAAGTGTCTTCCTTTTCACTATTTATCCATCTTTTCTATTTAATATTAAGCTCTTTGGGGCAGAGACTTTGTATACGCACAATGCTTAGCCTCTGTTCTCACCTGGGGCTTTTAGACTTTTCCATGAAGAATATTAAAATAATAATCTTGTGCCACATAACAAAGAAGTTTATTACGATATATTTTCCTCAAATCCTGTCCTGCTTGTTTGGCAGTTTCTTGAGTGACACGACGGCATGCTGGTGTGTAAACACACCCAAAGACCTGCACTCCTGTAAAATCCGAGATTTAGATCTGAGGTTCAGACTTCCCCAAAGATGAATTCAGACAGTCCAGTGGACATAGGTCATTTTATATTCTTTGAGTTAAAAGTTTAGATAATTAAGTATACTTAAAATAATCTCAGGCCCTCTTATTCTATGAATTTCAGTGACACAGACTTTTACTTGATATGTAATTCTTAAAGTGAGGGGAGGGATCAAAAAGTTACAAAGGGCTCATGCTTTCCTTTTTCTCTTCATCACTGAGGTTCTACTAAGGCCTGTTTTATTTGGAACTCAGCTTTTTCCCTTGGGTACCTGTACTTTCTTCCTTTTACATGATTAAGCTGGGTGAACAGTTTGCACCAAACCTTTTAGTCATGAGTTTAGTTAAAAAATCAGTTTCTGGCACCAGAAACCCAGGAAGTCTTTTATTATTCAGGCTTATCTGATGAACGGTTTGTGTTAGCACACTCAAATTACTCCTCATGGAAGTAATTTCCTACGTGTGTTATTTCACTGGAAACTCGTGGTACATACTTGAGGTTTCAATCCATTGACCAGGTGATTTCAAAATACACAAAAACCTTTCAAAGGATCATGAACAGTCAAGCTCATTCACTGTTAGGGATACCTGCTTTCTGTTTTGACAGACATTGATGAAAACAAAAATTCCTTTGCTATCTATAGTTGGGGAAAAAGAAGGAAAAAAAAAAAGAAAACTAAATTCATGTTTTCTTTTTCTCTTTTCCCCTTAAAGAAAAGAAAATTATTTTTATAAGAATTCCCTTGCCTTGCCTATGACATTGTAACCTCCACTGGGATCACCTTACCCGCCTGGCCTCTGTAAATCTTTCCCATCTTGGAACAGGGTTTTTAACCTCTGTCTGCCTCCACCTTGATACACACCACTAATACTCAGAGAAGTTTAAGATAGTCTGGCAGTTAGGAGTCATAGCTCCTGAATATCGAAAAGGCAGCTAATGAATGAAAATATGCATTTACTCCCTCCACTACTGCCTTTCCCTGAAAGCTTTGAATTGAAGGAGAAAGCCCATTATTTAAAAAAATAAATAAATAATAAGAAGCTCTCTGCATAGGATGATTTTATTCTATTATTTTGCCAGATGGAGAAAATCCTGACAAAGCAGTGCTAAACCTCTCAGCCCCAGGCTTTTTAATACCGCAGGATAAAGCAATCTGGCCTCTACTTCATTGCCTCTGAGAAATAAGAATAAATTAGAGCCATAAAGAGGGCCCATTAATAGCGTGCAATTTTGCCATCAGTTATAAAAATGTTAAATAGCTTTCACTGAAACAGGGCCCTGAGCCAAGCAGCACAGACTCCTTACTTTCTGGCAGACTCCACATCACTTCACTCTTTCATCACTTTCCTTCTTTTATTTCCTAGTTCTTTGAGGCAGATTATTTTTGACAACAATACTAAAAAAAAAAGAAAAAAAAATCCAAGCGGATCCTACACACACCACCACGTCTTTTCAGCAACAGCAACACTTTGGGGAAGAACTTGTTCCCATGGTGTCAGCTTCCCTGCTGGCAGCAGAGCCGCTTTGTTGCTGGGGTCCTCACCCAGACCTGCCCTCCCCCAAGCGCTGGAGCTCCCAGGCAGCAGCAGAGCCTGCTCTGGTGCCCCACCACAGCCCCCAGTCCATGGCAAAGGGCAACTGCTGAAGGCACTGAAGTGATGGAGAAATTTTGAAAATTCCTCCCCTGGTCCTCAGATGTGGCAAACCTGTGGCTTTCTGTGCATATGCTCTATTGCTAACCTGACCAGAAACAGGAAACTGCAGCAATCTCACAAGGAAGTCTGCTCTGATGAGGTTTCTTGGCCCTTCTCAGACACTGAAGAAATTGCACTCTTAAACCATGTTCTGCTTGGGGAAGAAGCGTCTACAGGAGTTAATATGTGCCGTTATTTGTAATCCTGGTTGATAGAAAAAGTACGTATTACTGGGTTTAATTCTGGCCATTGTTAATTGCTGTAGGAAATGTTCATAGGAACTTAAATGAAGTCAAGTCAATGCATTACACTTCCATCCAAGCTCACCCGGGGGCAGCAAATCAAAATCAAATCAAGCTTAATAACAGAGGTTACAGAGTTGGATCCAAACTTCCCCAAAGCTGCAGAGGCTTTTAATTCAGGCTTGCAATTACACTTCACAGGGCTCATTGACACCTCCTGTGAAATTGGCCTGAACCCAAACTCCTCAAAGTGCAGATCCGAAAATGAGGTCACGGCTTGTCTGACACACATGCACTAGTTAGGCTGAACGAGTGCTGATGGATGGACTTGGAGTTTTGCATTCGCTTCACTTCTGGTTTTGTTTCATTTTATGTTTTTCCACACTTCCCACAGGGAGGTAATCTTAGTCACTTAGAGAGAAATTCCTTGCTGTGCCATGGGCCAAACAAGGGGCTGTGTATTACCCAAAAATGAACAGTCCTGTTTGAAGAACCCCACCTGGATCAATGCTGCGCTGGCCTTCTACAAAGTAACTGCCTGACTCTGCATGCCTCTTACGTACCCAAATTCCTTTGGAGAGCAAACAACATTCTGCAGAAGCCTCAGCCACTAGCTCATGCTCTTAAATTAACATGTTTTTCTTCTGAATATTATTCTTCATAATTCAGTATTAGATATGAAAAGTGCAAGCAGGTCTATGTCTTTTCAAGTACCCTATCATGCAATTAAAGTAAGAAAGGGACTAACCAGCACAAATACCCAACCAAAAAGCAAAATAAATAAGAAGCCTTTGATCTTGGGGACCTCTAACTGCGCCTGCTGACAGGTCTTTCCAAAGTGGAAGTGATACAACATGTGTTCAGTGTGAAGAACAAGGGAAAGCAAAGGCATCTTCCGTAGGAGGAACAACTGTAACGACGCAAATTCTTACAAGCAACACTTGTGACAGCAGGAGTTGCACTGAGTGACCTTCAAAACCTCTTCCAGCTCCAGCTTTTTATGGTTGTAATAGGCTCAACTGCAAGAAAACATGATGGGCTGTGAGGATACGGAGTCTTGGAAAAATGTTTTGGGGAGCTCAGGTTTAGGACCCCCTGATTTCTGTTTTCAGAAGTAGTCCCATGAGCTTGAAGATTTGGGGTTGAAAAGGGCAGAGACCAAAGAAGGCTGGCACAGCAAATTCCAAAATTCAGATGCCTTCAAGGAGAGTGAAGCTCCAGAGCCCCCAGCATGCAGGCTCTGCTGTGAGACCTTTCTATCACAGCCAGAGCCTTCAGCCCCTTCACACTCACTATCACCTCTGGGCTGCTTGTACGCAGCAAGCACCCTCCTGTGCTGCAAGACAAGGATGTCGTAGACCATGAGTAAGATCAGTTTTTCCTCAGACGCCATATCCTGCAGATATTGGCACACCATTTCCCTTCATTCATGTCCACACCATCTAAATTTAGGATCCCTGTTTCCCTATATAGCTGTCTTGAAGCAAGAACGTCCAGGCAGTGAGTCAGAGCACCCAAATTAGCTGCCTATTTTAGACACTGTCAACTGGTGACGGAGTCTTTACTCAGTCCACCAAGCCCTGGCTCTCAACAGCTCCATTCAAGATGAGATGATAAACGATCATTTAATCTGCGGCCTGATAATTTATGGCACTTTCTACAGCTCCAAGCAGAGCACTACCTGGGCTGTGAGGCTGGGTGAGATTCCTGGAAAGCCTGTGGCTCTCCTGCAGAGCATGTTTGTAAGATAAAATGCCAGTGCCAACTGAGTAAGTTGTTAGATGTATGAGTGCAAAAAAGAATAAGTCTTTCCCACTTAGGCCGTTTCACTACCACTAGTGCATGTTGCTTGGACTTGTCCAGAACTGATGGGGGGAGCAACGTTTTGGAATTAGGCACCAATTCAGTATTTAAGTTTTGAAGGGAGTATTTGTTCACCTAAAACTGTTTATTAAGTATTTTAGATATATTTTTTTTCACACCTGCAGTTTTATGTATTTCCTTGTTTTTTTGTTATTCTGCTTCTTCCCCTTGTTGATTCTATTTTTCATTCTCTCTCATAAAAATGGATGGGAAAAAAAATTTTAATGTAAAGGAGGAAAAAGGAAGGAAACCGCAGAAACATGAATTGGGAAAAAAACTGATTGAACCGTTAAATGAGGTCTATTGATACTCTAACTTTGAGGATGTGAGTATGTGTTGGCATATGCAACAGTTTAAAAATAGGTATTTCTAAAGCTTACGCTTAAGAGGAATAATAAGTTTAATGCTTAAAAATGAGAATATGCAGTTTTTTAATACTTTATATGAATGTAAATTCCAGGGGCTTCAAGGAGTTCCTCAAGCTTGACAGTGGTAGAAGAGCAGAACTTCTGCCTTTGGCAAGCAGATTGTGTGCAGAATATCAGAGCCTTTATATTTAAAGGGTATTTTTTCATGTATAAACCTGACTGTGTTGTGAGACAGTGCATCGGGAGCTTTAGCAATAGACACATGAAATGTCAAAATAATTGTATCATGTAAAATGACGTAGTTTTTTTCTTTTTATGTTGTTAATTATTCCAGTTTAAATATTGAGTTGGGGATGGGGAGGGAGTGTTTTCCTGAATAAACACGTCTGATTCATAATGCAGTGCAGCGTGTCTTTAATCAAACACATCTGGGTGGAAAATGCCTGAAAGCACAGTGTCGGGGTGATACGATGGGAATATGAGAGGTGGATCTGGCCCCTGAAAACGTAACAGAAGCTGCGAGCCTGCGGTGAGTTTGCAGAGGCAGAGAAGTTTGCATAAAGTGAGCAGGGTCCTTCAATGCTCTGCAAATTTTTGCTTTTCTCTGCTGACAACAAAACATCTGTATGAAGACTGACTGGCTAAAACGTTTTAGTTGGGTGCTAATTAAAGGTTTGGAATCCAGTCCTGGAAAGCGCTCAGTACTCGTGCTCTGGCTCAGGGGAGCACTGCAGGGTACACTTCCCTACAAGCAGGTGTTTAATGGCAACCAGGAGGCTCTGAAACCACACAGCCACTTAAATACTTGAGTGTTTTTAAACAGGAAGAGACACAGTGCAGGAGTTCAGGTGCTTTTGTATGAGAAGCTTGAGCAATTTCGGATCATGGCATTACAGGAACAATTCACTACTGTGCATTTTTCTGGTGCCAATATTTGTAAAGAGTCACTTGAGCTTTTCCTTGGACTTTGATCCTACATTACTGAATAATTTATTTTTTTTTTGAGCTCCAAATAATTTCAGTTCAACTTTAAGGTTGTAAAACTCAGTAAGCACTAAGGACTTTGGTGTGCATTTTGTTTAGGTATTACATAAAGTCACTCCAAGGATAACAGGAACTGAAGAGTCAAAGATCAAAAAAATTATTAAGCTGTTTTCTTAAAACTTTAAATTAAACTATTAATGAAAATTATAACAACCATAAATTTGCATAAGAAAATAAAATAGGCATGAATCAACCTGCAAGTTCTCTTACTGTAAATTCTGTGCAGATCAAACAAAGGCACTCACTTGTAAAAGATAAAGAAACTGGAAAATAGCTTTATAAATAATCAATACCACAAGGGACACACCATGTACAATCCAAAAGGTGATTTTTTTGTTTTATTGAAGTCTGAGATTTACCAATTTTACCATTTACCAATGGCAGGACTGCAATGAAACAAAAATATGATTTATTATATCAGACTCACCAAGATGTTATTAATTGTCAAGGACAGGCTTCACTAGCAGCAACTACCAGAGACTGCCATCTTAAGTCTGACCCCCCCCCCATTGAACCCCCATTAACAGATGAAGGACGAGACGGTGCCTGCACCCCGGAACCATCCTGTCCCCACAGATTGCCCGCAGCTCTCACACCATGTTTTCCATTTATCATTCTTAGCATGCTGTATATATATAAACATCCCATTGCTTTTAAAGATCAGATTAAACTCTCATAGATCACAATCATCATGGAGCATAGTAACCATGAATGAATTCTTTGGAGATTTAGGGAAAAAATAAGCCTTTTTGCTCATTTTTAGGTTATGCCATTCTGTCAGAGTGACACACTGTTATTTGGCTTTTCTTATTATGTTCCCAAAGTAGACATGACTCAAATGTCCCTTAGTTGAGGTGTCATAGCTGATTTTAGGGGATTTACAGTCTATCTCACATGTTCTCTCTCCTGTTGCTATCTAAGCCATCCACAAAACCAAGTGAAAGTGAGTAAATGTGGGGAGGAACCATCCTTAACTGAAGTGTAGGCAGTGCAAGCTAAAGCATGAAAGATTGAGTAGTTAAACATGAATGAAGAAAAGCCAAATCATAAAGTGCCTACTAATTTTGTGAGATCATTCAGCTACTCTGGCTTTACACACTGTGTTTCTGTAGAAATCATCTGGTTTTGCAACACAACCTGTCAAATGGACACAATGAATGCATTGAACAACAGTAACTACAACACATAAACCAACACATAAACCATAAACCATCAGACTCAAATCTGCTCCGGTTCATTAGCAAAACTTCTGGCTTCTAACAACAAGAAAATTTATCCTTTAATTGTTTTCAGAAGTTGATAGGCTCAAGTTGATTTATCCTTCAGAATTCTAAAATATTCTCAGCCTTCTAAGACCAAATATGCATCTGTACTTGATGGGAAACTGTATTAAGGAAAGCTTAAACTCATATCATTCCCTTTTCCTTTCCTTTCCTTTCCTTTCCTTTCCTTTCCTTTCCTTTCCTTTCCTTTCCTTTCCTTTCCTTTCCTTTCCTTTCCTTTCCTTTCCTTTCCTTTCCTTTCCTTTCCTTTCTTCTTTTTTTCTCTTCTTTTCTTTTTCTTTTTCTCTTTCTCTCTTTCTTTTTTCTTCCCTCCCTCCCTTTCCTTCTCTCTATTTCCTTCTGTCTTTCTTTCCTTTTCTTTCCTTCCTTCTTTTTTTTTTTTTTTTCCTGAAAGAACAGGATCCAAAGGAGAAGAAGAAAATTTGTTTCTCAATTCTGTATTAGCAGGTGCCTACCAGAGACTCAAAACACACAGGTGAAGTTAAAGGCAACCGGCCTTTAAAAGAAGGCCAGCTCTCATAAAAGAAAATTAAATTGATTTTCTTCCGCTCTTTTTTTTTTTTTTTTAATTTTCCCCAAAGCTTGCAGGGCTCAGTCCCACAAGGTAAAACAATGTCCCAGAAAGTAAAAGCCATGAGTTTTCAACAAAACCACTTTTTCTCTTTTTCTGGAAAGCACCAGTTTCACCGAAACAGTTATCAGCAGAAGTTGCTAAGACCAGGCTGGAATTTCTGGTCAAAACCACAGAAAGACCAAGACACGAGCACAAAATATCCAGGTGGCCTGGCTGTCCCCGGAGGCAGGAGGCTGTGGTGGCAAAGCCTCGTGCCAGGTCCCCTCTGCTGGAGGACAGCCCCAGGAATCAGCCTCAGTCCTGGTGCTGTGCTCCCCGTTATGACCAACAAAGCATCCCTGCTGCTCAAATTTCGTGTGCTTGCTACAAGAAATTCAGCACGGGTAAATAATGTGCTTTAGGGGTGTCCTTGTCCTCAGCAGCAGAGGAGATGTTGCCCTCCCATTTGGGGATTATTGCTGCAACAAAAGCACTGCAGGGGACGGTAGAAAGGTCAGTGGTGCAAATAGTCCTGATTTCACGCAAGGGAATGTGAATGCCTTATCCATGTATCAGAGGTCTAGAAAATAGGTTTCCATTCTTTGGTTTGCAGTACTTGCAAAACTCAGGAGCGATCTTGGAGCCAAATTCAACAGTTACAGACTGTAGTTGTTGGGCTCATCTGGAAAATCCTATGCAACTCCTCAGCGAGGGCAGTTCCCATCCCCCCTGGATTTTGCAAACCATTCCCTTGGAAGACTGCGTGGAACAGCATCAGTCACCGAGCAGCGCTGGGACTACCCACCCTCACCCACATTCCTACATATGTTCCAGCTATGCCTCACTCTCCTCCTGGCATCAGGCTCTGATTCCTGTCATAAAAGCAAAGACATTTATGGAAAACGTGTACCAGGACATATTTTCTTTTTTATTTTGTTTTCCCACAGAGGAAGGTGGAAAGTGCAAGCTATTGACCAGTGCTTCCTCTTTCCTTTTCCTCGAGTGCATCTCTCTCTTGTGCCCGTTTGCTCATGCCGGCTATGGTCTCTGCCACCTTCCTCTCCAGCACTCTCGGGCAGCGTCATGCAAATGAGAGGTGCCACGTCTTGAAGACGGAGGCAGACAGAAACTTGTTAGCAGAAGGGCACTGGGACACCAATGCCTGCTTCCTCTTCTTAGGAAAAAAAATGTAGCAGGAGTAGGAGAGAGAAGAAAATAGTTTAGTGAGTTGAACGCAATGTTCTTTTGACTTGCCAGAGCTCAGGATGGATTTTGGCTGGGGTTTTCCAAGGAGTTGAAAAATAGTTCGAGTAGAACATACAGCTTGCTTAGAAACTTTCTGACATTTGACTACCAGCTCTTTTCAATCTCATATTTCTGTGCATTCCCAGCTCTGTCACTGTCTCAGTATGGCTGTGCCTATGCTGACCTCAGGGCAGAGTTTGTCTTTGCATGGCGTTGGTCGCAGTGCTGGATGCTGCCGGTACATCACCTGTGGGGGTCAGGGTATGTCAAGTCCCACCCCTGCCACATGGAGCAAGGCTGGTGCCATCCTGGGAAGGATGCTGGGACCAGTGATGTTGCTACGGGGCCGGCAGTGAGGCTGGCCAAGTGCATCTGTTGGCAGATGTGTTCATGGCCTATACTTAAGGCTTACTTTTCCTTCACATCCCTTGCCAAGTCTCACACTGTGCCTGTTTCTGGTTTGTCTCAGACCATGCTTTGACAGCATGGGACAGCAAGGCTGGAGTCAGGATCCTGCTAAAAACCACATTCAGCATGCAAATGCATCATCTGCAAGCTCTGGCAAGTCAAGGGCAACCATTTGAGGCCATCTCCATTTTCACAGGCACTGCTTGAGGTGCATCTTTGCCCTCACTGTTCTCCAAAAGCACGTGCACAAAATGAGCAACCATTTTTGAAAACATTGGCTCATATCCCATCTCAGTCTTATGCTTTCTGATCCACATAAAATGTGCCTAACATTATATTAGCTCTGCATCATGAGACGGGCGGTCCAAAATTACAGTGGTGACCCCAACAGAGAAACTTATGATGATGACAAATGTATCCGTAGAAGACACAGGTTTAAAAGGTCGATTTTCCCTGTGGGGTGTGCATGAACCACCACCCGGCATACAATCCCTGTGACAGAAGTGGTACAGGCAGATCCCACAGTGCCATTGGTCAGGATCCAACTACTCTATATGAAAACACAAAATAACTACAGCAACTTGACAGCTTAGATAGACTGAAGATAGCTGGGAGATGTTTCAACCATTCATCACACATAGGACTTCAACCACAAGTAAAGAGATGCCTTCCAAGGAACAAATCAAAAGGAAAAATTCTGTAAAATTTAATTCTGCTAACGTTTACTATTGCTATTAAGGTGAATTTTAAATTGCAGTGCATTTCTCTGTTCAAAGTGTTGCTATTTAATCATCATTTCTATTTCCAATATATCAGTTTACTTAAAATAATTTAATCTTGACGGTGTATCAGAAATTTGGACTCATTATAATGAGTTGGAAGGAATGGGTAAAAAAAAATATAACCTTGTGCTGAAAAATAATTATCTGTATAGTACAGTGGAAGGTCTTTCTCTTCTAATCAGCTTTTAAAAAATATTAAGAAAAATTACTTAAAGGTCCTAGGCAAACATAAGCACTGGAAAGACTCCCACCAGCTTAACCTGGAGCTGCTGAATGCCCTAAATCTTGCAAACAACATTTATGCAGTTATTCATATGTTTCACTCCAAGCATGACTCTCATTACCTTCCCTCTCTTTTCCCTTTTTATGACTGAAAAGGAAAAATGCTCCTCCCTTCACAGCCAGCAGCTGTCAAGTACAGCATGTAGCCCAAGAATGGTTTTGGTTTTCACACTTTCCTCCACCAAGTCCCCATCCTCCCTGGGTGGGCGGCCCTGCAGCAGAGCTGTCTACGTGCAGTGCGAAGCCACCGCAACCCAAGCTGCAATCAGATCTGGAACAGCAAATCCCGTAGCCGACTCTTGGCTGTGACACGAGCTTAGCACCTCATTTGTTTATGGCAAGTCGTTAATGAAGTCACACAGCCTGATTTTCATTGCAGTCAGGCCTGGACATCCCACAGCCATGGTGAGGAGGGGAAAATCCCTAGGGCTGCTCCTTTCCCCAATGAGCCAGATATTACCACCCAGAGAATTTCTTCGGGAATGCCGGTATTTTTCCTGTCACTCCTGTGGCTTTCTTCGGCAGGAAAGGAAGGGCTTTTAGCAGCCTGACCCTCTTGTATGTCAGCAGATACAAATGGAGCCACAAGATAAAATGGTAAATATGTATTACTAATGCAAGGCTCTAAAAGAGATCCAGTAATTTTCCAAATAAACAAATAAATTAAAAAAAAAAACAACAGAAAACAAAACAAAAACTCAAAGCAAACCAACAAACAAAAAAACAGGCTCTGATTCATGCAGCAAATCATTTGGGTAAGGAACAGGAACAAATCACTGAAGGCAGACCACTGGGAGGTGATTTTATACACTTTTCTTTCAGGCATTGAGACAGCCTGGTCCCAATTCAACAGCCAGCCTTTGGTGGCAACTTGCACTCCATGCAGGAGAGGATCCAAGAGGTCAGTTTAAAACCTCTGATCACCTCCGTGATGGAAAGAGGGGTATGCCCAAGTCCTGCACAAGTGGAAGCTGTGATTCAAATGCAAGCAGTGAAAAGTCCCCCAGTCTCCGAAACAGTGACACTTGATGCTCCCAGGTGCCACTGCTTAAAGCAAAAAGTGATGGGAGAATGAGAGTATCTTATGAGACATGAGCCAGCAATTGCTGTTCAGTCTGCTAAGAGGATTGTTATATGCCTTGTCTCTTTTCAGGTCTCTGTGACAGAGGGGGCAATGATACCATCCTTACCACTTTTTTCCATAACTGAGCAAGAAGCTCCATTAAAAAGGAAGGGGCGTGAGGAGCACCAGGAGGAAGATCACAAGCCTAGAAACCGGAGCAATTTGCCTTGCAGTTCCACGCTCCCCTTATATGCCTGGCTTCTTGCTCAGAAGCGAACAAAACAACCTACGTAATTTCCTAATAGCATGGTGACAACCTTGCAGTGCAGATCTTGCGCGTTCCTATTTCACATGTGTTTAGACATGCCTTTGAGATACAGCACCTACCTCCTGCTGCCTTCCACCACAACCCTGATGCCCTGAAAGAGCTTCCCCCTTTTAAAAGGGCTTGAAATATTAATTAAAAGAGTCTTCACATTAATCAAAGGTCCAGACAAGTAGCCAACAACCCACCTGACATCGCTTTACATTAATATTTTCATCAAGATCAGCACAAGGCCTCGAGGTCCTATTGTACTTCCCACCGTAGTTTCTCTCATTTGCACCTAAATCTGCATTGTGCACAGTAAGGAGCCCTGCACATGCTTCCCGCTGCTCTCGGCTTCATTCTGCAACACACAGAGGTTGGGTTCTTTGGCACATTTGACTGGGCACCACCAGACATTGCAAAATAAATAGCATCTTGCCAGGCATCTGAGTGACTCCAGGACTCGGGCCAATCCCAGCAAACAATTAGCTTGTTTCGACAGGGAGGGACAGCTCTGCTTCTGGGACACACACTTTAAGAAAAGAAAGACTGAACATCATTTAAAGAAACTACGTGGGACAGCCCTTGGATCCAGATCCATCCTAAGCAGGGAGACATAACTCAGTGTGCCCTCACAGTTGACCCACCAAAAGGAGAGGGTGCAGGGGGTAGCAGTAAAGATGTATTTCAGCTCTGGAGACGTGGCTTTGCTCCCTAGTTCCCCCGCTGAGCTGTCAGAAATGGACAGCCTTTTCCACACTTGCTTTCCCACTGAGGGGACCTTGATCTGTGGACAACCACACAACTGGAAGTGCTGTGGGAAGGACAGAGCTTCCCCTGTCCCAGCGACACCCACTGTCCTCCTGCAGCTCCACAGTGCTGCTGGTGACTACCCATTCCCACATCTTCCCTGGGATCCTTCCAGGTCCTCACTCTTGTGCATCTGAGCTGCTGCCAACCACATCTGGTGCATGGGCTCTTATGGTTATCACTGCAGTTGTGTCTTAAGGACACACAGAAATCTCCCCAGAAATTCTCAGATAAAGCAAGTTATCTCATATATAAACTTGTATGCAGCGATAACCAAACCTGTCCCAAAGCAATAGTCAGAACTGTGTGCTGAAAAAACATTGTTTTGCTGGTCGTATCTTACAGATATGCTAAGCAAAGCTGAAGCTAGCTCAGGAAATAGCAGGAATTTAGCTACAGAACTAAAGCTTGTTTTTCACTTTTTACAATATCTGAGACATAAGCACCTTGATACATTCCTTTCTTTAACTGACAAGCTAACGAATCCTATTTATACTGCCTGGAAAGGATCTTCAGGGGTCTCTAGTCCAACCTCCTGCCCAAAGCACTACTGCCAGCACTAGCTCAGATTGGCCTTGGCTTTCTCTACCCAAGCCTCGACAGCTTCATGGGGAAGGAATTCAGACACCTCTCTGATGGCCTGCTCCTCTGCTCTATTACTGTCTGAGTGAAAAAGGTCCTCTTACTGTCCATCATCAGGTTCCTAATATGCCCTTCATGGCTGTGAATAGCTCTTTGATATATTACCTGTCCATTACCAAGGCTCTTCATCTCCCCTTTGGCAGACTAAACCAGCCCTGCTCCCTCAACATCTCCTTGTAGGTTGTGGGGCCCAGGACCCTGAGCATCCCTGTAGTCCCCATGATGCTCTCTCTGGTTCTCTGCATCCCTCCCGAGCCAAAACTGGACACCGTATTCCAGATCTGGCCTCACCCTCACCAAACAGAGCGGTGGGTCTAACAACGCCTCTTGGTGTGCTGGCCGCACTCCTCCAGACTTTTATCATGATATAAAGAAACTATCTTTCTTTGCCACCCGCACCTACAATCCAATTTGGTGTAGTGAGGCCTGAGTGAAAACTTCATCAAAAGCAGTGGAACACCCTCCATGTATTTCACTGGATCAGACACTCGTATTTTATTGGCTTTACCACAAATCGGATGATACCACCAGATGCCCACAGAGCACAAATTTGAATTTGCCTTCCTAGGATACTCGGGCTTTCCCCTCCCTCATCCAAATAAGCAGCGTCACCCAGCTGGGATTGCACAGAACGTTACGTCTTGCTGCGTCCCTCTCAAGCCCGGGTACTTGGAAAGTATTTTTAAAATCCCTTTTTTCCCTTGGCAGCTTTGAAGCTCCCTGCGGCTGCAACACCCACATCATTCCTTGGCGCCTCATTCACCAGGGCGATGCAGAGCAGGTTCTCTGCATGGAAGCAGCCTTCTCAGCAGCCTCCGGATATGGTGGTGGGGAGGAAACACCACTTGGAGTGGGTGTCGAGGAGAGCAATGGGACTTTCATCCCATGTGGTCACAACCACAGGTTTCCAGATTTTCTTTTCTTTTTTTTTTTCCTAGATGCATCTTTACAGAAACCATATACAGTGATGGAAGCGGGAAAGAACTGGACATGTGAACAATAATGCAAGAAAATAATGCTTTGTCATATTTCTGGAACTTCCCTCTCCTCCCCAGCAGAAAGAATGGGATTTTTTTCTGCCGTAGTTCAAGACCTTTATGAAATAAAGAGAGTTGTCCCTCCCTTCCTAGGCTCCACTCAACCAACAGGATTAGAAAAAAAAGAAAAGAAAAAATACTGCATTTTTTCTTAAACATCTTCTGACTTAATCAGTTCTATAGGGGCCAGGTGGAGTCCTAGAGCCCTGGGCTCATCAGCATTTTTCCCCAGAGCATCTCACTCAGGAAACATGCAGTGAGTGGCTGTCTCAAGGTATCCTCCCACTAAAGGTCAAAAATCACTGCAGGGACGTTTCTGAGGCGCTAAAGCTTCTGATTCAGCTCAGACAGACCCAACCCCCTGGTTGGCGCTGAATGGGGAGGGGGAATTATTGACACCTCGCGGCACCTGTAAGAGTGGCTGGTGAAGACCGAAAGCACCATATGGACATTGGGGCTGGCAGCCTCAATGCTGGGCTGACCAGACAGGGCTTGCTTCGATACAAGACCACAACCAAAAGGTCTCGGTGCTCCTGGGCTGCTTCGGGAGCAGCACAGGATGCCAGTTGTGAAAGCAGAGAGGCAACTGCAAGCAGAAAAAATACAGTTTTTCTCTTACATTTCTTAGGAGAAGTCCTGTTGAGGACCACTGTGCAAAGACCAACACCCGCTAGCACAAGCAGACACACTGAGACGGCAAGTTGTGCAGCTCTTGACCTGGGATCAGAAGGTTGTCCCCAGTCTTGCTTCCTATGAGTATATAGCAGATCTGCTTGAAATGGTATGAGGGGAAGTATCAAAAATTGAAGCCATCCAGCTCTGCAAAAAATGACATTTGGAGAATCCCTAAGCCTGGTCCCAGACCCAAGCCTTCGCATTTCTGCATTTAGTCATTTGTAGCCTAGGCTTTTCTGGCAGAGATGATGGATGGCCAGGTGAGAGGTGGTTAACGACCAGAAGCTGGCCTTGCCTTGGGGTCTGGTTTCTTTTATAGCCTCAGAGAATATTTGGAAGAGCTCAAACTGACAAATGCAAGCTAGAATCCATAGAAAAAATATCAGAGGAAAGTAGACAGAACTGTACATTGGGTTCGTCTTGCTAACATCTGTTGATTGCACCACAGTCATACCAAATTTAACATGAAATAGCTTAAAATTCTACTTCTATTTTTAGCACAGTCCTTTTTCTAAGCTCAAAACCAAAGCTACTGCACAGGAAAATAATGCAACAGCTGTTTTTGGCCAGTGACCTCAAGACATGGTAAACAACTGGAAATGTGCTTGTGCAGTGCAGCTTGTATTACCATAAATACTCATTTTCTCATGGTCACTGTTGCATACTATGACAGTCATAGGTTTTGTTTTGTTACTGCAAGAATACTTGGAATTTCCTTTCTGTGGGCAATGCTCAGACTTCTGAGTTTGTTTTCCTCCAGTACAGAATGAAAAAAAATGTAAACTTTTTTCTGAACGGAATTTCTTAATTTGTCTAAGGTTGAATTTCATAAGAGTTGAGATGCTTGTTTTCAATTTTGACCAAGCGAAAGGGAAAAAAAAAGTGATTAAATTAGTATGAAAGTAAGTCCAAGTAAGTCAAAACAGGACAACCAATCATCATTGTAGTTAAACCCATGAATGACTATTCTTGACAAAAATAGTGCTATTCCTCCAAGAGTTTTCAGTTCATTCAAGCAAAATTTTCCTCCAGAAGAAAAATATTTCTATCACAATTATTGTGGTCAGATCTGACATGGCACAAATTGAAGGGCCAAGGGATGGAGGTGCCCTGGGGCTGATGGCTTGGATCTCATACTCTCTGAACCCTGTAACACCAGGCTATCTCTGGTGCTCATACTCTCTGCCATACCATGATTTTGACTCAGGTGGCAGATGAGCTCATCATTGCAGCACATGGCAAATGCAGCAAGTGGCCTGCCTGGGGCTGGCAGACCTCTGTATTAACTCCAGAGAAGGGGTTTCCCAGCAGACCAAGAGAAGAGTCCCATGAGCTAACTGGTCTTAAATTACAACAAATTTCCCTTAGAGTTGCCAGCCCAAGTTTCCTTTCAATTGCTACCACCTCTCCGTCCTGGACAGTCCTTCCTCCTTTTCATACAGATGCATTTTGTTACTTTTTTGTTGAACTGCACCAACTGTGGTGCAACCCATTGGTGCTGCATGTATTGCATGCACAGCATGAAACAACCCCTGTTCAAACTGTCTTGCAATGGAGCTCAGAGGCAATACATGATTTTTATTTTTTTATTTTTGAAGTTCAGCATTGAGGCAGAGGCCATTGCGTGGCAGTCAGGTTTTTAAAAGCACTTCAACACCTATTTCACTGTCAGGGATCAAGAATGATTTCCAAAAGCAACTAAATATATTACATGAGAACTATTCCAGATGAGCGTTACTGCATTTGCACCAAGGATCAGCATCACGTTGCCACACCTGGTTTCCCAAATGAATAAAAGAACAGTACAGAAAAGTGAGCCCTCCAAAAAGATGTGTAAGTTCCCCTCTCCACGGTCAGCATGGCAGATGGCATGCACTTTGTGTTATATGATCTGTGAAGACATAAAAAGTAATTTCCACACTACAGCTGCACCCCTAAACAGGTTAATCTAGACAACACTGGTATTGCAGGTGAAAACATTATTAGCATTTAAGAAATGCCTGTTGCTGAAGACAACTCTCTATGTAATAGTAATAATTTATTATGGAAATCCCCAGGCGCTTTACAATTAAAAAGCCCAGTTTCATAGCCCCTATTTTCCAAGCATAAATTCAAAGCCCAGACAAGCAAAGCAACTAGCCAGTGCAGAATGAATGTTTTTAAACTGCAGGTCAGTGCTCTGTCCTTTTCCTCCTCTTGAAGGCATTTTATGCAATACCTGTAGCCTTCAAAGAAGTTTGCAGTCATCTTTTAGCCACATACTTCATCTGTGTTTATGCCTCATGCTGTTTACATTCTCCAAACCTCTAGTAGTCCTCGCTCAGTTTTCCTAGAAGACCTTAATTGAACATGCTGCTACATAGATGCTAGAGGAAAGTACAAGATAGCACCTTATGGTGTTATTTCAGGTATTTTTTTCCATGGGAGCTCAATAGAAAACCACTTTGAGACCAAATGCTCAGCAGCTTTGAAACACACAGAGTTGACTAGCCTTCTCTGAAAGTCATTTCCAAAAGATGATGGTCCCCCAAAGGACCACGTCCCGCCAAAGAGGTGATTTGTGCACCTTGGCTGCACAAGACATCGTTGGGTTGGCAATGGAGCCACCCTTGTCCCTTGCTGCAGAGCTGTCCCCTGGCACCTCAGCGCAAGGTGGCTCATAGCACATCTTTATGTGCTGTAGGTGCCAGGGATTGTGCAAGAAGTGGCGGTGATTTCCAAGGCCAAGATGACTTCCCTGCCACCAGAACAGTCATGAGAATAAGAGCTATTAACACTGTTTATATTACCTGGCTGCTGCGAGCAGTCAAGCACGGTCAAACCCATGAATGAGGAAAGAACTGAACCGCTTGATACCTGCAAGAAACCCTCTTTGAAATGTGGTGTTAAACACAATTTGAGAAAAAAATATAGAGGAAAATGAAAGAAAGAACAAGACAGCCCTAGGTGAAATAAAAGCCTTTATTGACTTACTAGCTTTTTTGCCTACCAAATGTCTGTAACGTCCATTAAAGACAATAGTTAGTCATTCCTGGTATTAATACCTTTTGACCCAAATGTCCTTTCATGACTTGTTCTAAGAACCAGTCCTAGACAATTCCTCAAGGGAGATTTTTCCTTGACTTCCCAAGGCTTTAGGTAGCTCCTGCAAAATCCAAAGGGCTCAGTGATGAAATATCACACTGGGAGTTTGGGGCTAAGGTCCAAATGATAGAGGAAGAACATTCAATGGTATAAAAAATTGTTATTGGAATGACCCAGAGGGCAAGGGAGGGGGATGGAGCAGGGAAGGGAGCAATTTGGGAAGACAAGAGTAACAGTGTAACTCAAGAAAATGGTGGACAGGTCCATTGGAAAACAAAAAGGAGGAATCTGCTAGCCTGGGCAGCTTAGTGGGAACTGCTTTGTGATCTGGACCCATTTCTTTCCTCCCATTCATCTGGGAAGGCAGCTCTGCTAAAGGCTCAGTGGAGCAGGAAAAAGGAAGTGCATGGAATATTTCATCCAACATCTACTCAAAATGAATGCATGTTGACTATTTCTGTCAAGATTGTTTTGCTGAAAAGCTATAGAAGTCACTACAATGACCCTCCTGTGGATTTCTACAGCTTCATTACCTTAAGGTCACTGCCTTTTCTCAGTATACAAGATGATTTGATATGTTTTTCCCAACTTGCTATACTTCACAATTTTAGATTACAGGAAACGTTTCTGGGAATGACGTGGCAGCCTACACAGCGTTTGTACAAATGGAAAAGCTTTATTAGCCGTTATAGACATCTGCTACAGCTTTCCAAAATAATTCACCAGCCAGCAACAAAATAAGAGATTTTCTTCAATAGTAACTGCAAATAAACGGATATTAGTCCTTCAGCTACAGCCAATGCCATGCAACCTATACATGACATAGAGAGACTAGAACATTGGCTATGTTTATTTTGCAGATTTTGGAGAGCAGCGGGGCACAGAGGGAAGCTGTGTTCATCTTACTTGCTCCACCTGTGTACAGCATAAGGGAGGGAGAGGGTGTGATTTGTGCCAGTTCTCTTATTCCAAGTTGTTTAATAAGTCCTAAACATCAAATTCTTTCTAAGTACTTCAGACTGATCCCCTAAACTTGATTTGCTCAAATTCTCCAGAAATTTCTGAAAGTCCTGGTTCACATTTTTCAGCTTGGTAGTAGAGAGACGTAAGGACAGAAAAAAAAAGATACTAAGGAGATGAGGCTAAAATCCTTCTGCATACATGTGGTTTAATTTACCATGGCAGCTCCACAGCCCATTCACAGTCCATCTGCACTTCTCCACAACCTGCCCTGCACCTGGCCCCTTCCCACTCCCAAAGCTGGGCCCACCACACAGCTGACAAGGAAATAAATGTCCTTGGGAAGACACTTCTGTGCCTGGAGAGCAGGATGTACTTGGGTCCAGAGTACCTTCTGGACGGACACATCACTGTTGGCTGATATGGCCAGAACACTTTAATCTATCTGTGTGTATGTTACATGACATTTAGATGCAGCAAGGTGAAATTGGATGAAGAACATAGAATACTTCTGACATGTTTCTTCCCTTGCACTGCAGGATATCATTTTGTCTAACAGAATTTTTACTTCCTGCAGCGTTCCCACCCTCCCTGCAGTCTCACCACACTTCTATTTTTAGATTACCATGGCCAGAACTTTGCAGATCGAAGAAAAACCAGAAGTGATTTGCCTTTAACAACTGAATGGGGGCGGGTGTCAGGGAGCATCCTTTCTTTCTGAGAGGCCTGCATGCTACCCATGTCGTAGCTTAGACATATCAAGACATTTTTTCTCCACTTATAAGACTCAAAAATCAGAAAGTGTTCAGATCACCAATGGCAGTGTGTTAATTTGTTTGGTTCAAATCCCAACAAATTGGGTAATTAAGTTTTCTAAAGGCTGATCATTTGGGAAGCATTATGGTATGACATCTATATGTAAGTAACAATGACTTTAGACTAAAGTATAAAGACAAGTTGATGTTTAACCTGGGAAATGAGGTGAACTTAAAGATATGAATTATATAACTTGGTACAATTTTGTGATAATGCACAGACTATGTTATTTTTCTGAGCAGCTGTTTCTCAGAATTTTTCCTGCGTAATACTTTTAATATCCACTACTGTCCTTTTGTTTTGCTGTGCCAGAGAGGTCACAAGTGTGACAAAATAACAAGCTGTTAGCATATTTTGCTTTTTCACATGATTCCTTGACCCCAGCTATTAAAAATTGAACGTTTACAGCTCAGTATCTGCACAGGTTAACCAATAACTTCCTATAGCAACTTCAGCTGAGAGTTCAGCTCCACAAAAGTAATGCGCTTTAATTAGACCCTATCAGCCTCATCATATAGTCAAAAAGTCAGAGTTTTGGTTGTGGTATAGTCACATCCTGTGTCAAGAGATAGTGATCCTTCCAAGAGCCACTGCTATACCCCAGCAACCCTATTATTTCAACCACCGGAAATCTCAGCTCCAATGCTCCGCGCAGATAATTTCTGCTCTTTCCCAGAGGTTACTGACTCACTGGGTTGGCCCACACAACAGGACTGGGAGATGAGGGCTGTTGCACCACTTGTCCAGGCTCATGGACATACTGGAGCACACGATGGCTTTCTCTCCATTTGTGTGCCCACACTCGCACATCCCTGAGCACCCGGAGGATAGTGTGGTCCCAGCTCTTGCTCTGGCCTGCAGGAGGGGCATAGACTGAGAGCACACCCACAAACTGGGACTGGGCAAGTAGCAGAGGGCTCCTCATCCCATAGGTGAGATTCTGCCAAGAGATCCCAGAAAAACAGATAAGGGATACCAACCTGCCACAAGTTTCAGGAACTGACTCATTAACTTCCTCGGCACTTGAGAAAGGTTCAATTAAGAAGAAGCAAACTTCTGACCTCAGAAAGCAGCCAGAAACGTTAGCCTCAGAGACTCCTACCAGGAGCCTTCATCTGAACCTGGGCTGTTCCAACAAGTCTCCCTCCTCACCCACTCAAGAGGTAATTTAACCTAGGAAGCTGACAGAGCAATAATACCTTGCAGTGAATTGCCTAATAACCACAACACCCCAGTGTCTTTTTCTTGTGCTGAGATGAATCTTCCCTCCTCTCATGCTCTTCTACTGTCTCAAACATGTAGGCTTCAGAGGTGCAGCTTCATCCTAATTACACCACTACTTTTACCAAAACTGGCTCAGTATTGGAGCACACTTTATCTGGTTGCATTCAAGCCTTCTCTAACCTGGTTTCTTGGATATGGCAGATTCATTTTCCCACCTCAGGTCCACTCAACCAAGACCCTAGTGGCTAAGCAATCACCAAGCTCCATCAAGTCCTTCTGCACAGGTTAACCATGAGATTCAGCCATCAAGCCTTCCACAGATCAAGTCTTCCCTGACTGCTCTCTGTGCTCCTTCTGCCACATCTATCCACAAAGCCAGGTATGTCCATGGTTCAAGACCGTCCACCTTAAGCACTTCCCTAATCTGCTCTGCTCATGACAGAACTTCACTTCCTACTTCAGTTCCTACCAACACCAGGCTCATATACCCCCTCTACAGAGTGACCTGGGCAGTTCCCTTTAGTGGTCCCATCGTACTGTTACTCAGTTTGTTGGTCCGTAGTTGGCTTTGGTGCAGATAGTTATTTTCTCCCTGGTCAGCATTTGGGCAGTGAGCCCTCTGCATGCACCACAAGGTTGCAGAAGGATGTTGTCCCAGCTTACTAGCTAGCCAGTGTAAGCTGCAGGCATACTTTTGCCACTGAATATAGTCCCACAATGAATCATAAGGGGGCACCAATTCCCAGTTTCCTGACCAATTTCAATGAAATTAGAAATCTGAAATCAAAATCTCAAGTCAAATTATGAATCTTGAAGCAAAAAACTCAAAGCTCTTGCATTGGAAGAAATGCATGCAAACACATAGCTCTCCTGATAGGAGACTTTCCTCCACACAAAAGTCAGCTCAGAAAATCGGGAATTCCCTGGCTTCATTCCCGTTCAAATGGTGCATCTCAGGAATGCACCACTTTGATTTTGAGGAAGCTGCAGTTTGTTTCACTCTTTTGAACATTAGTCCAAGTTTAGCAGGTCTAACCTGTCAAAGAAAAGCAGATCTCAGTAATGGTTCATACGATATCTGCATTATTGGGTGCTGAGCGGTCCAGTGAGTTAATATTGATAGAACACTTCACAGTGAGAGAAGCCATGTAAACACTCAAGGTAAATGATGCATAGAGCTAATCTGATTGTTTTGTTAATTCTATAAAACCCACATAATTTTGCTCTTCTATTCAGATTTTCCGGATGCTTATTTCAGCTCTGAAACACGACTCTGTTCATCACTAAATATAGCAAAGTTTTAGTGAACGAGGCTTGAGTCAGGCCTCTTCGTTCACATTTGTGTCACTTCTGCATTCGAAGGCATGACAGCATATTTTGTACAACACAAAAATAGTATCTTCTCTCTCTTTGAAATTCCCTTTCTGCTGTCCCACTCATCCTCGTATAAGGTGATTGATTTCCTGGCTCACCATACAAAGCATTTGTCCACCAACAGCAGCGGCTCCTGAGTCCTGAAGTCCACAGTGTCTCTTGCTTTGATTTTCTAATTTTTGATTTTTGATTTTTTTTTCTTGCATTTCAGGCTGAAACACCCATATGAATCACAAAGAACTTTATTGTATATTAATTCAACAGAGCCACTTATGCATTGCCATTTCCAGGGACAAAAATCAAGGTCAACCCTTTATGGATAGATGGAAAACAATGTTAATGCTAGTTGACAACTTGTCTCTTATCACCAGGCCATACAGGTGTATGATATATGTATATACATATGGAAAATGTATACATTTATTGATAGTTTTGCAACAGAGAAACATCATCCTCAGTACATATCTACATCATCCAAGTACGTATCTAGAAACACAACCAAAGGCTGACACTGAGAGCTCACTGTCCTCCCCTCACCGAGACCTGAGCATCTCCTGTGCCTCTGGCAATACAATATTTATTAATCCATCTTGAACAAAAAGCTTTGAAACAGAAGGATATTCACCATGCTTTCTTGTACATCTAACAGTCTGCTGTCTCTCATCTCTACAAAGCAATATTTGGGCTGCAGTACCACGAAATATTTGCTTTCATTAACCAATAAACGTACTTTTTACTGGAGGAGAATCAATAAGCAGCAATTACCCCGTTGCAAGGTAAACTGTATGAGCTCAAGCCTGACCAATATTAGTGCCTGCATCTTTTTTTCTGTCATAACAAAAATCTACAATTGCTTGTCTCTACCTCTAATTCAACAAAAGGACACTTGTGGTGAGTTCATAATCTCTGTGTCATTGGTAGTAAATCCCTTCTGTTTTAATGAGATTGTGCAGTCTCACACAGGACCTCAAAGAAAGAGGAGCTGAAATGTTAAGATCAGACTGAAAAAAAATGCTGCATATAATCTCCCTGCCCTTTTCAGCCTACTTCAGATCTGAAACGTGTATTTCCTTCACAGGTTCAGAAATGCAAAACTGGTCTCAGGGAACTTTCCCATCCTATTTCCACCCTGGAAACCTGAAATTTCTCACAATACGTCATGGTTTGAAGATCAGCTCCTGAGGAACAGACGTGAACCAAGCTGACTCTCCAGCCTTTATTAAAGTGCACTTATTTCTTAATCTCAAGCATCTGCATTTCCTTTGAGGCAGGGGAAGAGTTTTGTGTGGGCAAGAGGTTCTTTAGAATTGCAGCCAACAGAAAGGGTGTGTCGGCGGGAGGAGAGGAGCGATACAAGTGAGGATTCTCCCACGCCAAGCACACAAGGCGACTGCCAGCAATCCCTTTGGGGATACTCTTCCGCAACCCACCTGTGGAAACCATAGAGGTATTACTCAAACGACCAAGTTTCTGGAAAAGACAAACAAGTGGGCTGAAAGGCTCAGCTCAGGAAATGTCTAATTTTACTAATACAAAAGAAGGAAGCAGCCTGAGCGTAGGCCTCTTTTGATGTGGGTGCCCATCATCTGCTGGTCATGAAGATGTACCCATACCACTCTGCAGCTATAGCCTCGAGACCTGGTCCAGTGACTCCATCTATTTCCTTCCCTTGAAGCAGTGGTAAGTCACCAGGATCAGGAAGTCACCGTGGAGATGTTTCCAGATGTGTCCCAGTGCTGCCTGCAGTTGGAGATCCTCCACCAGGGCATCTCCGCAGGCACATGCCAAATATCTCTGCCCCTGATGCAGATGTAGATGTATAGGGCAAGCATATAAAATACCTAACCAAAACATTCCCCCAGCTTCCAGCAACTGGAGGCCCATAGTCTTCCTGAGACAGACACAAATTCTGAATATTTGCCACCCACAGAGAACTTCCCTTCTTATAAACGTATCTAATAAGCCCTTAAACCCAAATCAACTTTCGGCATCCACGTTATCCTACAAAAAGGAGGTCTATGGCTTAAATATGGAGGGGGATAAAATACTTTTTTTTTTTTTGGACATCTCTCCTGCTGGATTTTCATTAAGTTCTGGCAAACCCATCCCATCTTTAATTTAAATGGTTCAGGTTGTGGTGGACATAAAGACCTGGCAGTGAAGGCTAATAAAGTGTATGTGCAAGCTCCTGAGATGTTCACAGACCCCAGTGTGAACCAAGCTGTAGATGTCCTCACCAGCAATATCTAAATATTCTAAATATCTAAAATTCTGGTTTGCTGAAGATTGAGCATCCTGCCCAAAACCAGAGAGGCAATGACCTCACTGAGGTTTCTTCTCATGCACTTATTACATCCTCTCCACCCAAACAAGTGCTTTCTCTGTATCATGATGCTCACTAATAACTTTTATATGGTGACAGGCCACCGGTCTATGCATCACAAAACTCAATGGTGGCTGAGCTGGGCCAAAGGCGAGTCCTACCTCCAAGTTGTGTGCTGACGAGTCAAAGTTCCAGTGTATGTCTAACATGTGGCTATGAGGTCAGCATCTCTTCTGCTCACACATATTCCAGGACCATTGGGGAAGAAGGACTCTGAAATAAGGGTGAGTGAAGGTTTCTGACCCTGTGTTTGTTTATTTACCTGCTAGGGTAGTGAAGGGAAATGGGCCATAAAGTCTCCACCAAAGCAAGCTTTAAAGCTAATAGAGAAATGCATGAAGGGCAAAATAATTGATAAAAAAGTGTGGCAGGAGATGCGTAAATAGGAATGAAAATACCTCACAGCTCATTTCAAGAGAAAAACAGGGTCATATCAGCACCGGGAAATTGTCAGCACATAGAGAAACATTAACTACTCTCAGATGCAAAAGCTAAAGTTCGCTGTGCTACTGGCATGCAGAGAGAGACATAGAAATGCTGAGGTTAATCCACACTGACTTCTGTTTCCTGCCTCTGCCTTTGGCCCAAGCCTGATGCCTGAGATGAGGTTTTACGATTATACTGGCTTATGCAAAGTGATACAACAATGCTCCGATACAAGCAGAGCAATCTTCCTTTCGATCCCAAGTAATATTCTGTTTCCGAAAGCACAGTGAGTCTGCATTCAATCATCTCAGTACTCAGGCAGCAAGGGGGCTTGCCAAGCTGTTCCCTCTGTGGCTCCACAGACACCTCTCTTCGCTGTACCTCTGAGCCACGTCTGATGTCAGAACCTTTTCCTTTGTAAAATGGCTTTTCAGCACTGGAGAAAAGCTGAAGTTAAACTAGAAATACAGTGAAAAATGTTTGGATCCGACACAAAACTCGTGCCATAAACTTTCTCAGAGCATATCTGGAAGACACCTCCCGAAATTCCTGACTCGTTGTGCAAAACAACTCTTTCTCACTGAGCTTTGCCTGAAAGCATCTGCTTTTTGCTTCCTAATTTTTCTTGCCTGTGAATGCATCCCTGCATGCTTTGGCGATGCCCCTGCAGCTCGGAGGAGCAGGAGCAAGGGCAGCGGTGGCAATGGCACCCTGGCTCTGCTGAGCTCTGGCTCCGTGTGCCTGGCTGGCACGCAGCCCTGCCGCTTGGCACAACGGCAGCACCCCACATTTCAGGCACACCTGGGACTAATTTGGCAGATGTCATCTATGGAAACAGCAGACCTTTTCTGAGGAGACATGGGGCATCCCTACAGGGAAAGGCAAAAATGAAAACACTCATGGGTTGAGATAAAGCCAGTTGATAAGTAAAGCCAAAGCTGTGCATACAAGCAAAGCAAAATAAGGACTACTTCCCAATGGTGGGCAAGCGTTCAGCAATTTCCAGGAAAACAGGGCTCCATCACATCTAACAGTTATTTGGGAAAATAAGCATAACTCTTCCTTTCCCCATGCTGCACATGACGTCAGTTGGGGTCAGCTGTCCTGGCTGGTTCCCCTCTCAGCCCCTTGTGTGCACCAGCTTGGTGGCGGGCAGGGCAGGGTGAGAAAATGAACAGACCTTGACTGTGTAAGTGCTGCCCAGCAACAGCTAAAACATCCGTGTCTTATCAACACTGTTTTAATCACGAATCTAAAACATAGCATCATACCGGGTACTATGTAGGAAATTAACCCTATCCCAGCACCTGCACACGTCATATGCTGGTAACAGCCTAAAACTTGAATCCCTGTCTCGAAAGTGAAATGGGCATCACTCACAAACATGCCTTGGCAGACTGAGCCACAAAGAACATAGGGGACATTGGGAACGTAGGGCGATACATGCTGAGACCTTCAGTTGAGAGTATGCCACCAATGCCCTGCATGCAGAAAGCTGGAGTCTGGAGCAAGTGAGCTGCAGGATACTCTGATCCCATTGCTCACACTTGACACTTTCCAGACTGCATTGTTCCCAGAGAAGGCAACAGGAAAAGGAAAGTTCAACTGTGACGGGCCATGACATATAAAAGTAAGGTAATGATAAGGTCATTCTTCCGCCAATCTATGCCATATAATCTGTTCTACAAAATTACCAGGAACTGCACTGTGTAATCAGATTTTCTTCACTTGTTTGCATTTACCAAACAAATATGCATCAGTGATGTTGTTTTGTGTATCCTCAGCAACCTCTCAATGTTAAGACAACAGTTGGTAGCTGTGGTGTGCTTCTGTAGGACTAACAGGCACGTTAGTCCTGGGAGTCAAGAGCCCTGATTCACTGGTTCATTTGCTAGGGACTGTTAGCAGCAAGGAGGAAAACAAAACCCTGCATCATGAAAAGAACACTTCATGGAGCCAGCTTACTTGTAGTTACTGAAACAGGTGGGAAAACATCCAGCTAACCTGCTACTTAAAATACAAATGCATTCTTGCAAAACCTGAGCAAGACGACACTCCAGCAACAGACGGGGATGAGTAATGCCTCTGTACGTACACCTTGTACTCAGCCCAGGAGAAAAACCCCATATGTCTAACCTGATCGTATTATTTCCTTCAGGTACTGTCTATTCCCAAACAACCTCTTGACAAGGAACAGGGTTCAGACTTTGCTATCATGCACAGGTACATTGTGTGAACCTCACAGGGACAACAGCAGGGAAGTTCATTCTTGACTGATGCGCACTGGTTTCATGAACTGACTTCAGCTCGTCTGTACTGATGTGGTCTGAAGTAGAGCACTTGCCCCTGAACATCTTTTTTAAAACCTTGCTTGAAGTTTGGCTAAGAATACTTTTCTCAGTTCTGTGACTGTTTGTGCATGGACTACTGCAAAACTAAATGGCAAATTATTATTTTGGTTCACAGAACAACATTTTCCACTGGCATTAATCATGACCTTTCCTCCTTATCTCTGACTATTTTCTAATCCCGGGAAATTTTTAGGAGGAAAAGTATAAGGAAAAGCTGAGTTTCTGACGGATGGAAATGAACAAAGACAGTGAAAGGATCTCAGATCACCACAAAAGTATTTCTGAGCAAGTAAACCACCCTGTGTTGCTGAGCCACCAGAGCTCTTAAGAAAGTGCTGGAAGCAAAATACCTTGGGCAAATGAAGAAAGCTGAATCAGAGGAGAACTAGGGAGCCCTGCACTTCAGGTCTCTTGGCTTCGAGAGACTGGGTAGACACCAAAGCGCTCTTCCCTTGTCTCGTTGGCTCTTCCTTGTGTCATGCCACGATCCTTATCCCTTGGTCATCTAAAAGCTGTGCCTGTCATTCCCTCTTGAGCACCAGTTTGGGGCAAACCAAGTAGTTTCCCTGGTGGGGCGATGCAAGATGATTTCTTCCAGGGTCTACGCCCCACAGGAACCATGTCAGATTTGGGTCAATACATTGCCTCAAAATTATTCTGGAGACCTTGTGCCCTTGCCACCCCCCCCCCCCCCCCCCCTTATGCCATCCCACTTTACCCCAGTGCCCTCAATACAAGAAGTATTTGCCTTTCTCTCCTTGCAGTAAAGGTACAGGGGTGAAGAAAGGCTGCTTGGGCACCAGAGATCTGGTGATCTGGTGCCCAAAGATCTGGTTTGCCCATGCCCCATCTAGTGTCTTGCTGCCGGGAACATCTCCTGGCAGCAGTAGGGGGTGAGGCAGTTCAGCACAGTCACAAGAGCGGTGCCCAGAGCAGCCGCTTTAAAGTCAAGATATTTCAGGTTGTCTATGTCATGCTGACAGGGGCCACGATTTGCCACAGCACACACATGGGGATAGACCAGGATTTGCTCTGAAGGGCTCTCGCAGAGGCGCTGGCATGGCCAGGGAGGCAGCTCCTGTCCCGCAGCCCCTGCCTCCTCCCCAGCCAAGGCCAGTGCCAAGGACACGGGAGCGGCATCCTCTTGGGCCATGACATTCCCTCTCCTGCAGCTGCTGGCACCGCAGGAGAGTTTGCAAAGGCTGATCGTCTCCTCGGCGTGCGTGGGAGGGACGCACCGCAGCGGGGAGATGAGAGGTCACGGCCGGGACATGGCGCTGCAGGTAGGGAACCATCCCGTGCCCTCCCACTCCTTCCCGTCTCACGTCATGCCCTGGCAAGGGGCAGCTCGAGGAGCAGGTCCCCATCTCCTCTCTGGAGACAAACCCAGTCTAACCGGAAACATTTCCACACAGCCACTGGCCGTGGCCTACCTCCGCTCATCAGTGGCTGGGAGCAGGGTTGTGTAACAGCAAAGACGGGTGTGAAAAGCCCCTCGTGACACAAACCCGCACGTGCCCGTGCCCGCAGCAAACCCTCCCACAGCCCTGGTGCACAAGGCAGGGCGCACGTCCTCTTCCTAGGTGCTGCTGGACACGGCAGGATGAGCATCCATCCCTCCTCGCAAGACACCAAGCCAGATGGAGATGGCGAGGCTGAGGGGGGCAGATATCACACGCTGGTCCTCTCCTCCCAGCTGAAGGATGCTCTGTCTTTCTAAAGGGAATCACACAGGCTTAAATCTCAAAGATGAAACATTAACCATGTTGAACACAGGAAAAAATAGCACTTTGCAAATTCTCAGAACATGTGTGACATAGTCTTTGAATGCTTGATTAATATTTCTCCAAACTTGCTGCAAGCTTAAACACTAAAACCGCAGCCACTACCTGATGTAGAAAAGGAATGAATGAAGATGCTGTGTGCTGAGTATCTGCCAAAATGAGACCAAACAGTACCTGCAGTACCACCTGTGTGTGTACTACTTTATCTCACAATATATGTGATTCAGCATATTTGACCTCAGACAAGATGTCCTCATGCATATCATGCACAAGCTTGCAGAAAGAACAAAAAACACTGCGGAAAGAAGAGACAAGGCAGCAGCATGCATGCGGCAAGCCCTGATGACAAGCTGTTTCTTCCTCCTCTTGAGGATGCCTCACTCCCTTGGTACTTTTCCTTCTCAAAAACATCTCTAAGTCCTATCTAACTCTACAGTAAAATCTCTACCCCACACCCCCCCCCCCTTTAGATCACTAAACCATGGAAGTGAGCTGGCTGGTAATCACTGCAGACTTTCTCTAATTAGTACAAACTTGTCAGGGATTGCAGGCGGGGACACGCCTGACATGAGCAGGGGAAATTACCCAACACTGGGCTGAGCTGGGGGCAGAAGGGGAGCAGCATGAGGCATCTGGAGAGCACCAGGACAGACAGACATAGACAGACAGCCGAGCAGGACCGCCCCTGCCTGCAGTATGCCTGCACAAGCCCAGCGCTGCGGAAGGGAGCGATGGGAACTTCGTGTGCACCCAGGGTCACTGGTCCTGCCTGGGCAGCAAGGGGATGGCAGCAAAACCTGGTGCTCCCCATGCCTAGCAGCACAGCTGGGCTGCAGGAGGTCTGCAGTTGTGCCTTGGGTTTGGGCTGCTCCTGCTGAGCCGCCTTCTGGCGAACAAAAGGCACGCCGTGTGCCAGGTACACTTGAGCTCTCTCGAGAAAAAAAAATAATAATTTCTCCTTCCTTTCTAGTGATTTTTGTGAGCACAGAGCCTGGTTTAACATGCCAGGGGCAGGGTGTGAACTTGCCCCCATCTCATCCCAAGGGCTCTGGCAGCTCATCCCCTTCCAGCCCGGGGTCCGCAGGTCGCACGCCACTGCATGGACTCTCAGGCCAATACAAACTGGTGCAAGCTGCCTTAGCTCAGAACTGGCTCTATTCAAATTCCTTGGAAAATAAATTTAAAACAAACAAAAAAAATCAACTCCAGAGGGTCTGCTGGCTTGGAGGTAGGGATAGCAGTGGCTGCCTGCTTTTACATCACATAACATGAAGATACATTAAGTAGTTGGAGGTACTCACAATGAAGAGAAAATGAACTCTGATGTTCATCTTCACAATACAAGTATTCATTTTGTAATAGAACTCTGATGTTCATCTTCACAATACAAGTATTCATTTTGTAATACTGTGCCCTAGAATTAACATCTGGGATTCTAGCAAACAAAAAATCACATCTCCCCACAACACTTCCACAGAAATATGAGTTTTCTTTCTGCTGCTACTCTTAGGAGCACATTCCTGCCCTTTTTTTTTTTTTTTTTTAAATATATGACAAATGGAGCCACACGTGCCCTCAAATCAGTTCCAGATGCTGGAAAAAAAACAGAGGATAGTACTTGTCCTCATGATTTTACAGCCTAAATGAACACAAACAATGAAGAAGGAAGAATACCTAGAGAAGAAAACAAAGTAAGAGACCGGTCTAAGGTCACAAACGGTTTATGTGGCTTAGCATAGATTAGAGTACACATCCTTTGGTGTTTTAGCAGCTCTCATCCCACCGCCCTAAACCAAACCGTGTTTCAATAATTCCCGCTTTACCTTCACACTTTCCCTGACCTGTAACACTGTGCCCTGGTAAGGATCCCAGCCCTGGCCATCCCTGCAAAGAGACATCTTCTGCTCACAACACGGCTTTTGGCTTCCTAGCATATACCCAGCTGCACAGGACTATTGCAATAGGCAGATTTCTAACAGTGCTATCAAAGTGCAAGTGATAACAGCTGGATGAATTTTGATTGATTATTCATCCTCCCCAAGTGATTGGGGGTGGGGGGTTGGGAGTGGCAGACATTAGGATATGAACAAAAGTTTTTCCTGCTTACATATAATTTTGTAATAACAAAAATGTCTTTTTTTTTTCTAATGTGGGAGATGGGGGGAACCAAAACTTGTTGCTCTCTCACTAAAAAAAAAAAATACATTTCCACACAGAGGGAAAAAAAGAAGAAGTTTCTATGCATCAGCATGTGTGTGTGTATAAATCAAAGTTTCATTTCTGATGAGACCATGTTTTCACAGGAAAAACCTTCCAGTTTCAAAAACCTGGATCACTCCAAATGGCCTCATCTCCATCAAAGGCTGCTACCAAGCCCCTCCTGAGGCCAGTGCATGGATGGGGACAGCGCGGCACGGGGCGAGCATGCAGGCAGCCCTTGTAGCGAACAGCCAGCAAGCACTGCGGCTGAGCTGGCCTCCCCAAATCGTGCTGCCCTGCAGCTCCTGGGGTGCTGATAGGCAGCAGCCCTTTTTAATCTCAGATAGCAGCTATCAATGAGGCAAAATGACCTCACATTTTCCCAAGTGCAATAAAGTCACAGCTTTTCCCCTTCCAAGTAATGATAACAGGCTCCTGGGAAAGTATAGCAACGAGTTCAGAGAGCAAGCCCCCATCGGCCGGGGAGCCAAGCACCCGACCGGGGCCTGAGCCCAGGCTGCTTGGTGCAAAAGGCACTCATCGTGCAGCCTGCAACCTGCCTCACGGTCTGCTATTACGCAGGAACAAAGTGACATCCTAGAGAAACAGACTCCTTCTGGGTGTCACTTGCAGCCTGCTCGCCTTCCCTAAAAGCCTCTTCCCTTTCATCCCGAGGCCGTGCTGAAACTGCGGTGCTGCGGCCACTCGGCCTCGCGCTCCCCCTTTGCTTCTCACTTTCACTCCCATTGGTTTCACGTTCCCTTTGCCACGCGGAAAAGCTTTCAAGCTCATCCAGCCCGGCATCAGAGTTTATCCTGGTTCCACCCACTGGGACTTTCCTAGCTTCCTCCTACACGCGAGGGGAAAAAAAGGCAGAGGGAGGCAGGCAGCAGGCACCTCGGGGAGCTCGATGAGCCGCGGTGCTCCCTTCCCTGAGCTAGGTTTCTATTGTAGGCGGTGCATTCCTCGGGAGGGAGGGTGTGCGTGTGTCGGTGCCTTCCCACACTCGGGGCAGCTCTTATTTAATGGGGGTCTCCATGCAGGGCAGAAGCCAGAGGAGATTTTGCTGTTGCCAGCTCCCAGCCAGGCTCAGCGGCAGCTCACATGTCAAGCGCCGGCATGGACCGCGGGGCTGAGATAACCCTGGAGGAGGAAGCTCCGGTGATCGGCCAAGCCTCCAGGATGCACCTCAAGGAGGACTTGAGGAGGATACGATGCGCTGTGCTGCTGTGCCTGCTGGCCGTGCTGCTGCTGGCATTGCCCACCGCCTACCTGCTGGTTGGAAACCTCCGAGCCCCCAACTCCTGCTCTGGCCAGGTAAGGCTCTGCCGTGCATCGGACCTGCTGCCCTAAGAGGAGGGGAGCGTGGCGTTCACCATCCCCCATCGTTTGCTTATTTGTTTGTCTGGTTCTTCTTCTCTCTTTATGAGTTTCTCATGTTTAAGGGAAGGCGAGAAGTTCGCCGTTACCTTCCGCCTTCCTTACTCAGAGCCAGTCTGCCAGGGACAACTCTTATGATTGTTCGATCTTTTTAACTAATGGTTTGTGTTCCTCTTGTCGTAATTTCACTAAGGTCACAGCACAGCATACACCTTTAAAACTTTTACTGGCGTGCTGCAGAAAATGCTTAAGAGATAGCTCTAGTTGATGGAAATTTGTGTCTCTCCGCTGATTTCAGACAGATTTTGATACTACGGCTCATTTTCCTCCTTACTGTTGGATTAACTCTGAGACTTCCCCTACCATGTCCTGTTCCAGCAAACATCTGCTGAGTGTGCTGCTGATGTCAGTGGGTCAGTGCCGTTTGTACATGATCGGGCAGACAGCTGGGGCTCTCATGTATTATCAGTGCAAACTCCTGCGGAGATAAGATTTGGAACAACTACAGTCTGATCCTAAAGCTTGCATCCCACTTTTTTACTCCCCATCAAAGCTTTCTCTATATCCGGGGAACTTCTGAGCTCTTTTTCTTTGACAGACAGCTAAACTCCCTTTGCTCCTAGAAATACAGGCTGGCTGGTGCAGTCACTTCTAATGCTGTCCTGTGCTGCCCTACTCCTGCTTATGTTAGCCTGCAAGTGTCTACACTCACTGCAGACTATGAATCCAGCAGGACTGCCACATGCCAGAAGGAAGAGTTGTGCATTTGGGTCTGAAGAATTAAGGTTTAAAGGAATTTTAGCTTCAGGTCTGAAATTCCCCACCTAATAAGCATGCTTGTCATATAGCCGTATGCATACTTAGGAACAGCAAAAGAAAGCAGTGTTAGTAAGCGGCCTTGAGAACAAACTTCGGATGTAGGAAACATTTTGCCTGCAGATGTTTGGACAGTCTGTCAGCTGTGTCCTGTAGCTGCACGCATGTGCGTGCTCGGCTGCACGGAGCAGCACTAGCCCTGCTTTGAACCCGAGCCTGCACAGCCGGCGTGTCACACCCAAGCAGAGCCAGCTCCTGAGTGCATCTTCCACGTTACCCGGTTGTAACTTCAGGCACAGCTGAAAGGAAGTGTGACAGCCCTGCACAGTACGTCAGACTGCTAAATTTGCTGATTTCTCGCACGTGTACATTCTGCTGCACTGTCCCTCTCACTATTATTTAGGCCAGTTGGAGCAGGCGCGCACAGAGTGAAAAGGCATTTCGGACGGTCTCATTGCTCTTTCTGTTCCCATCCTCTGAGGTTCTGCAGTACCAAGCAGAAAGTTCCATTCTTGAAACAATCGTAAAAAGAAATAATATCATAATGTTAGCTGTTTGATAGGACTAGCGTGTTCCTGACTCTTAACCCTGCTGGAAGAGTTAGTGGAGAAAAATATTTGTGACCGGGTTTAGCTTCTTAAGAGGAAAAGCGCAACATAAACCATTAGATTTGCTCTAGCCTGGATTACATGAGCATGTATTTCCATGCGTCTACACTGACTTATTAGTGCATAGTATTCCCACAGTGATGTAACGAGGTGATCAGATGAGTTACAGCCGCTGCATGTCCCAGTGAGGGAGGGAAAATCATCAGGGCTGGCCGCCTGCCTGTGGCGCTTGTGCCAAGCCGAGTGGGTGGAGCGCCTAGCTGCAGTTCCACAGGATCCTGCCTTTGCTCCCTATTTCATTCACTCCACGGATCACTGATGGTGTCACCAGTGTTGTCCAGCAACAGAGCGCAGCTGGGCGGATTTGTCTGCCTGCGGAGCTTGCTGTTAATCCCCCCCTAAGAGCTGTGCCACGGGCTGAGCGTGGGTGCTCAGTCCTGCAGCTCAGCACAGCACAGCTCAGTCCAGCGGAGAGTTTCTAGGTGTACAGGCTCTCAGAATCACGTCTTTTCATGTTTCCATCTGCATTTGAAGAGTGAGAACTGCATGGCTAAAGGATGCCTTCTTCACACACCCCATTGATATCCTGGGCCAGAAGAACTTGTCTGGGACCAGGCATGCGTGCTGGAGCTCTCTGCGCACAGCTTTTGGGTGCAGGTGTCCTGGGTGTACTGGGAGCAGGTAGACCGGCCCCAGTTTGCACCAGATGTGGGTTGACTCGCTGTCCCTTGCAGCAATGAGCTCACAGGAGGAGCTCTCTCAGTGCCCCAGGCCCAGAGCTCAGCCCGCACCCGCCGGATTGTCCCCTCCTCCTGCACTTGGGCCAGCCCGGGGCAGCAGGAGGGACTTGGCTCCGGCACCTCCTGGGAGGCACTGGTGCAGCCAGGCAGGTGAGAAGCAGACATAGTAAATCCCTGAACCCGTCCTTCCTGGAGCAAGGAGGAGGAGAAGGGTTGTGCAACAGGGGTGTGCCTCTTCAGTTTGCCTGCGGGGTATGACAGTTTGCTCATCTCGGCTTCTGTGTGGGTGCACATGCTGTCACATTCTCCTTGGAAGGGGTATAAACTCACCTTTTCCTCTGGAAATGCCCTTTTCAGGAAAGAGCAGAGCAAATTATGTCGTTACAGCAACATGTGTTAACCATCGGCTCTCTCTTTCTTGTGGTATGCTGCATCTTGCATGAATAATTGATGCCTTGATGATGGTTTCCCTGGACACCTTCCAGGCTCACTACACGGCTTCCCTTTTGGAAGTACAAATCACTTTCTTCCATGCTTCAAGACAGAGCGAGGTGAGGAAATAGAGTTCTTTAAGCAATGACACATGGCTTGGGCTATTAGCAGGAAATCTGTAAAAGGGAAGTCAAATTTCAGCCTGAGTGCACAGATCCACCAAGGGGAAGAGCACAGTAGCCAGGAAAGCATCTCCATCTGTCTTAGCAACTTGTTCTGCTAGCCCCGTAATGCAGAGAGTCAAGTCCTGACCTGCAGATGTTGGTACTTGGGCTTGTGTTGGTGGCATCCTTAGCATGGCAGGGCCACAAGCAGTGAAAAGGGAAATTCAATCCAGAAACTGTCCAAAGGGTTGCACATGAACATGTGTGCCATGTCAGCCTCACAATGGAGACGGGAGGTGCCACAGGATGGAAGGGACTTTAAAGTCCTAGCAGCTCCTCCTGGATCTCCTTCCTGCAGTACAAAAGGATATAGCAGCAAAGCTTAGATGAGACAGGCAGAACTATAACCTGTCCAGAGCCAGAAGCCCGTATGGCCTGTCCAAATGGGAATAGAACCCCAAATGGCTTCATGATCCTTAGGGATGGAGAGGTGCTTGGGGAGCAGCAGGGAGCATTGCATCCAGCCCTACGTGTGCGGGACTGTCTTTCCAAAAACTACGAAACTGCTGCTTGATGATGCTTATGGCTCTCGTGGGCAGAGAAGCCAGCATATGCCGTGGCCCAGCCAAAAACCTCCCACTGGAGGCATTTTTCAGCAGCAGGGGACCAGACATGTCCTGTCCAAGCCATGCAGCACCCCTGGAGCAAGCAAAATTGGAGGTGCAGGTACCGTGCATGCCCTGCAGAGCCCTGCCTGTAAATTAGCATGTTGTGCTGAAAACAGAGCAGTGGAGGAGCTGGGGGGGATTTTGCTTATTAATCCCCCTGCCTCCAGCACCAAGCTGCTTTTCCCAGGCAGTTCCCCTGGACAACCCCAGCCCCTCCTTGAGGTGTGAGAGGCAAAGCGCATGCTCAGGGGATGTTTGGTCCTTCTCCTTGGCTTTAGCGAGACATGGATGTAGATGCACTGGGACTTTTGGACATTCTTGGTATCAAAGCAACAGAGCAGTGTGTTGTGTGCTGCTGTTTTCAGGGTAAGCAGAGCAGTTGGAGAAGTCCTTTGTCCCCAAGTCAGCTGTAAGGTGGGATTTTCAAAGTCACGTGGCACTGGCTACAGTCTCTCTGGAGTAACTGAAAGGAAAATTGAGACCATGGTCTGAACTTTTCAGAATCACAGCTAAGCAATAAGGGAGAATAGAGAAAAAATCTAATTGTGTAAATGATTTCTGTACTGTCTCATGCTGCTTGGCTCTCCCTCATTTCCTTCATCCTGAAAACTCTTTATGCATCTCCACTACGCCATCAATGTACATCTTTAGGACAAATATTATTAATACCTGGACATTATGTAGCATTTTCTGGTACTGAAATATTTTTCTTTGGAAGTTTAGAAGATTTGTATCCCTATCAAACAACACAATTGGGGAAAAAAAAATACCTTTCCCACTTAAAAAGATAATTCACACTCTGTAACTCTGTAGCACCCTGCTTATGCACTGCCCCTTAGCATGTAGAAAAACAGCTGCTTCACGAGGACTATCCACTCGGCATTCTTTGGAAACGAGTAAATTGAAGTTCCATGAAAAGCTTCTTTGTGATTTTTAGTCAAGACCATTTCAGCATTTTTGATAAAGCAGCAGGATTCTTCTTGAGATCCTTCCCACTTCCCCATCATTTCTGCTTGTATTGCAACGCTGCGCGTATATAAACTACTTCAGCAGAAGTTAGGCTTTAAATAACCAGTCCCACTGAAGTTAGATGATTAAATATAGGTTTGTGATTGATTTATAGCTCCCTGTGATTCTTAGCATTGTTAGGAAATATGTAACTTGATAAATATGTAGAAAGTGCCACATAAATAAAGCTGCAAATATACACATAGGCATCTGGCAGAAAGCACGGGGGATGTTTGAGGGAAATCCTCGACGTGAGCTTGTGCTTCCCACCAGGGGAAGGACAGTAACCTGGCTGTGACTGTGTCCCATCAGTTGTGTTCAGATACCACAGCAAGCAGGCAGGACCTCAGAGAAAGTTGCTGGTGACAATGAGAGGCGCAGACACCTTGGCACTATTCCTCTCTCGGCCAACACCGAGCTTTCTCCCAGCCTCTCTCCTAGATGACATTTCCTGCAGGGCAGATGAGCCCCGTGCCTGGGCTGTGTGTGTGTGTGTTCGCAGCAGAAAGGGAGGGGAAAAAAAAGATATTTTTCCTTCTCCATTTCTTTTCCAACACACTGGAGCCATTATTTCAGAAATGATGTTTTTCTGCAGCAGCACATGGCTGCTCGCTGCTGGTGAAACATCTTTGGGCTCACCAGAGCAGCCAGCAGTCCCATACAACCTGATTCTTCCCCCCACATACTCTCCTTGCCATAACCTGTGTAAATTATGCATTTTCAACTTCTCCTGCAATACTTGGAGCTGTGTGAGATGCAGCCACCGGGAGACAACTTCAGCACCTACATGCTGATATTATTTCAGCCTGGTTTTTGAGCAATGCGCATCACACCGTCTGTTGCAAGATGATCAGTGGCAGCTTGCTGTACCCAATAAATTCATTGCAGCCATCCCTGATGCACACCATACCTCACCAGGCAGCCCCGAGCTGGCTGCATATCCCCAACCACTGGCTACCTGCAGCCACACTGCCAGCATCATCCTACCAAGCACCGTGCCCGGCACAAGCACAAGGGACGATGCTCCCCATGCCCCGGGGAGGCCGCATCCAGTGTCAGCATCCCGCAGCTTCCTCCTTCCACCTGCAGCATGCTGGGTTCAGGCTGCCATAGCAGGGCTTGCTCCTGGCAAGGAGCCACGGGCCATGCAGGATGAGTCAGGAGCCACCCGGAGGCGCGCAGCATGCAGCCGGTGGCTGCCCTTTTTTTGCTGCTTGACCCAAATGTCAGCACCGCTTGGCACAGGCCCTGCTACCACAGGGACGGGTCATAAACATGCCGGTGCTCAGTGCTAGAGGAACATTTAAGATGCAAGCGAACATGGAACAGCCTGCCTTGCCTTGGGGCTCCCAAGAACTCAAGGCAGACCTAAGTGATAGACTTACAGTCTGAAATAACTCAGAAAGGGAAGCAGGGGAAGCAGCAGGTCTGTAGCTGGTACACCTCTTACTTTCTTTGCTAGCGTTTTGGATGCAATTTGCTCAGCCCTGCTGAGGCATGAAGCAGGGAAGAAGGGAAGAATGTCTCACATTGCTCTGCTCGCTCTGTTTCGCTGCATGGATGGAGACAGGAGTCACCAAGCAGTGGTGCTGGGTGGACACATGGTCCCATAAGAGCGTTAGCAATGGTCTCTGCCCCAGCACTGCCACAGGCTCACAGCCCATGAATGAGGCTGGAGCCAAACCCAGCCATCACAGGAGCCCAGCTCCTGTCCCTGGCACCTCTTCTGAGATGTGGGTGGTTTCACACAAACAGTTAAAAAAAAAAAAAAAAAAAAAAAAACTCTTGCAATGAGGCAAAGCTCTGTTGGGGCTTGTCCTTTTACTTAAAAGCTGTAGCTGAGGTGGAAGATATCAGTGTAACATCTCATGTTTTCTGGGATAACACAAACTGGACCCTCGTGGAGGAGCCCTCGAGCTAACCATTTGCACTTCTCTCCCACAGGTCACAGACGAGAGGGGCTCTCACCTTCTGAAGCAGCGGGCAGTAGAAACTGGTCAGTTTGCCGTCCCTTTCCCATCCCCAGCACATTTGTTTACTGAGGTTTTGCAATTGCTGCCGCTGCGCCCAGGGCCGACAGCTCCCCACCCACTCTCATGGCCCAGATCCATGCAAGGCAGGGCGGAATAAGCCACAGGAGGCCGGGAGGTGGGGTACAGCAGGGGCCATAGCGAGGGGCGAGCACTTCTGTCCCCATTCCAGCACGGGCCCACACCTCCCCAGCAGCTCACTGGGACCAGTAAAACTCCCTCAGAGAGCCAAAGTGCAGTTTCGGGAGCCCGTGCACACCCTGCGCCCAGCCAAGCAGGGGAGTGCTCCCCCTCCACTCACTTAACCCTTCTTTTTTTCTCTTTTCCCCTCAGTTACAGATACAATTCCCAGTGCGGAGAAGCCAAGAGCGCACCTGACAGGTAATGCTTGTTCAATACGAAAGCGTTCCCCTCGGGCCTTACAGCTGTTGCAGTGCAAAAACCTCGGTTTATACGGCTCTGATAGGATCAGGTGTTGTAAGAAGCAGGAGAGAAATAGTCTTAGAGCTTTGCTTTGCTCTGCAGATTTACCACGGCGGTGTGCGTAGGGAAGGGCCTGCAGAGGAGAGGCAGCCAGGACCGGTGCCACTTCTCCTGGTGGTTGCTGTCACCAAGTGAGCACTCGGGCCTCTGAAACCAAGTGTCAGTGAGTGCCCACTTTCTTAGGAAAGGAGCCCAAGTGAGCTGTGATCTACAAAGAACTACCAGTTTCGAAGCCAAATGAGGTCATTAAGTCCGGTTTTAGGGCCCCTATTTTTGTAAGCCCTGACTGAAGCCACACACACTACGTTCCTATGAAATAGCCACCTGTTTTTGGTGTGATCATCTCTAACACACGTTGGAGCTAGCAAGGGAAGAGCTGTGCCCAGCTGAACCCCTCTGAGCCCGTACATGTGACAGGAAAATGCCCTCACAAAGCGCTGCTGTGGGGCAGGTGATCTCGCCGTGGAGCTGGGGCTCTCATCACTCCAAGGCCGCTGTCCTGAGCCCTCCCCCCTCCCTCCAGGTCCACCTTCCTGGAAAATGTAGGGATTACCAGAAGGGGAACAGGTTCATGGCAGGTTCCCATCTGGATGGGACTGAGTGCTGAAGGGCCCCCCAGCTGCTCTGAGCTTCTCCCATCTGTCCACTGAGGCAATTTGCACTGCAGAGTCTTCCCCAGCACCCCGTGCGCTGTCCCAGGGGAGCACCGTAGTAACCTGAACCACGCAAGACGCTGCATGAAGCTTCACACAAATTTACATACAGGGTTGAAGCAACTAGTGCTTCAGGGCTGAGTTTTTCCCTGGCATTGTTTACTTTTGCTAATCCACAAATTCCTTCTTAATGCACACCCTCGGTCCCATCTCCTTCCTCACGCAGGTTGCTAGAACATCCAAACGGGCCTGTCCCTGCTCAAAGCACATCCTTGCGTAAATGCAAGCTGGCAGGAGCAGAAGGACCACGTCTGCTAATGTAGGTCCCCCTGTTTCCCAAGTTGCCACATGACTGAGACCCAGAAGCTCCCGGGGTGGCTGACTCAGAGCTGCAGCCGAAGTGCTGCGCTGCTGACAGGAACTTCCCTGGGTTGCACAAAAGTCCACTTGTCGCAGGGAAGCACCCAACAGTTTACTCCAAATTTCCTCAGGCCTCCCGTTTGCAAGAACTCCTTCACCATCATTCCCAAGCAGTGCCCCTGGGACGCTGCCTGTCCTCCTCAGCCTGATGTTTCAGCCCCATCGCTGTTAGCCATGAGAAGGAAAAAGCTGAGATGTTTTTTCTCACTCCTTTTCTGTGCAAAATGGAGTTGGGGACCTGAGCTGAAGGCATCTAGGCTGCTGTGCTACATAGCCATCAGGAAACCAGACTTCCATGAACTTGTCTTTAAGCTTTTTTTTTTTTTTTTTGAATCTCAAAATGGTTTGTGTTAGAAGGGACCTTAAAGCCCATCTAATCCCAAATCCATCTAATCCCTCCCACCAGCCCAGGCTGCCCCCAGACCCATCCAGCCTGGCCTTGGGCACTGCCAGGGATGGGGCACCCACAGCTCCTCTGGGCAGCCTGTTGAGCCCAGGCATATTTTGGGGCTTCTCTGCATCCTGTAAGCAATGACTTCCCAAACTTAGTGGTGCATCATAGTCAGAAAGCTGTGCTGTTCTAAACTTGTCATATAATAACTTCTTGAGTGTCATCCTGCTCTTTGCTTATCAGAATCTGTGACTGACTTGTGCATAGAAAGTGAAAAAGGAATAATTATTCTTTAGATATTTCTTACATTCCACCAAATCAGGCACCTTCTTCAGTGAAAACAGTAGACTAGGTACTCTCCCTCACAGGAAATCTCTTCCAGATCCTTATCTCCTCCTCTCTGTCTCCTCCTAGATTTAGGAACATGTATTCTGAAGGTGAGAACAGAGGAGTGAGGGGAATGAGAACCAGCTGGAGTGCTTAGCATGGGAATGCACCACTGAATTAACAGTAGCAGGATGACTCAATGTTTTGGTCTCTGTTCCTTTATGAAAAATTCTCCACCTGCTCTTGGCCTTTTTAACACATATTGAGCATGTTGAACCCATCATGACACTGACATCTCATCTCCCTGGTGGCTGTAGCTAGTAAAGAATAGCGTGGTCAGCATAAATAATCACTTGGGACTTTTCTCCATCCCCATTCTGCCCCATGCGCTAGTTCATACTTGGTGCTGGCTGCTCCACGCTGTGCCATCATCCCTGCTGTTGTACTGGGCTGTACTTCAGGGGAAGATGCAGACCAATGCCTATTCCTCCTTGTCACCAGCCTGGAGCACAGCTGGATGCAGCATGTTGCAGAAACCCCATCAAGTACCTGGCTGGCATTTATCATGCTGCAATGCTAATTATAATAAGCACTCCACTAAATCTGGGTAGAAAAACCCTTTTTGGTTCCACTTGGTTGTCGAACCTTCTAAGAACAGTTATTAAACTCCCAGGGCACGATCTTGAGCAACAGAGGCTCTGCAGCCATTGCGCTTTGCAATAGGGCATGCCGCACAAAGCTGTACTCCACAGGAGACTCAGACCCTCATCTCTTTCTTATAATATAGCTGACAGTATTAGGCCATCACACCAGTGAGGGCCATGAATTGTAGAAACCCCACAAGTTCACCAACATGCCATGAATGCACCCAAGAGCTGCTAAGCAATGGGGATTCCCCAACAAGAAACTAAACCGAAAGGGATCTTAGGAAAAGAGAAGAAATCTGGCATGTAAGTGATACCAGAAACTAAAAACGCAGAGGAAACTTGAAGGAGATGTAGCAATTAATCCCTTACTAAAAGCAGATTTTATTTACTTCGAGGATTAGCATAATATATATATTTGCTGAAAGTGCGGCTCCATATATTTAAGAAATCAATGACAAATACAAATACTGCTAGAAAAGGAGCTATACTGTATTCAAAGGCATTTGAACATGCATTTTTTCCTCTTGGCATATCTCTAAAGCATAGAAAAAAATAACCAGCTTGGAAACAGAGAGCATCATTACAGTGGGCGCTAGCCTAAAAGGAAGGTTATAGCTACAAAACTTAGAGTTGCCTAATTCTAGAAGTTATGAAATCATGTACTTCGAGATGCCTTTTAGTTATTTAAAAACAGTGAAGAATTGAGTGTCACTGACATTTTAAGTGCGTCATTGTACACAGCAAAAAAAAAAAATTCTCATGAAGCTTCTCCTCAATTTTCCCCCAAACTTCACAAGATGAAAAAGAGCCCAGGACATTTTTGGGAAATTTTCTGATCTTCTACCTCAAACAAGCTTCCCTCTGTTACCACCTCATCTCTGAGAGGTCTTACCCCAAGCTGTTGTAATCAGCATGACCCAAGTGCTACTTTAGTTTTTGCCAGGATGCAGCCCAGTCCCTGGACGGACACCCGAGGCAGATGAGATGAAGGCAGACCACAAATACTTTCACTTTCTTTTACTCCTCTCTTTCTGTATCAGGCAACGCTTCATTGGCTCTAAGCCTCATAGTCCTTATAATACTTCTATATTTTAGCTTGGCTTGCTGTCACAATCCCTGTCTATTGCCCTCCCATACAGAAATACTCTCTTCATGTGCTTTGCCTCCTGGGAAAAAATAGACAGATATAATTCTTCAGCAGCACTGACAGGCAGGCTGAGAAAAAAAAAAAAAAAAAGCCATTATTTGGTTGGGCTGCTTGAAGAATATGCAGGAAATTGCACTTCTAACATCAGCTTGTCTCCTTATCGGTTATCTATTGCCATTGCAAAAAAGGATGCCATGGGACTGAGCATATTCGTTTTCCTGAATCTCATGTCACCCAGGGTAAACCTAAAGGTCATTGCCAAGCACTTCAAAGCGCTCCCTTACCTGCATTCAGCTTGCCTCCCTGCCCATGCACACACACCCTTTCCCCAAACACTGAATCAAAATCAACTTTAAACATTAACCTAAGTTCATGAAAAAGAAAAAGGGTTGGTTTCCTGGAAATCAGTTGATTCAGTCTTTCTCAGTGTTTAACATCAACTTTCCAGGTTTGCTGTAATACCTGGCAGAATCTCAGCGGTATGTATGCTCTCCACCACCTCGGCTGCTGTTTTAGCACAACAATTTTATGTGGCAGTCAGTTAAGGGCAGAGAAAACTCTTCTGCTGCTGTGCAGAAGCAATAAGTGCTAGGGCTTGTTCTGCTGACTGTCATGTGAATAAAGTCAGAGCAGCAGAGGAGAGGTGAAGGGAAGAGGACAGCAGCTCCCTGATTCTTCCTGAGAGCCTCTGCAGCCTGGGGAGCACCCTCAGCCTCTGCTTGGATCAGACCAATGCTAGGGTCTGGATTAGAGTTCTATTAACTGCCAGACCATTTTGTTTGTTTGTTTGTTTTTAAGTAAGAAATAAAGCTGAAGATAACATTAAGCTTAATGTTTTGCTCCATCAAAACATTTTCAAAATGCTGAGGTAAAACTGGGCTTTAATATGTGTTACTTTGAAACTGGTCTTTTTAAAGCACATTGGGGTATTCTAGTTTTATGGTAAAATCAAAGGGCACCAGTAAACGAAAGGCAGTTGTACAGCAAAAGGTTTCGTTGTGAACACCCAGAAGGAAAGCTGGGTGCAAGGGCTAACCAAAAGCAACTTGGCAGGAAGAGAAGCTCAAGGGTCTCAGTGCTCGATGACAGATCACGCTGACTGTTGTGAAACTTTTGCAAGCAAATAGTGTCTGTTATCCTCCGTTAGCACTATGGTGGCATAAACATAACTTCAGTCCATTGCAACTTAAGAAAACGTTGCTCTAATGCCTCTTACTGCTGCCCTGAACCAAGATGTACAGGTGTGAACCATTGCAGCACAGGTCTGTACAACTCCCTAGCACTGCTTTCACTTAAGGACAAAGTTCATACTCTGAGAGCCGGGGTGTAAAGCAGTCTGTACTTCCCCATGGTGCTGTGAGACTCGGCCTTCAGGAAGGACGGCCTTGTCGCACCACCTAGGACATCCAGTTGTAGCCCAGCCCTGTAGGCAGCCTGCTTTGGCCGAGGTCTTCCAGCTTTGGCTCCTGATGGCTCAGATCTGGACACCACTAGACACGGTCCAAAAATGCCACTTGCCGGTTGGCCTGCAGCCAACTTTGTCTCAGCTTTCTAGCTGTAAAATAAGAACCTTTCCCTCCTGGTGTTTTAATTCCCCTTTGGAGTAGAGATCCGTTATCACGTTCAGCGGGATTTCCCCAGGCAGAGCAAAGTAACCCATCTCTTCTCCCTCTCTCTTTGTCCTGCAGTGAAGAAACAAGACCTTTCCAGCACCATGGGAAACCACCTGCCAATCCTGCAGTGGGAAGACAAGCAAGGCTTGGCCTTTACCAAGAACAACCTGAGTTATTTCAGCAACTCACTGGTGATACCTGTGTCTGGGGACTACTATGTCTATGCTCAGGTCACTTTCCGAGGGCCCATTGAAAGTTCAGGGAAAGCGAATTCTGTCACTGCCATCATCACCAAAGTCACCGACAGCTACCCCGAGCCCACCCAGCTGCTGACCAGCACCAAGACCCTCCGTGAAGAAGGGAACAGCTGGTTCCAGCCCATTTATCTGGGAGCCGTGGTCTCCTTAGAAGTAGGGGACAAGCTGATGGTCAACGTTAGCAACATTAAGCTGGTGGATTACACTAAGGAGCACAAAACCTTCTTTGGTGCCTTTCTACTGTAGGTCTCTGGCAGCAGCTGGTGGGGGCTGACATGGCCCTGCTGGACTCTGGTTTGGTGGAGGCGTGTTGGGGTGCTGGTCGCTGTTCTGTTCTCGTTCTGTACTGTCACTCACCTGCAGCACTCTCTGCAGCCTTAAATTAAGGGGTAGGGAAAGCTGAAGCCGCAGGCTGAATTGAAACAAAGCAAAAAACTCCAGAAAAATGCAAGTCAGGCTAGAGGAAAATAGAAGGTTTTGAAAGCAAAAGCTAAGAGCTCTTCAAAACTTTGTATGCTGGGGAGGGACCTGTTATATGTGTGGGATAGGCCTATTTATCCTGAATACTACAGCTAAGCTGCATCACTAACTCCTCTTCTAATATACAATTTCCTCATCTCAAAAAAAAAAAAAGTGTTTTAAACTTTCCCCAACACTTCCAGTATAGTTTTGCATTACCTCACTTCAGATTCTCAGTTCTAAAAGGTAATTATTTTTTGTCATTTCCTTACAAATAGATTTGCTCAGTACTTTGCACTAATATAAAACCCACATTAATCATTAACTGCTTAATTAATCCCTTCCAACTTCCCTGTAAAGTAGATTAAAATTATATTGCATTTTGCAGAAGCTACCTGATTTTTTTTTCCTCCAGGAAATTGTTTACAATTATGTAAGTCAATATGCAGGCTTAAGCCTTTATGTAAAACTTCTAGGGAACATGCAGAAATGCTTTCTGTTTCAGCATGACAGCGGAATCCCCCTGTCAGATCCTAACATTAGGAAAACAGAAAAAAACAAGGCAGAGGCACGCAACAAAATTTTCTGCACTATTTAAAATCAACCAACGAAATTTCAAGAGAAACCTTCTGCAATATCTGGTTTTCCAATTCGTTTAATGCAAAGCAAGTGCAACTAAAGAAATCACTGCCTTGGTGCTCTCCCCCCTTGCAACCACTGCTACAGCAGTCTGCGAAACACAAAGGACTCCCCAGCCTTTGCCTGGGCGAGGGCTGCCAACCAGCAGCCCATACAAAAGGTTCTCAGATCCAAAGACAAGATCATGGTGTGCCACGGCCAGGTGCAGAGCTCAGGAGCACTCAGCTTCCCATCTCGCACTTATTTTTTTCATGGACTTGCTGTCTCTCAGGGAAATTCCGCAGCTTTCCTTCTCCTCCCACAATAAATACATCACTGACAATGACTCAGGTCACGTTCCAGTAGATGCAGGCCTCACACTCTTAACTGCCCAGAGGTCTCACACCTGAGCACCTACCACTCAGCCATTCTGCAGGGGCTGGCTAGTGGCCAGGCTTTACTCACTGCAGCTCTCTTTTTTTTTTTGCCTCACCTCATTGGGCTCCCTCCGTTTTCTACTTCTTGGTCGGAAGCGACAGCAAGGCGTCATTCCCTAGCTATTGTTTCCACCCAAAGCCATGGCAGGGCCCAAAAGCACGCTGTTAGTGCCAGGGAGGCACCAAGGCTGGAGAACCCACGGGACTGGGGACAGGGGCTCGCAGCTGAAGGGCTCGAGTGGGCAGAGGAGCTCTCTGGTGGAGGCAGCCCAACTACAAAAGACCACGTGCGACATTGCAGCCTGACCAGCAGTGGGCTGCTTTGGCCACAGCAAGCCACTTCCAAGCAGAGACAATTTATTGCTATATAAAGATCTGTTTGAGGTGAGAAGGCAAAACACAACAGAAGCACAGAGAAGGGCCAAGCAGATTAGAGTATGAAGGGAAGAGAGAGGCAGAGAGGTGGGAAATCCAGGCAATATCTGGGTCTCTACCTCTTCATTGCTTGGGTATAAGCACTTCTGGGCTAACAGCAAGACTATGCTTCTTAATCCTAGCAGATCTTTTATCTAGTTAAATCATCCCAGAAAAGCAAGCTTTTTGACCATCCCTCCCCATTCTGCAGTGCCTTGGTCCCATAGTAGGTTCTCAGTCACCCTTCACTGTTCTATCTACACCGAGGCAGTATTAAGCACAGTATTAAAATACACAGTATTAAAAGCTAGGATGTTGGCATCTTTCCTCGCTCTTCTTTCCTCAGCGGATGTCTTTCTTACTTCCTGCTCCTCCTTGAGCCTAGGCATCAGATGTTGGTCCGCTGTGCAGTATAGCCCACCTAAGACACCTTGACATTGCTGCTGCATCAAAACCTCCTTAGAGTTAACTTCTCATCCTTTCTTTGACTTGTCCTTCACTTTCCCCACACCCACATCTCAGCTGTCCTCTTGATCCATTTCTCCCTCAGGCACCTTCCTTCCTTCTTGTCCCTATCCATTAAGTATAAGGACACCTCTTTGCCCAAACCTAAATTTCTACACACAACTTCTCTCTTATAATCATCCCAGTGCACAGAAAACTGCTATTTGAAAATAGATCAAGACAGCAGAAAGTAAAGGTAGTGTACCTGCTAGTAGCTGCAAATGCTCTTGGCCAAAACATCCTGTAGTTCTTTTATTAGCTAGATTCACTTCCATTTTTAAACCCTTATTGCTACGTTTTCTTCATCTGTTCAGTCTTTTATGCTAAAACTACCTCTTGGAGACAAGAGGAGTTATTCCATATGTATCCACTCAGCACCTAGCATACAATCTGGTCTTGTTATTTCTCAGAAAGGGCAACTCATCATTCACCACCTTGGCAGGGCTGTTCCTACTGCTCAGAAATCCCATTTTTTCCCTTTACACCATCAAAAAATGTGGTGAGATCGCAAGTTCAGGAAAAGGTTGTTCTCAGGGAAACCCTAAGACTTGCCATTTCTTAGATTTTCTCAAACATTCTCTCAGCATCCCATACTGAGTCCTTCTGAGCTGCTGATCCCTTCATTGTGTGCCCAAAATACGATCCAAATTCAGGAAAACATGACATTTGCAGGTCTTGCAGACCACCACATGGAGGCACTTAATGTGACTACCACACCAAAGAACATGGCATATCTCATAAAAAGGAGACTTAAGTGACCTCTCCAGGACAGGTGATTCTCAGCAACTATGTGGGAAAGCTTTTATGAAGTTATAGAGGATGAATTTGATGTATCCTTGGAGAAAATTGGAGTGCAAATTCTAGCTGTACTAAGTTACAGAAATTCAGAAAGCTCTTTACTTCTACAAATGAGATAACGTAGCATTCTTCTGAGGCCATAGGGCAATCCTGATAGGCTTGTAGAGCAGATTTCCATAAAAATTATATCTAAAGTCATCATCACTTAATGACTGTTGCACCGAATATGATAAATGGGAGTTTCAGGGGACAGGAATTGTGCGTGCAGTATATAACATAATAAAAGAAACTTCTAGGGAATACATACACATATAGACATGTTTATATATTTATACATATTCCATACAAGTTTTAGGAAGTGCTTTGGCAATAACAAGCCCCTTCTATAACAAAGTACATCATTTTTGTACACTGATGATAATTTTCTCAAGCAAAAACTTGCCTGCTGCTCTAACAATACAGGTATGACTCTTGTTCCATTAGCCATGTCACAAAAATATTTTAGTCCATAGCAAGCTCTCCTACCCCATTATTTACACCAGCTTCTAGCACGTTTAGCACAGTAGCACACTTTATATATATCATAAAGTAATTTATCTGGCATTACTTGTTTTAAAGTGGTGCAGGCATATTAACGTGCACACATCTACCCCAGTGGAAATTCTCCCTTTCTCCCCTTCCCTCCATACAGCGCTAATGTTTCTGTAATAGTGACTAGCAAGTATAATAGCAAGCACACGGGCTGATTCTGACCCAGGGACTCCACAGAAGTCAATGGCACAACCTCAGGGTAAAGCAGTTTAAAATAGAATTCAGGCTCAAAGAGAAATATTGCAAGTAGACTGAACCCAAGTTGCAAGTGATCTGATTTTCCCAGAGCTAAATAAGGATAGAAGTGTTCTCAGAAAATCACGTTTATTGAATTAGAAAATTTCTTTAATGTAAATCATTTCTGGAGATGTGAAAATGCATATACATCAGCATTTTCAACTGAATGAGAAGATGATGAAATCAGGCCTTGTGAACAAGTGACCTTTCAGTTTGTGGTCAGACTGAAAATATGTTTTGTTTTGGGTGGATGTGAAACTAGAACAGTTATAAGAAAAACTCCAAGCTGGAGGAATAGGGTTCAAGTAGGCAGCTTGTGCTACATGAACTAAAATAATTATGTGATTTCAGATTTTGACCCTTTCATTTTCCAGTAAAAGAGATATCTAAGCACTATACAGAACAAAACCATTGAAAGAAAAATAAACTTTATTTTTTAATATGAAGTATGATCAAAATATTTTTGTTCTTAGGATTTTGTTCTTCCCCATTCACTTTGATCTCCAAAAAGCTAACACTAAATATAACCCAAATTCATACAATGGTTCACTTACCTACTGCTTCCTTTCCCCTTAAAATCTAATAATAAGTATTAACTCTCTCTCTGTATAGATATCCAAGTAAATTTAAATCAAGCTATAAAGGGTTACAGCTCCAATCTTACCAACATACGCTTTACTTAGTCTTAAGCATGTGCCTAAGATGGGTGACATTGTAAAAGTGAGCTCAGTTTTCCTATCTGGTGTATGGGAGGAGTAAAATCAAATTAAAAGCGATGTGTTTTACCTGTGTTTACCCTGAACTACACCATTATAGGAGGAACCCCCCAATATAGGAGTAACCCCCCAAATAAGGAGCACTCACACGGACCATCGTCAGCACATGTATGTTGGCAGGATTAGGGTCTAGAGGTGGAAAGTTAAAGGTCATGTTCCTTAGTAAAACACGACCCAAATAACAAACAGTAGGCTGCTGAGATGATTTTGGACATCGCAGTTAGCAGATATCAGCTTGAGTAGACCCCCAGAAGGAAGGGATGCGACCAGTCAGTATCAAAGTTCAGCACAGACCAAGTGGGATGGATTAAGGTATTACTTGTGATTTTCAATACAGATAAACCGTATTTTGAAAGATTGTCATTTTTGAACTCTGTATAACTGACCATATTGTGCTCTGTGTTTATTAATCTCCTGGGTGGCCCATCATTTCAGATGAGAAATGAGGAGAAAATTCATTCTTTAGAAGAATCAGACAGCGTCAATAATTTTTGCCCAAATCTGGGTATTAAGCACCAGTATAGCATTTTGCTACTGTAATGTATTTTCATTAAGTGATTGTATATTGTCTTATGCTTCAGTACTGATGTTCACTTTTACCAGTAGAACAGACTTAGTTTTTTGTTTCTAAATTTTATGATAATAAAAATGCAAATTAACTAATGTGAGAGCTTCTGATCCTGGTCCCCTTCCAAAGACACTAACCCAACTGCACACATAAGGTTGATCAGCTAATACAGCCAAACACCCATGCTGCTGTGTGTTAATCATTGTTATTGCAGTTAGCAATTCTGCACCAGAGTGAACTCAAACGTTTTTCTTTTCCCCAGGAGTTAATAGGGCTTCCCTTTCGAAAGACAAAACAAAAGTCGACCAGACTTTCTTTTCCATTCATTTTTCCCCTTTGCAGTGTGGGAAACAGCTGGTTCCTTTTTTTTTTTTCCTTCCTTTGTCATTTCTTAGTAATATTTTGAAGAAAGCCCTGTGGAAAAGCAATGCTCATCAGAAACTGCGTCGCAGTCATACTGTCACTCCTGAGTCAGGGCCCAAAGCTGAACAGATAAGGGAGACAGGAACCATGTTATTCCAGCCAGCTTTGAAAATCACCAGCTGACAAAAAAAAAAAAAATGTTTCCACTGACTACAGCTATACATGAGAGCACCTTGGCAGCTTAGGAACTCAGCATTTCCAATTTCTCTGCTACTGACTGTCAGACGTAACCCAGCTGGAAAGCATTTGCTAAATGAGGGTTCAAGTCTTGAGTGAAGGCAACAGAGCTCTGGGCACCCTTAGTCCTGTTCTGCACTGAGCTTTTCTGTCCTTACACTCTCAGTGTAGTAGCAGTACCCATTGGATATGTACTTCTCATCCCGGACGGTGTTATCTTCAATCCTCTGCTGCCAAGAACACAAACTCTTCCTTTTCCACTAGAAGAATTCAGAAACATTGTCCCAGTAGGCATATTTCTTATCTCCACAGCTTGTCATTTTCCTGGCTTGAACACCAAGTAACATTTCTAAGTTAATTCAGAAGTGATTTCTGATTTAAGGCTATGTGTTCTGGCTCAAGTAAGGTTTTCACTTGAAAACTCTGATGGAGGAAGCACGTTTACCCTGGCTTTCATCCACTCGCATACCTGAGATATTTTGTCAGGCAGGTGGCAGCTTCGGTAAAGCAGCCAAGAGTTAATTAGTAGGAAACAGGCTTTCCCCCCCATAAGAATTCCACAACAAAAAGGTGCGTTTATTTTGAATTCAATAGCTACCTCAGATTCAAAGAATAGCAAAGGTGTTTTTTTTCTTTTTTAATCTTCCCGCTTTAACCTGAGCTAAGCGGAATTCCCTCGTTTTATTGTACTTACTCTGTTTAGAGTGAAATGGCAGTAACATAGCAGTAGTAGCTTGAGTTACTATCTTTGTAGTCTAAATATACTGGCATGTACCTTCCCTCCACATGAGGATTTTGCTTCATTTTCCCTACCTTTCTCATCCAAAAGTTGGATATTCTTAATAAATTTCTATGTTCTCTTTCTAGCAAGGGTAGAGATTTCTAAAAGGCCATCTCCCCTGGAATGGGTGGAGATAAGACCTTCTTGTCTCCTAAAGCTGCAGACGAATGTATAAAAAGATAATATTTTACTAGCTAAATGCAAGTGAGATTATAATAGCAGCACTCAGCAAGGGACAGCTCTCCCCAGCCCCCAAAACAGCACTGCACTCCCTTCCCAAGAAGGCTGGATAAAGCTGTCCAGATAGTTACTGCCTGAGCAGAATCTTCACTAGGTTTGGTGTTAACAACTACATCCATGGACATGGGTGGTGAAGGGAGAATCTTACTTTCATGTGATGCATTTGTTATTCCACTAAATTCACCTGGGACAGTAGGAAAGTTTAACTTCTTGAGGTGCCCAACCACAGCTAGATATGCTGCTCACCAGCTTTGTTCTTGCATGAAGGCCCATTTTCCAGGCTGGGAACAAGTTCAAAAGTCACTTAATACACCCAGCTTTTGGGAGAAGCTTTGAGTTCACTCTGGCAGGGCTTGAAGACTGTCTCAGTTGGTGCTCCATCCTGCAAGATGCTTAGGAGACAAAGCGGGTGAATGGAAGGAACACTCATAGGAAGAGACTTTACTTCAAAAGTCTCTGCTCATCGACAGGCAGCTGAATAAGGGCCAATTTTTTCCAACACACTCAGCAGCTGTCAGACAGGCTCTCAAAGCTAAGAATCCATTGATTCAGTTTTTTTGACGCCTGGTGCCAAAGCCAGACAGGAATCTCTTCAAAAGTGAAGAAACAAGCCAAGTTTATTAATAGCAGCAGTTCCAAATTCATTTTGCCTTAGAAGTATTACTATAAGTCCTTTGGAATAGCATGCAAGACATCGCCTCAAAAGTTAGAGCCTAGTACCATAAACACCAGGTTACTGTAAATAGTACATCATTAAGTTAATATTACATTAAGTCTTAAATTATTAAATACTATATTATTAAGTGCCGTAAGTAGGAAGGTTTGGGTGGTTTTGCTGAATTATGAACTAAACTAGCTTCCAGATGCTCTCATTCTTGTACAAATCAAGCTATGTTTTCATTGATTGCAGAGTTTTATCAATATGTCAAAAAGGCACTGAAAATGTTTACTGCATATTTATTGGTACTGTACATATAGATGTCAGTTATATGTAAGAAATTGCAAAAAACATGGTATGAAGTTGAGATCTATTAAACTTAACAGCTGTTTACTTTAGTAGATGGCTTTGATGTCTTCTGACAAGGAAGTTTATAAATATTTTTTAAAATATATGCTTTAAAATAAAAAATAAAAGCACTTCTATTCACCTTGATTCCTGAGTCCTTCTGTATTCTAATATCTACCAAGTGCTCATATTTACAGCTGGGAAAGGCAGACATTTGTTTACCCATAACAACATGGTTAAGTGTGCTATATTTTTCACATAATACATGATTTCACAGATGTGTAGATTTTTTTTTGTATGCAAGCTATTAATACATTTGCATTCAGAATATACACTCAGGACATTATTAATCCTAATATTTCAGGAGCACTGAAATTCATCCCTCTTCGTCTGAGGACCAATTTTGGACATTTTCTTGAGCCTTTGTTTTAAGGCCTGCAATTAGAATATTTTGGTCCAGCAGCGTACAATCATATATCAGGGAACTGAAAGTTATAGTCTCACTACTCTTCCCCCTTCCCTTCCCCCAGACAAAGCTAGCTGAATCTCACCATCATTTAAGGTGCTTAACTCTGTGGCAAAAAAAAAAAAAAAAAAAAAAAAAAAACAAACCAAAGAGTCAGTACATCCTGAAAACCACCTACCATGCTTTGGTATGAAAAAATCCCTATTTAACTGCTTTCCGCTCAATACCAGTAAGATCTAGTAAAAACTCATTATGCTCTGAGATTTGTGTAGAATTTCATAACATTTGAGCAGGACTACATCTGCAGTCCAGAAAAGAACTTGTGGGTGAACTGAATTCTGAAGTCTTACAACAGGATCCATTTGACCAACCCTATAAACTAATATTTCTGCCAGAATGGCAATGAAAAAAATCCTTAAAAAAAAAAAAAGCATTAACACGTTTTGTTCATGGCTGTCAACTAAAGTTAGTGGTGGCTCCTACCTGCAGTCTGGAAGCCTGCCATTAGTCTGACTTCCTCAACAGTCAGAGGGAGATGGGGTGACTTGCTCTCTGGGTACATCTCCCTTTCTCTATTAACTGCATACAACTAGAAATTCCAGCACAGCTGAGGTTAAGCAGTCGGAATCACACACCAAGCTTCAGTTCTGGGTTGAGAAAGTGACCGTTTGGGTCAGCAGCTTTGTCTGCGGCCTCTCAGCAGCTGCCAGAACTGGGGCCTGAAGCTGGCTACTGCACCAGCCCCTGTGGCTGTTCCCCTCCAACAACCAAGACTACAGCAAGACATTTGGCTTTTCCCTTGTATTCCACCCCTTTATCTGATATAAATTCATTAAAGTAGGAGAGCCCTGCCCTGTACCACAGGAGGGGAAGAGGTCCATTGCTCCCTGCTGATGGTCGAGCCAGGGGATTACCACAGAGGCATGCAGCGGTCTCCCCTCTGCAGGCAGGATACAGAGGCAGTTGTGCACGCAAAGGTGAAAGTGGAAGAGAACTTAATCAAGCAAACAGCTGCCAGAGGAGGATTATCTGTCAAATCATGCAGAATAGTTTTGTTCACTACACTTCCCCTTTCTCATCAGTTCCTAAAAGCAAAGGATGGAAAACGGCATCCTTTCAAAGAGACGGCTAGTGCTGCTTATGCCCCAGCCCTTCAGCTGGATGACTTCACTTTTTGCAGATGTCCCACTTCCTTTTCTGCATGTAAATCAGGGAAATCTCTAGAACAAAAACAAGGAGATATGAAACAACTTTTTCCTATAGCAGTGGGACTGTTCCTCTTTGCTACTGAATTATCTGGCAAGTAGGTATTAACGTGTGGAGAACTCCCCTGTCTGTACAAATATCTAGGTCCACTGAAACTAGACAGTTCCTTGGGCTGTTACACCACCTTAATCATGGTGACATCTCATTAGTTTTCCTTCAGAGGTCATCCCTTCATACTTTAATGGAGGAGGTTAAAAGAAGAGGTGAGACAAAGAGGACTGAAGAAGGCTTTTTCTTTACCCACTGTCTGCATCTAGTTGTCACTTCTGGCTAGGAACATGGGACTGATCTCCTGCGTATCCCATTACTGCTGCCCCTCTACAGTCATAAACCAGATTTGGATGCTTATTCATTTGGCACATCCACTATTCCTTACCCCAGCTCCTCAATTACAGTCCAAACTTCAGGAAAGCACTTATGCAATGATTCAAAGCAAAGTACATAACCACAAACCATTTTTTTTTGGCAAGCATAGTTTTATGTGGGAGTACTTTCTTGCTTCAGTGGTGCACCATGGGGATCGTGCTTTAAGGTTGTAAATGCAACAAGGACACCATAGTTCTTTAAGGAAGTTTTAGTTTGTTTATTCTCATAGACAGTTCCCAAGAGGTAGCTGAGGAAAACCCACTATTTTTACAGCAATGATCCTGGGCAAAGCAGCATGCTGGCACAGTTGCCACAAGGAATTTTCATGTAATTTCTTCCCAGAAATGCCTCACTGTGTCACAGGGTGGATCTCCTGAGTGATAAAGCTGACTATCATGCTACACCAGCACCTGATCTCTACTTCGTGGAAAATCCCAGAGGAAGGCACACATGCTATGATCATGGCTGGAGTGAGTCAGCCGTGACCTCAGGGCTGACCTCCTGCAGGCAGAGAACAGGTCAAAGCAGTGCCTGCGGTCTACCTGCCTGTGTCTTCTGCAACCCAAGCCAGGCCCAGACCAGGAGAAAAGGGACACCAAGGGACACCAGGCAGTTGCTGGGACACCCCCAAGCCCAGCAGTTCTGAATTGTGTTATTTCTCCACCCCCCCTTTAGTATGTGCATCACCAGGATAAAAACTTCAAGTGTTAAAGCCAGCCGTCCTTATTTCCTAAGTTATGGGTTTATACCCATCTTCTGGTAGCCTAAGAAGCTAACTGATATCTTCCTTAAGGTGCGCAGCCGCAGCATAGCTTGTCTCTGCTCTCTACCCACCTCTGCCACCCCTTTAGAAGGAAACTCATCCCCCAACCCCAAAGGCTCCCAGGTCCCTCTGCTCCCACACAGGATAACTCTCCTCCCACAGTAGACAATACAATTTAGACTATTTTACATTAAGACTTCTCTAGTGCCAGATCGGTACAAATACCAGTCACACTTTTAGTTTTATATTTTTACAGCTTAGAATTCAGCAAACAAACAGCAACTTCAGCTTGTGCTTCACAGAACACACCCCTAGTCCTCACTGAAGGGCTCCAGTATCATTTATTGACCTCAGGAATCGCTACCCCAGCTTCTGAGAACACTCTGCCTTCAGTGGCTTTCCTCCAAGCCTTGAATAAGCAACCTACCACCACTCAGAGGAAGGAAACCAGACTTTTACCCCATTACACATACAGTACTGGCAGCATGCAGCACACTTCATTCAGCTCAGGCCTCTCTTACACCAAGCTTCCCATGATGGTCATACACAGCCTTCAGAGTAGTCCCATACTGCAGCTGCAGGAGGAGGGGAAGAAATCCAAGTGGCAACTTTGACCTCTCTTGCACTTGTTATCAAGCCAGCAGTCGGGCTAACCTCATGCTCAGGGCAACGCTGCCACTCCCTTCAGATTCTTGGAAGTCACGGGAGCAAATGGCTCTGCCTCAGGACAAGCTGTTGGTATGTGTCTGAAGGTCACCCCTTCACCTCCCAGAACACCACTTGGTAACACAAGAGGTTTTTGTGAGGAGATAGCAGCTTTAACAGAAGTTCTTGAAAAAAATTTTTCCACTCAGAAATGAGATTTCTAACAACCTTGGAGACCGTGAGGGTCCTCACAGTGCAGGTCCTCCAGGGGTCCCCTACTGGAAGGCCCTGCCATGCTCCACAAAGGCTCTCAGAGCCCTTGACCCTTCTTACAAGGATTGTGCCACTAAAAAGTGATTCTTCTGAGCTGGAGCTTTTTACATGACAGAAGTACAGTAGCCAAGAGTATTGCCAAGTCTAAACAGACCTAGCAAGAGCCAGAAACCACACAGACCCAGGAAAAGGCCATCTCACCCCTCTCCTGCTTTCCAGGGAAGGAACTACACACACCAGGAGCAGACAGAAGCCGCAGGTTCCTCTTGTCCAGGCTCTCACACAGTGCCCTGAGTGTACCTTTACTCCCTTCACCAAGTGATCTACACACAGCCCATACCTCCCAGGGGGCCTGTTGGGGTCTGAGACACATTGCCAGCCAATAACCCAGCAGGCAGAGCATTCTCCCACTAAAGCAAAAGACTGAAGACCTTAAAAGCACAAGAAACATCCCAAGGTATCAGGCGAGTCCTTTAACAACAGTGGTAGAAGATGCTGTTTAGGGAAAACACATGGGTCTGATCACTGGTTTTCTTGCATTTCCCTCCTGTACTATTGCATCACCATCCACTGTAGCAATAACTTCAGAAAGTACATTCATGCCTATTCCTTTTAATATTAAACTCATGACTAAAACAAAGGCTCGTGAACAGATTAGTCATTCTGTAAACAAGTTGGTAATAATTATTTGTGCCTCAGTTTCCTCTGAGGGATTCCTTAAATTCCATGTCTGCTGTGCCAGAACACTCCTATCAGTTTCAGTCTGAAGATTAGAAAAGCCCTTGAGCCAGGGCAGCACATCTCACCTGGAGCACAGGAGCTATGAGATTAGTCTTGTCTGGGACACACTCTCCTTCTTGGCTGAGGCTTTGGAACACGACAGTTGTGCGTCAACATCCACGTTTCCTGTTGCTTGTCATCCAGGAACCTGTATCACATTAGAGGAACCTCATCAGAAGCCACAACCACATTGTCTTTCCTTCCCATAGGGATACAGCATCTGAGCTGTGGGCCTTCCTCGCTACCAAGTCAGATGTGGAGCCACAGGAATCAGCACACATGCTAATAACCCAGAGGCTGGTCAGCTTACAGCAACATTGGAGAGCATTCTCCATTGAGCAGAGAGCTCCTTACCAGGGCCCTGTGTCAAAGGGAGCTGCAAGGACCAACTTAGTCAAAGAGGTCAGGACTAGGTGATAGTCCCAGCTAGCTTCCTGTCTCTGATAGGAAACACCACTGAGAAGATAAACCTTTTTGTCCTGCCTTCCTTCCCTCATCTTTATGTGCCCTTAGTCTTTGATCTGGGAGACACAAAGAAAACAGATCAGCCAGAATACTGCTGGCTTGTTAGCCTTTTCCCCTTTTTAGGCTTTCTGATGTGGCTCCTCAACAAAACTCAAGTATTTCTTTTCTTCTTTCCCAATTGACTCCAGAGCACACAGCCACAGAGCCAGGAGCCCACCCCACACTTCTTGGAGAGCCATGCTCCAGGGATTAAGGAGGAGCATAAGGTTGCTATCTGACACAACACCACCTTCCCACACAGCAGGGATTTACAAGGAATTTCAGAAGTCAAGCCAACAGGCTCAGACAGCAGGATGATGTCTCCTCGCTCACCCTGTAGTCATCCCTATCAACTACTTCTGTGGATAGGGTGCAGAGAAAGCCTTTGGCTGAAGAAGCTGAGCACTAACTCAGAGTCACATGGAACAGGAAACATCACATAAGCATTAGCCTGAACTATTGCATTATTTGAGCATTTTCCAATCATGTCCTTAAAGAGACTACTTTTCAGAGTTGACTAAATAAACAACGTAAGAAGCCAGGCTCCCTCAACTGCCTGCTGCAGCCTCCCAAAACAAGACATAACCTCACTTTTCCCCATACCTTCAGTGATGAGCACATCCAGACACCTGGGCCCTGGCACACACTGCAGACCACCCCCCTTTCCCACCCTGCATAAAGAACCCCAGTGCAACACAGCCACCTGCTTCTCCCACTCACCCATATATCATCTTCCCCAAGCACACAGCTGCAGGAGCAGAGCAAGTTGGGGCTAATGGAGCCAATTAGCTGTCATTAGCACCTTCTTGACCCAAGCCAGTGCCACCCCATCAGCCCACCTGCCCTGAGAGGACTTCTCCAAACCAGCTCAAGCTCTATGTGTATCCCTCTGTGCTGCACCTCCCTCTTCAGGAAAATACAGCAGCTGACAAAACCATATCAAAACCCTCTAGCACTGCCTTGGTACTTTCCAGTCCTCTGAGATGTCTCGGATTCTTCTGCCCTGCTGCATGGGCCTGGCCTCCAAGCCAAGGTTCCCATCCCCATCACCACTCTTCTGACTTTTGTACCCCACTTGCAAGTGATGCTCTGATCCCCATCCACAGATGGCTCCCTTCACTAGTGAGCTCCTTGTTGTCGATGTTCTCAACAAGAATATGTACTGTCTACATTGGAGAACATGTTATGTTCTCCATACTCTCTGTTTCCTCTGTCTTTGCAGCCTTTCCTTCTTGTATTCAACAACCTAAAGCAGCATCCTGTAATGAAACCAAACTACAGCATCCTATAAATACCAAATGAAATTAGTTATCAAGAATGTCTCCCAAACACCACCACGTGCTCTGATGCCGTCATACAATATATTGCTTGTTTTCTTAGGAATAACTAATGTGTTCTCAGAAAATCAGGACATTTTGTGGCTTTTTACTCAGCAGAGGTATTCACTTAACTGGATTCAGTTGGCCTACACTGGGAGGGTATCTGAGGCTCATTAGCATATTTATCCATCTATCATTCCTGTGAGATAGGGAAAGTCCGTTTTTGCAAATGGGGAAGTGCGGAGACACTAAATGACTCGTCTACAGTCACACAGGAAATCTGCAGTGGGGGGAAGAAAAGGGAATCAGACAGGTCCCCCCGGGTCGCCGCTTGTCCTCTCACCTCTTTGCCATTCCCCAGCTCCAGATGTGGGAGCTGCTGGTCAGGAGACAGCAAGAGCCCCCAAGTGTGGAGCCGGGCAGGTGGGGGTGGTGCAGACATCCCCCTCCTGCACAGGCTGAGCCAGTGGTGGCTGCTGCTGTCCCCTGCACTGTGACATGGGCTGTGCCTGCCCACCACTGCCTGCGGCCACCGAGGAGGTAGCTAGGATGAGTGCAGGAACAGATGGGTGAAGGATCCCAGGAATACCATGCTCAGACTCCCCATGGGGCAGTGCAGAACCCCCGATGGTCTGTCATCAGGAGTGGAAATATATTTGGAGATACAGAGTGGAAATACAGTGGAAATACAACCCTCTTTGGGTAAAAAAGTGGTTGTTCCTGTGTTCCCCGTGATGTTTTTATGGGATGTGTCCTGTCTGAGGAGCTTGGGCTATGAAGAGGATGACCCCCATTGTGGTGACCCACTGGAAATGGGGAGGGAAGTCAGGATTTAGTGAGCAAAGCTCAAATCACAGAGGGGACAGAGGAGAAAATCTCCAGGATGGTCCCGGGGCAGGCAGACTCTGCAGCATACTTGTGCCTTGGACCAGATACCCTTGGGAAAACCCTCACCACCAAGGGGAATACCCTGCACTCAGGAAAGCTGCCGAAGGTCCACAGCCATGCAGCTGCCAGCAGTTATTATGAGCTAGCAGAGCACACACACATCAGGCTCCTTAGCAAGCAGCAGAGCAGAAGTTTCCAACTTCTGCTGCAACAGATGCAAACACCCACAGCCAGGCTCAGCGGCCATTGGGCTGGACAAGGGCTCACCTCTGTGTCCTCATCCATCCCTGCCTGCTGGCTTCTCTCCTCTCGCCCTGCAATGTGTCTCCCCACACTCATGTCCAGTCTGTTGCTGTCTTAACGGGAAACCAAAGCCAATGTTGACACAACATTCCTCTCATCATCCAGCCCTGCTGGAGACACATCATTAGATTTAAAACAAAAAAAAAAAAAAAAAAAGGAAGACAGATTAATCCCAGCCTAGAGGGTTTTACTTTGAATTAATATGGGCTGTCTCTCTGCTCCTGAGCTAAAGCTATTGATCCAGTCCTTGATTATGGTCATACACTTTCATTCCCAGACTTATTATCACCTGTACAAGATGAGAGCCTCTAATTAGCAACTGCAGTTTCTGGTCTCACTCCAGAGAGTCACCAGCCAGGAAGCCAGCAGCCTGCCAAGCCCTGGGGACAGGTGGGGGCAGCAGGGACAAGTGCTGCTCAGGAGCTGCAGGCAGGTACACCTGCAGCCCGGCAGCTGCCCAAAGCCTGCGTGGAGCTTTTGGAGGTCAGCAGTTCCCTGATGTTTCCCCGGCCTCCCACAAAACCGCTGAAGTCACGGGGGCAGCGAGAGGTCCCACATGCACCTCCTTTGGGTAACAGATATCTGTCCCATCTTCCAGATTTGTGGTGAAGCAATAAACTTTTGTGAAGCATTTATTATCCAGCCAAGTGGCTTGCTTTGCTGTTAGCACCCCACGTTTCCCCCTGGCTGCTCGTCACCAGTTCCCAGGAGTAATGCAGAGCCGAGATGTCAGACCACAGTGCCATGGCAGGGCCTCCGAGGGGAAATCTGCTGGCATGAAACACCTTCACCAACTGCTGCAACAAGCAGGAGAGGGGGGGTGCCAGAGAATAATTACCAGAGGCTGTTCATAAAATGTTGTGAAGTCCCTTAAATAACGTTCCCATGAGTAGTGTGAGTGGCTGCATGTCAGCCATCCTCACCACGATGGGACAGGCTGACGTGCACAGGACAGCCTGTGCAATCCCACCAGCATCAGAGGAAGTTTTTTCCACACTGAATACAAACAATTTCATGTCAGGCCAGAGCCTCCCTCACCCAGCTCAGTGGGAAATGCAAGCTCCAGCTGCTGCTGCCGCCTGTCCTGAGCATCCAGCTGTCCCCCCCATGGAAATTGCTGTGGTTTGGGGGCAGTGGCTGTTGATAGCTGGGCTTCACCTGGGTGTGATGTCAAGGCATGGCTGGGATGCACCCTTGGACCCGTTAAATAAACACAGCTCATGAGACAACATGCTGTCATAAAGTAAGACATCACCTCCTGCAGATGTTTCCAGTTGAGTGAAGTCAAACTCTGCACTCCAGAGATCCCAGAGAACAGCTGAATTAGCACCCCAACTGCTGCAGTATGCCAAAGCAAGCAGAAAAATATGTTTAATTGTGCTGGCTCATAAATACAGTGTTCCTGCAGAGACCCTGCAGCATCTCTGCTCCTGATACACCACAGCCAGAGAAAGCATTGGCCTCCTTGGGGCAGCATCAGCAAGAGGAGGGGGTAAATCACTGCAGGGGAGGCTGACCGGCAGCAGGACACTCACCTCCTCTCCCCAGGGAGCTGTATACAAGCTTTTATGCAGACTTCTACACAGACTCTTTGAATTTTCCAAGTACGTTTTTCTATAGGAATGTTTGGGATTAGGTGTCCGAAGAATTTCTTCCTCTGGAGATAACCTTTTATTTGACTAATCTCTCCAAAAACAGAGTCTTCCTGAACAACGTCTGACAGAGCCATAAATCCTGCATGCAGTGTGTGATTTGTAGATTGCTGTACTTTCGGGAGTTTGGGCTGTTGGACTGAAGGTCTTTTTGGCAAGAGTTGCATCAGAGCAGACTGCCAGATGCTGTGAGTAAAGGCTGGATGACTGCAGGGGCCTGGCTGCACTGGAGCACAAATGTTGCTCTGCACCATGCCAAAAGCCATGTGCACAACATCTGCCTGCACAGCTGAGCTGCATCTGAGCTTTAGCTTGAACTGAGCAAGTGTTCATGCACCGAGGTTCTTGGACAAGACCTCTCCTTGAATGGCTCGTCGCTATCAACTTTGTCCTTCAAGTATTTTTTTTAAATGGATCACTATTTCTAGGGATCCCTCCCTAGGATGTTTCTTCCCTGCCTCAACTAGACTCACTGAATAAACAAAGTATGCTGAGAAAACTCACAAAAAAAAAAAAAAAAAAAAAAAAAAAAAACAGAACATGAAAACTTTGGGACTTTGACTGTTTGTCTCCTGTGGACTGAGCACTGTAGGTATCACCAGGGCTTCTCACCCAGGACCTCACCAAGTGCTCTCCCTTGCCCAAATTTACTTAAGCAAAATTAAGGACTTGTCTGTTAAGGCTGGAGCCAAGATAAACATGCAAAGGGATATGTTGACAATTGCAAAAGAGAAGAGACATGGAAGGAGGAACACAGCACAGAAATGCATGGAAATGTCTGGGAGCAAAGCAACGGAGCACCCAGAGGGCAGGAGAAATGTAAAACCTGAAGACCGTAGCACGGGGAAATTAAACATAACTCCACTTTCCAAAATTACACAGCAAAGCCAGGAGATGGATCTGAGCTCACACTTCTTCGACACCACTGAGCAAACTGGGATTTTCATTTTGGAATATTTGTTTTGGGGTATGTTGGTTTTGTTGGGTCTTATCAGTTCCTTGAGACAGGCAGCTTCTCTCAGCCAAGAGCAGGGGGCTGGTCGTGGCATTCGACCTCCAAAACACAGCCTGATGTCTTCGACGCCTCTTCTCCTGTGGCTGACTTGCACAAGAGGTGCAAAGCCCCAGCCCCACAATTTCCCATCGACCAAACCCTAAGAGGGGAGCTGCTGAGAGCCACACTCACCTGTGAGCCCCTGAGCAGGCACGTGAGCATCGCTCACTCTGGTTTCCCCATCCCCGATGGCAGGAGCTGCTGGACGCCAGTGAACTCTGCCACAGGGGCTGCAGAACAGCTTTTCCTCTGGGGAAGTCACCTCTGAATCTCCCTGACATGCCCAGGGGTGGTTTTAGATCAAACCTGACATTTCAGAGGCTGAGGTTTGGAAAAATGTGATGGTCGCCCGTAGGTAACAGGAACCTAACTGTGCCAGTGGACAAGCATGGGAATCCTATATCCTTTCGCCAAAGGAAAATGTGAGGGGTCATCTCCATGCCATAGGATCTGTAGTGAATGGTTTGCTTGCCTTCCTTCAAGCCCGACTGTGAAAGATACGGGGGAAAACAAAAACAAAAACAAACCAAACCAAAAAAAAAAAAAAACCACTTATTTCTGCATTTACTCCTCAGGTAAAAGTCCTCACAGCTTTGAAATATTTAACATTCAAATATGCAAAACTATCAAAGCAAAGAGGGAAGAACAGGTTGAATTTGTACAAACAATGATTTTTTCTAAGCAAGTTTAATGATGGGAACACGGAGGCACTTGTGGCCTTGAAGCCTCAGTGTACCACACTCGAAACCAGAACTTCCATCCCAGGGCAATTTCTGACATTTGCTTTTTCTACCTTAAAGGGGGACGAAAAGTAAAAATGTAAAAGTTCACTGAATAAAGCCACCCAAGAATGTTTTTTCTTTGAAGAAGCTGAAACAAAAACTTCTGTAATTTCTAAAGAAATATATTTCATTTCCAATGTTGGTGTTTCAAAACATCTCCCCTACAGATATTTTTCATTTAAGTTTCCTTATCTTAAAACCAGAAGTTTTGCTTTAAAACATGATATTCCCATGAAAAATACCCAATTTGGTGTATCATAATGTCTCGTTGGGATTATTGTTCTAGTTACATTCAACTTTTATTCAAGTTAAATTTCGAGTTTAGGTCCTGAACCCTACTTAATGGTTTTCTTTCAATAAACATTTTCAAACCACTGCACAGAAACACCTAACATGCTGCAGAGAAATAAAATTTAGAATGATAATGGATTTAATGCTCTCAAAAGGAGTCGGTATTTCAGTACCATGCCACTCATTTCATACTAAATGACAATGAACAAACATTGCAAACCTCGAAGAAAATGGCATTACACTTGGAGTATGTATTTGTTAGTTCTACGCATATTTTTGCCACTGACAAGAAGCCAGAAAATGACTCAGATTATTTTTCAGAGGAAGAAGCTTACAACCAAGAGCCCTTTAACATACAAATGAAATGAGACATGCAGGAAAAATAAAAAAGGGAAATAGGTCAGCAACAGAAAAAAAATAATCAAAGTTGCTTTTGAATTTTACAAGGTAGTTTTGTCTTCAAGGTCATCAAAAAGATTAAAAAAAAAAAAAAAAAAGGAAGTGTTTGACAAAACATAGGAAAAATGCCCTGGTGAATGGGCAGAGAGGACAGCCCCCCCCCCCACAGTCAGCCCAGTTTTCTCTCTCTGCTTATTTTGCATTAACATGCCAACTACCAACTCTAAATACACCACAGGTAACAATTTTGATAACAGCACTCAGGCATGCATTAGCAATACATGCACAAAGATGACATTTGGATCGATTCCAGCCTCAGCAATTTACTGACCCTGGCTACAAAATCGGGACAGCATTTCCCCACTTTGTGAACATCATTACAAATTATCCTCTCCGACCTTTAGCAAATAACATCTCCAGCCACAAAGCAGCTCTCTGACCTGCAGGGAACACCCGATGCCACCTCCAACTTGGATTCTTCCTGTCTTCGTCTGAAGGTTGCAAGACGAAGCTGCTCCCAGCACTGAAACCTCTGCGCAGACATAAATACTTTCCTCATCTCATGTTGAAGTTACCAAATCCCATTGCCCTTGGCTTGCAAAGGATACTTTCCTTGTTTCATTATTCCTGGCTGCCTTTTTCTGCTTGGTTTGCTGCTGTGAGAGGTTTCTGTGGAAATACCGCTGTAGGAAGAGGGACCTTAGGGGAAACTAGGGACGTCTGGGGTTTTTTGCTATTTACTCTCATCCTTGGCTTATCACATCAATGAAATGGAACAGGATGTTGTATTTATAAAGCACGAAGATAAGGAAAATAGGAGTCTAGTTTTTTAATTTATTTTCACATGGTGTAGACACAATAGCTGCTCGTATGTCAGTTCAAGGTGTGCTGAGGAGACCGGGGACAGCTGTCAGGTCACCGTGCACGACACAGAGGCAAGGAGCCAAGCACCCCAAACCACATCCCGGGCTCAGATGGGCATGCTGAGCTGCTGGGGTCTCACACCCTGCATAGGGCTGTCACATCTCTCTGCTGGTTTTCATCCCTGGGTGCCCGTCTGCCAAGAGACTGGCAGACGACTCCAATCACTGATGGGTGGCCGTGAAGTCAGGACTCACCTGGGAAGTCCTGCATCGGGGGGAGCTGAGGTTGGGGCCACAGCTGGAAGCAGGGCAGGATGTCAGCCCTGCACAGACAGAGACTTCACGGGTGGCAGGTAAAGGAGCACACCATCGTGGCACACTACAACGAAAACCAGGGAGAAGAGTGCCCTTAAGACCTTGGAAAACCAACCTGGGACTTAAGATGCTGCCAGTGCTGCATGCTAGACCTGTGACACCTCATAGACACCTCTGTAGAAAACCTGGTGAGCTCCTTCACTAACCTCTAGTGACTTGTTCATGGCTTAACTAGTCAAAAAGGTAAAAAGCAGAGAACCAGAGGTGAAGTAGAAGGTCACAGAATTCACCTATGTCAAAGCTGCACTAGCAATGAGGGCTGCTAACTTTCAGGAGAGTTCCCAGTGCCATTTTCTAGTTCTTCAACTTTTATAATATCCCTTGTGTGGCCTCTCTGCAGCTGGTCCTGAACTCCACCAGCCTCAGCAACGAGCAGATTCCCAAAACTGATGGCCATCATGAAACAGCAGTGCAAAAACCTCCCAAGAAGATCTGGTAGAGAAGCAAGGGCAAACAGTTTTGAACAGCTTTGGGAAGTTTATTACTTCAGGAATATTGCAAAATATGAGTAACTTTGGCCTGGAGCAAAGAGGCAGAGAATAAGGAAACCAAATGTACACATGGAAACATGACAAACCCCCAAACCAATATCTCTCCCTCAGGAGCGTAGAAAAAAAGCACAGATGTTTTCTTGGCTAGGAGAGGCCAAAACATCTCTCCAAAGGTCTTCCAGAAGAATTAATAGCACCACATTAAATGCATGAGGCAGGCCTGCTATTACCTTGGCAGCAATCAGCAGTAATTCTCACCATGCTTTAGAGAACAAAGGGAAGGGTTCACTCCCTATTATCTCTTCTGAACATCAGCTACGAGTTCAAAATCTTCCCAGAACAAAACCGAGCCTACCAGGAGGCCAGGAATTGCCTCCCAACATCACAGTGGTTGAGACTTTGACCGAGGCAACCGAAGGATGCCAGAGCCAGAACCAGATGACTCCACTGTGCCTGCTCTTGAGGAGCAGCCTGAATTCATTAAATCAGCCCCAGATGGGACATGGGGATGCACAGGGGTACAGCAAGCCCATGTGCCCATTGTCATTCCGTTTCTTTTGAGAGGCTCCATGTCAGACAGGACAATGGTTACAAGGAACCGAGTGCTGGATCAGTCCTGCCTGAGTCTTATGAAGGTTGGACAGAGTTGAATCTCCTGGCCATGGGGTTCAGGTTGCATGAGAAAACTAACGAAAAGAAGTTTGTCTTCTGTGACACAAAGAGAAAAACCTTCTTAGATATCAAATTGTTTTTCATTTCATATAGAGGCCATCGAGAGATCGGTAAAGTTTGTTCTTATCTTTGGTCAGAGGCCAGAGTGATGGATGTTGTCCAGTTTCCCTTCCTTGACTTCCAGGAAAAGACTGGTTTTCCCCCAAGTGTTCTGTTAAAACTGGATGGGAATAGGCTACCTGATTCTAATCAATAGGCTCTAATCACTAAGAATCCTAATGCAACTTCCAATTAAAATGCCAGGAAAATCTATCACTTTCCCTCTGATTCAAAGAGCTCACGTATCTTCAAAATGGCCAGCCTGCACTGCCTGCTGCTGAGTGTTGTCCCAGATAACCAATGTATGATTTCAGACATGCTTACCTGCTTCAGAAACAAACAGGATTGGAGTGCAATTTGTAGTGCTTAGTCAAATGAGCCCACTATAAATACTGCTGTGTAGGTAGCAGCAAGCACACCTTGCCCTGTGGGTCAGTATATACAATTTCAGACAAATTACATGCAGGAATTTTAAAATTAAATATTCCCTATTCAACAGTAGAATATCTGGAGTCAATAGACTACATAGCCTCTCCCTTCCTGTTGCAAGAAGCATCCCACATAGGAATTAATCATACCTCAGAAATAGTACAACCAATGGCAGAGCTATTGGCACCTACCCATCTCATCACAAACAGGGAACTCTTGACATAGCTTGAGTCATCTTCCTAGTAGGTCTTTTCAAGCCTACACTCATCAGCTTGCAAGCGACCAGGCTTATGATTTTCCACTAATGTGACTTTGACCTCTCCAGTTTGGGCCAAATTAAGCAGCCCACAGAGGGTGAAAATAGCTGGCTGTAATTTAGTGTGAGCCTGACCCCACTCCAATGAGCAGAACTGATCAGAACACAACAAAAAGAATTTGATTTGCCTTGGCTTGCCTTAAAAGCCAACGTGATTTATTTTCATCTTGCCTTGCATTTAGCAAGACCATTTAGCATTTAAGAGTAAGAATATGAGAAAGAGAAACTGAACAAACAACAATCAGATCATTGGTTGAACTGACATTCATTTTTAGCAAAAAATCTCCCTTCTGAGAACTTACCTACTAAATAAAATCATTTTCTAGCCCATCTGTCCATTTTGGATACAGACTCAGAGGGGAGGGCAGTGGCAAAATGCCACAGCTGAAGCAGCAGCACCATCCTGATACCTGGCCAGGAGCTGCACTCCATGCTTCTCAGGCAAGGCAGTTCATAACAAAAAGTATTTAAAAACAACACATTTACAATAGAAAGGGTATTACTTTACTGACTAGTTTCTTTTTCTAGATGCAAAATTGCATTTTTACTTGTGTCCCAGTAAGATTTGGCTTTGTACAAAAGAAAGCAAACTGCAGTCAAATGAAAGGGAGGAATGAGAGTGAAAAAGGTTCCAGCAGTGCACTGAGCCTCCTGTCCTTAAACACCTGATTGCTAACAACACTCTGCTGCGCAGAATCACACCAGGGACTGAGGTCTAAACCAAACCTGAAATGAAATATCACTCAGTTTTGTGTATCCTGTTCAAAAAATAAGGATGGATGGGCTGATGGACGCACCTTAGCTCAGTAACTTAGACCCCAACTTTACACAAGCTAGATATTTCCAGCAGCTTCTTGCAGCAACCTAAATGCCCTCCAGGCCAGCTGCACTGAAAAAGGCACACGGGACATTTCCATAAGGGTAAAGTAAAGGCAACTGTGCAGTTGAAATTGGATCAAGAGCATCTGCAAAATTGAAGTTGAGCTTAGAATATAAATTTGAATGCTGTTCTCAGTGAAGCTTTGTCAATGGTTCATTTGTGAAAGGAAACCAAAGGCATGAAGACCAGAAACAGGGACTCAAATCAAGGATCCAATGGCAAATTCTGTTCATGCCTATACCCTAAATCAGGGTCTATCATAAAGAAAGCTCTTGCTGGTGCCATTTTGAATTTCTAAGCAAGGTGGTAATTTGTAAAACTACATTGTACAAGCAAGAATTTCTTACAGCAAGTTTGTGCCTACTCATCCCTTGTGTTCACTGCACTAAGTAATGGTCTGGCTATTGCATTACGGCTGTTATGCACGAGGCAGCAGCTTGAATAACTTCCAGATGAAATTACAGAAAGCTGCGTATAATTAAATTTCTAGCAACACTGAAGCAAAGGTTTTAGTTCTAGCCTAAACATACCTTCTTGAAGTTCTTTACTAAAACTCAGAGAAGGGAGAGGAATGGGTAGAAGACACTTTCTATCAACTCAGATATATTTACCAAGCATGGAAAACTGCTTGCATCCTACTCCAGAACATGTTAAATAAACCCATTCTGAAGTAATAAAAACTTTTCTTTGACAGCATAGGTCAACAGTTCAGCAGTGTATGATTTCAGCAGGATTTCCATCTAGTCTTCCCTGTGCTAGGTTCCATTATTTACTTGGCTCCAAGATGCTAGCAGAGCTCTGCAGCACTGCTTGAGTCTGCCCCATTTTAGGGTGAGGGTGCGTGAGAAGAATGATACATGCAGTTTTCCAAACCAAGCCAAAAGGATCTGTTTTGTTTGTTTGTTTGTTTTTTAATGTTAACAATATCACCAGTAACTGGTTTTGTGGCTTCTTTTTGTTTGTTTTTCTTTTTACAAATGTAATTGCCAAAAAAGAATGCCAATGTATGGGAACAGAGGATTTCTACCTTATGTATGCCTTTGGGTCTAACATCTAAAACTCCATGGTAAACACTTGGGATTTTAAACTCAGTGCCAAAACCAGGCTTGATTTTCAAGCCTTTCCTTGGTTCCTGAAGCTATTTATTACAATTGAATACATTTAAAATATGATATAACCTCCTTGGTGGACTACAACATATGAGACATTAAAATGTACAGCATTATGTTATAGCCTTACTTGTTCCAACATTACTAAAGACATACATTGTGCTTTTAAATGGATAAAGATTTCCAATGGCAGATGGATGATCCAAGACAAGTCTATGCTCTCTTACAAAGCTATTGGACTTTGAAAACCTAATAAATTAAGTGCTTATTTTTAAGTGGTTTTTTCAATTAATTTCGGTTACTTATAAATCTTACACTTATTAATTCTATTTCTAGACAATTCCAAAAATTTGGTTTTCTTCTTTGGCAATTTGCATAGAGGAAGCATGTTTTCTTTAACAAAAGCCAGCAAAATTCTGCATACAGAAATACCTGCACTCAAAAGGAGTCTGCCACCCGCCCCAGGATGGAGCAGGCAGAGGACTGCTGGTCCCAGACTCAATTCCTTGGGGCTTTGCCCCTGTGCTGCATGGGCTCGAGGTCAGTTCTGCTTTGGGGTGAGGGCAGAATGTCAAATTGCTCCTTGGGGAACTTAATGACAATGAAACGTAAAGAAGCACCAAGTAACCAAGTACGTGTCTTGTATCAGTTCATTTGTCATTAAGACAGATGTTCCTGTTTTAGTCCTGCAGTAAAAAGGAAACCAAGCTCTACTTGGATATTATTCTCTAAGCTTTTTTACAATGCCAGCAGATGTCAATGAAAGGCTTTACAGATCCTTCCTTGGAGTCCCCTCCTGCGGAGGAACTGAGCCATGAGCTCAGCTGCACCAGGAATCCCCTTATCAGATGAACCCCCAAGGCTCTTCCCCAGCAGAGAGAAGATAAGGGAAGGAAGGGAGGATGTGCCCCTGGGCTGATGGGAAGCCCGTCCACCTTCCCAGAAATGCCTTCCAGACATGGGCACAGAGGGGAAGGGGAGACAGGGTCAGGGAGGAAAGGAAGACGTAAAGGGTGAACTGAGAAGCCTGCGCTGGTAAGAGAGCTGACTATGTTGTAATCAAACTTTCCTCACCTTGCCCCTGTGATGTCCCTACCCATTGGTGCAATTTCCACATTCCTTTCAAATCAAGCAGTGACTTAAATCCCCAGGGTTGAGCTTGCAGGAGAAAGCTCTTGGAAATATTTAGGCTTTTGCCCATAAGGGAAAGCATACTTGTTCAGGAAGGGATGGTGGCAACTAAACAGACATGCCCAAAGGAATAACTGATAAGGAGAATAAACAATGACAAATATTTTGAGCTTTCCAAACCTGACAACCAGGGAAAAATCTGAAGGAAAAATAAATCTTTAGAGTGAGAAAGCTTTCTAGTGTGCCGCTTAATTATTTTTTTCACACGATGTGTAATGCATTATGGAATATCCTCTGAAGTGATCTGATTAAGTCAGAAATTGTATGTTTTGCTGTTTTTGCCATGGAGAAATGGTGGGATAACAGTATTCATCAGGGTCTCGGCCTCCATTTGTTGCCAGGTTCCCTTACCAAAGCTGTAGAGATACGGAAACAGATGATGCAGAATTGGTGCCTTTCTAACCACAATGATTAAGGACAGTGTGGCGCTGGGCTATAGGGGTCCGTCTCTCTGGGATAACCCCTTCCCACCTCCGGGACAAGGACGCCAGATTTCTGTGTGGGGTGGGAAGACCTGGCTGAGTCTGAGGCAGGCTCCTCAGTTGTTCCCCAGAGCAGTGAATTGGATGTGATCCTCGAAGACAATGCCATCAAGGAGCTTCCAGTAAACTTCTAATGAATCAGCATATCCCAGTAAATATTACCAGCTTCCTTTCCCCTTCACTTAAAGTAGCTGTGTAGTCTCCAGCCCTTTGAATAAATAATCGGTGGCAGCAGAATGCATGTGTGAGTATGATATTCGAAGACCCCTCAGGTTTCCCATGAACTATCAAGAGAAAAGGACAATCCTGGGAGACATAGCTGTGCTCGTTAAGGCCATCTGTCCACACTGACCACAGAGTGAAGCAAAGTTGGGAATTTGTGATGTGGATCTGGGTCATGGCATGATCCTGTTTGCTCTCCTGTTAATCCTTCCAGCCATGGGCTGGTTTTGGAGTTGAGGTGGGATGAGTTTAACAGGCATCCAGCTGCTGCAGCATCTCTGAGTAATAGAAGCTGCAGTAACAAAATGTCCCAAGCAGAGCATCTGGACATGACAGAGGTTTCCTTGTAGAATTGCTGGAAAGGAAGCAGCACAGTATAATAGAAGTGATCATTTATATAATGGGGTCATTACTGTAACAAGATTACAAAACTACCCATCTGCTTCTTAACCTTTAACCTCAGCTGAAGGAGGAAATCAGACTGTGATGTCTGCCTACAGCTGTGCATGTCCAAGGTCTGTGCTAAGGCCCTGCTCTCTGGGAAGAGACGTGCCAGAAGATGCTGTGCTGGCCATGCTCAGTTCTTGCACAGCACAAGTGTTCCCAGAGCAGTATCCAGCTCATGGCACACCCTGGAGCAAGCAGAGGGTGAACTGCTATGGCCTGACACAACGCTGGTTTGGCGCCGCAGGTGGCTGTCACCTTGTTCTTCATGGGGATGGAGACAGGAGGAGACCAGAAAGGTCCCCAGTCTTTGGAGTGATTCATTCTCAGACCGCCTTGCCTTGCCTTGGAAGCATCAGATCAAAAGACTCAGAAGCATCCTGAGGTTTTCAGGTGTTGTTTTTGCACGCATGGCAAACCCAGGCAGCTACCTGTGCCAGTGACTAGTCCCAGACCGGAAAAACTCGTGTGTTCAGCAGACACCCAAGTCTGCAAATCTGTAAAATATCTGATCCTGGCCTGCTTCCACAGACCGGCAAGGGCTGAATTTCCCAGGCCTGCTGAGGCATGAGGGACAGCATGCGGGCAGGGAGGCTGCCCCGTCACCCTGTGCTCTGGGGAACCCCGTGACAGCGACACTGACCTCGTCATGGGCATCTCCAAGAGGCACTGGCAGCTCAGGCCTCCTTCAACATTCGCAAGCAGAGGCTTGGTTCCCCTCTTCCGAAACCATCCTGAAGTTGGGTATGGGCCTCGTGAGGCATGGCTCTGCCATGTTTACATAGCTTTGCCTGAGATGTCAACAACATCTCTGACATTTCCACTGCTTTAAGCTCTCTGAAGCAGTGACTTCCCCGACCATTTGGTCACATATGTCCAGAGAGTTTCAAGGAAACTAAGGAGTGTTAAGTCCCTACTGCTGGAAACAATATCGCCTGCTTAGCTGAACCCAATTGCAACATCTTCCAGGAGATGAGAACACAACAAACAAAAGCATCGTATGAAGTATGTACAAATGAGTAGTTGTCTGCTTTTCTGCTGCTGAAGACAAAGACAGCTCCCACTGCAAAAGCGAAAGAAAAGCCCTGGCATTTTAAGGCCAAACTCTAATGTGCAGCACATGCTGCAGAAAATCAAAGAATTCTGGAGTAAAATTTAAGAAGTGCTTAGGGAACCTGGATGCCTTTTCTGTCACCTTTGAAGGTCCCAAGTTTCCAACTTGTCCTTTGCTGTGCCAGCCTGCTCCCAGTAACTGGCCTGGCAGCTCACAGCGTGGGGACACTGCAGGGAGCCAGGTGCCCTGGGGAGCTCCATGCTCCGTGCACAGCAGAGCTGGCAGTGTCACAGGCTGCTTAAGGCACATAGTCGCACAGCTTTCCTCTTGTGGTGACAGCAAGAATGTCACACCAGGAGTGGCTGGTAGCTGGTGGCCAGTAGGTAACCCCCTGGGCCAGCTGTGTGGGTAGCACTGTGGATATCAGTGCCTGTCATCACAAATATATGACATGACGATTTCATGCAGACCTTTTGTTGAAGGGATTGGTCCCTTCAGCACCTGTCCCTTCAGCACCCGTCCCTTCAGCATCTCTCCCTTCAGTACCCATCCCTTCAGAATCCTGCCTGGGAAACTTTCACAGTACAGGGCTGGGCATGATTTGTGGATGAGGCTAGGACACCGCTGGTGCCGGCCACGCTTGTGGCTGGTGCTCCTGCAACAGCTACACCTTGTCCCAGCCTGCAGGAAGGGAAGAGGAGAAGTAACTGAAAGGGCAGCAAGGAGCAGGAGTCAGCATTGCAAAACCTCGGAAGCAGAACTGCTCGCTTCCTGAACGCATCTGCCAGGCAGCTGGCATGGAAAGGGGAACCCAGCTGCGGCGCAAACGCTGGGCAAGCTCAGAGAGGCTGCAAGGAAGGAGGAGGAAGAAACAAAGCTGAACGCCGGTGTCCTTACTGTAATTGTCTGCACGCTGCTAGGTGCTTGGATGAAGAGCAGCACAGCCCAGAAGGCTTGGCAGTCAGGGGTCTGAAGGAGTTTTCAGGCCAGAAGGTGTCTTACTTTTGCTGAATTCATCCAACCTGTGCTTGACGTGTGGGAAATGCAGTGCCCTCGCTGTTACTGACAGCAAGGGGATGGAGCTGGTACAGAGGGAAAGTAAGGCAGGAGGTGTGACAGGGTTGTCCATCTGCTCTAGGGCTAAGAAAAAGCTGATGGAACTGGATGCTCTGCAGACTAATAAAAATAGATTTAGTCATCTTGCTACATGTGAAATGACTTCCTCAGCCCTGTGGGACAGGCTGGGTGTTACAGCAGTTCGGGCCTGCATCTTAGAGATGATGCTAGCAAGAGGAAACTGCCAGAAAAAGGCAGAGTAAACCCAATTCCACAGCTCAACCACAGGTCTGGCATTTTGAGACAGTGGTTTTCCAGCTGAGCTATGAAAAATGTGAAATGTTGATGTCAGGAGTGTTGCTCAATGCCCTCGCTACCCATCACACCTAGCAGGCAATGCTGCCCTGCAGCCCTCTTGCACTGGGGCCACCCCAGGGCACAACCTTGGGATGTTCCTCAGACACCTTCTCAAAGAAGCTCCCTCTGCTTAGGTGAAGAGATATAAAATAAACATCTTAAGAACCAGCAGTGCAAATACTTTTGGTTTGGGGCAGTTGCCTGGTGGTGGTAGTTACAAAAAACTTCGTTTAACTGATGTGTCCGTTTTGGTCCCTCTAGGCAGCAGTAATTGTACCACAGATGCCTTCCATAGGAAGGGAAGGAAGAGGAGTGAATACTGTGGTTGTTTCTTGAGGATCAAATTGTGCCGTATTGATTGAGTCGCTTTAACCTGAAATCTCATTTCAGCCTTTTCTTTGGGAGCTTCTTCATGGCACAAGGGAATTGAACAGTAGCAGCTCCCCTCCCAGCATGACCCCCAGAGCAGAGGTGCACGCACAGGGGAAACCCTCATTTCACCTGGGATTTCATGACAGCTTGATGGACTACAAAAGGGAAGAGGAGTGGAGGCCAAGCAGAGCAGCTGAAGCACTGACAGCACAGCCTGGCAGAGAGAGGGAATGCTGGGGGCTGGAAACATCGAGCCAAGCAGCTGGCAGCCCTCCTTTGGCTCCTCGAAGACTCCGGAATCAGATTTTGATGAGCAATTGCCCGTTTCTCTTTCAGGAGAAGCAGGCTGGCCAGGCAGGCCGAGGAGGACACGCATCACCCTACCTGCGTGGAGGTACCTGCTGTCATCTCCATCACCTCTCAGAGCCCAGGCACTGTCCAGCCTCAGATGTAAACGCTGAAGCATGCAGAACCCCAGCGGACCAGGAGGCCTTCCTCTACCCCGCTCTCATCACAGGCATCAGTGATGCTTCAGCAACCCCACAGCTCAGCATGGGGCACGTCCCTCTCAGCTGGTGCAATGCTCCATTTCATGTCTTCGCTGATTTACACCAGCATAGATCTTTGAAATAGCTCAGGTAGACAAAGAAAAACAGAGGGCTGCTGCAGCTCTTTCTTCTGCTCCTGATGTTTATACACTAGCTTCACAAAGATTTTAATAATAAAAAAATGAAAATACAACTAGGCCATTGATCCCAATATTGTTTTGCTGAGCAACAGACCTCCTGCTCGCCACTGAGCAAAAAGGAAAAAGCAGTTATAAGAGATGCCTGGATGAATCCCCTGATCTGTCGATATTTCTGATGGAGATAAATTTGGTTGGTAAAAGCAAAGTTCCAGGCCTGAGAAAAAAGGAACCTATAGACATTAATACCAACAGAAATCAAACTGCCAGACTCATTCAAGGAGTGGGGAAAGACAGGGAGAAGGAGGGGGAAGAGTAGCTCTGTAGTTCTGCAGGGAAAAAGAAGAGAAAAAGAAAAGAAAAAAAAAAAAGAAAGGGAGGAGGAAACTGAGCTGGAGGATTTAGTAGCACACTGATCTGGGAATCAGCCCCTCATCGGGCACCTGGAAAGGCACTGAGTTAATGAAGAGCAGCTGCAGAGTTTGAAAGCTGGCTCTTCTTTTGGCCAGTAATTAGCATGTAAATGCTAAGTCTTTCATAAAGAGCTCTAGGCCAGGTATCTGCCAGTGCAGCAGCATGGGACCAGACTAGAAATCTTCCTGCCCTTTGGGAGAGACAGCAGATAAAGCCAAGTTCTGCAGTCTTGATTCATTCCTAATTCCGTGCAGATCACAACAGCAAGCATGGGAGATGCCTTCAGGCCTGACTCCTCCGGTATGACAGACCATTGATCTTATGGTGTGATTTCCCAGTCTGGTTCCTTGCGGATATGTTTTGCTCTTTTTCCGGGGAATTTTGCCAATTAATACCAAGTGAAAACCTGTCCCATGGCACTCTGTTCTTGTTTATCATAGCTTCTTGAGACATGCCAGAGAGGAACAGGGTTAAACTGTAACAAGAAAGCACTGTTGGGCATTAACAAACATCCTGGTGGTGGGGACAGGGATGAGTTGGTACTGACTGCCTGGGCAGGGTGAAGTCTCCTCGGGGCAGGCTCTGAGACTTACAAAGTTCCTTCAGAAATATGCTGGATCACACCCTGCAAAGGCCACCCCTGCAGCCTGTCTCTGTCCTCTCCTAGCTGCTGGGACAGCAGCTCCTGTCTTGCTGCAGAAGCGCAGACCCTGCTGGGTCCCCAGTGCCACCATCGTTCCAGCTCAGGTGGTACAGCAGGACATGGGGCTTTGCTCTGCTTTTAACTTCTGCAGCCGATGGGGATCCATCTGGATGGCTTCTTTCCAAAGGCTCTTGATAAGAACTAGGTATCTCTTGGAGATGACCTACGCTGGAGATATCCCTGTGTCTCTGCCCTTGGTTCACTCTGTAAAGGCAAGAATGGACACCCACCCCTCCCTGGTTCCCCCAACACATTCTCCTGTGTTAGCCTGCAGAGCTGGTGGTGTTTTCTCTGGTCTCTTGATGGTGGGGTGGCCTCCACGAAGGCTTTTAGAAGACCTGGGTTTTGGTAGGCCATGTGCATGGTGCTTGCTGCAAACACGCCAAAGATGCACAATGATTTCACAGCATGAAATGCAAGGAGTTTGCGGAAAGCAGAGGGAGACTGCAGCAAACTTTGGGCAAGTTGTGCTTGAAGCTGGTCTGAAGGCTGTGTGTACACGCTGCTTACTGAGGAGCAGCTAAGATGGTTTCCCAGATCTCTTTACCAAGAAGAAGAGGATCCCTTTGCTCTTCCCTCTTTTCCACCCTCTACTCTGCATCCTACCTTGTGAGGCTGATGCTGGATGTGGGCTGGGATGGACACCAATGCTGCAGCCTCCAAAAGCTGCATGTGTGATTCAGAACTAATACATTTATTTTTTCTGTCTAATGTAAAATTAAGGTCAGACCTACTATAAACTTTTTTTCTTCCTAAACACAGATTACAAGTTGGGAGAAGGAGGCTGATTACATATTTTCATGGGAATTAAACTATATCGCATTTTTTTTTATGAAATAGTATCTGAATTTAACACTGTAGCCTCATTTTTAAATGTAACATTGAAACATTTTATACTGAAAAATGTTGAAATGTAGCAATTTGGCTCAAAAAGAAAAAAATGCAGGTTTTAATACATTGTCTTGTGTGACCTAAATTTGACATTTCAAACAACACTGCAACACTGAATTAAAAAAAAAAAATCATGCCTGATTCTAATTAGCACTGAGTGTTACCATCGGTCAGGTGAAATAACTGTGGTCTTGAGCTTCAAGTCGATTGCAAAATGCTTCAAGTGAAATAAGCGCTAACGCAAACAACTTTAAACAGCCCAGCAGAAGTCTCCTTGCCAGGATGTCACAGTTTCATTAATTCTCCACCACTCTACGCATTTCCCGAGCAAAGGAGAAGGCTGCAACAACAGAGAGGGAGAACAGGAATTTTTTAAGGCCCTTTCAGACCTGATAAAGAAGCAAGAGGGGACACAAGTCCTTGGGGTGCGCTTTTAACGTCTGTGAAAGTGCAGATGGGAGTAGGAAGCCAGCGGTGGGCTTTATCGGGGTTATCCGGGAGCAGGGTGCAGGCGGCACGAGGCGCGGAGCCCCAGGCCACCCAGCTCTGCAGCGCTCAGCTGAATGAAGTAGCCATGGCAGCTGGCCTGGATGCTCTCTGCTCAAATTTAATCAGCCTTATGCTGCTTTAGTTTAAGTAAATTAAATTAAACCTCAGCTAAACCCAAGTAAACCACATGTCTGTTCAAAACGGGGGAAACTGGCTCCACTGCAGCAGCTGGGAATGTCGCCGCTGCCAGCCCTGGGGCTGTGACTTCATTCACAGAGCCATGGGGGTTGATAGAAAAACGCATGGACAGAAAACAAGTGCAAGTTCAGTAGGGACAGGCAGAGTGGGGCATCAAGAGCAGGCAGTATCAGATCCTGGGAGATATCCCATACTGGTCATCTCATACAGGACAAGCCCAGGAAGGTCCCGAAGGGCAGGGAGATATCCTCACCAAAGTCATCCTCTCCAGTTTCCTTTTTTTTGGGCACAGATTCATTATGGTAGCCACACAGGGCTGTTATTTCCCACACTTCTTTGCACTGCTGTATCCTGTGCTTGCTCCTGGCTTATAGGAGATGAAGTTATTTTGATCAGAGCTGTGCCATCCCCAAAAGTCCCTCTGTGTTTCTCCCAAGCCATTGCCAAGCCCTCCCATAAGTTGCTCAAGACAAGAAAGCAAAAGGAGTCCCTCCAGTCTTTGCATCTGCTCTGCCTCCTGCAGAGCCAAAGCCAGATCCTTATCGCCAGGATGTCTGGGAACATTTAGGCACTGAACCAGTTTGGATTTCCTCTGGGGAAGTGCCCTAAGGATGGCAGGGAATGAAGGGGGTGAATTGCACGCAGCCCTCGAAGTACTTCACTTTCATTCATCACAAAATCATCCAGCATTTCATTCTGTGGATGCCAGCACGAACCCATTCCATCCACATTGCCAAGTTCTGAGCTGATATGTGTAGGCATGAGGAATGAGTTCAGGTGAAATATGCCTGAAATACTGAAATATTGCTCTCAGAGGGCTCTGCTCACGCTGCAGGCAGCAGGGCAGCTGCTTGGCAAGGCTCTGTGCTGAGCAGGACATGGTGCTGCCCCAGGAAACCCCCAGTGCCCCCCGCCAAGCATTGCGAAATGGAGTGGGGCCCAGAGGCTTTCGGTGTTTGCCTGAACTGCCCTTTGGAGAGCCTGGCTGAAATTTTATAGTTATTTATAATATAAATACGCACTATCATGCTTTAGAGGCAGAGGAGGACCTCAGCTAGCTGCTGCCTGCTTGCACAAGAATAAGTCCTTGTCATTGATAATTAAATTTCCCACGTCATTATCAGCAGTAGTCTTGACAGTCGTTGCAGTAAACCAGCATGACAGCAAAGTGGGCAAACACCTTGCGCAAGTCTTTTCTTTTTCTTTTAGTGATCCATTATTTGCTGAGCTGTCCAGTGCCAAAAAATAATAAAAATAATAAATAAATAAAAAATCCCTGCTGGAAGAAAACCCAGCGTTTCTGGTTAGGTGATCAAAAGAGTCTGACCCACCACCCTATTCAGACAGTGAAATAAAAGTGTAAAGGAAGCCAGACCTGGGAGCACTGAGTGCAGGCACACCAAATGATGCTGCCAAATGCCTGAGATGCTGAGACCCTGAGAAAATCCACTCCACGCCTTGTTTTTGTCCAACCTGACAAATTGAGCCTCTGAGCTTAAAAGTGAAAGACGGCACCCACACTTGTTTTTGTGGGTGAGGAGCGAAAACAAAGCCGTTAACCCTGCCTGCCACTCAGTGGCTGTAGGAGCTGGCACCGCAGCACCTGCTGCCACGTGAGAAATGCCCACGTCCTCACCGCAGAGCGAGAAACCGCGGTGCAGAGACCTCACCGGGCTTCCTGCCGCCACCTCATTCACTGCTGGGGACAGCAGGAGGTGGTGGGACGCGGCCGGGACCAGGGCTACGAGAAGAAAGCTCTGCTCCATTACCAGAAGAGAGGAGAGGAGGAAAGCACTGAAAAACCATCTTCAGAAAGGCCGGGAGGACTCTGAAGAGTTGGTTACAGAAAGAGATCCAGTCCCGAAGACCTTCGCTCTGCACAGCACCAGGAGAAACCGTAAGGACTGCAGTGCTATTTTTGTTGTCATTTCTCTGGGGGGCTTTATGGAAGTAGGGCTGCCTCGGCTTTCTATTGTCAAGAAACGAGGCTGGTTTTACACCACTTCGTAGCTTTTGGAAGGAACCCATCTGTGCAAAACAAGCGTGAGACAGCACCAAATCAAGGCTTCCCACTTCCACTGGTGCAAGTGCTTTGCATGCATTTCCCACAGGTTCCATTCATGGCAGACAGGCAAAGCACTGAAGAGTCAGGCTTAATTTTCCTCTTGGGATCAATAAGTCACCTCCAAATTTCTCTAATCTCAGCTAGACTGTTCCCATCCTACACTTGCTATTTGTAGGGAGTGGGTAGCTGCGTGAGCAGGTGCTTCTGCTCCCTGGAGGAATGACTGACATCATGTAAAAAAGCTACACTGAAATAGATGTGAGAAGAGTTGTTTGTGCTGATATTTGTGAAGCATTTCCAATTTGCAAGCACAGTCAGGAGTGGTACTGCAGGAATCCCTGTGCTTGTAACCAGAAACTGGTGTCACTTCGGGCCAGGCAGGTGCAGGTCGTGCAGACGGGCAGCTCATGTTTATCTCATGGTCTTTCTAAGCATCGAAAGCAGGCTGGTGTGGGGCCTGAGAGATTCCCTGCGTGTTATGCTGTGCAGGAAAGTGAATTTCCAGGGAAGATGTTAGCAAACCTTCTTTCCCCACTCCTGTTCTACAGCTTGAGGTTAGCAAAGTGTGAGCTATTCAGTGTAACTACTTGAAGAGATTGTCTTTGCTTCAGGAAACTGGAAGACATTTTTATGTATTCTGGAGAGGCAGAGCACCTAGTAAGTGGAAACAAATATAGTTGTCGTTCCTTTGAGATATAACCCAGTAAGTGGAAACAATAGCAGGGAGCTTTGTGAAAGCAGGGCAATGCAGCCTTGGGCTTAGTAGTTGTATGCTTTGCTTGCACTTCACACTGCATTTCCAAATCAATTTCCTCTCAATAGCAAAGATCTCATTTACCCATCTGAGATATTTGGGCCCATTAGGGTTCAGCCTGGATGGCTTCCCACACAGCAGCTGGAGAAGAGGCTCAGCCGGTGCCTGCCAAGGTTCCCACAGGAGACATCAGCGAGCACAACAGCAGGCAGGGAAGCTCTGCCAGTGGCACCTAAAAAAGAAGAAAAAAAAAAAAAAAAAGGGTTAACACAGCAAAGAGCAGCACCAGCACCATGTGGCTCCCACTGTGACCGGGCTGTCCCCATCACCACAGGACCACAGATGACACCAGTGAATGGCCTCGGTCATGTTCTCTGGGCTAGGAGAGGCTCCAGCCTCAGCACCTTCTGCCCAGCCTATGCAGAGCTCAGGTAGCAGTGGGGCTTGCAGAAGATAGAGAAGCAGAAATGGTTAAAAAAATGGAAAGGAAAAGCAGGTAGGGCTGGTTGGCTGAAGCCAGCAGCACTGAGCTTTATAACTGAAGGGGTGGAGGAGGATGAGAACACCCAAAGTTCAGAGTAACAGAGCCACATGTTGGGCTAGCAGCTTTGTCCCAGCACAGCCCCGGGTCCCTCTCAGGTGGCCACCACAGAGCATAGGAAGATAGCTGGTGACTTTGGAGATGGAGAGCAAGAAAACAGCGTCATGCCCTGGATCAGGTGTCCGGCAGGTGCAGGAGGGTGCCCCAGGACAGCCTGGCGCAGAGGGTGGAGGAGGCTGTGGTAACTGGAGGAGCCTGTGTGTGGTGTGGGGAACGAGAATCATGGGTTTGATTCTGCTTCCATTAGTATTGGGGTAAATCAGGAGCAGGCCACGGTGCAAGAACAGCAGAAAAGCAACAAGCTCGGAATCATGGGGAAAATCGCAAAATCAAAATTAAAACAAAATTGAGAACTTTGTAGAAAGTTTTGAGACTTATGAGGATGGGCCTTTTTCTTTGCATCCTACCACGTGGAACCACCGGGATCGTCACAACCAAAGAGGCAGCTGCTGCCAGATCTATTGCAAACCACTGAAGTCAGCAGAAGACCAAAGCAGCCTTGCTGCAACCTACAAGCAGCATCCCTAAAAACCAAGCTGACGTTTCACTGCCTACAGCCTCGGGGCATCTCAGCTCCAAAATTAAACCTTCCTTACCGAGTGCTTGCAAAGCAGGGCATGGAGCCTTGGATTAAGAGAGTGCTGAGATAAGTGAATGGTGGGTACGTCTCGTAATGGACAGGATATTTCTCTAATTGAGAGAGTTTCCTGGCTCTGACGTAACCAGGAGAATTATTTCTCAATGTGTCATCTTTACTGTCAAGCTGCAGCCACGTGCTCAGTATGGGCTCAAAATTGTCTTGCTTGCGCCATCAGCACGGCAGTTATTTATAGGTGGCATTTACACGCCGCTGCTCTGACCACACCTGCGACCATCCCAGTCTGAGGGCACTCCTGTGCACTGGACTCCGTCAGGGACACAGCCAAGGGATGGAAGGACATGGAGGCTCTGTGACTTCCACGCCAGCCACCCAAGTCCCATACAGGTGCCTTGGCCTTTCTTCTCTGCTTGCTGTGGCTCAGGATGGGCAGAGGTGATGGGAAACCAAGGAGAGGTGCAAAGCTTGGGGCACTCTGCATGTTTACCTGAGCAGCAGAATCATCTTGAGTTTGCAAAACGGAGACGGAAATTGCTCAACGGCAAAATATCTATTGCTTTCTGCTTCCAGTCAGGCTAAAAATAAAATAAAACTTTGTGCCAGGCTCATTGCTGCTGCAACCACAGTCAGCTTCAGCACAGCAAGACTGGGGTGAGCACAGGCTGATACCACGCTGGTTTTTGGCAGTGCAACTCCCAGCCCCAGCCAGGACAAGCGAAAGGAAAGCGGGAGTGAGCAGCCAGCCCAGAACCACTCCTCTGCAGATCAATGTGTCCCCAGAACTTGCCCTGTCTCCTCCTCCAAGGTTTCTGCAAACAGCTCCCAGCAATGTGTATCTGAAAGGCTGGAGGCAAGGTCTGCTGCAATCCTGCTCCTGTAACGTCCCGGCTTTGTGTTGGGGCAGGAGATGGATGCACCCTTGGGTGGTTTCAAGCTGCCTTGTTTTTGCCAGGCTCTGTCACACAGTCTTGCCTTCCCCTGTACTTTGCAAAACTGGTGTTTTATCTTGGTTCTGATTGCTCGGAGATGATTGACTTGGAAGTGCCACACAGCATGTGCTGTGATGGGGAGGAAATTGTTGTTTCACTGAGGGTGAAAGCCCGCATTAGGGACCTGCCAGACAAATTGCTGGTGTGACAGGGCTGATGAGGCTCAAGGGATGCCTGACTATTGTCTGTGTGGAGCTGTGGGAATTGTGACTGGGGAACAGCAGCCAAACACGGGGGGGGCTGGCTGGATGCCCTACAGCAGGTTTTCCTCTACCCTGGCATAATCAGCTCCCCACAGTGACATTTTCTGCTCCTGAGCTGCACACCTCAGCAGAATTGGGGCAGGGGGGGAAGGACCAAGCACACCACCTGTGGCCCTTTTGCTGCAGCAGGTCCCACAGATGTCGATGGGAAGGAAACATTCAAGTCCAGCAGTTTCTGCTGGTTTCTGCTGGGAGCCAAACACGAGCAGCACAAGGAAGGGTTGGCTCTGGGTGGAGGCTGCGTGCATTGCAGAATGTCATGATAAAGGGGAAAAGGGAATAGTGGACGAAAGGAGCAAGCCAAGTACTTTGGAGGAACTGCTCGGGTATGGCCGTGAGCCAGGGCATGGCTCCTGCTTCTGAGCACTGTGTGAACTCCTTCCTACCTCTGTGCTGTCCCCCTGTCCTCTGGGGACACATCCACATGGATAGCAGAGCGCCACCCTCAAACACACACGTACAGATGCACAAAACCTTACAGAGTCACTTCAAAACAGACCTTTTGGAGCCCTCATGTTCTTGCTGCAGGCAGTAGAAGATGCTCCCGTGGCAAAGCCACCCTCCTCCAGCACTGCAGAACACATTCAGCGCACCTCCACAGCCCATGGCCGCGCTGCCTGCGAGGTCTTCAACCACTGCAAAAGGGAAATCCCTGCCAGCATCGTGCCACTCTGGGCTGTTTTACACCCAGTCCCCTCCATCCAGTGGCTTAGCACAGGCACTTTTTAAAATAAGATGAAACCTCCAATACTCTGGTATTGGAGCTCAGAGCTTGACCCAAGAGATTTAATGATTTGTCTGGTCCCAAAGCCACAGCCAAGCTCAGAAATAAGAGCAGTCCCACCAGACGAAGCAACAAGCAAATTTCAACCAAATAAATGGGGACTCGTCTACGCAGGCTGTGTTGTCAGCGCACTGGAAGGAGATAAGGCTCAGCTCCCACTGCAGAGATTTCACAAAAATTGATCATTTTAAACCCTTGCAATATCTAGCAGAAGTAATTATATTTCACACCTCAGATAAACAGAAAACATCCTTCAACATCTCCTGGTGTCTCTGGGAGGGTGAGTATGGAGCTGCAGTTTCCCCTGGGACAGGATGTGTGGGTCAGGGGTAGAGAAAGCACCGGATAAGGTCAAAGTAACATGCAGATGCTGAAATTACTCCAACTTCTACTCATTTTCTAATCAGTTCTGAGCTGAGAAGTAGATTAAGAAAGAAAAAAAATCATTTGAAATAATGGGCAGGAAGGCTTCCAGAATGAAAGCTGCTCATGCCAGGCTCCTGCCTCATTTTCCTTTGACCAAGCACTTTGTTCAGCCTGGCTGAGCACCGAGCCCCACGGGAAGTACCTCCGACAGGGGGCTGGCAGCGAGGCCGGGGTCTCCATCCTGGCCTCACCCAGCCAGGGGGCCCTGCGGGCAAGGCTTCAAAGGTAGAACTGGGGTGTCAGTGCAAGGACACGTACTGCACGCGGCCGAAGAGCTAGTGGAGGGACCTTGGAGACGCAGGAGAGTTGCCTAACTGTACGGTTTCCGAGGCTGACGCCTCTTACCCATTTACCGCAAACTACTTCAGCAGCCACCCGTTAAATCATTTCAGAAAACGCATGGAAATATTAAGCAACAACAAAAAATTCCACCCCATCTTTCCATTCAGTCAGATATATGTATATAAACATATTTTTGAGTGAATAAAAGCAAGCAACAATGAGTTGAAGTGTCATTTGTACCTTTGCGGTCCCGGTAAAAGTTCCCCGTCCCTTCTCCGGTTGCCGGTTCAGAGAACAGGTACAGGGGCTGAAGCTGAATCAGGAAATAACAAAATAGGTAGAGGGGAAATTCAACAACCCGTGTGTGATGGTGGCTCTGAGGTTAGGCTCATCGCCGAGCCTTGGGACTACTTCCCAGCACCTCATGCCATTGTGACCTTCAAGATAACCGCATGAGAGAGGGCTCGTCGGTGCTCTGAATCCTGAAATGACTGACTGCTTACTCAGGCAACATCCTTCTGGGCAAATTAGTCACTTTTTGTCACTTGTTCTGGTTTCTTTGCTTTCGTGTTGGCTCTGTGACGTGGCACTGGCCGGCCCTGCCGTATCTTCATCACCATCTGGTTGTTCTGCTCAAAGGGTGCCTTCATCACTTGGGTTAAGCCCAAGGCTCTGCTAGGCAGTTCTGTGCATCCTGGGCTGTGTTTGCTCATACGGGGATTTCTCCAAAGACCCTTTATCTTCCTGGCTGTCCTTTGCGGCTCTTACCATTCATGCTTTCCCAGAAATCTGCCTGACTGGAGAAACAGCCACACGCCTTGCAATAACTGCAAATAAATTTGTCTTTTCCACACCTCTGCAAAGTGTGAATCTCACATCACTGACTGTGATTACTTCAATAAATGATTCTTATTCCTTCAAAACTGGCAGGCCTTAACCTTTTACTTAGGTTTGTGTTTTCCCCTTTGTCACTGCTCTGCCGGGAGCGAGCCTTTGGCTGAAAGGGTTTCAGGAAGGCTGGGCTGTGATTTTGAAGATGCAACCAAAACGTTTTCTTCTGGCTTCCCACTGATGCCCCACGGTCACTTCTTCGCAAAGTTATGTACAGTCCCTTAATCAATTTCTGCCATCCTTGAGTCGGTCCTGCATCTCTCAATTTCCCTCTCACTCAGTTTTTAAGCTCTTAATTGTACAAATTCAGTGCTGAGCCCAACAGAGACGTGCTGCCCCCAGAAGAGCACCCCTGGGGGATGCGTCCCCTGACGAGACCTCCAACCCCTTCACCAGCCCTCACTGCCTGCATGGGGCTGCCTGGAGGTGGCCTCAGACCCCCATTGTGAAGGGAGACTTTGGGGGGATTTATATTGTCCTAATAGCTAGTTCCAGGCAACCTCTACTCCACGTGCTCATTACGCTGGCACTTTGTGCTCTCTTCCCTCTTTTACAGTAATACAGTTTTGCAAGCAGAAAGGGCTGGTCAGGATGATCTAGTTGGCTTACTTCATTAGCCGCAAGGTTTTCCTCATTTTGCTGAGATTAGGAACTACCCAACGGGAGCCAATATTATACTTTTCTGTTTGACTCTAGGTGCCAGCTCAGATTCTCCATCAATCACCTGCTTTAATGTGAGCCAGAGGTGTCTGAAGGCCTGCACACGAGGTACATGAAAGGCTGGCACACAAATAACTGCTGATCTCAGCTACAAGCCATAAATCACACGTGTGCTTTGTTACTGCAGAGTGGCAGCTCTATTCCTCAGCAGAACAATTATGCTAACAACTCTCATAAATAACTTTCCTCTTTATTGTCACTTGATACTGGTGTGAACGCAGCTTGCCTCATGTGCTGATATGCAAGACCATTCACCAGGCATGAATTTGGGCAGAGCTTTTAAATCTGTTTTTTAAGCTTTAGCTGGTGTAAACTGGGGATGATTCCACAAAAGAAAATTGAACTTTTTTTCCCCCTATTCATTTACCTTTCATCTGTTGTAAGTTTGGAGAAACTTCATGACTACACTTCCTTTCCAGGCCATTCTGGTTTTCTGCCCATCCCCAAATGCTGCCATGCCGTGCGGGGCACATGGGTGTTAGCCCAGGCACCACCTATTTGCCTCTGGGAAACACCGTATCTGTATCTGGCTGCAGGCCAGGACTGGATTCTGCTTTCGTCACCAATTTCCTCCATGTGCATCAGCCAGTGACTCGTGCTTTGGATGTCTCACTTTACGCAGAGATGTGAAAGGGCAATGATGACATGTTCTTGCTCGTGTGATTCATGTGTGATGCAACCTCTTGGGACAGGGCCCCCTGCTTGGGACAGGGCCCCCAGACTCATCAAGCCCACCCTGAGACCTGAGTGGCCATGGCTGGGAGCTCGGCCTTCCCTCGGTCCCTCCCAGCTCCCAGGGGTGGACTTGCCACCTCAGGGCCTTGCAGGTGGGGAGACAACCAGCCCAAAGAACCTGGAGATGTGGCAGCACCTCCAGTCAAAAAGCCAGTCCTGTCCCCAGTAGCTGTGCCTAAGCAACGAGAAGCAACTGCACATCATTTACTGGATGGTAAAGTTGTTGAATGGCCCGTTTGGAAGTGCTGGTCTCCCTCCTCAGCCCTGCTCTCAGTCACACTCAGAAATAGCTGCCACCTCGGCCCTGCTCTCAGTTATAGCTGCCACCAGCACCGCCAGCAACCCTGGTGCTAAAATTCACAGTTTGCTGGGATGGCAGCAAGCCTCCGTTCTCAGCAGCACCCCTGGAGATCCGTGCCTGGCCCCTTCACTGGGGGGCTTTACCACCCTCTTAAGGGTGCCCGGCAAAGGGCCGACAGGGCCCGCTGGTGACATCGGCACAGCGCTGACACGCTGCTCCCTGCCAGATTTTGTTCCCTGGACACCCCCAACCTCCTGTCCTTTCCCAGGGAGGATGATTTTCATCACCCCTCACTCTGGATGAGCACTGTGGACCCATGCAGTGACAGGATCTTCCCTTCGCCAGCCTCCTCACGGCGCGGCCTTATCAGCACAGTCCCGCAGCCGCGCTGGGCCGTGCAGCGCACCCGGGCATAGACGCATCAGCATTGCTTAGCGCAGGAATGATAAGCCTAATGACAGAGACACCTCACGGGCTAAGCACACAGGGATGCGTTTATCACCATTTCCTGCAGATAAGGACCTGAACCACAAATAAACTCGGCGCATACTGCAAGTCCTGTGTGCGTCCAGCCCTGTGCGTGTGGCTCTTTCTGCTCGATCAGCAACTCCTCACAGCACCTTTTTTTTTTTTCTTTTTAAAGCATAAGTATTGCTTGCTAAGAGCATCCCTGAGCATTACACCCATCAAAGCATCACTGGTCCGTGGAGGTAATTTTCTTTACCAATTATCCCCCAAGACCAAGTCTTCAGGCCTGGAGAAAAGCCTGTTAAAAAGGCTGGCTTTGCACCCTTGGCACCCCAAAAGACAGGAGCATCTCTGCTGCAGGGCACACAGCCAGCTGGAGTCCAGAAAATCGGAGAACAAACCTCTGACTGCTGTCAGAGCCACACCAGAGGCTCAGCCCCCACGGCACGTTCTTCTGACACCTCTGCTTGAACAAAGGGGTGCAGGGTGGAGGGAGAAAAGCTCATCCAAGCAGCCTGCCAGCAACAAGCTGCTACCTGGCCTCTCACCCTGCATACGTGAGCAGCACTGGAGGAACCCTCTGCACCCCTGCAACCTTGTTTTGCCTAAGCCCTGCCTCTGGCTGTATTGTTAACCTGGGATTTCCGTTAAAGCACAAAGGCTATGTGAAGCCCAGCTTGTTTTCTTCTGAACTCAACAATAAGCCTCATTTCCCAGACTGCTGTTTTGACTGGCCAAATAGACGCCGCTATTTGAACAGTAAGGTGTTTGCTTGAAAACAAGAAGCGATTGGCTAAGCTACTCCAGAGTGACGAGCTCAGATCCGATAGCCTGGCTTATTTTTAAGTCTCTGCTTTGTTTATTTCAGCTAAACTCTCACACTCGTCCAGGAACTGGGTGCTAGATCCAGGACACGAATGGAAGCGCATCCAGCAGGCTGTGCAAACAAACTGGCCTGAGCAGCTTCCAGCTTCCCGCCCGCAGCCCCTGCGCCTGGCACCTGCACAAGAAGCCGGCCAGGAGGAGGTACCTGACCAGAAGGGGGAAAGGGTGATGGGAGAAGCTGAGATCCGAAAGCTAATGCAAAGCATGGGGAGGGAAACATTTTACGAGCATGGGACCGATGCTGAACTTCATCAGCTTCCCAAAAGGCCCGGCTGTTTCAGCACATGTGGCTGCTCGGAGGAGTTGTTTCCCTTTTCCAAACAGAGTAAACAAGGGTGCTGCCAGCTGGCAGGGAGGGAAAGGTCTCCGTAAGGAGACATCCACTCAGCAGCATCCTACAGAAAGCCATTTGCTGCGTGCAGCATGGTCAGCCACCACATTGCACATGCTTCAGGCACGTCTCACCAGCAGCCACCAAGCACACGCTTTCCCTGAGCTCATAGCCTGCCCTGCAAAGCTGCTTTCAGTGGGTTTGCGTCAGCATTTGGTTGTTCCTTGGTCACGTCCTCATGCTATGCCACACTTCAGGGGATGACAGCAGCTCTGCTCCCTGCACGCAGCCTCCACTATTGGTTTTATTCCTTCTGGAGCAAACTGCTCTCACCTTGCAAGGACCAGCCCATCCATGTTCCTTCTCTGAACCAGCATCTCACAGCCCAGCCAAGACTGGCATTTTGCAAGGGGCTACACAGAGAAGTGAAAAAAAAGTAGGGTCACTGCTTTAGAGGGTTTGCAGGTGGGATGTAGGGGAAGCAGCGGAGGCAGCATGCATGCTCCCCATTTAGAAACAGCAAGCAGAGAAGAAGAAATCACAGTGGTGTTTGCAGAAAAGTTTCATTCCCGTAATCACCATGGGCAGAAAACCAAAGTCCCCAGGTCCTAGGGAGGCCCAAAAACAGAGGGTGGGCTTCAGAGCACTTGATCCCAGTCAGGGAGAAGGCAGCAACAGAGGGAGGATGGAGCTGGCACTGCCCAAGCCACCTTAGCCAGAGGACTCTGCACCCCAACACGAGCAGCCTCAGAGCTCCAGAGGAAAACCACGCCAACGAGTTTTCTTTGCCTCTCAAGCATGTTGCAGAAGCTTCTGGCAACAGTACTTTGTAACACAGGTCTTAAATGCTATCTAGAAGTTAACACAACACTTGCTCTACTGCCAATGGACACATTGCAGCGGAGCTGTTGGAAGGGATTGTATGCAGAGCTTTTGACCAACAGAAATATAGATGAATGCAAATTGGAATGAAAAAAAAAATACCAACACCTCTATATTCTTATAAAAGAATAAGAACAATAATAGTGTATGGTAGACAAGGGAAAATATGAGCTAGTTGGGGTTGTTTCTGTGAACAGCAATAGAAATGAGCTTGAACACACTGTGGAAGTAGATGAGACCGTAATTCTTAATATGTATATATTTAATAATCCAAAGGCTGAAAGGAGATGATTAATTGCCTTTATACAGAATTCTTCATTAAGATTTATGCCAAGGAGGAAACAACATTTTCCTGGGATCAATGCAACTTCACCAGTAACGTTAAAATAAATAAATAAATATGTGATCAGTAACTTTTTGAGCCCTCTCTTTTGACAAAACCTGTACAGCCCAAGCCACACCAGCCACTTTAACCGCTGGTGCTGCTCCTGCCCTGCCCCTTGCTAACACCGGGAGCGGGGCAGGGGCTCGCAGCCAATGTCTTGCACAAGCACAAGTGGAGAGGTGCTGTGGCTTTTATCCCCCCATCTTCCTCCACTGTCAGGGCTTTGGCCAAGCAAAACAAACAGCAACACATGCCCCGAAAAACAGCCAGGCTAATCGGACACAAAGGAAAGGGAGAATTGAGGCAGCTTGCATTGGGAAGCGCAGGGAGAGCAGAGCCAGGAGCAGAACTGGCATCTTCTGCCCTTCCCCACTGACCCCACCACTGTGCCCCTTTAGGAAACTTCCCGTGGGCTTTGTCACATCCTCTGCTCCCAGTTCTTCTCACGCTAAAGGGGACAGCGAGGAAAGGCGGCAGGGTCAGCCCCAGCGGGTGCCTCGTGGCAGCGGGTGCAGGAGCTGAGCGCGGCGGGCACCATGGCCCCAGGCTACCTGCTGTGCACTGATCCTGCTCCAACTTGTGCAGGGAGCAGCGGAAGGATGTCTGCAGCCCGTGCCAGGTGGCAGAGCCTTCTAGCATTTTATCACCTGCTAGAAAACACCAGGAGACATCACCAGTCCCTTCCAGGACTCCTGAAGCTCTTTTAGCACTGAGCCCCCTCTTTCCTCTCTGAAGAAACTGATTCTGGGGAAATCACCTTTGAAATGGGAATTAGGTGGAGGAAAGGCTGGGCTAAAGGCTTCACTTGGGACACTGAGGAGGCTGGATGCACATACAGCAAGAGGAGTTATCCCCTGGTGACAAAACACGGACGCAATAGTTATTAACCCATTTTTCCTAGGAACACTTTATTCCAGGACACTGAGAGTGGACCTCAGGATCGAGTGCTGTGCCCTGAAAAAGCTACCTTTTCTACCATGTGGCATAGAGAGCAGCAGGAGGCTCAAGCTAGCTCACACGCTGGCGGTTTGAACTCAGCAGCTGCTCCATGTGGATCTGCAGCACAGCACTGTGCTGCCTGCACTTGCAACCGAGCATGATGTGTGCATGCCTTGGGCCCCCCTACTCCCGATTTCCAGCCCTGGCTCAGATAAGCAGAGCACAACTCTTGCTCACCATGCTTTTCCCATGTAGCAACAACAGGCTGCATTTACTCAGGCATTGTGTCAACCTCAAACCACAAATCTTCAGCTGAAACCAGCACCACCACAAGCCATTTTGACCACCCCCTTTGCAAGCCATTTTTGACCACCCCCCATCATCACCCCCACGCACAGCACCGTGCTTGGACAGTGTCTGCAAAGCGGTGAGTGACAGCAGCAAGCAACAGGTCTCATCCCCGTTAGTGCTCATCCAGGGTCCATCAGAAATCTCTGCAAAGCTTCTGAGTTCTTCAAGGAGTTTTCAGCACTTCCGGATTCTGGTCAGGCAGAGCATCTTATAAGAAGCAGCCTCTTGGTTTTGGGCACCACGGGCTCCCCAGAGCCCCTGTGGTGGCACTTGTGCCCACTTGGCTCCTGGAGCCACATCCCGCTGCCACATCCCCTGGAGAAAGTGCTGCTGATGTAGCCAACCTGATTTAGAAACTGGAGGTCTGTGACTCCCACTGGAGGTCTGTGAGGGGTTCTGAAAATCCATCTCGCCACCTGATCTGGGCTCTCTGTATCGCAGAAGCTTTGGCTGACTTGGCTCATGGCAGAAATATCAAGTTTGGCCTCGAACATGCACAAAATACTTGAACCCACACTTACAATGCTGTAAATTCAGGCTAAACGTATTACAGTTAAGGGAGCTGGTGTTGGAGACTGACAGCTGTCATGGGGAAAAGTCGCATCAGGCCTGTGGAGTCAACAGCCTGGCCTACTGCCACCCTGGGCTCATTTGTAAAGCGGCCCAGAGGGATTTTTTTTTTTTTTTTTAAAAATGTCCCATTAATGTTAACAGCTAAATCCCTAGCCTGCTCTAAAAACCTCACTCCTGTTTATGTTAGATGCAACATCTTCATTTAATTTGCTCCCAGAGCTCACCAGCCATATCTTCTGATCATCTTGAAAACCATCCAGCTCCAACCCCCTGCCGTGGACAGGGACACCTTCCACTAGGATGTGTCACGCAATCATCATCCCTTTAAGCATAAATTGTTGGCATGTTGGAGGAATCTTAAGAAAAAGGCAGTTTTCCAGATGTCTCATTCATTTCTCAGGGTCCCTCAGCCCTCCACTTAATGCCCTATCAGTGGCTACAGAAGACTGGAAACACCAGGTTAGTGATGATATTTCTCTGGCTTTATTTGAGAGCCTCCTGTTAAGCTCAGCTCAGGAACAAGCTCTGCCTGTCCAGAACTCGCAGGCACAGTTAGCACCACCTGAACCCATTTGCAATTTGCTGTTTGCAGCCCAGCTAATGCTCGTCCCCCCTTGCCCACCCTGTGCCAGACTTGGGCAGCAAAATAACCCAGGAGCTCGAAATGCTCAGAGTGCAGCCACTCATCCATGCTGTCACTGATGACTCCTGATGCAACTTCCACATTGTTTCGGCCCGAAAATAAAAAAAAAAAAAAAAAAATCTGTGGTCCAACCACATAACAACATGCAGCGTTATCAGGGGAGATACTTCCCTTTCCTTGCTGCTGTGGTCTTTCTCTTATTACTGGAAGCTCTGCTGTGCCTTACGAGCCACAGTTCATCACTGACAACGAATCTGGATTACACCAAAACCGAGTCAGAATACTTGGAGGCATGAACCGAGTTCCTCAGCTCGCTTGGCTGACCTACGGGGCTGCAGCATGGTTTAACCACAGATGGGATTCCTTCCTAATAAAGAGCTGCACCACATGCAGCCTATTGCACACAGCGCAGCAGTCGCCAAGAACTGACGATGAATACTTTCTGCGTGAGTATTTAAGGAATCCTGATACTACTTTTGGTTTCAGTCAAAAACTATTTCCTCTCTTGAAGTCAGGAGTTCTCACTTGTGGCAGTACGTGAAACCGGATGCCGGCAGGAAGGGAAGAGGAGTGTTTGCATCACTGTGCTCCAGGCAGCACTGCCACCTGGGTGGTGAAAGGTCAGGGACTCCATTGCTCACCCACCTCGTGCTAAATCCTTGCTTGCAGCGTGGCCGCCAATGCCCAAGCAGAACAAAAAGCACAACCCCAGCTCTCAGGGAGAATGCAGATTCATATTTGTAAGCCATTTCAGGTCATGAACTGTCAGTTTTAGTTCATATCAAGAATGTGCTGAGAATCTGAAACTGGAAAGTAATCAAAGAGAAGCAGAAGAGTGGGCAGCTAGTAAAAGACTAATAACGGCACAGCAGCAACCCCTCCTCCTGCAGAAAAACGGAAAGTGTTGTGAAGAACCGGCACAGCTGCAGCAAGAAGTCTTTCAGAAAGCCAAAATGAGTAACACAGCTCCTGGGAAGGGGGACACAGCTGAACATTGCACAGGAGAGCAGCACACACAGCTGCTGAGATGTAACATATAGAGAAAGGAAGGGTTAGAAGGAGCACCAAAAGAGTTTTCTGCATTCAGCAGAACTAAGAGAAGAAAGGGAGGCCTGCAGGGGTTTTAGTGTGGGTTTACTTTAGAGCTGCCCTACATCAAGGCAGGCTGAAGACAACACATTCAAGTGCTCACAGCTCCAACTTGCATATGATCGCTCATTTATGTGTGTCCACAGAAGACACGGGGAGCAAGGAGCTTCATCCCATGCTCCATGGGCAAGTTATCTCAAAATGCTGTTCCGCTGGAGGTTGCAGCAATTGTTAGAAATGCCCAGCAAAGAACGGTAACTGGAGCAGGGCCAGGCGATGGCTCCCCTGCCACTGCGATGAGCCCAAGCAGCAGGAGATGCCACGCACCCGAGGGACATACTGTGCTGGCGCTGCTGCCTCTGCTTGCTCCAAGTGGCTGGGGACGAGCCCAGCCAGGCTGGCATCCCTGCCACTGTGTGAGGTGCTCCACGAGGGTCAAACAGCACCACCACAGTCCTGGGGCACTTGCAGCCCTCAACTCCTGGAACCCTCCCCACCACGGCTGGGCACCTTCCACATCACGGACACGGATTTCTGTGTCCCTCTTCCCTCTCAGCAAGGATGTCACCTTGCCATGGGCCAGGAAAGGAGCAGCCAAACAATTATCAGGGTTGTGCCGTGTAAGATTTGTGGTCGCCCTCTTCTCTGCTTCACTTGCAGGTGCCAGGACCAGTTCTCTGGAAACCTGGTGTGTTTTATTTTGTATCTCCCACTCCCCCCCTTTTTTTAAAATATGTATTTTATATATTTTTAGCAATTGCTGTATCCATGCTGGAGTAAAAGAACTTGGTGGGGCCAGTGACCCAGGCCTGCCAGCAGAAACAAACCCCATGCTGTGGCAAAGAGGTTACCGAGGTGTCAAGAGCCAGTCCCACCTGAGGAATGTTTGATTCAACAGGAATTCCCCACCATTGATGCCAAGAACATAGCATATGGAAAAACACTTCACCAACTTTGGCTCCAAAAATGCTTCCCGTCTCGTTATCTGTAGAGGACAATAATTGCTACATCAAAGAGCCTCACTGGCTCTGACACACCAAGACCACGCTGGCCCCTCATGCCAGGCATGGGAACGAAAGCTTTGTTTGGAGTAGCTGACATTTTGCTTACGTCTCCATTCCTCATGACGACAGCGAGGTTTTTCCGACATGGCACATGCTCTGCCTCTGGCTGATGTTCAGGGCTGACATAAACAGCAGCAGCCCCGTGCTTGCAGAAGCGTTGCCTCCTCGCTGCTACATGGTGCTCGGCTGGCTTGCTGCAACCCCAGCCCAGGTGCTGAGCATCATCCCCCCAAAAAGGAACAGAGCCCTAAATCCCACTAATCCAGCTTATTTCCTCTGAAGCACGCAGGGATTCATAGAAAGGGGAGGCTAACTGAGCTGCTCAACTTGTTCTGGGAGAAGTGCAGGCACAGCAGCACTGGGGGTGAAACCCACCACTAAAATTGGGAAAATAGTAGGCATTTAGCCCGTGCTATTAAGGTCACAGTGCTCCTTGTCAAACTCACTTCCTTCAAGCTAGAGATGTCTCCAGGTCTGCCTGCACAGCCTGCAGGGCTGCACAGCAGTGATGCCATGCTCCCAGCTAGAGATGCCATCCCTTGGATGGCTGCTTTGACATCAACCTGCTGCGGGCATGGGCAATGTCAGAGGTTCTGAGGGATGGTTGGGTGCCTGCAGCCCGTGGATTAATGTGAGGGATATGTTTCTCAGCGGTGCTCGCACTCCTTGAGAAGAAAAGATGAGAGAACGAGGAATCTCTTCTTCAGAAATGCGCAGGTCTCACGTCAGCACACGTAGCTGCCCTGTATTTCCCAGGAGCCCAGAGGCTGGGTGCCGAACTTTACAGCAAGCATTGCAGTTTATGTCAGATACTCAAGGCAAGGTGCTGAGCCCTTATGACCATAATTTGCTGCTTACAAAAGAGTTGAGCTGTTCTGCAAGCCCAGCCCAGATTATGGGTTTCAAATGCTTGAAAATCTGTCCCAGAGCTCTTAATCCAGTTTCTGGGCTCATCATGAATGGAGCCAAACCATTCTCAGAAGGAAAATTTGGCAAAAGCAGCCCTCCTACACTGTATCAGTAGAAACTGCACTCACAGCTGATGCCAGCAGATCCAGACTGGAGAGCAATTAAAGCCTGTGGCAGCCTCTCTCTGCTCAGGGGAAGCGGTGATAAGGGGGCAGCAGCCAGACACAACAGGTCCCACGCCGAAACACGCTTCCCAGGCTGCTTACACCTCGGTGGGTGCTGACTGCTCCCCAGCTCCACTCAAACTAAGCCTGCACGTGCCACGGAGCATGTTCCATGGCCGTCCCGAAAGCTGCAGGTCGCGTATGGGCAGGATCAGTGCACACAAACGCCTTTACCTCTGCAGAACAGGGAGCTCAGTCCTCCTCTCCCAGCAGCAGTACATCAGCACACTGCCAGAGAGGCTGTTCAGTAGGGTTGGTCTTCCCCTATTTGTACTTGCAAGAAGAATACTGACCTGAATGTAGCTTGCTTTCTTTTCTTCCTTTTTTAATAGTGTCTTCTAAACAGCTCTCTTGCAACAGCATACATACTGCCCATCCAAAATAAAGTCTGTTCAGCTGCTGATCCGAAAGATTTCCCCTGCACAGCTAATCCCCAAGGTCCTTTCCTCGTCTCTGAAGGCCAGGCTGTATGCTCCTGAATGGCCTACCTCAGTAAATTATTGGAAGAATAGCAGGCATTTAGCCCATGCTGTTATGACCACACTGCTTCTTGTAACAATGAGTTTCCATCATGCTAGGGATATCTTCAGGTCTATCTGCAAGGGAAAATTATTTTCTCATATATTATCTATGCTTAAATTTGGCAAAGAGTCTGGCCGATGATGCATGAGATGGAGGAGGATTGAGCTGATATAGTCTTAGCCGTGTTGCCCAGTAAAACTGGTTGAAGTGGCTAAGAGCTAAGATGGATCTTTGCCATTAACAATCAACTTATCTGATTTAGTGCTTGGATAGCAGCAGATGAACTAATTAAAAACATGCTGCACTTGTGGCATCTCACACATCAGTAAGTGAAATATGAAGTGACAGAAGGGCCTGAGAAGCGTTTGCTGCAAGTAGACACAGCGAGTGCTGCAGAAGAGGACTGGTACAAGTGCATGGGCACGGTGCTGGGAGCACACAGGGAGCTGCCAAGTTCTCCCAGCCCAGGAGACCTCAGCAGTACCAGGTGAGCAGAGGCGTTCGCTGCAGGACAACCTCTGCTCCAAGGCCACCGCCTTTTCTCTTTAGCTTAGCACCATCTAGAGGGATGCATATGTAAAGCCGAGGTGCCGGGACGCACCGGCTGATGGCACACGTTGGGCAAATAACGCCCATCTGACCACGTTGGATTTGGGGGGCAGGAGAAACAACTGGAAAGCAAAGCCACAGAAGGGCAGCTCCCTCCTCCAGCTGTCCTTCCCATCAGGACAAACACAAGGCTGTGCTGCAGCCATCCCCCTCATCCTGGGGAGCTCTTCTGCAAATGGGCAGATGTGTCTTCCAGAGAGGAGTGGAGGCTGGGGGATTGGGGCAGGATTTGGGGGGTTGGCAGGAGGAGGATGCTGGGGGGTGTTTTTTCCCCCTTTTCTTGACTTGATTTTTTAATTTTAAAACACCTACAGATCTTGCATCACCTATTCCTGCAGGCTTCAACTCATCTGGTGATGCAACGGGAGCCTTCCAGGCATAAGAGCCAGCATCTTCCCTCATGTTCATTCAAGCCCTTGTTTTTCACCAGCACTGCACAAGAGCACACGAGGATGCCCGCTGAGGTAAAGGTCTCTGCACGGAATTTCAGTTTTCAGCCCCATGCATCAGAGCTTACTGAAAACTCCTGACATGAAACACCGGAACAAGACCAAAGGCGAGGTGCAGTGACGTTACCTTCTGTCTATCTCACACCGTGATCTTGCACTTTCTTCTGCAGCAGCCCAGGCTGCCAGCTTGCAGCGCCTTGACACGCAATACCTGCTCGTCATCAGCCACATCTCTGACCTTATACAATCTCAAGGCAAGGTCATTGAGATCAAAGTCCAGCCAGTCTGATACAGTGAGGAGTGGTTAGTGGGAGATAGGAAGCACATTGCCCTGCTCAAAGGGCAAAGCACAGCCTCCTAGAACTCACCTGACTTTTGGATTAAGGAAAAAGTAGCAAGAAAGACCAACAGCAAGGTTTAGCTAAGGATGCACAAAACTCGTGTTTCTTTATTAACTGCCTGCAGTGACCCTGAGGATCCCAGAGGCACCAAGACCAATGCTGCTGCCTGCGTCTTGCCTGCTTGGGATTGCCCTCACCTTCCCTGTGCACAGCGGGGCATGGTGCAAAGGGGCTTGGGGAGGGAAGGACACTCACATGCCAAGAAGTACCTGCAGTGCTCAGACAGCAGCAGGAAAGAAATACCCCTTTACCAGATGATCTTTACGGTCCCTTCCAACCCAAACCTTCCTTCACTGCTGCTCCGTACAACCCAAGCGCATGCTGCAGCAATCCTCCACGGCTCAGCTGGGAGGCTAAAGTACAGGGCTGATTTCTCCTGCCTCCAACCCATCTCTGCCAGCCCCCAAGCACCAGCAGCTGCTCCTCCTGCCGGCACAAAGCCCAACCGATGCTCCCAGAGCTTCCTGGTCCCCTGCCCACGCCCCGCTGCACCTACAGGGAGCGCGTCACTGAGCAACATCCCCATCGCCAGCCCTGCAGGAGGAGGAAGGAGGAAGCCGGGCTGCAGAGACACAAAACCACGGCAAAACTGGCTACGAGGGAGCCAGACAGGCTGGCTGGGAAGGACAGCTTTGCTGAGCCCAGGAGAAAATGGTTTGAGTAATTATTAACGGTAAGGAAACCTTTCATTTGAGGCAAGAGAGCTTAAGAGGAATTTCTGCATGGTAATACTCTGCATACTTTGTGCTTATGGGAGGAGAAAGGCTGGTGATTGAGTGGTTTGAAGCACAGCCTGGACGCCAGCAACTCCCTTTCAGCCTGTAAGATCCCCTCCCTCCATTTCCAATCTTACTTTTGGCTGCGACCTACCTGGGGCACGCACAACCCCCAGCGGATCCTCAGCAGGGCTCCTGTCTCCCTCAGCTCTGAGCTGTTTGGGGAGGGCTTTCAGCATAACCTGAGCTTTGCGTTGCTGCAGTCTGCTGACAGTTGTCTCCCCCTCCCCAGCCTGCCGCTACGTGGCCAGGAAGATGGGGACCCTGTGCTGCCAGCAGCCCCAGGAGCCACCACCCAGCCCGGAGCAGGCAGCCCCGCAGAGGGGCCACCAAGGTAAGTTGTTCTGGGGTTAAATGCAGGGGTGTGTGGCCGTGTCCTGATGAAGCACAGCCATCCCAGAGCAACATCTACCTGGGGCGGTCTTTGTGCCCTTGCATCACCAGGCACCAAAACAGAGCACCACAAACCCCAGCCAGCAGCCAGAGCTTCCTGTCCATGCTGCCAGCCTTCCCCAGCCCCTCCTCAGCCCATTTCAGCCCCCAAAATCCCAGTGGCTCAGCAGATCACTCACACGATGCCCCACAAGCAGCCACCCCCCCCCCCCCCAGCTGCCCCTGATCCACCACTGGGGGCTGCTCCCACATCACCCAGCCACACTGCTCACATCAAAAATGAAATGCTTCCCAAACATCAGGCAGAAGAACCTCAGAACTCACCGGCACCATTTCAGTGGCCCAGCTGAATCATGCCCAAACCTCCCTCGAGCAAACAAGCCCAGAGCTGCACCTAGGTGTGACCGTGTGGCCTCCTACCCCTGCCAGGAGCTGAGGCCTGCAGGAGGCCAGGCTCTTCCCCCTGCTGCTCCCACACATTCGCTGCCTGGGGGGCTATAAACCCTTCAGAATATCACCTTGCAGTACAACAACAGGCAGATCCTTAAGGGAAGAGGAGGGGTGAAGAGGGACGTCTCTCATCGCTAACGCTTTAATTAAGTGCAAACGAAGGAAAAGCACATCAACCATCTGGCCTGCAATGGGACCAGAGCACAGCAGGTGCTTGGGTGTGTGAGCAAGAGGAACCAAACTCCTCCACTGAGCACGGTTAAGCTCATTCTGTGCGGTTAATTGCTGGGTGTTTGTTGCAATCAGGGGAGCTGCACCAAGTAGCACGAACAGAGGATCCACAGCTTCCTCCCCCACCCCTCACCCCCTCAGTGCTGTGGATGAGGGGGCTGCGTCCTTCCCTGGGGACACCAGGGCTTACACGAGGGACCTGCTCGGTCGGGGCTTGGCTCAGCTCCATCCTCTAGGGCAAGGCCCTTGCTGGGGAATTCTAAAGGTAGAGCACTGTCATTCAGTGGGGTGATGTTTTTATGGTGCCTCCATGCTGACTGAAGCTGTGCATTTCCCAAGTACCGTAAGCAGTGCCTCCAGTTGGCTCTGTGCCACCAGCACAAGCCACGTGCTTGGTCTGTGCCTCCCGAGCAAGGAGCGCTGCGGTGTCCCGGAGCTGCCAGGATGGAGCGAGGAGCTCACAAACCCCACCAGCTCCTGGTGGGATGCAGGGATGATACAGGGGCACCAGCAGTGTCCAGGACACGGCATAGAAGCTGCTGAGCTTTGTCCTGGGGCCCTCCTGGAGAGTTCTGTGCTAAAACCTGGCCCGACTCCCTGCACTAACCTAGTACTGGCCATGGCTGCCACCAGCAGGTTTTCCAAGCAGCAGTTCACATCCCAGCCTTGTCCCTTTGGGAACGATCTTTGTCCGTGGCTAATCCTGACCCCCTCTCCTTTCCCTGATTCTTGTGCATTTGCAGATATAAACGTGGTGGTAGCAGCACCCCCCCAAGCCACAGCCTCACTTTCCATGAACACCAATGCGGCCCAAGCCCAGCCCTGCAGGTCCTGAGGGTAACGTCCCTCGTGGTCCTCTCCTGAAGGCCATGAGCTGCCTCCCCACCTCTCCGACCAGGGGATCTGTGTGCTGGGAATCCTGCAGCCCAGGGACTGGGAAAAATCAGCAAATCCCTCCTGTACCTGCTCTCGACACAGAAGCATAATGACAGAGAACATCCTGATCCATCTCCCTAACAGAAATTTCCAGACGGCAGAAAAGATGTGTACCCATGTGTACCAGGTGCTCCTGGCACTTCTGGGCTCTGAGGAAGAGCACGAGCCATTGCATTCCACCAGCAAATCAGATTTTTATGCTGTGAAACCAAGCTGTGCTCCCGATGACATCGCTCTACCTTCAGACCACTTCCAACAAGGTAAAATCAGCTCAGGAGCTGGAATGTGGAGTCCAAGAGCCTGGCCCTGTGGAAATCCCACGATGTTTTGAACACCCCCTGTGCCCAACAAGCCGGTGACCCAGCATGATGTGTAGCACACCGAGGGCAGAGGGGCTGCAGGGACCACCGCCACATCCCCCCGCCAGCAAACCCTGCGCCGTCACAGAGCAATGAGGGCAGAATTGCAAAGCCCACCCCTGTGGGGGCAATTCTGCCTGACCTCTTCCTGTGACAGCCCCGGCTGAGCCAGAAATAAAGATGGATGGAAGGAGGCTGGTGGGGAGCATGGTGGCTTTTTCTCCTGGGGGGCGTTTGCTGTCATTACAGTGTTTGCTCAGAGCAATGCCTGGGGCTGCAGTGGGGGCATGATGCTGAGGCTCACTGGGAAGACTTTCTTTCTCTCTCCATTGCTCCTGATGGAATGAGGTGGGACCAGGAGGAGGGAGTGGAGTCCTCCCGCACCTCGGGGCAGAGTTGGCACTTGGCTCCCCAGCTCCCTGCCTCTTTCTGCCACCATAGGCGATGGCTCAGCCTTTGGTGCCGTAGACTTCCCTGCTACAGTGCCACGTGGGGAGGAGATGATGGCAGGATGGGGTGGCCGTGACCGAGGGACGTACACACCTCGTGCCCCTGATTTTAGAGCCTTTCCTGGCTTTGTGTGCACTGGGAGTCCCACGTGGAGCTGTTCCAGCACTGCAGGAGATGGGATGGGGGACACCGTGCATGCCCGGCTGCAATGAGGCTGGAAACCACAGCCCTAAGGACCTTTTATTCTGACCAGTGCCACATCCTAGGACCACGCTATGGTCCAAGCTGTGTGGTGAGGTGGCCAGGTAAGTGACAGTGCACACAGTCACAAGAAGCTGTGGGGACAGAGGAGGACACCAGCAACCCTGGCCCATGCAGCTCTGCATTCATGGCCTCACCTAAGCACACAACCCCTTGCAGGCTTACAGCACCTCATTTCATTTCCCATTCCCTCCCATACTCCAAGTGCTGGGGTCTCCTGCTCACCACTGCCTCCTCTTACATGCTGTGTGCAAGCACAGTAGGGGGAAATGAGGAAAGGAAAACCAAAAGGACTCAACCTGGCCCGAAGTGCAGCAGAAAAGGGAATCTAACAAGAGCCATGCCCCAGGCTGCCCTGCATAGGGCCTTTTTTAAGGCCTAATTCCATGGATTTTCAAATGTCCAGCACCTCATCCCAGGGGAGCTCACACAGGTGGCAGTCACTGGACACTGCCCCAACCTGGCCCCTGAATGGCAACTTGGACAAGGTCTCAGCCATTGACTTAGCAGTGCCTGGCACAGGACAGAGCTCCCTGTCACCAACAATTGCATCCCACAATCCAAATCCGGAGCAGACACCACATTTGTAATGCACAGATGTTCCCTGTCCTTCTTCCAAAGACCCCCACGTACTGCAGTGCACAGGCATGGGGCTGCCATCTCCTGGTGTTCCCTGCTGCTCTCCCAGACCCCTGGGTCAGAGCAGGGGCCACCCAAGGGTGCTCTGAGCTGCCGCAAGATTGTTCCTGGCACCCAAAGCAGCTCCTCCGGGCAGAGCAGGTTTCAAAGGCCAGCAGCTTCCTGTTACCTTTCATGTTTATTAGAGTTCCACTTGTTCACCCTGATAAGTCCAGGATGGGGCTTACAGCCCTCTCCTCTGCTTCTCCTTGCTGCTGTGCACGGGCAGCCTGTGTTTCGGCTTCCTGCAGCCCCCAGGGGTCACCTGCCCGGGAGGCAGCACTGCTGCGTGCTGAACACGGCGCTCTGGATGAACTGGCACAGGCAGGGCACGCTGCTGGGCTCCACGTGCCCGGCTGCTGTGGTCGGGGGGAGCCGGCCGCTGACCAGGAGCCGGACGTAGCAGCCGCTGAAGATGACCAGGAGCTGCTGGGCCATCACCTGGAACGAGCAGGAGAGGCGTCAGTGTCTACCTGCGTGGGGAGCACATGGTACATTAAAATCCATTTGTGCCCTCGTTCATACACCGTCCTTGTCCGACAGAAGCAGGGCAGGAGCCAATGACAGATACGTAACTGCCCCAGATCCCCTTCTGGTCAGCAGTGCTGGCACGCTGTCCCCATGGGACGGTGACATGAAACGAGCCACTGCCAACCACCTGGCCCAGCACCACGCTTGGTGCCAGCAGCGAGGCCAGCCCTGGGGCAGGGGGCTGCAGGGGTGGGGTGGTCAGGGTGCCAGGCTGCTCAGGGACCCTCCTGCTCTGTCACCTCCTCCTGATGAATTTTTTTACTACTATTTTTTTTTTGCCTGTAGTCAGCTGGAGAGCTTCAACCTGCAGGGATGTCACCTGCATCAAATTTACTTAGTAACAGCAAGCAGAAAACTGCAAAATAAATCAAAATCATCTCTTTTGAAGCTTCTTGCTGAGCGGGAATGAGGACACATTTGTCACTCAGCAGGGCACAAGTCTTTGAGGGCACAGTCTGTGGAGGAGACGAAGGCTCAGCATGGCCAGGCCCAGCCCCAGCCTGGACACAGGCACCAGGTCCCTGTGCAGACCCTGGGGAGAGGTCGGCTTTATGGACCTGGCCCATAAAAGAGAGAGCATCAAGGCTATAAGCATTGATGGCCCAGCACTGCCAGCCCTGGAGGAGGTGTGGGTGGACCTCCAGGTCTGCAGGTGTTTCTACTGGGGCAAAAGGAGGTGTCCCCATGGCGATGTCTGCTGGGATGAGGCTTGGAGGCGAGGTGCCCCTGGAGGCATTCTGCCCATCGAGGAGGGATATTTCTCCTTACCTCTGGTGGGCCCTCGGGAATGAGGCGAAGCAGCTGGTTGCACATCACGGGCTCCTTCTTGAAGTTCACCCCATTGGATAGGAGAGGGGACTCCTCGCACGAAGCCTCCTCTGCTGCCGGCTCGGGCTGTACTGCTGCCTCCATCACCACGCAGAGCTGGTCCAGGCTGTGCCGCAAGTCCGACTGGAGGAGAGGGAGAGTTTGGGGCAGCAGCAGTGTCCTGAGGACACCACTCAAAGTACATGACTTCCTATCAAAACTATCCTCCCAGGAGTTAAAAAAAAAAAAAAAAAAAAAAAAAAAAAAAAACATGAGATTGGCTAAGAGCCGTTGCCAGCACTGGGAGCTGAGAGCCTTCATCCCACAAGGAAAGGTTGGACGTGGTGCTTAGGGACATGGTTCAGCGGGTGACATTGGTGGTAGGGGGATGGTTGGTCCAGATGATCTTGGAGGGCTTTTCCAACCCTAACGATTCTAGGATTCTATATGCTCTGCATGCTGGCAGCCGTCCCCAGCAGGGTTCGGGCAGCCTGACACGGTGAGGCTGGGCTTTAGGGACGACGTGCATGACATCGGCCCCTATGTGCAGTGGTTCATTATGGTCAGCCCCCAACCTGTGCCTGTCAGTTCATCCAGGGAGGTGAGCGGCTGTGAGATTTGGGGGCTTGCACCACCTCACATCCCGTCCCGTGGCTGTCGCCAGCCGGCAGCACGTGGATATGCACGCAGCCACAAAAAGGAAGAGACTTTCTGAGGGCTAGGAGGACAAAAACCCCACACAGCTAGCCCAGTGCAATGTTTAGTTACTCCTCAGGCTATCCCATTTATTTCAGGAGGACAGCTCAAGGTGTCAGCTAGTTCCTACAGCGACACATGCCGTCAGAATTCACCCCTGACTCCTGGCAACTCCTTTAACAAAAGTCACAGTTAATTATCCAGCCTTACACAGCTACGCTAAATAAATTCCTACTGAACTGGGCACCAGCACATGAAGTTTGTCCCCCTCCCAGTTCACCCAGCTCTCAGTATACAGCAGGGGACACCCAGAAGGCAACTCCAACACGTGCTTCTCATCGCCCACCTCCACCCCACCAAAGTGGGGCCCTATGGGTGGCCACGTGTTTGTCCCCGCAGGCTGTGCCTGCTGTCCTTTACCTCTTGCGTCCGCTGCAGCTCGGCGAGGTGGGCTGACAAAGACCTGAGGCAGCGCTCAGGGCTGAAGTGCACAAACCACAGCTGGGACGGGGGGGTTAAGGAAGGGACCTCTCCACAATGTCCTCCCCGGAGCCCTCACAGAGGGGGAGACCTCACATAGGGGGCTGGTCCCCAGGGGCTGCTCAGGACGCAGCCAGCAGCTGAGTGCCACGTCGCAGCGCTGATTTTAAGCTTGCTCTGGGCTAAGGCAAAACCTCCAGGACTGGCAAATGGGCAGGAGAATGGTGGCAGGGAAGGGGAATGTTTCCACTCGGCCCAGACCTCCTCACATACCTCCTGCACCATGGCAGGGACAAGTGGGGTGATGCATGGCCACTGCTTGTCACTCACCCCAGTGGCATCATGTCTGAACAAGCCGATGGGTCACATTGACTTAGCCCCCCTAAACTCCTTCCTGCAATCCTCTGTTTCTGGGAACCCATTCCATTTATTTGTACAAGATTTGCTGTGCTCACTGTACGACGGAGGCACTGCTTGCCAAGAGTCTGCCACGGGGATGCGAGTCCTGCTTCAAGAGCAGAAGCCCCCCCGAAGGCAGCCACGTGCTGTCAGCCAAGGGACTCAAGCCCAGCAAGGAAGCCAGAGGGATGACACAGACCTGGCACAACAGTGGGCAGAGGAAGCCTAAACCCATGGGTCCTTTCTGCTCTCAGGCAGTTCTGGGACATGTGAAGGCTGTGATAGTCCTCACTTACTCAGGTGTGAAACTACGCTGGGCTGAACAAACATGTAATTCAGGTTCTTCAGTGCTTCCTCCTCATGCTGCATGACCTCACAGCTGCCACTGCTGCTCCTGTGCTCCTCTCTGCTCCTCTACATTTGTTTTCACCCCATGTTTTGCTTCGTTCCCTCGCCATTTGTATTTCATGCCTTTCAGTACCCTGGGGGTGGTGCGAGGTCCACCAGTGAATCTGGGACAGCATCTCCCTCACCTTCCTTTTACACTTTCATGCTGTCTTAAAACACACTTCTTTCCTCTAAACCTTTGTCCAGTCCAGAGAAGGCATCCCTAAAGAGCAGCAAATGAGGCTCCCCCACCCCTGGCTTCTTCAACCTGCACTTTTATAAGGTGATGAAGATCAGAAGTGCCTGGCAGCTGGAGACCTGGCTGCCAGGTGCTCACTGCATGAAGTTAGGATTCTCTCATGTGCCTGAAGGAGGGAGCCTGGGGCTACAAATGACTCCTGAGAGCAGAGGCACTTGTATGCTGCTGGCTGAGCTCCTCTCTGCAAGGCACAGCACAAGCTCCTAGGGAGGGGATTTCTCTGTTTTGTTTTGCCATAGGCACATTGCTGTCACTCTGCTGTTAGTAAGAATCATCATTGTCATGTAAACACAGTACACTTGCAGGAATAATTGTCTGCCCCAAGGACTAATTCCACTTCCCTGTTTTAAACTCTTTATTTCCAGTGGCCTTTGGGCATATCTCAATCCCTACGGACAGGAGAAGAAAAATACCCAATTTCCCAAGCCATCCAATAGGAGGAAAAAAATCCTAGAAATGCCACCCTCTGGAAATCCTCCTTGATCACCACATCAATAAATACTCTCCCCATCATTAGCTACCCAGCAGGGATACGAGCAATTCCGCACAGAAAGGATACTTGTAGGATGCTGTGTGGCCCATTCAGGACATCTGTAATCCCCAGAATTAAACTGTGTTTGATAAAGAATTCATTGACAGCTGCCAGCCTCACATCTGTATTCATATTGATCTATTAAAGAACGTGGGAAAAATTAACATGCTCTGTGACAAAACCTGGGCCAGCCTACAGCTGCAGACGATCCTGCAGGCTGCTGGATGACCCCAAATACCGTGTCTCTGAAAGGAAAGCAGCGACAGAGCTGCAGCCAGGGCAGGGTTGTCACCAGCCATCAGCATGGCCTTGCCAACCCTGGCAGATGTCTGTGCAGCCAGAGATCTCACGAAAGTTTACGTGTGTTATGGACAAGACGTGTGAAGTGGATGGGTTTCCAGCATCGTGTCCTCTCTTCCTTCCCCCAGCTGTCCCTAAGTGAAGGACAACTCCATGGGTTAGGAGCTGCCTTTTTGTGCTGGACCTGGAGCAAGGTGGGTGCAGGAGCGGGGCCAGGCCCTGCTCTGCTGGTGCTCCCATGGGGCTCCCCACCAGCAGTGGGAGCACAAACCATGCAATGGTTGCTTTTTCTCCAGCAACAGCAGGCACTTTGAGCCAGCTTTCACCTACTTTGTAGGCGTTACGACACCTAACTCTGTAATACCCTTGCCTGAACCAGATCTCTGAGCCTGCTCTAAAAATACTCCTACCACCCCCAATAGCCATGTTCTCCATCTGCGTCTAGGAGGTGAGCCAGGTCCCAGCACATTGGTGGGAGGGAACCCTGCTCCTGGCGCTCTCCGTGTCCGCACATGAGCCACCTCCTCTCACCTTTCTCTGTCGCCAGTCGAGGACCAGTATCATGACCACGGTGATGGCCACGGCGGCCAGGGTCACCAGCACACTGGCCTCCCAGTAGCGCCCGAAGGAGCACAGCTGGACTGTGGAGTAAATGTTTGTCCAGAGAGACATGTAGAAGATCTGTGAAAACCCAGAGAGATGGATGATGCTCGGAAAACTGTGCAAGGGAGAAAAGTCAAGGGGAGAAGAAACCCTGCCATAAATTAAGTCACCTGGGATTTTTCAGAGGGTGAGAAAGGACAGAACTTCTTTCCAATAATAAATGGGGGAGGAAAGGGTGTAGAAGGACTGAGTGAGCATTAGTTTATTATAAAAAACTACCAATCATTAAAGACAGAGACTGAACTCTTAATGATGATTCATACCTAGGAAGGATTTCAATCCAGTTCTTCCATTTAGATAAGAAATGCACTTGCTGAAGCATATTGATAATACTTGCAATAGTCCCTCTATTTAGAGAGCTCCTATGTCAGAGCACTCAAGGTGGTACAGAGGTTGCTCAATTACAGCAATGCTCAAATGATGGACAGTGACACGGGGCTCAAGGACTATGCTAAGGACTAGCAAATGTGGCCTTTGCATAAAAAACAGCAAAACTGAATCTGTTTGGCCTTCAGGTGTCATGCACCTGGGCAGAAGATTGCCTAGAAGCAAGTACGCTATGTGCAGTACAGCTTGTCACAGCATCCCCTTGCAGTGATACAACTCATTCCATCCCTGCAAGTGCTCAAGGCCAGGCCGGATGGGGCTTTGAGCAACCTGATCTGGTGAGAGGTGTCCCTGCCCATGGCAGGGGGTGGAATTAGATTATCTTTAAGGTCCTTTCCAACCCAAATCATTCTATGATTTACACTAAACAGGCACCAAAGCCCTCGAAACAGCGAGCACCAACTCCTGCAATATTAGTGAAAGGAGAACGCACACATAATGACTACCAAAAAAAAAAAAATCTAATATGAAGGAGTCAATTTTTATCACTCCTTCAGCATGCTGGAAAGTAACCTTAAGGTAGCTGCTAGTGGCTGGGGTCTTTGGAGGAGCTTGTCTTGCCAGAAGAAGCAAAGCAAGACTAGACAAACCACTTGGTAACCTGAATTGCCTGGGCCATTGGTCTGAAAGAGCATCAGGACCAGATCACCTTCAGGTTTTTGAAATCAAGTTAGAAAGAGCATGATGGGGTACTACTACTACCTCAGCAGATGCTGGTTACCAGCCCACTCCGAGGGGACTACCAGCAAGAGGCTGGGGAAGGTGTCTCGCCCTGTTTTTGGAAACATGTCTATGGCAAGCCTGGGAGAGACCTGCAAGAGGCCCTTACCACAGCGATGGCGATCTGGAACGCCCTGGAGTTGTAGAACATGTACCGTCTCACTTCAGGCTTCAGGACGGCCTCCTGGATTAACCTCCTCCACTCGTCTGCTGCCACCTGCTCGGGGAACAACCTCGGGTCACCGGCGTGGGGCTCAGCGCCACCAGAACAGGCCTGGGCACTGCTGGTGGGGCCAGGCCCCAGCAAAGCAAACCGGGCCCCGGGGCACCTTCCCGCGGAGTGTACCAGCCCAAGCTCCATTCCCATCTGTACAGCTGTCACAGACCAAAAACCTGTGTCCTTGCCTCATTTGCAGTGAGAGTGATAACTCCCTGGAAAGCGCAGGGAAAGTCACAAGAGAAAAGCGTGGTTTTATGACAAAGGACAAGGCGAGACAGATTGTCCCAGTATGTTCCATCACACCGGAGTGCTCTCAAGCAAGTCGGCTAAACCTACACTGAATGGGTTTCTTCACGGAGGTTTAAGCCAAGATCATTACAGTTGACTTGAAGTCAATGAGGAATAGATTGAAATTAAGCTGAAACAAGTCACTCTTAAACCAAAAAAATAAAAATAAAAAAATGCCTGTGGTCTGGGTGCAGGTGCAAATGGTGCCAATCCAGCACTCACTTCTATAGGGCCCCGGGGGAGTGCGGAGTTTACCTGAACCCCGAGGGACTTCAGCTTCTCTGCACAAAGCTCCATGTCGAAGGAGGTGGCCGAGCAGTTATTGTCCATACTGAGCACCATGAGCACCTGCCCGTTGCGGGGGTCTGCAAGAGGAATACAGGCCACCAGTACGTGTGTTAACTGGGTGCAGAACCCCCTCGGATATTTCTAAGAGCATCACAAAGAGCTCCAAAAGCAGCCCAGGGGCCTGCTGTCCCCTGTAAGGAAAGCACCCACAAAAAGGGAGGAAACCCAAAACACATTCCAGGAGCAAGCAGTCACAGATAACATGATGCTCTGACCGTCAGCAGGATAACGCCTGTCAGCAGGATAACGCCTTGCCTCGCTGATCCCTAACTGGGAGGACAATGGACTCAAGCTGCTTGGTGCTGGTAAGGCTCTCTCAGAGATTCCCTGTTCCTACCCACCCCACTCACCAGGAGGAAATGATCCAGCAAACAAATCAAGGCGTTTTCCAACAACCACATTGTCTGGGATGTGGCAGGGCTGTCCCTACAAGCTTCTGGCACCCAGGTCCCTGCTCTAGCATTGGCAGTGTGGCTCTGCTCAGGGCTCCCTGTGATTCCTGGCTTCAGCTAGGGCTAGGATCAGAAATGTAATCCAGGGACCCAAGCTGCAGTCAGGAGCCCAGGAAGCGTGAGGACAGCCTGCCCTAGATTTGAGGAGCCGGCTGCTCGGAGCTGAGGCAGAGCAGCCTTGGAGCTGCAGAGCAGAGCTGTGATCTGGCATCCCATCTGGCACTCATCTATAGTTTACACAAGCTGAGCTACGCCAAGAGGAAGAGATTGGATCCAAAGAAGTGGCGTGTTCAGATGAGATCCTGTTTCACCGACACATTTCACCCAATTTTCCTGCCCCTCTGCAGCTCCGGGGCCAGCCAAGCGTGCCCTGGGACTGCTCCCTGACACCGCCTGCTCGGTGCTCTCCACTCTGCTGTGCTGGCTGAAAGGCAGCGCACACTCACCCTTCCCTTCTCTCCTGCTTTCATCTTCCATCTTCATCATCTCTTCACTGCTCAGGAACAGGAGATGCCAAATAAAATGAGGCAATTGCATTACAAAAGGGCGTGACTGCATCAGCTCCAGAAGGGAAGAGTAGATGCATCTGAAACCTCCAGGATAACAACGTCCTGTTTGTTTGCTGAGCTTAATCTCCTCCAGACACTGAGGCATGGAGGCGGTGAGGATGAAGCAAGAGTGAAAACAAATGGGCTGGGCTCTCCTGTTCCCCACGGTTTTGGTCAAGCTGCTTGGCACAAAGCCTATTGGGTGCCAATATCAGATACCTGAAATTCGCAGAGGGGCTCAGTTCCTTGACCCCTGCTGGGGCAACAAGAGCTGCTTCACCCCCCTGAAAGCTGAGTGCTAAGGAAGTGCTGCGAATTGAGCAAGCAAGAACCTGCTGAGCACAGCACGCAGGTCTCGCTGCAGCAGGTCAGCCATGGCACTACCTTCTGCCTCCTCACAGCACTGAAGCACGGCTACAGAGAGGGAGCAAACTGATACTGGGGAAGAGAGTCACTTGGAAAGCAAAGCACAGGTTGTTTCCCAAAGATTGCTCGACTTTTGAAAGCTGAGAAAAGAGGACTTCAGAGGTCCTGGGTTTCAATAGTTAGACGTCCATTCACTCCTAAATATCAGGCTTTCCAAAAAAGTAACATGTGTCCATCCCCTTCCCCAGATGCTGAAACATCCATAACATTTACTTACTTTTGCAAATGAGGTGCTGTCAGTGAGCATCGCTGAAAAACCTGCCACCTGCCATTTAAGGGCACTGTGCTCAGCACTGCATTTCTCAGCAAGTTCCCAGAATCACAGAGCAGCCCAGGTTGGAAGAGGACCACAAAAGACCCCCCAGTCCAGCTTCACTCGCTTACCTTTTGCCCACTGCAGGGATCCTTCCTTTAAATCACTCTTGCAATAGAAGATGGAGGAAAGCGACCCATTTTTCTCAATTCCATCAGCTTGGCTTTTATAGGCCATGCTGATACCTCTCCTTCGGTGACTCTGCGTTGTGTTGTCAGAAGTTCAGCACTTCATCTACCTCCCTTATCTTTGGCAGCTCAGAAACACCCAGGCAGCAGGCAGCCAGCTTGCTCTTCCTGTTGGGGACCAGGTTGTGAAATCTTCACTCACACTCCCACTGGAGGCTTCCTCGAGATTCTGCTTTCCATGAGCAAGGAGGCATTTTCTAGCCCTGAAAAGAGGAAGGAAAAATGCATACATCTTGCAGAGAGAGCAATTAAAGGGTAAGAGCACAGAGCCCTTGGGTGCACCCTGCTCTTTGGAGCCTGTGCCCTGTGGATGTTACCACCGGGCGGGTGGTGGCCAGCCACGAGCGCAGCATGCACAGGCTCTCCTTTTGCCTGAAATACTTTTTTTTGCTGCCACTAGGTGAAAAAGTTATCTCCAGATATTCCTTAAATCATTCCAACGTCCTTAAATATTCACACTTTGCAAAGAATCAGTCACGCAATAGAAAGGACTTCTCTTTGTGAGGGCAGAGTGGGGAATTCCCCGGCGCACGCTGCAGTCAGCGCAGGAAACACACACGCACCTGCGCAGGGGCGAGCAGCCCTGCTCAGCCAGCAGCAGCTCTTTGGCACGCTCTGATCGTCTCTGCCACCGTCCTCTGCTCCCTGCTGTGCCCACGGGTTTCCTGTGTAAATGCTGCTGGCGTGGGGCTGCAGCCACCAGGAGCTGTGGGTGGCTGTTCAAACCCAAGGCGTGCAACTCCGAAGTTTAATCACCTTCCATTCAGGGAGCTCAGCTGCAACCCTGCCGGCCCTCCAGAGCTATCGTTTCATTTTAACCTCAGCTCTGCATTGCTTTTGCACCGGGAGCCTCGTTTGAAAGTCCCTTGCGGATCTCAACAGCTCTCCTTCGAAAAGGATTGCTTTGCTTTCTTTACCGGTGGCTGTTGCTGCAATCACCCCTTGCACAAAGCCAGGAGAGTCACCAGTGAAGGACTGTCAGACAGGAAATTGAGGCAAGGGAAGCAGCACGAAAGGTTCAGATGCTTGCAAAAAACCTGCAAAGGGCTGGAAACTCAGCACTCAAAGGAGCCAAGCCCTGGTGCATGAGGTGCGTATTGTGCCTGTGTGCGTGGGGATGGCCACAGCACCTGCTCAGAACGCTAGCTGATCCCATGTTTTTACAGTTTTACTCCAGAATGAGTCTGCTGCATGTCCAGTCCCTGTGCAACAGCCCCCGGTGAGGTGCCCACAGCGGATCACGCTGCTCTGCAGAGCGTTTTCCTCACAGAACATGGGCAGACACGTTACACAGCACATCGCCATGCACTGAAAGTGAACTCAGGGAATGTCACTTCCTTCCCCTTGGCCTTCGATCCCTTCGGTTTAGTGTCAAACAGAAGGGAAAACGAAAAACAAGACAAAAAATAAAAAAAATAAAAAAAAAGGAGGGAGCGACAAAACAGGAGACAAAAGAAAAGCGCTATTTAAAACCTGCCACCCTGCTCTTGCTGCTGTCGTGTTGCATTGGAGGTGAAGCAAGGTTCTCTGCCTCGGACACCTCGGGAGCACCAAGTCCCAGAGCAGCCCCCAGGAGCTGCCAGTGACTGGCGCAGCAGGGCCAGGGCAGCTCACTCCAGGGGCCGCTGAGCCTTCCCCAGCGCAGGTGAGCGCGAAAACAGCAGCTTTGCTTTACACCATTTGTGCAGTATAGACCTCATGTGGCTCCATTGCCTATCATTGCAGAATGACTGCCGGGGGGGGAGGGGGGAGGTTGGTCCCCCCATGTCTTCCTTTGCCCTCTCCCATGCTAACGTGAGGGGTATCCTTACCTCCTGCACTCTTATTTTTTGTGCAAAACCATTCCCTTTGCCTCCTTCAGCCTAAGGGCCTTCCCAGACACCTCCAAGCCCCAGCTATCTCAGCAAGTCCTGCTGCTGCATTTCTGCAAAGGCTGCCAGAGGCTTACCTCGCCTGGCTCGCCTCCTGGTCCTGGGGGGCCGCCTCAGCTCCCTCACCTCCTCCTCCTCCTCCTCACTGTCCTTCACCTGGCACCGCTGGGCTCCGCGCTGTCCCACAGCAGGACAGGGAGGTCTCAGCCCGAGCGGGGGACACGGCAGGGCAGCCTTCACTGCCTCTCCCTGGAGGACGAGCGATCAGGCACTGTGAGCTGAAGGCGAGACGCCTGCGCCCCCGCACTACCCGCTCTCATTACCCCAAGCTGCAAGCACCGACTTGCAAAATCTCCCTGGTGCATGTGACTTTTCCCCAGGCTCGCTTCAGAGCCGTGGTTTTAACCCTCTACAGTTCCTCAGAAATGCTTCCCCATCAGGCGCAGCCACGGGAGACTCAGCAGCAGGAGCTGGAGTCACCTTTTGAAGGATGGGGTCCGGACCTGGACCCCGGAGGGCTTCTTCAGAGGGGGCATGAGCTGAGCAGTGGCACAGTCAGAAGGCTCTCCTCCTCCTCTTCCTCCTCCTCCAGCAGCCGGGCAGGATTCACCAAATACAAATCCCAAAGTTGCATCAGATGAGTCGCCGCGAATACATTAGTCAGAGCCAAGCATCAGCAGCAGGGCTGGAGAAATCAGGAATGGTGAGCAAAGACCTCAAGGCTGAGAACACGCTGCTGCCTAATTAGCAAATGGTCACAGCAAAGCACAGTGGAGCAGAAGTAATGGGGAGGGACCCGCAGCCCTCCCCAAAACAGGAGGCTGTGCTGATATGGAGGGCGGGTGGGGTTTCCTCTCCATTGTGTGCTCCAAAAAGCAAAGAAGGGTTGGACACACGGCCAGACAGACCCCCCAAAACATTTCACGTGCTGGGGGCTGTGACCTGCCTTCAGGCCAAGAGGTAGCGCTGGGGATCACAGCTGCAGAGCCCATCAAAAGCTAGAGGATCCCCAAAGGCTAAGAACAGAGTCAATCAAATATCATAGTGCCTGCTAGTGAACAGTTAAAAAAAAATAAAATGCTTCATTGCCCTGTCAGAGGACACTTCCTGGAGAAAAGGCTGCTCTGCTCTCTGAGGGCTCGATTTCTGCAATCCTGTTGGCTCCAGACTTTGCTGAGCAATGTGTTCATTAAATTACATGGTTGCACAGGGAAGAGAATTGCCTCCAAAACCGCTTACCACATGGGATCTTGTTACGCTGGAAGCTGGCAACTCACAGAGTAACATCACCCAAGTACTGAGAAAATCAGATTAATCTCGCCACTGTCACTCGCTGAGGCCCGGCTCACATCCCCACCCAAGGCAGGCGAAGTGTTGGGCTCTTCTGCAAACACTCATCAGATCTGGCTTCATTTCCTCCCCTTCTTGCCCACACAAGGATCCTGACAGAGGCAGAAGGCGACGACCAAAGTGCTTAGAAAGAGCATCGTCAGCTCACTGAGAAAAAGCGCCCAAGGCACTGAAGGTACAAGAAGCCTGAAAGCAATTCCCCTAATTACCTGCAGCACATACACCGTACACCTCCTGTTTAGCAAGAAGCGCGTCAGTGCACCGATCTTGGCATCGACACCTCGCCCTATCAACACGAGCAAACCCTGCCAATGTAAGAGGGGTGTTGCAAAAAACAGAAATAAAAGAAGCAATTCCAAGTTTAAAGGGCTCTGATGCAGCCAAAAGGCTTTAAACCATTAAATCTCCAGGATCCTAACAAAGGCTGAGAGACGGTCACAATGTGCCAGAACAAATGCACGCTGAGGCAGGAGAAAGCCTGCTGAGCAGGACCCAGCTTCTCTCCAGATGCCGATGCCGAGCAGACCCACCTGGCAGGGGGCTCCTTCCAAGCACGCGCCTTCTCCACCTTGCTGCATGTTCGAGTCGGGCTCCTTGCTGCTGTGGTGAAATTGTAACCTGCTGGGCTTTCCCTCTGCAGGTTTTCAAAGCACCTGGTTCACGCCTACCTAAGGAACCAGGGAAGAAGCTCCACAGCACCTTACGCCAATCTAAACCAAACGCAAGGCTTTCCAGTTGTTTTTCTGAGAGTTTTCCAGCCAACCACCCCCCTGCACTTGCTAATCCCAGGGTCACGCCATGCAGGTGCTGGCCCAAAGGAGCCGGTGGAGCTGCTGGTCAGCTGTGTGGAGCCAAGGTCTCCCAGTCCAGCTCTTCCCGACTTCAGCAGTCATCAAATCACATGCTCAGAAACCTCTGCCAGGTGTTAGTTTTCTGAGCACCTTATTCAGGACATAATTTTGGTGCTTTTGTTAGTCAGATGACATCTTACCTGGTATCTTCTCAATGCAAGCAGACACCCTGTAGCCACAGGGAACAGATTAATCACTGAATGTCTTACAGGCTATTTCAATAAACAGCAAATATATTTTAGATTCTAGCCTGACAAGCTAGGCTTTGCATAGATGCCTTTATACGCAGGCTTCTGAAGCACAAAGCTGTGTCTGTAACGTTCTTGTCCCACCTATTAACAGCCCCACCAAAACTTTAGCGTTAAGCAGAGAACAGAAATTCAAGCCTCTTAAACCAGCAGGGAGTACTGCAAATACAAAGTCAAACAGTAAACTAGAAGGGAATTTGGAAGGTCTGTCAAAAGCTCACCAGAAAGAAGGAACTATCTGCCTAAAACAGAAAGAGGACACTGGCAAGATCCCAACCAGACGTGAGGTTCTGCGGCTGCACGGCGCCCGGCTGACACCCTGGGAGACGGGCCTTGTTTAAAAAGCCAGGCAGAAGCAAAGAGCCTGTGCCCTGCGAGTGGAGGTCTTCCAAACGTCCCTGGGTTGGGTGCTCAAAAGCTGAAATGGGAACGAGTGAAATTACAACTGAACAAAAACACAGACTCTTCTACTCCAGAAAGCAACGCGTTGGCTGAACGCTCGGCTTGTGCAGGCTGGCAGGGGATTTGGTTTTGTGTAAATCAGAATTAATGCAGCCCGAGGGTTCTCTTAAGCTTCCCTCTTTGGTGTCTAAAGAAGCAAGTCCTGACTTATGTTAACCCAAGGCAGAGCTGCTGGCAAAGCCTCCCTCTCCCACTTCACTTGCTCTCACTTGCCAGTCCCAGAGTCACCGCAGCGGGCTCGCTCGCCCTGCTAGGCAGCACCTCCAGGCTAATTTGTTCCTGGTGCAAATTAAGCCAATGACTTCTTCTAGCCTCGGTGAGCCTGGTGTAAAATCAACATCTGTCCTCTCTGAAACAACTCCTGGTTTATCTCAAGACTCCGTCATTCTGTTATGGGGTCTCGAAGCTCCGCATCCAAACAGGGGGCAGAGACCTCACCCCATGCACAACCACGACAAGTATTTCTCTCCTGCATCTGACACGGGACACTTGTATTAACGTGCTGCAGCACAGCGGCTTCATTTCAAAACTAAAATACTTGCCATCTGAGTCTGGGGGAAGTTTAATTGTCACAGTTTCTGCAGTGCCGTGCAGCTGGTTATGGGTTGGGTTTGTGTATTTGATTTCACCTTTCTTAGCTCAGTTTTGGACTTCTCTTTGGGGAGTTTCATGCTATCAGTTTCAGATCATTTCTCCCATTTATCAAGATTATTTTAAATTGTAATTCAGTACTGTACTGTTTGTATCTCTTCCCAGCTTGGTGCCCTGGACATACATTATAACTGTACTCTCTATTCCATCGCTCTGCATTAATGAATAAATTACAGGGAACCTGATTCCGGGAAAAAAACACTGCTGTTTGAAATGTTTCCCCAGCCTGACAGCAACCAGTTAGCCCCGTCCTCTGGGATAACCTCATCCTCTGTCCAATTCTTAACGCCATTTCTGAGATCTTGCCATTTACTTTAAGTCCCACTGCTTTAAATACTGAGGCACATACTCTTCAGTCTTTTTTTTTTTTTTCTGACCCCCACGACCATATTCTCTATTAATTACATGGTTTGATAAATATAATTTTTCTGCAATATCTGAAACCAGCCAAAGCTGACGGCACATCACTGTTACCTCTGCCCTGTTTGTAGTGGTCTGCATGCAATTGCAGGCTCTCCCTTCATGGGTCTTGTTTGCAGCTGTGCCTGCTGCAGCAGAGAGAAGCAGCCAATGCAGGCAGATCTCATTTCTTTGGATGAATTTGCACTTTCAGCAGAAGTTGAAGACGACTTTCATCAGTTTGTTGTTTTTTTTTTTCCAGTGAGCCTTAATGAGGAGAACAAAGTTGTCAAAAGCCTCGCCTTGCCCTTCCCCTCTTCCAGCACACAGTCTTCTTTCACAGAGTGTTTTTTTTTTTGTCAAACAGCTCCACAAAGCTGACAGATTGACAGTCATTAAATACAAAAACTTCATTTCACAATATTCCTAAAATACATGTTTCAAATGAAAAATGACACTCGCTTAAGGCATAAAGTGAGGTTCTTTTTCTTCCCTACTTCTGCCTTTTTTCCTGTGAAGACTTAAAATATTATGCTTTTTATTATGGTAATGCAAAAGCCTCTTTCTTGCACCTCAAATTAAAAAAAGGACACTTGCTATGTGCCTTGGATAATGATTTGGCTATTGATTCAGCTAGTGCTTTATTAGATTATTTTGAGACAGCCTAATATAATTGCATACCTATTTATTTTCTATTTCTATGCCAGTCCAAGATACAATCTTTTCTGCAAGAAAGTAATGCTTTCTCCTTTCAACCTCAAAGAAAGATTAAACTAACCTTCTTACTTGGATTATTTTGGGGAACTGTCTTTTTCAGCGCAACGTTTATCTTGAGGGTTTTTGATAGTCTTTTTATTAATGCTTTGAAGCCAAAACCTCAGTTGTGAACAGTCGATTCTAGGCTTTTCTTTCTTATTTTGCACTAATGCAAGAACTACTGGTGTCAGATAAGAGGAAAAGAGATTCCAGATGAGGAAGGAAACAAAGGAAAGGAAAAACAACCAGCTTTCATATAGGCAAAGAGAGAGGAAGGTAAGAGGAATTGTATTGTTCTTACATAGGTATCTGCAACCAACTTGTCCTGCTTGCTGCATCTGATAGGCGCGAGTGCAGGGAAAACAGCAGGAGCCTGGAACTGTGGACAGAAGGAAGGGAAGGACTGCCAGCAGCCTGATGGGCTTATTCCTAACATTAAAAGCTCCAGACTTAGTAAAGATCATCAGGAGTTGTGTAGGGGTCTTGCAAAAGCAGGAGGAACTTAAGGTTGGCAAGTTTGGATTTACACACTGGAATATGCTGAATGATTCCTGCAAGGCAAATCCTCTACGTGAGCACCCAGCCTGGCAGGACAGCAAATGGCTCCAGTCAAAACCAGCTGCAGCCACAGCACTGGGAAGACTCAGGGTCCTCTCTCGTGGTTCTGCACTGTCCAAGTGAAGCTTCCTGGGGACCTTCTGATAAAGCACTGGCAGCCAAAATTGCTCCCCTCTCGATGAAAATGTTCCCAAATTCTTGGGTTCTAGATATGTGGCTAGGGATGATCTGCCTGCTTTGTTTCTGTTTGGACCCTGGGAACAGAGCCAGAAGGGAAAAGGAAGCTGGGGTGATCTTCAGATCAGAAAATTACTTGCCCTGAAACTAAAGTCACATGCTAGATTTCAAACAGAATGTTCCCATAAAAATAATTAACCGATTCTCGTTCTTATGTCACAGGAAGCACCATCAGCACTGCTTTGCCACATGCCTGCTTTCTGGGGCGCCTCCTGGGATCACCCAGGCTGTGAACGACCAGGGAGGGTCACCCCTGCCACCCCTGCACACGCTCCTGTCCACTGCTAGGCCCTTCTCCTACTTAGATTCTGTATTTAACTGCAAGAATTGCACAAGGGATGAAGCCCGGGACATACTGAGCCTGAAATGACCAAAAAAAAAAAAAAAAAGAAGTCAAGCATCACCAGACAGAGCAGAGGTGTTGAGGGGCTTTGATTTCATCCCTCCCTTCCAGAGGGGGGTGCTGAGCATAAGATCAAATTGTCCCTTTTATCCTTTTTGTCTCTCTTTGGTCACAGCCGGCACACCATCTCTCTCCTGCAGTGGGCACTTCATTCCACATCCCCACTCGCTAACAAGGCTGCAACCATCCATCTAGGTGGTCTGCATAGGATACTGATGTCGAAACTGCCCTGAGGTACCAAGCAAATTTGTGCTCAGCTTGCCCAGAAATGCCAGCGGCCAGTCCGTCCTCAGCATCACCTCCAGCAAGGACTCGAGCAGCCTGCCTGTGCCAGACAGCAGGAGCTTTATCTGGAGCGCTCCTTAACAGGCAGCAGCAAGGAGATGCCGACCTTCAGACCGAACATCACAAGCCGAGCAGGGAGCAAGCTCCGTGAGCACAGGCAAGCCCTAAAAATTGAGCTCGGGCTTCAAGCAGCACAAATGTGTCCTAATTGCACCTTGTACTGCATGTTAAGCCATCCAGATGACGCAAACGTTTTGGCGTTAATAAGCCATTTGTCCATCTGGTGCTCTCCCCACGGTACAGAGGACAAGTCTTCTCAATGGTATTTTAAAACTGAAAAGCATCAACTGTAAAGTACACATAACGTCTAAAAAGAAATACCCCAAAGACCAACTCCAAACCACTGCTGATGAACGTGGATGGGACCGGTGCCAAATCATGCTGTGCAAGTCCTGTACTATGCCCGTGTTGATCCCAGGGAACTGCTCATCCGCACGCAGCTTTATCCAGGAGAAAACAGCCACAGCTACTCGCCGGACACCGCACGAACAAAGCGGGACGTCAGTGCTGAACACTTTTTACCTCCATATGGCACCAGGACTGACTGGGCTGGCAATCTGTCCATATTTCCAGGGGTCAGAGCTCAAAGTAAAAGAATTGGTGCTATAGATGCTTAAAGCAGCTTCTGATCCCTTTTTGGGGTATGAGAGCAAGTTACATCACATACACACAGGGTCACATCTGCCAGGGACAATGCAGACAGAGCAGCAGGAGGGAGACTTCAGGGACAGGTTTGTACTAGCAGCTGGGGCTGGTTTTATTAACCAAACTCGTTGCAGAACAGGTGGAAGTCTAGATCAGATGCAAGAAGCTGTGTGTCTACCTCCATACCTCTGTGTTTCTAACTCCGTACATCTGCCAGTAGGAAACTGCTCCCTGCTGAGTGTTCATTAGGAGTCTGGCTTCAGCACACAGACAGCAGTAGGCCTCCTTTTCTCAGAGCACCTCATCGTAAGATTAAAGAATCTCAGTTTAAAACAACACATCTACACTGCAAACAAAGCCAGCCTTCCTGGCGAGCAGTAACTGGGAATACTTGCTTCTGTGAGAAGTATGCAGTCAGGTAACTCTCACCAGTTGAATCTCAGGGAAACATCACAGAAAATTAATGTGCTTGCAAGCATTGGAACTTCTGCGTGTTCTGAAGAATAAGCCTTCACATCCTCTTCTGCCAGGAAGGAAATAATGGGGGGAGAGTTTTACTTCTTTTTTTCCCCTTTCTGTCTCTCCCTATTCTAGAGAACTGGGGTAAGAAGTGATCATTTAACAAAGGGATACAACAAATCAGTAGGAGAAAGTGGGGACACACACCATATTTTTTCTGGACAAAGAGCCTCCTTTTCCTGATAAACAAACTGGATGAAATTGCTTATTATAGCCTGGAGCTAGGAGGACTATCACGCTGGAATCTGAGCACCTCTTCTCAACAGGAGGAAAAGTTTCATCTCCAAAGGACAGACCAGAATTAGCATGGCTACAACCTTTTATGAGGCCATAGCACTTCTCCAGCCATTAGCTGAGACTGATTAAAAATGCTTTGGTCCTGTTCTCCCTGTACCAACCTGGCTTTTTCCCAGCTTGACGCATTTTACTTCACAGGAGGCTTTTGTTTCAATTTTACAACCCATTTAATAGCCTCAATTCCTAAAGGGATGCTTTCAAAACTACAGTATACTAGCATTAAAGTATTACTACAGGAGACACCACAGCAGTCTCCTCTTTCATTGCCCCGCGTGACTGCTGGCAGATAGTTGTTTCTTTAAGACTTCCATCCACCCTGCTTTCCTCCCTCCCAATCAAACTCTACAGGTCTGAGAGGCTTTCCAACGCTGCACTGAAGGTCTGCAGAAATACCCAAGGTTTTGCCTGAGGAACAGCATCAAGGTTTCTTCCAGCTGCACGAACTGCAGGCTGGATCAGCTACGTGCTGATTGAGGTCTCCTTTTTGCAAAAAGCTTGAAACTGAACTCAAAAAAAAAAATCAAAGTTACATTTAATATTCTGCTGGGGGAAGGTGGGGTGGAATAAACTGCTAAAACATGAAATTTCTTGAAGTACCTGTGTGTATTCTTGACTAAAGAGTGCGACGATTATTTCACACTGTTCCTGAGCGCAGCAGGATGCTACAGGACATAGCATGACCTTGGTATAAACAAGCAGTGCCTAGGACTTGACTAAAGGAAGGATAATTACCGCAGAGTCCCTGGCTATCAAACTATACTAGTGAACTGGCAACATTTCCCCTAATAGTCAGAAGAACATTTGTTCCTGAAGGTTTTCAGAACGATCTGGCTGGTAAAGCATCAGACTGGAGCCAAGAGGAGGAGCTCTCTAACGGGTTTTAAACTTACCTGCTGTGACCTTCTGACATTTGCCTTCCGTTACTTTCTTTTATCAATATTTGATATTCATTCTTCGGTCCAGACTCTTCATGCAACACGCTGAGAGTACCGACAGGATTCAGAACAAGTTAGCAGGCACAAGAAGACTGACTAAAGAGACTTTGGAGTTCACTGAGTGTTTTTACTTTTAAGTGTCATGGTGCCAGACTTGTAACTCAAGCTAACAGCATATACAGAGGATATTCAATACAGAGAAACTCAAGCACCTGAAGATTATCAGCTAGCACTGTACAGCCAGAGAATTCTTCTTACGAGGTTTAACCCTGTATGAAGGCTAAAAACACACTGAAAAATGCATTTTGGTCAACAAGAATACAGTTACGCAGGTCTAACAATTACTGACTCAAGGCCAGCATCTCTCCCCCCTTTCTACTTCTCAGAGGAAAGGCTCTCATTGAATACTATCCCAAAATAAGGGAGCCAACCTGAACACGTTTAATAACTTAGCACAGATCTGAGACGTGGTCATGTAATGTTTGATTAAGCTCTAAATCTACGTCAATGAAGAAACTAACAGAAGTCCGACAAGATGCTGATAGCCTACAGCTCACTGAAATAATTGAACACCTTCACAAGAGCAGTTAGGGTACGGCTATGAGCTGTACGTTCCACCTGAAGCTCAAATGCTGCTACCAGCATTTCCCACACACTTATTCCTTCTTCCACCACTACCCATTGATGCGGTAATTCACGTGGATTTCAGGTTTGATGTCACACACCAGTGACAACAGCTGGGAGAGGACCACCTCACGATTCTTCTGGAAGTTCTGCTGGATTACGCTCATCTTTTCCTGGGTCTCTTTCTCAACCTCAGTGGTGCAGCTGCCATGAGATCCAAGTGCCTACAATAGCAAAGGAAAGAGGAAGCTCACATGCAAGTTGTTTAACAGAGAAAACATTACGATGAGCTCTGTATTTTGTCGTTCTGTACTGCCTCAGTGCACCTCAACCATTAGTCTTTGCTGGGGAGTAACTGCTCTGAGAAGGCAGGAGTACGCTCGGATTGTACTCTCAGATTTCCCACAAAACTTGCCCTAGTTTATCACCCACAGCCCACGCGTTTGTATCTTCTCATTCACCAGCTACCGGTTTAGAGCAGAAGCTTCTGAAGAATTCCAGAAGTCAGTGTCCCACCGTACCAGCAACTGGAACTGTGAATCCCTGTGCACTGCTGTACCTGACGGTTTAAGAAAATTAGTACTTGTGATTTAGTTTAAGCCTGGTCTTCACATCATCCCACTGCTAGGAGAATCTTTATAAAAATCCCTGGCTTGTTAACAGGATTGCAGGCTGTGTGATATGCACGCCAAGGAGTTTCTCGCGGATTACAGCATCTCCCTTGCTCCATAAGCAAAGGCAGGGAGAGCAAGCTCCCATTTTAAGTGGGGAAAACAGGCGTGGTAAAGTATGCTGAGACAGAGGGTACCCTGGGACTCAAATTCAAAGAACTTCTCTCTTTGTAGAAGGGTAAGTTAAACAGAACCAACTGTCACGCAGTAAAGTCTACTTTTTAGCCTGGTATCATGCACCCAGTGAACCAAACTAAAATGTGATTTTAACAAATTAATTTTGACCAACTGGCACGAAGGCTATTGTACAGAAAACAGAGGGGGCGTTACCGTGCTAACCAAAAATTGGACAGAGAGGAGAGCTGCCAGATCGTTTCCTGAAGATTTCAAAAGAAACGGCCGGGACACACAGCAAGCAAAACCATCCTACCTGTGCTACAGCCCTCGGTGGGAAAGGGGCCTCAGTTGTGCACCTCTGGGCCCTAACTCCTCTTGCTCAGAACGAGAGGAAGACGTACACCCTGGCACACCGCCAGGCTGCTGAGCAGAGCACGAGCCTTACGATTTCCTCAGCAAAAGAGCGCTGTCCACAAGGCAAGCGGTTTCTACCAAGTTAGCACTGCGGAAGCCAGCTGGCCATAGGAGGAACGGGCTCTGTCTTTTCTGACGCTGCTACACAGAGCGGGTCTGGGGAGGCTGAGACCCCCCCGCAGCAGCAGGGGGGCTTTACCACGCTAATTCACTGCCCCTGCACAGCTCTGGCTCTCAACACACAACATACCACGCTGATTCACTTCCACCAGTCCCTCCACGACACGTGGCTGTGCATCACAGGAAGGCACTTAGGGAAGTAGACCTCTGGCAACGTGTTCCACCCTGAGGGTGATTCTCAGGGCAAGTACCCCCAGTTTTAGGGCTAAGGGGCTGGGTAGGTAACAGTGAGTGATCTAGCAAACCAACCGCTGCTTCCTTGGCCTTGAATTCCTTCTCCCTCTGCAGGCGGTACTGCTCAATCTCTGCCTGGGCTTCTTCTTTGGCCTGCTTCAGCCTCCGATTCTTTCCTGTTTCCAAAGAACACGACGTGTGAAATAAAGAAGAGAAAGTACTGAGAGCACGTTGCCCCCCACCCCACCAGCGACCTGATGCAAAACCATGACTGCAGCATTTGCTATTGCAGCACCCCCCTCTGCAGGGGGCTGTCAGCACCGCACAAACTGCACACCCGCACGGCTTCGTGGTGTCAGCCTCAGAGGCACCAGCCTGCCCCGAGTAACACCGAACCACTGCCCGGCTCACCAAGCCCCCAGCTTCCAGCAGCCAGAACTGGAGCAGTTCTCACATCCAATAGATACGTGAGGCAACCGGCAGGCCTGGCTTTGCTCATGTGAGTATCTCAGAGCGATCCCAAACAACATGGCAGGAAGAACACAGAATTTTAGCTTTGCTTCAGGTCAGCTGTGGAAGCGAGAGAGAGAACTGGGTACCGCATGACTTCCCGCCCCGTGCTTCCCCTCAAACCCTTTGCTCAGGGTTATCCTCAGAGAGCGTTACAACAAGCTGCTCCTTGCAATGCCATCAGCAGGTACAAGTCACAGAACCACAGGATCAGTAAGATTGGAAAAGCCCACCAATATCATCTGGTCCAACCACCCCCCTACCACCAGTGTCACCCACTAACCCATATCCCCAGGCACCACTTCCAACCTTTCCCTGAACACCCCCAGGGACGGTGACGCCACCACCTCCCTGGGCAACCCATCCCAATACCTGACTGCTCTTTCTGAAAGGAAATGTCTCCTAATCTCCAACCTAAACCTCCCCTGGTGCAACTTGAGGCCGTTCCCTCCAGTCCTATCACTGGTTACCTGTGAGAAGAGGCCGAGTCCCAGCTCCCCACCCCTTCCTTTCAGGTGGTTGCAGAGAGCAATGAGGTCTCCCCTGAGCCTCCTCTTCTCCAGACCAAACACCCCCAGTTCCCTCAGCCGCTGCTCACAGGACTTGCGCTCCAGGCCCTTCGCCAGCTTTGTTGCCCTTCTCTGGACACGCTCCAGGGCCTCGATGTCCTTCTCGTAGTGAGGGGCCCGAAGCTGAACCCAGCACTCGAGGTGCGGCCTCACCAGAGCCGAGCACAGGGGGACGAGCACCTCCCTGCTCCTGCTGGCTGCTCTACTCCCGACACAAGCCAGGCTCGCGAAGGGAAGAACCCCGCGGGGCCAGGCAGAAGGCGGGGGCTCCCCCCGCGGGGCAGCTCCTGGGGCCCGCACGCCGCGGGGCCGCCCAGCGCCGGGCCCGGCGCCGCGCCGGGGCCCAGCGTCCCCTCGCCGCCCGCCCCGTGCCGCACTCACGCTTGCGGGCCTCGGCCACCTTCTCGGCCGCGCGCTTCTCGGCCTGCAGCAGCTGCTGGATGCCCTGCGACTGGCTCGCCATGGCCCCCTCCTCCTGCCGCTGCTCCGCCGGCAGCGTCCGCGTAATGCGTCACCGCGCCGCCGCGTCCTGCGTCACGCCCCCCGGCCACGCCTCCTCCAGCGGGACGCGCGCTCGGACACGCCCCCTTCGCGCAAGCCACGCCCTCGGGACCAGGCCGCGCCCCCTTAACACAGGCCACGCCCCCCGGAGCTGTCGTCGTCGTCCCCCCCCCCCCCCCCCCGCTTTTTCGCCCCATCCCTTGAAAATTCCGAAGGGAGCCCCTCCTAGGCGACGGGCAGGAGGATGGGGTTCGGTTTTTTAAAATTTAAAAAATCGATAAGTTATAAAATATACAGTTTAGAAATTGCAAACTTAATAAACGTAATGAATTTAACTAAATTAACAAAATTTAAATTAACAAAATTAATAGAACAAATGTTTTTAATATATTTATTAAATAAATAAAATTTTAGAAGTTAATTTTATAAATTCTAAAATTAATAGAATTAATAAAAATAAAGGGTTTTATCTTCTATTAAATAAGTCAATTATAAGATGTAAATTTTATAAATTCTAAAATTAATAAAATTAATGAAATAGTAAAAATAATTAATAAAATAGTGGTACTAGTTGAAATAATGGATAAATTTTTAACAAAATTAAAATTGTTTTTATTTATTATAAATTGATTTTATAGATTTATAACTTATAAATAAAAAAACTTAATGGGTTTTGATCGTTTTAATTGTCGTGGCAACCCTGGAAGCCCGTGGCGTGCTACTGACGGTAGTGCTAGCATTAACGTTAATGCTGATGCGGATGTTGGTAAGGGAAATGGCAATGCGAATGTTAATGTCACTAATGCTAACGGTAATGTCGCTAACGGCAGTGCTAATGTTAATGCTGATGTTAATGTTGTCAATGTTAACGTTAATGCTGTCAATGTTGCTGTCACTGATGTCAGTGCTACCCCACCTGCAGCCCCGGGGCCCCCAGCACAAGGACATGGCGCTGCTGCAGAGGCCCCGGGGGAGGCCGCGGGGCTGTCCTGGGGCTGGAGCCCCCTGCTGTGGGGCCAGCTGTGTGCTGGGGTGCTGGGCTGGGGAAGGGAAGGATCCAGGGAGACCCCACAGGGGGCTTCCAGGGCCTGAAGGGGCTGCAGGACAGCTGAGGAGGGACTTTTTGTCAGGGGTACAGTTATAGAACAAAGGGTAATGCCTTTAAATTAAAAGAGGGTAGGTTTATATTAGATATAAGGACAAAATTCTTCACTCAGAGGGTGGTGAGGCCCTGGCCCTGGCTGCCCAGAAGAGCCGTGGGTGCCCCATCCCAGGCAGCGCCTAAGGCCAGGCTGGATGGGGCTGGGGGCAGCCTGGGCTGGGGGCAGGGTCCCTGCCCATGGCAGGGGCTGGAAACAGATGGGCTTTAAGGTCCCTGCCAACCCAAACCACTTCACAATTCTAATATTGCCCCCCGAGCACAGAGCCACCGATACACAGGATTCATGGCCACCCCAAATACCTGCGCTGAGAGCACCTGGAAGGCCGGCCCCATGTACTGGCACCAGTACTACCCCACCCAGCCCTTGGCCCTCACATCCCAGCGACGATTCAAAGCCCTGACCGCGATTCCCTGGTACTTTTTGGAGCATAAATCACGAAAATTGCCAGGGTGGAAGTGCCAGAGCCGAGGCAGTGACTCACATCCCCTCAGGGTGGTGGCTGGTACACAGCTCCCGTTCCCCGTGATGGAGGGGACACGAGACAATGAATCAAATACTGATTTACAGAGGGGAATGGGAATGATGAGCGTGCAGCAGGGTGACCTTCAGCAGGGCCCGGAGATTAACTAAGTGGGCCTGTCAACCTAGCCTAACACTCGCTTCAGCGAAAGGAAGATAAAGATGGGGAGAAGAGCTCTGACCACAAATCTCTGTTTTGAAGCAAGCCGGGGATGGGCGAAGTGTGTGGCCACAGAGCAGGAGCAGCTGCTGGGTGCGGATGCAGGCACGTCCCCAAGGCACTGACAGCCTCATGGGGATACCCAGCAGACCTGGCCAAGCCAAAAAAAGCCACCTCAAGGTCTGGTGGTGGTCAGCTGGTGCAGAACCAGGCTGTTTTGAAACAGAAATGGCCCAGAAATGAAATTCTTCTCATCTTGCTCCAAGAGGAGCCCCCTGTCCTTCTCCCACCTGTGCAAAAGTCTCCAAATATTAAATTCTCCCTCCAACTCCCGCAGCCCTCAGATAATGGCCATTGTTCCCATTTCCATCTAGGAACTCATCGACCCTGTTAGCTGCTGCCAGTCTTCAGAGATGTTCATATGCTGCTAATCAAAGCGCTTGAGCTGAACCCACAAATTACTCCACAGCAGAATGCTTTGAAGGCATTGCAGCTCATCTCCAGGGGCTTGCAGAAAAGCAACAGTCACCAGGATGTTATTTTCCTCCAGGACGATTGGGCTTTTTGGACTTGCTGCTCCTAAGATAACGATTCCCTTTTCTACCACCAGACATATCCTGGTTATAATTGCACAAAGCTTTCAGGCAAAAATCCCACCTAAAGTACAGCTTTGGGTTGACCAAAAACATCTGATGAGCTTTTGACAACTTCATTTTGATGCTTAACAAATAAGATAATAATAGCTTGTATATAAACAATTCTTACTTTGGTTGCGCTGATTTTCAGCTTAAGATTGTTCAAAAGCTAACTGAAGCCTCTTGGTGTTGGTCACATGAAGCACATGTGAATTTCAGAGCTCTTTGATCCATTTTCCGCTTCAAATTTTGAACAAGAATTTCTCACTCGCTGTGAAAAATGGGTTTCCAATTCCCAGACCAGCATTGGCATGCATAAAGAGATACTTTTACAGCTTTAACCGTATCAGCAAAGGATTTATAATTGAGCAGCGCAAGTACTTCTGAACTTGTCTTTTATTCCTCCAAGATTAATTGTACACGAGCTTGTCACTAGCTAGTACAGAGGAAGAGGCTGCTGCTGCAGCTGGTACTAGCACCCCATTATTTGCCTGGTGCTGATTCCTTAATACCATAAACTCAACTCATCCTAAATTTCACGTACCCCGCATTCAGTGGAAGACTGTAGGAAGAGAATCTTTAGAAGACAAAGGCTAGCCCCATTCTCTGCCATGGGAAAACAAGTTGCTAAAATCCTTCTGACCTATTGCCCCAGGGCTGCCCTGCCAGGGCTGACCCACCCAAGCCTGGCTCTGCCTGTGCGTGCACTGAGATAGGTAGCAGCAGGAAAAGTTCAGTATTTCAGAAATACTGTCTCGGTGTCAGGAAAAGGTTGGGTTTTCTTTCTTGCAAGCCTTGAAGACCGATTTTCATTTTGGACTGGTGCCTGTTGCCTTTCTGCTTTTGTTCTGTACTGGCTCATGACATGCTAAACTGGTTTCAGAATCAATCAATAAATCAGACATTTCTAGAACCGGGAAGAAAAAAAAGGGAACAGATTTCATTCGTCTTTATTTTTCTTTCAGTTTCTAAGCACAGAAAATATGCACAATGCTTTTTGAACCTGAAGTCATTATGGATTCCAACACATTTCATAAGGAACGAGATTTTAACCGTTACGTTTGGCTTCTTTCCAAATCAGGTAATCACATTTCCCCTCTCTAAACTCCCCTGCACCTTCAGTTGGATGCGTTATGCTCCATTCCCTGACTTATGTTCTGCTGTGCAATTGTCTGCTCTTTCAAAAAGGTTTTGTGTTGAATGCCTGGGAACTGAACTGGTTTCTCTCTTCTGAGGTTTAATTCATTAACACAAATCACTGTGGCATTGAGATGATGCAACTGTTGGTTGTGGATAAATGATCGTCAGTTGATAGTTTAAAATCTACCAATGAATAATTAACTAGAATTCATAGTTCGGGGAATATTTTACATTTATGAGCTGAGTAATAGAAATCCAAGCACAGCATGGCAGTAGAATTTAAAATTGAAAAATCAAACCTCCAACTGTACAAGTTGATACTGCTTGAATGTACCCAATCTACACCAAGAATTTGGCCCAAAATACCCAAAATAAAAGAAAACATTTCATTTTTCATTTGTAGTCTGCGATCAAGGGCAATTTAAAGCCTGCAATAACTCAATTGCAGTGACAGAATTACACCAGCAGAATGGACTTATGTTTGTTATATAAAGAATTGATTTAAAAAAAAAAAAACAACAACAAAAAAAAACATTTCAAGAAACCATATTTCTGGTGCCAGCTCTCATTACCTTTCTCTGGGACAAGCATGCAGCCTTGGGATGCTGCGAGGGAAGCCATGCAGGCTCGCCTCAGTGGGTAGCGAGGCAGCCCGGGGGCTTCCCAGGCTTCGCCCACCGCACATATGCCCAGTGCTCCCCTCAGATCCTCCTGCCCACCGCCACATCCCCACCTCCCCGAGCCATGCCACAGCCCCTCTGTGACCCAGGTGACAAAAAATAAATTACCCCCAAGCCCGATGATTGCAATGCCATCAGTGTCCCAGTGTTAGGGAGCATGGCTGGCAGTCAACCACATCCACACAGCGCTGCCTGGGACGGGGTTTTAGACGTGATGATGGCAAAACAAGGCAGGTCCTGTTGCACGTTGGTAAGTGGTTTCTCCTCTAACACGTAGCACCAAAGCTCTGACTGCTGAAGGCAACTATCAATTCTTCATCAGCTTCTGCAAGAACACGGTATTGCTCCTGTTCCACCTGGAGGAAACCTCCTGCTCAGTGCTGCTTCCCCTACTGTTTAACCTCTCCCTGGGCTTTTCAGCTTGGCTTTGTCTGCCCCAAACCACTGCTGTCAGACAGCAAGGGTCTGCCCTCGGAGCTGTGCGAGCACCTACACACAGCTACCTGCTGGAACCGGTTCGTTCACAGCATTCATGGAAAAATCCTAATAACTAGCTTCTATTTTTAGGCTGTTAAACACCTTGGGAAGCCTGGGCTCTGTATCCCCACACTTACCGGCCCCATCCCTCACACGGGGCTGTGGGAAGAGGCCAGAAACAGGCCTGCAGCCAGCACAACCCTCCCATGCTCCTGACGTACCTGCCAAACAAGCCCCAAAGATTGCTCTGTTCTGGCAGTGCTCAACACCTGTTTGACTCCCGGTTACCAGCATTGCAGAATTAAATCCACCTAGCTTACCTGAGTTACCCCCTCATTCTCCTCTTGCTCTTCCCTCACCAGACCGAAACCCAGCTCCATCACACTCACTTCAATTGCAGTTTTCCAGACAGCTCTGAGCTGCAGGAAAAAAAAAAAAATAAGAGTGTTTTCCCCACCACCTCATCCATCAGCTTCATGGCTCTCCCTTCTGCTGCCAAGAAGGGTTCTTCAGCAGCTGGTCACAGTGGAGCCAGCCCAGGGCCATTCGGTTTGCTGCATTACAGAGGCTGCAATCATCATCTGCTTAATTGTGTAACGGGCAGGGGCACGGGAGCCGAGCTGGGTGCCATGTAATGAGATTACAGTTCAGGAGGTTTCAGGACATTAACAGTGTGATTAACCTGAAAGAACCATGGTAACAAATTGGTTATCAAGAACAATAAATTGTCTTCTTACATAGGTGGCCTGGGGTTTTCCTTGCTGGGCTGTTTTGTGCCTCAGAAAGCCATGAGTCTGTCTACAAGACTATAACAAATTCAGCACAGAGCAATACCCAGGAAAAGACCAAAAGCACTTGATTAAACTCTATTTTGGGAATTCAGAAGACAAAGAAAATGAAGGCTGCTGGCTTTTAGGTCTTTAAGGTGAGGACACAAGTAATGCGACAGCTTTCATCCCAATTTCCCTCCCCAATCTACAGGACAGTCCTTTTGGGGAAGACTTTGGGACTGACATTGCAGGGCCTGAAGCCAGGACAAGACGTGGCTGCTCCGGGCACAAAGGACATGGGCAAGAGCATCCTCCAGCACTGAGAAATGCAGAGCCCCAGGATGTGCTGAGCTGCTTGGTGGTGGGCTGGGGACCCCCATACCCCAGGCCCAAGCAATCCAGGGTGGTTCCTGCAGTTTTCTCTACACAACCACCAAATGCAGACTCCAGGACATTGCCAAAGAATCCAGCTGCCTTTCCACCATCTGCGTGCAGGGAGTCAGCAGCAGGGCTGGGCCAGGGCTTATTCTGCTGCCAGCCATCTCCTGGGTGCCCTGGAGCGTGCTTCATCTGTAGCAGCCCTGCAGGAGGGTGCTGTGGCTGCAGCCCCTGCCCAGTTGCCCTCCATCAGCTAAACCACAGCTGGGTGGCAGCCCCCAGGCTCTGTGGTGCGTGAGGAGCATGGAGCAGCTGTGTCACTCCTGGTACAAGGCTAAGTGTTGAGCTGGAGTCTCCACGTAGACAGATGGGACAAGCAGCACCAACTGCTGCTGTCAGCAAGGCACACAAAGCAGCTTTAGCAAAACAGTTCAGATTCAGGGCCACAACTCCCCGTGTTAATTTGAGGCAAATTTACAGCTCGTGTCAGAAATTAGATCCAAGTCAAGGAGAGCCCTGAGACATCTAGGGACTGAGCCAGGGCAAGTGTGTACCATGCTGTCTATTGACCTGTGTTAATTTTGGCATCAGAGGAAAGGCAGCCTGTGACCCACTTGGGCTTTCAGGCCTGTTGGGAACTGCAGGAAGGCTGCCCTGCACCCCATTCACTGCCCCCTTCTTCGGCAGACTCTTGCAGAGGTCTCTGGGCCAGGAGGAATCCAAACGGAGACAGGCAGATGGGGCATCCCAAAGCCTGTTGCACACTGCAGTGCTGGAGGAGTCGGCACCAGGGAAGACTGAGAGGGCAGGTGGGAGAAGTTGCCCTCTTCCAGCCTTGACAGCCCTGCTCGCAGAGGTGAGGCTTCCCTCTGGGAGGAAAACTCCATCCTGTAGCATCTTCCTGCAGAACAGCTTTCAGCACCTTAATTTAGCTCTGCTGCCATCCCCAGAGCCACCCAGTCACCGCAGCACTCTTCTCCCACAGAGGAACCTGCAAGCTAAATGGACAAAATACCTCACTCCTCCTAGGACACCCAAAATCCAAAGGCCACGGACTCGGGACTGGTTTCCCCAAACTCCCCTGCACTCCCTTCCCAGCAGGGCAGGATCCCTGCAGCCTCAGCTCACTGCCACGAACTGATGGCGAAGGTGGAGAAGAGCAATCCATTCCCTCAGCCTGCCGGTGACGAGACATGGGATCCCAAGAGAGACGTTACAAATCTGTCTCACAGATAACAGCATGATTTAGGAACCCAGGCCATTACTTTGAGGAGGACACGGTCTGTCAGAGCATCGCTGGCCCCTCAGCACCGCGAGCAGAATTGCCGTGGCTGTGTTGGAGCTCTGCGTTCACCCTTGGCCTCACCTGAGCTCCAACAGCATGGATCAACACAACCTATTGATTTCAGCAGGATTTTGATGGCAATCCTAATGCTCAAGGCAGAACAATGCTCCTGCAAGAACTTCTTTGCTTACTTAAGGCTTTAAATCGTCACTTGGGTTTTGCCAGTGTGCGTGAGCTTGCTCTTTCCCCACATCAGGTGTTCTGTTGGATTGATCTTTTCACTGCGTTCTGCAATCAATGTGTCTGCGCTTAGAAAGATGATAGGCTTGGAGTTCAGCAGCCAGCCTGAGTGGCAGTGCTGCAGCACTGTTATTTGGGTTGTATCCACCTCCCTTTTAAGCACAGACCCTGAGGGGCTGCATGTGTGGGGCTTTAAGTGGCTTTGAGAGGGTTTCCCACTGAGAGGAAAGGGCTCAGTAGTAGCAGGTGCCTGTGATAATCACACCTTATCTTCACAGACAGGTGCTGAAATATTTGAACACTGCAAGGCCAGGCTTTTAAAACCATTTGGGCATTTACAGATGACACTAAAGGCCACTTAGTAAGAATTCCTCTTCTGGGATTCTCAGAATAAAGTCCCTAAATCCTCCTCACAAAGATGACAGCCTAAAACCGTTAGGTCTTGCCCATACAATAGAGCTGCACAGACTTAACCATGTGTAAACTGACATCCACTCTTACTACCATGAATGCAAATACAACTAAGATCATTTATTCTGCTCCAGCTGCTGCCAGAGGAAGGAATCGCTCTGCCAGTGGAGGCATCTTTATACAAGTGAACCTGCCTTCACCCACGGAGTTGTACCTTGCATCAGCATCACTAAACAGACAGGAGGAGACTCAGGTGATGGATGCATGGAGAGAAGTGAACCCCGAGGAAGAGACCTGGAGCAACGTCCCTACAAAGGAGGCAGCCGTGCCTGCATGTCTAGAGGCAGGCATCAGGAAGTCTGAGGGAAGTGCAGCTGATTCATCCAGGGATAAGTTTGCCACTCCTGGTGTATGGATCCATCGTTTTTAGTCTCGCCGTACACCTGCCCATGTATTTGCAGCATTTTCAGGTGTGGACAGCTTAGTTTGCCACATGTGAATCCACTGTCTGAGTGACATCTGTATTCAAGCAGAGTCTGAAAAACCTCTGCTTTGTACCTGGCAAAAAGTCCATCTTTGCAGCCTTTACTTACGTGGTCAGTAACCTTCATGGTCCAGCCACGATCCTGGTGAGATGCCAGCATAATGAGACAGAGGTCTTAGCGTGGTGTGACTGCACTGATTCTTGCACTAAAGGATGAATGGTTGAGTTATCCACAGCTGTTTTAGTGGGAGCTTCTGGCTGATTTATGTAGCAAAGCCGTACAATCAAGTGGAGGTCAAGCATACACAAAAATAGAAGCTCTTCTCAGGTTCTTCGCATGAAGCATTCAATAAGGACTGACCCTTGATTGGGGACTTTGGGCGTTGCTAGTTTCAACAGGCAGAGTTATTTACTGCTGGTACTTGGCAGCAACTTTTGTATATTAATTCTGATAAGTTTTCTATGGGTCCTTGCTGTATGGAAAGAAGACGTTCATTAGCACATAGCACAGGTAGAAGTGCCACTCTTCCAGGTGGAGCTGTGCAGGCAGAGCACGCAGCTTTCCTGCCCCCTCCTGCAGGGCACTATCTGCCAGTCTGACCTACACAGCTGCTGCCCGTTTGTCCTCACCCTGCAGATCCCTGCAGAACAGCAGACCTTAGATAAAGGCTGACAAAACCTCCCTTCCTCAGACCACACACCTAACCCAGCAGCCCTCCGGGCAGCATGCTAGAAGGGGCTCCGTGAGCCTGGGGTTGGTGTGGAAGCCAGGATCCCCTGGCAGAGCCCAGAGGTGTCAGTGCCATACATTCTCTTTACATCCAAACTGCACTGATTTCACGACCTGCTGCTGATGGAGCCCCCGTGGAGCAGTACACATTAAGTCTACCTGGCTCCAGCAGCACAGCCCCAGCTGGGCTCCTTGCCATGCTTGTTGTTCTGCCCAACATGAAATACAAGAAAGTGAATTTGCAATAAAAAGGAAAAAAAACATGAAATTTCTCTTTGCAGTCTCATTCTGCTCCAGGGCAGGACTCTGATAGAGTCCGAGCTCCAGCTCTGTTTCAGCCAGCCCGGTGAGGAGGATTAGATCAAAGTTTTGCTCGTTCCTACCACAGGCAGGGCGTCCATAGCTCTAGGAAACATGGTCTGGCTGCTGCTACTGATACTGAAAAACAGCTGTGATGGGTAAAACCATCAGTTTTTTTCCGTTCAAGCCCAAGTTTACTGGTTCATGATACCTAAGCTCTGGCATTTTGTTTAAAAGGAAAGGTTTGTCTGTCTACAATGCTCCAGAAGATCAGATTCAAGATAACAGGTGTGCAGATATCCACACCTGGAACTGTGTTTAATAGCAGGCAATTTAACCCCCTGATGTTCCTCATTTTGTACGGAAACTGCTGGGTTAGGAGGGCAGTTAGCGCCAACCGTGCTCGGTTGCTATGTAATTTCCTTTTTTTTTTTTTTTTTTTAATAAAAAGATGTCTGTTATCAACTCCAAACATTTAATACATACAAAAAGTATATATACACAGACATCCCTCCACGCCCTTCCTCCTCCCATTTTGGGCTGACGCACTGAACAAATTGCATCCAGCTAAGTGAAACACCCCGCACGATCAGCTACACAGTTCATTACAAAATGCTCAGACCTCCCCATTTAAATCCATTTCCCGTGAATGATGACTGGTGTTTAAATAAGTACATGGCATTTTCTAGAGCATTTCACTCACTTTAATTAAAAGCTAATATTTATAGAGCCAGGCACATGTGCTATACACCAAGAGAAAAGAGGTCTCCCCTCCTGCCTCGCCAGTGCCTTTCTGCAGTAACGACCGTGTAATCGCTGCTAAACCGGAGTAAGCACTATTGATTGGTGCCTCTAATAGAGCATATTATTTTAAAGAACTCGCAGGAATGGACTATTCAAGCTCGTTTTATTTATTGAGACTATGAAGGCTGTAATCACACGGGAAAACAGCTGGTTATTTGTCACGCACTGGTCATTCAGAAGGTGTATCCGACACCACGGCCACCTAAGTGAAGTAGAACAAGCACAGTCTCTGCTGTGGAAGGATTTTGTCATCATCCCATGGCACAAACTGGACTGTGGAGCCCACAGGCTGCTCCTGGCGTCACAGCAGCTTCTGACCTCCTCTGTGAGCACAGGAGGCCAGCAAAGCAGGACCCCGTGCCCCACGCAACACCTTGCCCCTAGAAGCAAGGGGGCAGGCAGCACCTCCCTGACCGCCGGTGCCTGCAGACATGTGGCAAAGGCACCAGCTTCAGCTAATGGATGCTGCTAGCATTGCACCCCCACGGCAAAACCCCAGTGTTTCTGCTTCAAAGAGGAGCCCATCTGCAGAAACACTGGAAATATGGGCTTCCCACAAGGTAACGGCGTGTCCAGGATTAAGATGGAAACAAGCTCGTGGAGCAACACTTCATATAAGTGCTCTTAATTTGCCTCCTTTTGCCTAGTAACCAGCACCGTTACTCCAGAGTTTTCTGCGTTACAGCGTCATTTATTGGTAATTACATATTATCTTCCCTCGGCACATCCCATCACACAGATACCGGCCACAGCATCACAGCTCCCCAGAAAGCTGGGCTCGTGCTGCGGCTCTGGGAGAAAATACCAGGGACCTGCAGCAGGGGATGGCTCTGCAAGGGCACAGAGCAAAGGGCAGGGGGACAGTGACACCCTACCTAGGCAACAAAAGAGCTCTGCTGATAACAGCCAGTGACCTCCACACATCCCTGGGCACAAAAAGCCACACAAAACACAGCCTGGCTCCTGGGCTGAGCTGAAATACATCTCCTGAACCAAGGGGGGGAAAGCCCCAGGTGGGCTGCTCAGGGCAAGCAGAGCCAGCTGGAGCCCAGGCAGGACACTTCACCTGCACAGTTCTGCCCTTCCACCAGGATAATTAAAGAGATATTAAGCAAAATCAGCCCTTAGAGGAGCTCCATCCCTGCTCTCCTGGCAAGCACAGCCCCCCCTTGTCAGGTGCTGTCGCCATCCCTCCTTTCACCAGATCCTCTCCCTGCTTTTCTCCTTGTCTCTGCTTCACCTTCACTAAAAATTTCCCACTACAGCCTCATCACAGGTGCTTTACCAAGGAGCACCTACATGATTTAATGTCTTTCTGTTGCCTATTAAATCCAGGATCCTAGGAAAGAAGTACTAAATTAGTCCTGCATGTTCCTTGTCAGACCATTAGCCATTTTGACTTTTAGGCTATTTTCCACTTAAATCTGGGCTTCAAGTGTTTTCTCTCTCAAATTTGTTCTAACACATGGCATGTTATCTATCAAATAAAAGGTCCTGTTTGCTATTCTTTCGCTGGCTGTACTGTTGAGGATTTCCTTGTGACAGCTTAGAGGTAAGCTCCTATCTGTGTGCAAACACCCGGCGTACGGCAGTGCTGGGCTTCCTTCCCCATCGGGGGGAAGAGGTGATGGAGGCTGGTGCTTGGAGAGAGATCTGTGATGTGGGAGGTCAGTAACCGAGCGTACAGCACTACAGACAACCCTCCTTTTGGAGGCTACAGTCCTGACACATCTGTCCTGAAACAGGGAATTGATTTGGTTCTCGGAAGGCCAAAGCAAGTTCAGCGGTGGTGGCAGTGATGGTTTTCACAAGAATAACCCGCTGCAGCTTTCTGCTGGTCAGAAGGACACAGTCCCCTGTGTTAGAACAAGAGACAGGCAACTCTGATAACATGAAAGATTTCTTCTTGTGTTTCCGTCCCTAGCATTTTTTTCGATGCTCCTTGCAAAGTCTCCTGTCTGCAGTGAAACAAATGGCCATCCAGAATTGCAGTGGTTAACAGCTCTAGGAGCCTCCTTGCCTCTCTCTGAATTATTCTATGCATCCCAAGGATCTAATTTACCGCTTAAATGCTCTATTTTGTCCCCAAAAGGAGCGCTGCCTACACCAAGCACCAGGTGACAGGAGCGCTGTGGAGCTCACTATGGAAGCTGCAACTTCACCTTCGGTCCTGATTGATCTGAGACAAATTAATCTAAACAGTACCTACTTGTGCCAAACTCAGTAAACTTGGTGCTGTTGGGAGGTGCACTGTTTGGGATTAGTGCAGGGAAGCATCCAGACCCCCTCCCCCAGGGAAGGAAGAGGATGTCCCATGCCTACCAGACTATGGACACCACAAGAATAAATAAGGAGGGGGGAAGGCATGGTGGTGTTGGACACTTGCTGTTTCTGTGACCCTAAAACACATAAAAAGGCTTGCAAACTGTGGGTGGAAATCACCCTAAGATGCCCCTGCAGCTCTGGATGCTCCTTCTGAGCTAAATCCCTACAAAGGTAACAGGGCAGCTTCTGCTTCTAGCACAGACAGCTGCACTGGCTGTTCCTTTAAATATAATGGTTAGTTCAGGAGTCAGCAGTCCCCTGGGTGTCCCAGAACAAGGGAGGAGCTCGGGTGGTGGAAGACTTCGGCCCGGATGAGCATTTATTGGCAGGAGGAGGTCCCCTGGCTGTAGGAGGGCAGGAGCCCCTGGCAAAGCTCAGAAGGAGCGGGGTGGCTGCGGCTGCCTCGTGCCTTGCTGGCAAAGAGCTGGGGCTTTCTGAGGGAGCTCTGGTTTAGGCTCAGTGTCTTTTCAAGGCGGTGGAAAAAATACACCCGGTGCAGATGTACTGATGAGCCCCCAGCCTTGCTGGTCTCCTCTCTGGACTGGCCAGCTGTACGCGTGGTGCTGGGGAAGAGAGCTCCTGCGGAGTCAAGGAGGTGAGCTGGGACTCGGGTGGGTGCACCAGGAGAGCAGAAAGCAGCTGTTAATGCTGACCCTGCACGGGCTTGGGGAGCTGACTTCAGTCCTGAGGGCTGCCTGGTGCAGTGCTGGGTTCCCTGTGTAACCCCTGCCCTGCGCACAAAGGAGAGGAGGGCGTTAAGCACCGGCTGTCCCTGCCCACCCGTTCGTTGGCTGCTCTCCTCCTTTATCATCCCTGGAAGCTTTATTGCCAAGTTTTTATGCAAAGTAGAAAAGGCTCATTAGATGATGTCTGAAGTGCTCCTCTGTTGCTGTTAAAACGCAGCAACCGTGTAACTGAACAAAATGTTCTGGTCGGGTTAATGCTGCGCGCAGGTACAAAATGACTGAGCTGCAGAGCAGCGAGAAGCCGGGCCTGGAGAGGAAGGTGAAAGGCCGGAGTCTGCAAACGTGGCAGGCTTAAAGTGTGGGGAGAAGCCCAGACATCCTCACTCGAAGTTTAGTACCACATGTGCTAAAGGTCTCTGACCTCCCTTACAGAGCTCCAGAGAGCAAATCCAGAAGAGGACGGACGCACCCCTGCTTCGCTCTGGTCTCTCACCCTTTTTTGGAGGCCATGGACATGCAGAGATCAGTTTCATGAGGCTCTCGGGGTTGCACTGTTTAGGGTCTGGTCCTCAGCTAGTGCCAGCTGGGCAGCACTGTCACAGTCTATACAGGTGAGGTTGCTGCAAGTCCCTCTGTCCTCCGCCTCCAGGAGCACCTGATCCACAAACACCAGCCCAGAGCAAATCCTGGTGGAAGAGGGCTAGGAGTTAGGTTCGGGAGGGCAGAGCCTTGGGACGTGTCAGCAGCTCTCCTGCACCTCTAGGTGAGAGCTCTCCAGCTGGGCAGCCACAGGGAGCAAGAGCAAACTGGAAGTGCTGGCGGCCTCTCAATTCTGGCTCTTCAGCTTGAGCTCTTGTAAAAGATGCTGAGATGGGGAATTGCAAGCTAGACATAAGGAAGGTTTTGGGCCTTGTGATAGTGTTTTGTTTTGTTTTTAAAAAATGTAATACTGCTGTGTGCAGGGACCTCTGGGTCCTGCTACTAAAAGTCACGATCCCTTCATGCTTCTTTGCCTGGGGGGAAATCCTCCCGTGCTGGTGCCTGATTGAATCCCCAATGCTTCCAAACAGCAAAAAGGGGGTTGGACAAGGATTATATCTTTATATCTTTTGCAATTCCTTTATTCTGAAGGTCTCCAAAGGTTATAGAAGTGGCACCTGTTCAGCTGAATCTTGCACTGGGAGCAAGGTTTTGATTGCTTCTCTTTTGCTTATGCTATGTAAAAATTGTTTTCATCTGCCTGCTGATGGGCTGCAGGGAAATGGAAGCACAGGATGTAGAACTACAGGATTTATCAGATAAACCCGTGCTTAAAATATCCTTCCTCGCTGCATCCCATTACATCTCTTCTCCCTGTTCCTGGTCTTGTTCAGGATACTATTAACTCAATGGCTTCAGTCCTGGCTCTTACAGCACAGCATTAAGTCAAAATTGAGCATCAGCTGCTTGAGCTGCAGCAGAATTCATCTCAGTCTTCTGTTAGCTGTAGGCCAAGAGCCCGCAACCAGGAACAAGGTAACAAGTAATTCATATAGAAAAGGTAGAAAATTAAATCTGTTCTACTAAAGAGAGGAAGATTTAGACAGGAAAAGAATCCATTTACTCCCCAAGTCCCTGCTGTTGCTCCTGATTTCCAGCAAGGACATGGAGCTGAGGGTGATGCTGGCTCGGGGGCAGCCTTCCTCCAGCTGCCCAGGTGAGCAGCTGTGCAAAACTTACTGCAAAGTCTGTCTTCGTATGGCTTAGGCTGAATGAAGACATCTTTATTCCAGGCTAAACGAGATGTCTTAATGCCAGCCAGTAAATTATCTTGTGTAATCTAGCTGCTGCCTCCTGCTGAAGCAATGCCCGTGCTTGGGAGAGAAGGAGTTGTTTCCCTGTGAGTGTCTGCAGGGCAGCCCAGCGGTGACCTTGCTCCGAGACCTGCTGCGGAGCTGCCAGAGGCAGAAATCTCTTTCCCTCTCCAGGTAGACACCGAGATGCAAAGAGCCCAGGCGAAGGAGCAGGGTGTTGGTCTGAGCTCTGCTGGCTCTGCCACCAGTCGGTGGAAGGATCATTGCCTCACCCATGTAGGTTTTTTCTAGCTTGTATCAGCTTTTATTTAGATAGGAATCTCATTAATAGTATTCAGGAACAGAGTGGCTGGGGCTGGTGATTCAGATAACAGTCACTGACCGTTCTGCTGGCTGAGAGCAGCTTCAGTGTGTTCTGCTCCGGCGTGAGAGAGGCAGAGAGGATGCTGCACCAGGAGCAAGCCTGAGGCTGAGCCTTTTTTCCTCCCCGTCCCGGATGGCAGCATGTGCTGCCTGGATGCATCTTAAACTACTTTGTAGTGGAGCATATGCTTAAAATTCGGAGTCAATGGATGCAGGTTTGGAGGCTAAAGACACCAGACTGCTAGACTGAAGCACCAGTTCTGGCTGTGCTGTCATCCCGTACCTGCTGCTGCACCCTCAGCGTGTTGCTCTGGGAAGACTTTACTCTCTGTTTGGTGCAGATTTATTGCCAATTGACTTTTTTCATACCACGCGGCAGCCTGCAGAGCCTGCCCTGCTTATCTCGAGTGTTGGAGAGATACCTGGGAGGTGAGGAACAGCAGGAGCAGTGCTTGCTAGGTTGTTCACCAGGTTCATGTGGTGACGGATGGAGCCCTCCCATTCCCTTGCCTTCCCCCGAGCAAGGTGGATTTCCAGGTGGATGGAGGCTGGCTGGAAAGCTGCTGGAGAGAGAGACTGGGTATGCTTTAGCCTTTGAAAGTCTGTTGTAAAGCAGCTTGGGCCGAGCACACCAGGAGCTCCAGCATCTCGAAGGAGGCTCAGGCTGGGTTATGCAAAGGGTGTTTAGCATTCAGAGCAGCGTGCTGGCTGCCGGGCTTCCTGCACTTCATGCATTACTGCTGCCGGGAGCTCAGCGAGGGCCACGAAGCCAGCTCCTCGAAAAAGAATAACATCATTTGGTGTAATAATCCCGGTGCCTTTCTACTCTTTGCATCTAAAAGGACTTCTAGTGTAAGCCCAATTGCTTAGTGCAGATGTGGCTCCATCCAGGTTTCTGTTATTTCTGCCTTTTCTTGCTTTGATATGCGAGATGTAAAATCCACAACTGCTGTAACTAAAGAGATTCAGACCTTCCGCTGGGAGATCCTGCAGTAAAAACCTCACTGAACGCCTGCTGGGGCTGCCTGCAGTGCTAACAGGAGGAAAGCAAAAACCCTGGGGTCTCAGGCATGCATCACCAAGTCTTCTGCAGCCCAGCTGGGGACACAAAGTAGGAGCAGACTGGATGCTGTGCTGCAGGGCTGGTGGCTGCCAAGGGTGCTCCGGGCTGTCCCTTGCCCTCCTGGGAGGGCATTTGGCCAGATCTCCTTCCTCTGTAGCTTCTGCAAAACAGCTGTGGAAATAGCTGGCTCCTAGGAGGAGTTCTGTAGTGCACTATGTCCCAGGCTTTCAAAGTATAGAGGCTTATTTCACATCCCTCTTCACCCCTGCCACTGGGTTCCTGGGGATTTACAGCCCCATGGACCACCCTGCACCAGGTAACAAGCACAGGGGGCAGAAGGCTGAAACCACCCTCCAGGGCCCAGGAGGGTTGGTGTAAATACAGCTGGTAGCGGTTAGTGAAGGATGATAAATAAATACTTATTCTTTTCACTCCTGCTAGTTGGCTTACAAACAAATTCGGCTTCTTGTGCCTGCAAAGGTTTCGTGCCGGGTGGCGTTTAACTGGAGTTCAGGCACGGGGACGCAGACCTGTGCACACGCCTGCACGTCCAGCGGTGCAGTTGTCCATCCTCCTGCACAGGTGACTAGGAAATACTTAATTTAATTCTCGTCTGAAATATAAAGTCATGCTGAAAATCTGTAAGGATGAAAGTTTGTACCAGTGAAACTGCTCAGGGGAACGTGAGGGCTGGGGTCTGCGCATCGCTGCCTGTGTGGGGCTTTGCTTGGAGCGAGCTTGGGTTCAGAGCCTGCAGGGACGGACGATCCTCCACGGGGGAAGAGAACAAATACTCCAAAATGTAATCGGTCACTGGGGAGATGCGGCGGGATTTAAATGATGGCATAACGTGCTCGTCTCGTCTCTGCTGCCTCTGCTAATGAGTACGATTTGGGAGCATTAGAGATGTATCCGCGGGCTTTACTGTGTGTGAGTCAGGGGATCACAGCCGTAATTAGCCTCGTCCTCTGCCAGCAGCCGAGCCACTCGCCTGTCCAGCGCAGGCAGAAGTGCCCCGTGAGCGCCCTGCACATTTGCCCAGCCCAGCGCTGCCTCCGTTGTGCCTCGGGGCTGCCGGGCAGCGCCTTCGCCTGGCTGTGCGGGCTTCTCTCATCTTGGCTCCTAGAGAGATCTGAGCAACCACTTCTGTTCTGGAGAGTTTCAGAAATGTGATGACAGCTTAGAGGCTTTTTTATGCTCTATTCGCTGTTTCTCACTTTAGGAGAACTTTCAGCATCCTGAACAGCTATTTTTTTCCCCTCCAAAAACAATATTTGCTTGCCCCAAATGCATAATTTCTATAAGAAAATGGGTTTGGGGGAAAACCTTCACAAAGCCTGACCATTTAGTGGAGGGAGGATGCTCAGCTGAGTCCCAGAAGTCAGCTTGTCAGCTGTTTGACCTTTCTGAAGAAATGTGGGTGCTCGTTCCTCACCGAGACAGCGCAGGCATCTCCGCAGGGGCTGTTGTGGGAGCAAATATGGTGGAGGGAAGGATGCAGAGATTTCAGATAAGGGGACGATTAGAAACGACGGGGTGTGTGGCCAAACGTGGCTGTGCTGAGCAAAGGCAAACTCAGGATGAGTTACTCTCTCTGAAGTCTTTTGCAGCGCGGTCTGTGAGCTCTGGCAAGCTCCTTCGTGGTGGGGAGCCCTGCTGGAGCTGGGTGCCTGTGCTCCAGCCACTGCAGCTGGCCGTGGTGCTGTACGCCAAGGCACAGCGAGGGCTGCGCTCTGCCGAGGTGCCCATGCCTGTTCCCTGCACTGGAGACGGGGACCGTGCTGTTTAATCGCTGGTGGCACCACCAGGCTGGAGGCAAATAAAAGCCTGCAGGGACAGGAGCCAGGCTTCAGGCTTGCCCTGGCTTTTTTTCATATCCCTCTATGCTCCTCGTTCCCCTCCACGGCCTTTTTGGTGAGGTTTGGTGCTGAGCTGTGGTGGGTGCTGGGAGCTGCTCAGTCAGCCACGGTCCTCTGGCACCTCTCAGCATTGCCCCTGATGGCGCGGGATTAATTTTGTAAAAGAAAATAAAATGACTGATGTGATTGAAATGCCTTTGCCCTGCTGCATTTAATCAGCGGCAGTAGGTATTTATTGCCTTATATACTACTAATCAATAGTGATTAGTACCTCATTAACCTTTTCTGTTCTTTTCATTGTCTTCTTGCAGTGTTGTAATAACAGAGCATCCCGCTCCAGCCAGCCAGAGGTGGTTCTGTAGGCTGCAGAAGGAAGCACAGGTGCTTCTGATGAGGACTGTGACCCTATTACTAAGAGGAAGAATCACCGTGCTGCCCATCCTCACCAGGATGTGACAAATCCTCTCAGGGTTTGCTCACCTCCAAGCTCCCAAGGCAACCATCTCAGCCCCATAGCTCTGTGACAACGGCTGAGTGGGAAGCAAAACCCTCAGGGGTGCAAAATCTCTGGTGTGGGGGAAATTCCCCAGGAAGAGAGAACGGCCTGACGCTCTGGTGTTGTTTCAGGGTGGTCACAGCAGTCGGGAGAGCATTGCTCCACCGTGACTTGCTGCGTTTGCTCCTAGTGAGCAGCTGTGGGGAATCGCTCCCTTCCTCCCTGGCACATTTGCTCCCCCACATCTGTGTGACCGGCCCTTGGAGCCGAGCTCCCCGGCTTGCTGGGCTGAGCGGTGCTCCCGGAGCAAAGCTGCAAGGGACGGAGTGCAGCAGTGCAGCCCGCTGGGACTTCCAGCACCGTAGCAAAGGTGGTGGGGAGGTGGGCCCGAGGAGTGCAAGGTGGGCCCAGGAGACTGACAGGCTTTCACAAGCAGCAGACTGGGATAAATTTCTTCAAATTAGATAAATTTATTCAAATTAGATTAGCTCTGTGTGGGTTCGTTAATTCTCAGTGTGAGTGAAGCCCCCTGAAATTCCCATCTGCTGGGAGGCTGAGCTCATACCAACGAGCTCTGCGGTGCTCAGGCCAGCTCTGAAACCGTCAGGTGCATTTAGGGACCCCCTCGGGAAGGGGCTGCGCTCCCCCCAAGTGCGTTTGGTGCCCTCCAGCCACAGCGACTGCTGTTAAGTGCCACAGCTCACATGCAACGGGATTGAGAGGGGTGTGAAATGGGATTTAATGGGTGTGAAAGCATTCCAACAGCATTGAAACAAAAGCATGTCTGGTAATATAGGTGAAGCTATTGCTCTTTGGTTAACTCTTTAATGTAGGCAGCATCTAAAAATCATCCTGTGGAAACAGTGTCTTGGTGGTCTGGAGCAAAAATACTTGCCTCTGATCTGCTGCGTAATGGGGAACAATGAGATTCCCAGCCAACCAAATTTGTTTTGGGCTGGATTTGCTCATAGCAGTCTCAGTGTGGCACTGAGCAATGTGAGCATTTCTAGGTATGCAGCTACAGAAGGGTTTAACAAGCGTCTGAGTTTCCTGCCCCTCTGCCTGCCTGAACCTTGCTCTTAGCATCTGCCGTTGGCTGGAGCACGTCAAATTGAACCTCATCTGATTAAGCACGGCAGCACCGATAACTTGGAAACGGTCCTGTTGTGAGTGGATTACACTTGTGCTCGTAACTCGGGGCTCAGAAAATCCCCCTTGAAATGATGATTTCTCACCGCTCCTCGAGCTTTGCTTTAAATGTGACTTCTGCCTGTTACACCTGGAGCTGAAGCGACGGAGCACGCGTCTCTGCTGTTCACGTAGCACCCGCTGTGGTGAGGAACTTCTGCCTGGATTGTGCTGCGCTCAGCCTTCCTGCAAAGCAAAACGAACGGTGAGATGCTGCTGGAACCCGCAGTGCCAGGGACCTGTTAAAAACCCCCGATGATGCTTTTTCCTCTGCGTTGGCTGTTTCTGTTGCCCGCTGAACTGCGGCACTCAGCTGATTCTCATCCGTGCTGAGGAAAGCACATGTTCAAGCCGTGCAGACCAGTCCAGCCGCCCAGGGACAGAGGATTGGGAGCCAATCTGCTGAACGGGGATTTAACCAAGAGGCAGCCCCGAGTGCCGCCGTCTCCTACCGCTCCCAAGCAGCACAGGGAGCCTCTGCTTCCTCCAGGCCCTTCTCACAGTTCAGCCCAATCCTCCAGCTCTGCAGCAAGGGATTTCCAACCAGAAATAAGTTTCCCCATCTTCTTGCTACACTGCCTTTTAATTAGGAGCACAGCTGCTCTGGAACCGCGGAGCTCACTTTTCAGAGTGTGCTGGAAAGTGATTACAATGGATTAAAGTGGAAAGGTTAGGCAATTTATTCATCTGGCACTTAGCAAATGCGTTGGATTGTTTTGTGCTGTGGGGATGATTTAAAAAAGAAAACAACACCTTTTCAGCTCTCGCTAGCCCTGAGGTACCCTGCTGCACAAGCTAGGTGGTGGATCTGAAATGCTGTTTGAGTTGAGCTGTGCTGCATGCAGTGACTGTAACGGAGCTGAGGGGAACGTGCAGGTGCTGTGGTTTCCTTCCTGGTGTCTGCACAAGCCCCTCTGGCTACCGAAGCTCCAGCTGAGTCAGGACTGAACGTGGACTTTTCCAGCCCTCACAGATCTCAGCTCCAAAGGACGACTTCCCTGAGTGTTTGCAGAATAATGCTGTTTGTAAATGGCATTAACTTTCCATCCTGAGCACCTGCTGCCGAATATCCGGCTGGCAGAGCTCTTTTCTTTCCAAAAGGACTGTTCTGATTTATGGTGGTGAGAAGCTGGCCCGTTTTGCTGAGCAGCCCTGCCAGGGCACTGCGAGCCGCTGTTCCCTGCAGCTGTGGGGCCCTTGCTCAGCAGCTCTACTCCTGCTGAGAGCTCTGAGAGGTTTTGCCCGGGTGTGGGAACGCTCCTGTGCCTAAGGGCAGGATGAGCCCCTTTTCCTCTCTGGTCCAAAGCTGTGTGCTGCCCTCAACTGTACAGCTTAAGTGCTTAAAGCAGTGGAGAGGATAAAGCCTCTAGAAATTAATCAGCCTCGCTTCAAAGCTGAGGGTCTTTGAGAAGATCTCAATCCCTTTCCCAAGGAAAAGCAGTGGGGGCCCCTGGTTGGACGGCACAAGGTGAAGACCTGACTCGCACAGTGTGTGAACAACCTCAATCTGAAGAACATCTGGCAATAAAATGTTGCAGGTGTTTTGGGAGCAGCTGTAAGCAGAACTAGAAGAGGTGTCGAGGTGTCGCATCCAGCCCTGCTCCAAAGGGGTGCCTCGGAGATGTCCTATGTCTACCAGCAGCTGAATGGGGCATCCCAGGGACGAGCAGCCTCCCCCAGCAGAACCCTCACAGCAGCAAGAAAACAGAATTCTTCCCAAGCACAGCTCCTCCTGTTGACTTTGCGTGTGCTTCTGGGGGATAGCATTGGGTTCAGCTTGTCTGCAGTTGGGAAACTGCCTCTGTGACAGCTTCAACAGTAGCAGTCAAAAGATCAGGGCCAAATTCCACCACTGGGGAGCGTTGGGTCATTGAATCCCAGCGGTGGCTGTGGTTCTGACGCTGCCAGGGAAGACCTGGATGGGCTGCTCCAGACTGGGGCTAGAGCGCTGCAGGGCTGCTCTTTCTGCGTCGGCTCATGTCAGTGTCCTCGGTAGCTTCTTGTAGGATTAAAAAAATAAATAAAAAATTTGGAGATGCTCAGATACTGTGCTAGTGAGAGTCACAGCACTTTAAATAGCAGAGTCTTCAAGGGGTTTACTAAAATTAAAATTGTTTACATGCAATGTGAAGACATGAAATCTCTTGTTTGCCCTTCGCATTTTGGTTGGCTGATGTGGGCGTATTTTTGTTTTTACTCACTTTGTCATATATTGCCCCTTTTTTTCCCAGCAATGTTGACTGTTCCATCTGCTTATTTATCACCCACAGTTAGAACCCGAATTTCAATTACCAATCTGCTTTGTTTGGTCTTGTTTTATAGGAGGCATTGAAAGCTCCAACAAAGCTTTAATACATAAAACTACTTGTAATGCAGCTGTTACAGCTTTTCGATCATATCCATGAACAAAATGAATTCTATCGCTATCAAGATGCGTCTGATAAATTAGGTTTAATCCTCCTTGACTGCAGCAGATAGAAGGCACTTCAGCAAAGATAGAAAGATTTCATATGGATGAGATGAGAAATGTTTTTGCTTCAGAGATGTGAAAGAAGCTAAGATCTCAGGTAGTAAGATATAACTTATCTAGCAACTGGAAAAGCAGTCTTTGGATTTCTGCACTGACTTCTAATCTTGAAGGATCACTTTTGGATCTGAAGGGTATTCGATGGGAAGAATGTGCCAGGTTTCCACCCTCTGGGCGTTCTGCTGTCTGGCAGCGAGTAACTGCAAAAGGCAAAGCTCAGCTGTAGCCAGGTGATGGTTCTGGCGCTCCTGGTGCTGGGGAACCTGCAGCTCTGCTGGCTTTCGTGTTCTGTCCCAGCATAGCTGGGTGGCAAGGAGATAAGTTCCTTGCTAGGCTTTCTAGACACACATAAAGCCAGTTCTCCCTGAAAGCTAACAGCCCAAACTGGCTGATGTGGAAGTAGAGGAGTGGGTGGCTAGGTGTGAGGCAAAGTCCTGTGCTCCCCTAAATCCTGCAGGTCTGTGCTGTGATCTGCAATCTGGCTGCCCGTGGCCCTGCTGGCTTCTCGATCACTGTGGCTGCATCTGGGGATCCCTCATGGAACAGTGCTGTGGGGCTTACCTGGCTGCTACTTGCTAAATGCTGTCCATGAGCTGAATTATGTCTTGGTCGGGTTTACCCGAGCTAGCAGAAGGGTGTTTAGGTGTGGTGAGTTTGGGTTTGACTTGAAGCCTGGCTTCATGAATTGCTCCAGTACCAGCCGAAAAGCCAGTCCACCCCCGTTCCGTGGAGCACTTGCCTAAATCCCACTGACGTGTGCCTAAACCACAACACCTGAAGCTCCCCACCGAATCACAGCCAAACAGGTGAATTCCCGCTATTATCTACAACCGGCCGCCATTCCACCTGGCGTGCCGGGCAATGGAAAAAACCGCCGGGCGGGTCAGATAACGGGGTCACGGCAGGCTGGAGGCCGGCCGGCCCTGTGGGGCTGCAAGCTGATCTGCTCGACATGCTCCAGCCCTGGGAGGGACGGAGGGGAGCGGGCTGGGGAAGGCGGCGGGACTCCCCTCCAGGCTCCCTGCCCCCCCCGGGCCTCCCCTTTGGCCTCCCTCCATCCTCCCTCAGGCAGGGGCTGGCTGCGCGGCCCATCCGTGTGATGAGCTGTGCGCAGGCCTCAGCCCGGTCCCAGAGTGCCATAACCCCTCTGCAGCCGCCCCGCGCCCCCCCCCGGTTCGGGCTGGTGATGGCGGTGTGTGCTGGGGGGGGGGGGGGCGTTAATTAGCGCCTCGCTAATTGCCGCTCGGTGGGGGCGGGGCCTAGGCGGGGGGGGGGGGGCGCGGCCCGGCTCTGTATAAGCCGTCTCCTAGCAACGCGCGGGCACGTCACTTCCTGGGGGAGCGGGCGGCCAGGTGGAGCGGCGCGGGGCCGGCTGCGGGCCGGGCTCGGAGCCCCGGGGGCCGCGGGTTCGAATCCCGGCGGCGCCCGCGGCGGCGCCATGAGCTCGGAGCCGGACTCGGCGTCGCTGCGCTCCTCGTCGTCGTCGTCGGGCTCGGCGGGGCCGGCTCCGGCTGCCCCCCGGCCGCTGTCGTCCAACGTGCGGCGGCTGCACCAGGCGCTGACGGCGCTGCTGAGCGAGGCGGAGCGGGAGCGCTTCGTGCTGTGCCTCAACGCCTACCACGGCCGCCGCAACGTCTGCGACCTGGTGCGCTCCCTGCGAGCCCTCCTCGACGGGCCCCGCCGCCGGCAGCTCCTGCCGCTGCTGCGCCTCGTCCTGCCGCGCTCCGACCAGCTGCTCTTCGACCAGTACACGGCCGAGGGGCCCTACCTGCCGCCCCCCCCGCCGCCCCCCGCCGCAGAGCCCCCCGGGGAGCTCCGCCAGGTCAGCCTGCGGCGGAGCAAAGCCCACCAGGGGCTGGGCTTCAGCATCCGCGGCGGCGCCGAGCACGGCGTCGGCATCTTCGTGTCCCTGGTGGAGCCCGGCTCGCTGGCCGAGCGGGAGGGGCTGCGGGTCGGCGACCAGATCCTGGGGGTCAACGGCAAGCCCCTCGACAGGGCGACCCACGCCGAGGCCGTCAAGGTAACGCCGCCTTCGGGCTCTGCCCCGTGGCCGGAGGGGGAGGTGGCGGCGCGGGGTGGTCCTCTTGGTCCCCTCGGGGACCCCCCCTCATCTCCTGTGGCTTGTGGTGCTGCTCGTTTCCACAGGAGCGGGGCTTTAAGGTGTGTAATCTGCCCCTAAACCGTGCTGCCCGCTCCCAAAAGTGGGGAAACTGAGGCACGGGGAAACCAAGGAGCTCATCTCCCCCCCTCAGGAGCAGGGGCGAGTGCCAGAGCCAGAACTGGTCCTGGGGTGCTGGTCCTGGGCACAAGAGTTCAGCTTTGAGGTGTGTAATCTGCCAGCAAACTGTGCCGCCTGCTCCCAGAGGTGGGGAAACTGAGGCACGGGGAAACCGAGGAACTCATCTCCCCCATCAAGATCAGGGGATGGAAGTGCCGAAGCCAGAAGTGGCCCTGTAGTGCAGGTCCTGGGGCGCAGGTACGCAGCCGAGGTGCCCCCGGCTCTCTTCCGTCTCTTTGCACAGCCAGGGTGCCTCAGGCAAAAGCCCCTGTGTGCAGGTAGGTGGGGGGCAGGCAGCCGGGGGGCTGACCCGGCGCTGTTGTGGGGTTTGATCCATCTGTAAGTGACCCGAGCCCTTCCCTGATGCCGTAGCCGCGATCTGGTGGCTGGGCTGCGGGGCTCGGCTCGCGGCGTTCCCGTGGCACAGGAAACCTGCGGAGCTGGGGAGCCGACCCTTAGGGCTGGGGTCTGCGGGCAGCGTGCGGAGAGCAGGTGGATGGGCGACGGGGCTGCTCTGTGGCTGCTTGGGCTTTAATTCCTCTGTAATGAGCTAAGGCACTGCTGTTCGCAGCCCACTTCGCGTGGCGTCTTTCTCCAGCTGTGCGTTAATCTTGTGCGGCTCTGAGCCGTGCCTTACGCAGCCAGCCTGCCTGCTCCCCACACGGGCTTTAAGTCCGTACCCCGGGCAAGGGCACGGCTTCCAGCCTGGCAGCGAGTCCTGGGCAGTCCTGGGGCTGGAGGAGAGGTTTGCGGGAATTCTCTCTTTCACTGCTTTTTTGTTCTAGTGATAGGGTGTAAGTTTCTGGAAGTTTGTCCTCTTAAGGTTGCAAAAGCCACGTACTTTGTGTGCAGGGATGGGATGGGTAGAAGCCAGGTGTCAGGAATTCTCCTCTGTTAAATGACTTCACCTCCAACTCAACCCACGGTGCTGGGTAATTCATGTAATAACTTTCAGTTTGTTCTCTAATACAATGTACTCCCTTTTAGACTCTGAATTAGGCTCTATTAGCATTGTGTGAAATAAGTGCTTCCTGCACAGAAGTAATTCCTGTAGGATGCAATTTGCCAAGGTGCTGCTCTGTGACAAGAGCTATATTTTGCCAGTGTGGTTTTTGATATAAAGAGAAGCTTAGAAATTGTCTGCTCGTGAGTTGAACTTCTTTAAGCTACAGTCTTGTCACTCACCCGGCTGTGCTGGCATCTTGTAGGGCTCCTGCCGCATCCCACGAGGGTGCTCTGACCGCTCATGGTGGTGGGAAGAGCCGCAGCGTGATTTACAGTACTGCTGTAATAGTTCTTGGGAGGCTTTAGAATGAAGCAAATGCTAATTTGTCCTTGCTGCCTCTTGTGGAGGGGGGGGATGAAGAGGAGACTGCTACCAGAGATGCTAAAAGGCTGTCCTTGGAGGGCTTCCTTGGGGTTGAGGTACAAATGCCCGCGTTTGGATGCGGAGCAGGGCGTCTGCCTCTTTAGAGGGAGGTGGTGGTGTACAGGGGGGCAGAACCTGTGTGGTTTGCTTTCCCTGGACACCAGGACCTCAGCTCAGCCTCGATATCGGTGTTAGCAGCTTCACAGAGTCCCCTGGCTGTCTTCTGGTCTGTGAGACCAGAGCAAACTTTGCCCTGGTGCTCTGGTGTCCTTGCTGGTGCCTGTTGGTCTGCTCTGTACTGGATCCGTGGAAAGGAAAGTGTTGGTGAAACTGGGCTGGGTTTGGTCCTGGGATCAGATTCAGAGGGTGAAAAAAGGTGAGCGGAGGCTTTCCTAATGCAAAGCCTCAGCTGCATAGCTGGGTCTCCCGAATGCTGTCTGCCTGCCCTGGACCAAATGTGGTGAACGCCTCGTCCATCAGGAGCTGCCTGGGGAAAGCACGGCTCCTGGCTCTGTGGGCAGCGAAGGTCTGGCTCTGCCTGAAAAGGAGCCCGTTCCTCTGCTGCATTTCCATCTTGACTGTCCTGCGGCAAGGAGCTGTCCGCCTGTGGCAGCCTTGTTATTCAGAGTATGCAGAACGTGGTGTTGTGGGAGAAGTTGTCAAAGCTGTTCCGCAGGGCGTGAGATGGCTGCAGAGACCAGGAAGGCTCCTTCTGCCCTCCAGCCCTCCCGCTGCTGCCCTGGGCTGCTCCGGGCACGTTGTCCTCCCCCAGCCAGAGTTACGGAGCCAGAAATCAGCTTTCTGCCCGCTGGGGTGCTTGGGGATGCCCGGCAGTGAGGCGGAGCAGTGAGTACCCCCGAAGTACCATCTTGCTCATGAAATCTGGTAAGTGCGCTCACAGGGCGATCGGAGCATTCATCTCACAAATTGCGATGCTCAGTTGCCTCCTCTTGTGCACATGTGCAATGCAGGAGTGCCCCAGCCTTGTCCAGTGCTCCTCTCCAGGAGAAAGGCACTGTCCTGAGGGGTGAGAGCAGTTTCTCATCTCCTGCTTTATATTTTTCAAGCGTAAACCGAAATTGGAACTGTGGCACTGAATGAAAACTGCCACGATGCTGGGCAAGGAAATCAGAAGTAATGAGCTGTGCGCTGCTCTGGCTGGAAAGTGACCAGTGGCCAGTGACCAGTGGCCTGTGACCAGTGCAATGGGGCTTGTAGATATTTTTAGTGAAAATTACATTTATAATTCCTTTTTTTTTTTTTTTAAACTTAAATGACAAGATTACCTAAGCACTCCAAATCAATTCACTTAATGACCAGCTTCTTAACCTTTATGTTGGTAGTGGAGTTTTATGTCTTGGCTGCTTTGTGCTGTTTAATTCAAACCAAAATTAAACGACTCCATTACAATTAGAGCTCTATCATTCCGGCGTTCAGGAGTGCACTTTAGAAAAAGATCACCGTAATTTGAATTATGGTGTAAGGGGAGAAGTTTGTATTACCTGTCATATTTTTAGAACTCGCTTGGCTTTCAGCAGCCTTACCGCAGTACACACATGATGTCGACGCAGTCGTGCTGAAAGTTTGTGTTAATAAAGCTGTAATGGTTTGTCCAGGTGCCTGTGGCTTTAGACCATCAAAGCACTACACAGGGAGGTGTTTACCCTTTTCTTGGGGGTTTGTGTTAAACTCGCACTCCCCTTTCTACCCCAGCCCCTTATTTATGTTGCTTTGCAGTGGGTTTTCATGTCCTGAAAGACTCTGGGAAGGGGAGAGGTGTGGGTGTGAAGCCTTATGACTGACTGCTGATTGAGGATTGGGCTTAATGAGTTACAGCCAGCCTTGCACGAGCTGCTCTGCTTCTTGCCATCAGACCGCTTGCCCTGCCTCGTCTCTCTGTGTTTGCCCGGCTGTTAGCATGAACAGGGGAGCCTGACAAAAACCTCCGCAGCTGGGCTGACTTGTGTGCAGCCGTCCTCCGTAGCATGGTGCTTCTGCGGTCCTTCTGTCTGTCTTAGGCTGAACCCCCGGTGAGTTTCTGTCTGTCTGCTGGGGGTTTTCGTGCCTCCCAAAGCAGCCTTTCCATCTCGTCCTTTGAGAGCTTAGAAATAATAAAAAGGAGATTCCAATTCTGTTCATTTGGCTGTTTGATGCCAAGCCAGGTGGTCTCCTCGGTGGCCGTGATACCTCGCAGGAGGCAGGGAGGCCCAGCTGCTGTGCATGGGGCGCTCGTGGCACTGCTGAGACCCTGGGGAGATGGCAGAGATGTGCAGCCCTGAGCCTGGGAAGCAAATCTACAACAATTTTACCTCCCAGGCAGCTTACAAGAACGCGGATCTCACTTCAGTGCTTCTTGTGATGCCCAATTAATTGATTATCGTTATCCGAGACTGCTTATTTGCTGTAGTCAGTAATCACCACTGTACTTTACGTGCAATTATAACAGCTAGTAGGAGCGAACACAGTTTGTTTCTTGGGTTTTTAACCCTCTGAGTTGTGGATCATCACAGATGGTCACGGTTAGGGTGAGTGGGGAGGAAGAGCAGTACATCGGTGCCCTGGTTCTGTACGAGTGTCAGGCTTGCTCCTTTAAATGCCTGCTTACTTATCTCTGTATTTTAAAGTCACTGATCCAGAGCTAGAAACCTCTCCCTTTCCCAAGGGATCTCTCCGGTATCTGGAGCACAGAAAAGGATGTGACTGGCTTCTATCCCAATAGCTAAAGCAGTAACCTGTTCCTCGGTCTCTGGACCTGCTTAGAAACTGAACCCCCCAGAACTGCACACAGAAAAAGCCCCCGCAGGGCAGAAGGCAGCTGTTGTGCAGTGCTGCAAGCGTTTGCTCTGCTGCTCTGTCCTGCAAGCGGTTTCCATTTTAACTCTCAGAGCTTGGAGGATGGGGGTGGGAGGTGTAATGTCACCAGGATCCCTCCCAAGGAAAAAGGGGACGGGAAAGAGGTCGCTCCTGGACTCGGAGGCATCTGCCTTTTAAATGAGTTCTCCTGCTCCTTAAAGGGAAGTGCTCGTGGCAGTGACAGCGCAGAGCAGCCAGCGCTGCGTGGACAGAGCCGGTGACACCGTGGGGCAGGCTCGAGTGCCCAGCCTCACCTGGCACCCAGGGTCCGGCTGGGGATTGATGCCTGTCACTGTGCACTAATTGAGCTGGTCCAATTAACGTGGTGGGTAGCATTGGTGTGTGTGTTTGGAGGGCATCCTCTGGCCCTGCAGAGGTGGGGTTTGGCTCTCGTGCTGGAGGTGGGCTGCGCTCGCTGCTCTGCCGCTGCGTTCCCCCAGTGGCAACTTAGCCATCTCTTTCCCTCCGTTCCACCAGCAAATCACAATCAGCCCTAATGAAATCAAATGGCATTGTACTGGTGAAAAGGATTAGAATGAAGTCCTTAATAGCTCCTTTCGTAACACAAGGGCGGTAGTATTGGTTTTGGCATCGGCTTGTTCATCGGGGTTAGCGTTGCTAGGACATCCTTGAGTTCTCGGAGTATAAATGGTGTTCAGTGTGCTTGTTGTAAATAAATAGTTTTGTCTCACTGGAGAGATTGATACGATAACCCAAAGGATAAAAGCCTGCCTTTCCTTCCAGCCTCCGTTAGAGGAAAATGAAAGCATTAGTGTGCAGCATAGCCGGGGAGTTAAAATCTCTCTTACTCACTTCCTCTGGCCTCGGGGAAGATGATGGATTTTCTTGACACCTTCCTCAATGCCATGTCTCCCCGGAGAGTTATTGGGCTCTAAATCCCCTCTCCTAAACTGACAGCGTATCTGCTGGAATGATTTGGCTCGGTTTCATCTGACTGGGCGCCCCATGAGTTCTCCCGTCGCAGGTGCAGAAGCAGGGACTGGGCAGCCTGTAGCTCCTGCTGGCTTCTTGCTGCTGGACCCAGAAACCGCATCTGAGCCCCTGGGGTGGGACGTGCGGGCAGGGCCCCGGCCTCCTGCAGGCACTGCCCGCGTTTCTTCTGGAGCTTGGTCAAGTGTCTGGCTCACTTCTCCACCTAGATTCTTCCAAAGTTAGCTTCTCACCAGGTAACGAACCATAGCTAGGTTTGCTGGTGGCTCTTGTGATATTTAATACTTCTTCAATGCTGTTTGGTGCGGAGGGGGAAGAGGGCAAAAACAGAAGGGAGGGGTTGCTTTGATCCTTTTCTTTTTTTTTTTTTTCAGAAAGCACAGGACAGATTTCCAGGCTTACATCGAAATAAAGCTCTGAAGTTTTTGCTGCTTTTAAAGCTGTCTGGACTCGTGTGAGGGATGAGCTGGGCGGTGACCGGCTTTGAGGGGGCAGGAGGTGACAGAGCTGTCTGTTGTCTTGAAGCAGGGAGGGGATGTCACTGAGAAGTCCCCAGGGCTAAGATTTCATTTGACCTTCCCAGGTGAAAGGGACATGGGCTTCCTTCCACCCTGGGGCTAAATGTGTGCAGTCACCATAGTTATGCATCCATTTGCATACGTTTGCATAAGTACTGCTGCTTGAAAACCAAACTGCTGTCACCTTTGCCTTGGCAGAGGGGGAGAGGCTGGACCGGGCCTCCTGCAGTTGTTGGCCTTGCTGAGGCGTCCATCTCGCACCTCCATCCCTGTGCCTGTCACCCCCTGCCTTCCTCTCTTGTTCATCTCCTCCTGTACTCCATCTGGGGTACCTCCTCTTCCCCTCCGTCCCTCACTTGCTCTCCTCCTGCCTGTGTCACCTCTCCCTTGCACGAGTTTCCTTCGTCCCTGCTGGCCGCAGCCCCGCGCCCTCCCTGCGCAGGGACCAGCCCTTCAGGTAGGTTGGTGCAGGCCCTCCCGGCCCCTCGCTGCTGAAGCCGTTCCCCCGGGCTCTGTCAGGCAAGGTGAGGACGTGCGCTTGGTCCAAAGCATCTTATTGACAGCTACAGGCTGCGGTCTGCAGCGGGGGACAGTCCTTCCCTATGCATTTGTACAGCACCTGGTGAACTTGGCGTTAGCCCAGGCGTGCAGTTGCAGCTGTAACAGCCTCTTCACCATCTGCAGGCAGGACGAGTCTTGGAGCAAGGTGCTGGGGCCGTCTCCTGCCCTGTCCTTTCTGCCTGCAGAGGAACCGTTTTGCCAATACACCTCCAGCAGTCCCCTGCAAAAGGTCTCACGGACCTGCCCTGCAGCCACAGGAACTTCTTCGTTCCCACTGGCACCGAGGTGGCTTTGCTCAGCCTTGCTGGCTCCCCGAGCTTAAAACTTACCTGGGTCCACCCAAATCCCACGGCACATCCCAGGGGAGCACAGGAAACAGCCTTTAGACAAACTTCTGCAAATTGCTCCCACCACGGTGCTGTTACATGCTTTAAAAGCTCCCTCTGCCTCCATCCTGTGGTACTTTGCATTTCTCTCCAGGTTTTTTCCTCTCTCAAGCCTGTTGCCTTACTTTTTTTGGACTTAGTACAAAATTGTATGGTACTTCAGTGATCGATAACCTCCCCGCTGACCTTTCCAGCTCGCAAATGGAGGGAGTGCGTGGATGCCCATTATCTGAGCAGCCCGAGAAGCCGAGCAGCCCCGGCGAGTCTATTATCAAAAAGAAAGTGGCTGCGGCAAGGGGGAGGATGGCTCCTGGTTAATGCTGCTTGTTTCAGACTGATCTACCCACTAAGAGAGTGAATTGGAATAGATTGCTCATTTCATTAGCGACGTAGGTAAGTGAGTGGGCTGTATCTGTACGAGACGCGTATTTTATTCAGGCTGCCAGAAGAGTGCTGGTGATTAATTGCCATTCATTTCTGACATCTGTGTTCCTACTGGGGGGGGGGTGGAGGTCTGGAAGATGCTTTTACAAAGCCTTTCAGCTCCCTTCAAGTGGAAAGAACGAGGGGAAAACTCTCAAGGTGGAAGGGGAAATTCTTCAGTAGTGTGGGACTTGCTGGGCACAGACGGATTTCGGGGAGGGTGGCAGCTGTCAGTAGGTCTCAGCAAAGAACACACTGTATCGTGTGTTTTTTCCAAAGGTAATAGCAGTGAGTACATGAGATGTGTTTCCTTTTTTTTTTTTGTTTATTTTAAGCAGTCTACCTCACTCCCAAAGGGTTTGATAGGTAATTAAATAATGTGTTGTCAGAGGATCAGTGGCTGTATGGAATCAGTCTGCCCTTCTCTCTGGCACTTGCTTTTTCTAATAATATTTCTAGGCAATTGGTGACTGTTTCCCTGCTAAATGTTTTGGCACTGATCTCCACATTCGGTTGAATTATTTCCTTAAGCTCTTCTAGCAGGTGTGCTCGTGCATTGCGGTGCCAGTGTTAAAGCTTTCACACCATGCTCTTCCAATGCATTATAGGTGGGACAGAGCCAAATGTCTGAGCCTGGAGCAGAACACAGCAGCACGAACAGCGTGGTGCAGGTCCCTGAAACGGCTCAAGAAAGGAAAGTCTGCGCTGCCTGATGCTGCAGAGGGGATTAAGGAGGTGGAATTATTTTATTTAATGGTCCAGTGTAAATGGGTTAGATTTAGTATGCCCATCGAATAGCATGCTTTCCCGAGAGCCTGCAGGCTGAATTGTGCTGCTCATTTTTGTGATGTTAGCTCTGCAGTCGCTGAGCACAAACTTGGTGGAGAGGTTCTCCTTTGTATTGCTGCCATCCAGAGCCTGTCCATGGGCCGCAGACTTTCTCTGGTACGTGCAAGCTCAGGTCTGGGGAGCTCTTCCCTCTGCCCCAGGGGGCTGGGGTGACCTGTTCATGGCAAGAGCTTCGTTCGTATGGGCAGGCGCTGGCCCTCTTGCGTGCTGTTGGTGGCCCCTCTCCTCATGCTGAGGGGGGTCCAGGACCTCGCTGTGCCTTATGAGCAGGGCTGACAGCAAAATTGACGTCAGGGGACTTGTGCCAGCTTGGTAGCACTGTGGCACCCTGGGAGCAGGGAAAGGCAAAGCACTTGGTGTTGGAACAGCTGCTAGGCACGGGGCAAGCAGCCTGAAGGCTGAAGTGGGGGAGGTACAATGACGGAAACCTGTCATAAAGCCCCCTTCACCAAGGGGCTGGTGCAGCTTTGCCTGCCGAAAAAACCCTGCTCAGAGGGGGGTTTTGGGACCCTGTGTAACATTGCAGGAGGTACAAGGTGGGAGAAGTCAGTGTGGTAGGGATGAGAAATGATTCCTGTTGATTGATGGACATCCGGGAAGACCAGCTGCAAAATGGACCCTGTCCTTTGCCATAGATACTGTCCCTGCTGGCTGAAATGCCTGTGTGATGGCGGGGAAAGATGTGCTGAGGAAGCTGCCTGCATGGTCTGTGAGTAAATAGCACCTTTGATCCCAGATCATCAGCTGGCTTTCTCTCACCAGCCCCAAGAAATTAAAATGAAACAGAACAATCCTGGGACAGCAGGGTGGAGGTGAGGAGACTTTAGAGGTCCCTGATGTCAGCTACAGCAAGAAAGATGTAGATGTAGATGGAAAACAAAGGCTGCAAAGCGTGATTCCAGGTGGGGCTGCTGAAGCTCCAGCAGAAGGATGCCCAGGCTTGGCTTTTCTGTGCTGGAGCTTCGGTTCCTCTCCTGGCTCAGCCCAGAGCCCCCTGAGCCACCAGGCTGAGCTGCTCGCCTCCCCTGAAATGACTCTTCTTTCCATGCCAGCTATTTCCACTTTCCTTTATTAGAAGCAAGATTTTGCTCTCATTCTGCAGTCATTTCCCTGGGATGCTCCAGCACCTCGCCGTGTCCCGAGCTGGGGAGCAGCGGCGCTGTGGGAGCTCCCTGCAGCCCCCGGCCAGCCCGCAGGGGTCCCGGCTGCACTTTACATTGCTTTGGCCCTAATGCCCGTGGTGGTGCAGCAGCTGGCATAAACAGCCCCATTAAATCCACCTCGTATCTCAGTGCTGAAGCAATAAAAATCGACAGGACCAAGGTGGAGGTGTAAGAAACTCACTGCAAATGCTCCGCTAGGGTGGTCACTTGGGTTCCTCTTCAGATCCAGCACTGGGGTTAGAGCCTCCTTTAGTGGGTGCCTTCTCCCAAAGCATTCTGTAACCATATGAAGAACAGCTGGAAAGTAATTATCTCATGCTGCTGACTTTCCAAAGGTGCTTGGTAATCATGCTCAGTGGATGAGAAAATTACCTGCAAACTTCTTTGGGATGTCAAATCACCCTGTTTCTTCTGGACTCTGAAAGCTGCTGAGAGCCTCCTGGCCGTGTGTGTTTGCAGAGCTGAAGGGACTAAATGGGGAGGAGCAGGGGCGCGGGCACCCAACTCTCACATGCACCAGGCATGGTGAGAGCCTTCCTGGGTGCCTGGGTGGAAAATCCAGATTATGCAGCTTGGAGGGGACTCGCTGCTGGGGCTGCCTCAGCTTTCTTTCCAAAACGGGAAGACGTGTCAGCCTCCTTACGGAGAGACTAAAGGCTGCTCCCAGTCAAGGCACCGGGATGGAAAATAGCAAAAGGCATTGGCAATGCTCAGCTCTGCTGCCTGGCAGCCCTGCAGTGATACAGCCCTGCTGTGATACAGCCTGGTGTCAGCGTGGGGTTGGCTTTGCACGTAGGATGGGAACTGGCCTCAGCCCTTCACCTCCAGGTGAGTCGCAGGCTGTGCGGTGTCAAGACAGTCCCTTTCCATCTGGGGCCCTGATCTGATGTGGCCCTGTGCCTCCAGGGAATGGCCCCCCAGCAGGTTCTGCTCCAGGGGTCTCTCCTGTGCCTCTGGGAGCATCACTGTTCCTCTGTTTCTCCCAAGGGTACTGGGTTTCATCTCCCCAGGTACCAGGAGGGGAACTGGTGCGAACCAGAGGATGAAACCAGCCTTGGTAAAGCCAGAAAAAAATAAAAAGAGAGTGAAGAGGAGAAACTTTCCCTGTGCAGGAAAATGGATAGCTGCTCTGTTCCCTTGGAGCTCAACAAAGCAACTGGTAGGGATTTCTGTCTCTGGATGTGCTATGGAAGCTTCTCCCACTTGGCTCACCTGATGATTCCTCATCTTGCAGCTCTGCCTGCCAAGGTTTTATAGGCTCATGCCAGATCTTGTTCCTTTGCCTGCTGTGCTTTATGGAACACCTGTGGTGCTGCCATCCGAGGGGAAAACAGTGCTTCCCATCTCTGCTCACAGCCCGCCAGCTTGTGTTTAAATCTCTAGTGGCTGCCTCATGGGCAGAAAGTTTCCTGGAGGCCCAAGTGTTTGAGCAAGATGGACTTTAACAGTCACTGCGTTGGAGAAGCCGTTTGTGCTGACCTCCCTGCGATGTTTGACAAGACTCGGGTGGCCCGAGGGAGGATGCAGGTGGTGCTGAGCAGACCTTGTGCTCCTCAACCTCCTGCTTTCCCCCCCTCAAACAGGGGCTGTGCTCCTGGTGGAGGGGAAAAGCAGATTCCTTTAGCTGTTTTTACTCGCAGCCAAAGGATTTACCCCCTGAGCTGGTACAAACCCAGGCTTATATTAAAAATAAAGTCTTTTCAAGCTGATGCACGACCATGAGTCAAATCTATTCTTGTAAATCAGCTACAACTGTGCTTCACAGGCTGCATCTCAGAGCTGTGCTTGAGCATCCTCTAGGCAAGGGAGGGAGGAGGGTTGGTGCCGTTGGCAGTGAAGTGTTGTTTGTGTTGCACTAAAGATCCAGTCTAGGTAACAGGATGCATTTGTTGGTGCTAAGAGGCTGATTAATTTGCTGTCTCTGGCAATTAACTTCCCTCTGTAATGCTGCAGCTTGAAGGAAGCGAGCGGCGAGTTGCCTGTAAAAGCTGAGGGAGGAGGGTTTTGTTAGTAGAGGGCAAAAGCTTAGGAGCGCCTTGCCTGTGAAGTTAAGAACAAATGGAGCAATTCCATCAGTATTTGGGCAGAAACCACACTGGGCTTGTAGGACCAAATTATTATATTATAGAACCCCTGGATGGGGGTGTCTGGGTGCTGAGCGGGGCAGCTGCGGTCCTCTGCAACAGCCAGGCAGTGTTCGAGCGTCGGGGAGAGGAAGCGTGAGCCTCGCTGCTTCATGCCTGGAAACCTGCCGAGGATGACATGGCAGCCCCAGTCACCACCGTTCCTTCCGTGGGGTCTGACAGCAGCAGCATCCCGATGGCACCACCAGCTTCTGCTGGCTCCCTCCTCTCCTGCCAGCTCCTCCTGTACCCGTGCTGCTGCCTCCCGGCAGCTGCTCCGCTCCCCGCGGCGCTCTGCCGTCACCCCTATGCATAAAACATCTCCCCGCTGACGGCGATCCCGTCTCCTGGTGGCCTTGTCAAGGGAACTGCAGAGAAACATAACAAGTCCCTCGTAAATTTCTGGCCTCTCATCATGGGAAAGTTTGCTGTGTCTGCAGAGAACAGCCCTGCTGTCCTGTGCTTTTGGTGGATGACATTAGCCCAGGCAGGATGGGAACTCCTGGGGCTAGGGACGCATCCTGGTGCTGAGCCCTGCCTGCGCCTGCTGCCTTCTCCCATGCCTGGTGCCTGTGCTGTGTGGTGCAAACCCCGGGGTTATTTTCGGTTCCCGTGTCACTGCCAGGATGGGTGCTCTGAGGAAGGGAAGAAATGGGGTCCCTGCTTGTGTGCCTGGCCTGGCCGCAGCTCTTGAGGTATTTCCATTCGCTCCTTACTTAAACTGCACCGACGTTCAGCTGCTGGCTTTGGGGCGCTGCATGAACACCCAGGTGAGGAGTGCCCCCAGTCAGAGCACGCAGAGCCCCCTCTTTCATTTAGAGGGGCAGAAAGGTGGGAGCATGGGCATCAGCGGATAGGGTCACCCGGTGTTCCTGGGTGGAGTGGAGGCCGGATCCTGTGTCCCTCGGGACGTGGCTTGGTCACCCCGTGTGTTTGGTGCGATCACGTTGTCCTCGTTGTTTGCTGGTGCCTGATGAGGAGCTGCAGCCTCATTTAGAGACGAGGTTTTCCTCGTGGGACCCTCAGTGCTGTTTTGCCGTCTCGGTACCTAGTTACGTAAACAGCATTACTCCGACTTAAAAGAGGATTTCGTAGAAATGGCTCCAGTCTGAATGAATGAACAACGAGATAGGAGGTGGGGTGCAGCTCCCCACAGAAAGCAGGGATCATGCTGCACTGGTGGCTGTAGGGCAGGTGAGAACCACTCTGCCACCCCCAGCTCATGGGTGCGGTGTCCTAGGGCTGTGTGCGGGGCTTTGGGCTGGGAAGCTGAGCTGTGCCCCGAAGCACTGTATCATGCTGCTCTGCTCTCAGCCAGCCAGCCTGGCCTCTGCGAGCTTGCTGGGACAGGGGGACAGCTGGTGGCAGGGCTGGGACAAGTCCCCATCACGGAGGTGGGGCAGGGGAACCCGGTGCTTGCCACTGGCATGGTGAGAAGCAAGGTGTAAAAGTGCAGGGACGCAGCTGCGGTACCCCTGGCAGGATGGAGCCCAGTGAAGCCACAAGGAGGGATCTGTCTCCCGGTTTGCTTATTTTGGAAAGACCGATTAATTGGCTGTGCGTATCAGTTAGCTAAATCTCGCAGCCTGCTTCAGAAAGGCTGACCTACCAGTGGCAGAGCTTGCTGGTCCGGGTAGCCTGGGAGGTGCACGATGAGTTCGCTGTGGGACGATGCAGCACCCCTGGCTGTGTTACAGGGTCCGAGGGAGCTAAAGGGATCTGGGCTGGCTCAGCAAGCAGCCCGGGCTGTTGCAGCTCTCTGCACTTGTCCTGCTGGGGCTGCTGGTTTTGTGGTCCTCGCTTCAGCTCTCCAGGCACGTGGTGACCTTGGGAGCGTGTGACTGACCGGCAGCCAAACCGTGGTGCGGGACGGAGATGCTGAACGGGGAATTGGCGAGCTGGATCCTCTCTCTCTCTGGCAGGGAGGACCAGGAGCGGTGCCAGGTCAGAGCTGGGACACGGCCAGCCCGGCGTTACTGACAATATTACTCCTTCCCCAAGAGCTGTTGGCATTTGTTATTCCCCATCACGATCTTTGCTCGGCAGCTTCTGCTCGGTGGGGAGAGGAGACCTTGCGGGGGCACCTCAGTGAGAGGACGCACGTATGGAAGAAAACAAAGCAGCTCCTTTATGAGAGCAGGTCCTGAGTGCTGATGTTGCCGAGGCCTCAGAAGGGATCAGCACTTACAGCCGTCTCCAGGGAGGACTCCTGTAATGTTAATGGTGTTTTGATAAAAGCTTTGTCAGCTCCTCGCAGTGGAAGCTGGGGAGTCACAGGAGCAATTGCAAATGGCCTTATCTGGATCTCAAGGCCATCTTGGTGCGTGCTGTCTTATACAGATTTATATATGTTTGTTAATGAGTGTACTCGTTAATTGGCTGCTTGGGAGGGCAGCTGGTAACGAAATGGCAAGAGAGGCGAAATTTCTGGGTGCGCTGTCAAGCAGTGCCTACTACTGACGGCAGGATGGGGTTTGGGACCAGGCTGGGGGGGACCAACAGTGCTGCTCTCCCCAAGCAACGATCTCTGTCCTGCTTTGACCGTGTTCTGAGGCTGCTGAAAAGGCTCAGTGTGGGATTGGGTCCGCCCCGCGGTTTCCCCTAGGCATGTCATGGCCCAGCCTGCCTCCTAGACTCGGCTTCAGCTGCTCTTTCCCTGGCTGGTGGAGAGAGCATTTCCTCTGTTGGCAGCAACATGGCCTGGGTCCTGCTGTAATTCAAGAGAATATAAAAATGCCAGATCTTTCACTAGCTTTTCATGTAGCTCAGTCATTCAAGCCATGCTGCAAACACCAACAGAGATCTTTCACCCTCAAGGAAAGACAAAGCCGTGTCACTCCATAGCCCAGAGCCAGGTCGTCCTTTGCCTCCGTGGGCATTAACCCCCTCTTGTCTTTGGCTTGTCTTCCAGGTCCTGAAAGGCTGCAAGAAGCTGAACCTGTCCGTACACTCGGTGGGCCGCATCCCCGGGGGCTATGTCACCAACCACATCTACACCTGGGTGGACCCGCAGGGCCGCAGCGTGTCCCCGCCTCTGGGCCTGCCGCACCACCAGAACAGCTCGCTGCACAAGGACAGCGAGAAGAGGAGCCACCTCCAGCTCCTGCAGGAGGGCGATGAGAAAAAGGTGAGCAGGGGGGCAGCCACGGCCCTGCAGGCCCGTCCGCAGTTACCTGTTACCGTGCGAGTGCCATATTCTGGCTTCCCTTGGGGTAGCCTTTATAGCAGAATATGCTGTGTCCCATTCTCCTCCCCGGGTCTGTAGCTTTCCTTCAGTTTCCACTGGGGAGCTGTGTGAGGCAAGACGGATTGGTTTTGGTCCCGTCTGATGCAAGTACAACTTGAGCCCATAATCCTTCCTGAGCTGGAGGCGAGGCGCCGTCCAGACACAGACTTGTCTGGCAGTGAGAGTGCTGTCAGGACAGTTAAATGAGAAATTGATTGTAAGGTTTTTCCCAAGCAGGTTGTTGTTTTGGCTCGAGGCCCTCTGCTACTATGGTCAGTGGGAGACTGACCCTCTGTTCTGGTCAGGAGGGCCTGTGGGTGCGGAGGGCTGGATCCCAGTGTGCATTACTGTCCTTCTGCTGGCCTTTCAGATCTTTCCTCAGACGTTTCCATCAGGCTTTCTTGGGTGTCTTGGCAGTTTTGCCTAAGTAAAAAAAAGAAAAAAAAACCTGCTTCCAAAATCGCGATAAAATAAAACAGATACTTTTCTTTTTCTGCGTGGGGAGAGGCGAGCAGAGCCAGGAGGGGCCTGGACAGTGCCCGTGCAAAGCCCTGGCAAGTGAAAACGGAGCAGGAAGGGAATGGTTTTCATACTGGTGCCCAGGGGAGCTGGCGGGATCTGGCCAGTGGTGGACCACTGCAACGGGGCCTGTGGCAGAACAGAAAGCATATCAGCATGTCTCATTCCCAGTCCTCTTCTCTGACTGTGAGCCCATCATCCCTTGAGATAGGCCATATAATAAGCAAAGCCACCTGACTGTGTGTTCACTGTGCAATATCTCATCTCAGGGATTTAGTTTTCTTCTCCTTTGTGCTTCTTGTGCACAGAGAGACCTTGAGACTCATTGCAGATGCGGAGGAACAGCGCTTCGATGCCCTCGCGATGAGGCATGGGCTGGAGGGGCAGATGCTGCTCCCAGCAGTGATGGATAGGGAACCTGTTTGTCCCGTGCCAGCAGATGGTATCGCCTCTGTGGTGTTCGTGGGACATCCAGGTACTGTCATACGAGTGAGTGGGGGCACTTGCTGCCCAAAGGCATGGAGTTACCTGGACCCTCGACATATTTCCTTCTGCTTATCCTGAGATCACTCTGGCTGCCCCAGCGCTTTGATTGTTTGCCCCAAATGTCCTCAGCTCAGCCTGGAAAGCTGTAAGCTGGGGCTTCCCAACTCAGCCAGAGAGGGAAAAATCTAATTCAGGATGAGGCAGTTTGCAGATGAAATATTCATGTGGGCCACAAGGGAGAAGGGCACATTATTTTTACTTTAAGAAGAGCAACTGCTGCCGGCTTGCTGGTGTCCCCCACCCCCTACCACTCCGTGTCACCTTGATACAGCCCCTGCAGAGCACGCAGAGGCTCTTTGAAGCTGCAGGTAGGAGGTGTTTCTGCACATCGTTCCTTTACAGCTTGCTGTGTAACAACATGAGATGCTCAGAAACCTGCTGCTGTGCGAGTCCCTTCCCAAGCGTCTGATCTCCAGGGAGATGTGCTGCGGTGCTCTCTGCCAGGGTTGGTGCTGCATGGGCTGCCATTGGACCAAAGCACCCTCCTCTTTGCTGCTCTGGTCCCAAGCTCACCAAAGCTGTATCCTGGGGGTACACAGGAAAATGAATGAACTTTGCAAGTTAAGCCAGCCTTAATTACCATAGCTTCATTTGCTTCGGAAGGGAATTCAAGCCAAGTTGAATGAAGGCCACATTAAACTTCTAAGAGCATCCATGGCTTGGCTGCTGTTGCCCAAACTCACTCCCAAAGTGCGAGGGCCCCCAGCTCCAAGTGTGGCACCATCCTGGCCTCAGCCTGGCTGCAGGACCTTGGTGTGCAGGAGAGGCTGTCCTCACTCTGAGCTGTGCTCTGGTGCTGTTGCTGGCTTTTCCCAAATCTGTGCTTGTTCTTCCCTGGCACTGCCTTCTCTCAGTCTGGGCAAGCAGACAGCCCTTTGAGTCCTTCTAATGGAGTCCTTCTAATGGAGGATCACGCATTGATCCCAGGGCAGGGCATGAGCACCCCTCTATTAACTGGGAAGAGTCAATTGCAATTGCAGAAAATGTCTGAAGCTCACAGAAATGGGTTTGTAAAGAGCTGGTGCAGAGGGCAGTGCTGGACCATGAGAGCAGGCACTACTCCACCTTCTCCTGGCATCGCTCCTCTGGGGCACATCACAGCTGCCACTGCTGTTCCCATCTGACCCCCCGGGCCCCACTGGCCACGTTACCCTCCTTTTACCAGCAGCTGTGGGCTGTGTGGTGTTCCAGTCCTGGGAGCCCAACGCAGCTTGCGCCTGGCCCTTGGCTCCTCGGCTCCTCCAGACGTGATGTGGGGCAGTGAAAGCAAGCCCCACCGTGATCAAAGGCTGGCTGGCACCAAGGAGAGTCTGACCTGGCCGGTGGCTTTGAGAGGGGTTGTTTGGTGTGACTTCATGTTATTGGTCTGAACGCGTGCTTCGGGGCATGAATTTACAGAGTTGTTTTGTCCTGCCATTTCTGTGCACCACTGAGAGATGAAAATACGCCCCAGAACAGGGGAGCAGTCTGCCTCTAGCTTTTTTTCTTTTCCACTTGTGTTTGTTTATATATTGCTGTTATAAATTGGGTTGTTCTGTTCACAAATATCATGCAAATAAATGCAACGTATCCCTGGTTAATTCAGCCCAGTCAGCTGGAATTGACAGGTATCCCTGAGGGCTGTTTGATTTCTGGATGGCTTTACATCCTAAGGGAAAGGCTGGGGATTAGTGGAGTTTTTCCACCTCCCCCCCTCCTGTTGCTAATCGATCTGAATGTCCTGGAACACATACGCAAAAGCATTCTAGCAGGCACTGTTTGGGAAAATGGGCAGAGATCAGGCTTTAGCCCTACAGCAGGAGGATGTAAACCAGGAACTTTGTTAATGCTTTGCTACGTTTCAGTAAACCTGCAGTGCTGCCGTGGTTAAGGAGATGTTTCCAGCTTTTGCAAGGTTAAATTCGAGGTTGGAGGTGTCCTGCATTCATCACGCAATAGAGATATCCCTGTCTGGCTACCTTTCTCCCCAGTGCTGCTGTTCCTGCTGAAAGGATGGATTTTGTAGCGTAGTTTAACAAGTTTGCTTACCTGCAGGCAGGAGCATTCATTATCAAAAGGCTTGAAATGGAAACCGCTGCTGTTGGCGTGCGTGTGACAGCGTAAGTGATCTGTCTGGTGGCGGAGGGACGGGCACGTGGCTGCCTGCCATCCCGCGGCGGGCACCCGGTGGTGGATGAAGGCACGGAGCAGATGGGCTGCAGCGGTGTGTGGCCAGGTTGGGGGGGCTTTCAGCTCACTGGCAGGCTCACCTCCTCGGGGAGCTTGGCTGTAGCACAGGTTCAGCACAGAAGGCAGCCAGCACTGCTGGTGCTTTGCTCACCCTTGGCTTCGGATCATTGTATGGACGCTGGGATTCCGTTGTTTTTGGCTATGAAGGGAACTGTTTTGGGGATTTGGGAAGCTACCAGTGCGCTGTCCACTGACTTTGCTTTCACCCTCCTTTCCAGGCAGGGGTTCTGGGCCAAAACGCAGCTTGGGTCAGGAGCTATTCTGAATGGACAAGCAGAAGGTGGATGCGAAGACCTGGGTCAGTCACTCAGTGTAGTCCTGACCTAGTATGAATAATATGTCAGGAGAAGGCACAAGGGGTGCAAGAGTTAATGGGAATGGAGGGATGAAGGAGGTGCTGGCACGTATGCACCTGTGGTTGTGCAAGTTGTTGCAAATCTTGATGCTGTCCATGTTCATGTCGTCTGTGCCAGGTTGAAGAGATGGCTGTATTTCCAAGTTTTCCCTATTACTAGTTTCCTGTGGTCACAAACAGGCAGCCTTCCCTGCAGCCAGAATGAGTGGGTTTGTTGTGCACTCTGTGCACATCTTCCCCATAGGTGAAGTAGCCAGGGATGGCGGGCAGTAGCTAGTTTGAAATGAAGAGCTTGCAGTGCTGCAGAGCTCAGAGGACGTTCCTGGAGCTGTCCGTCTCCAGGACAGACACAGCGGCAGGACACAGTCCCCCGGCAGCATCCCGATGGAGGAAGCAAACTCCTTGCTGGGGAGGTGGGACCTGCTTGCAGTGGTCACCCCACGTTTCAGAACAGGTTAATGTTTATGATCTGTTCAGGCTCAAACTGTTGGGATTTTGACAACAGCAAAGACCACTTGTGCTGTGAATTGTCATTGATGCACTTCTGGGATCAACAGCTTATTTCAGTAAAAGCACTTTGGAAACCATCAGCCAGCAAAAACTCATAGGTGCTGCTCAGCTGGGAGGAAGACGAAATGCTCTGCAAGTGTTGCACTGCTAATTCCCCGAGAAATGCCATTTCATCAGCTGAATTGTTGCTCTAATGTGCTGATTGCCAAGGGAGCTGCTTACTCCTTTATGCTTTTGGTGCAGCAAAAGAAAGAAAAATATATTCAGAGAAGAGAATGAGAAGGTCTCTTTGCCTCCAGGCAATTTTGTATTCAAAAGTAGCTATGTTTGTTACCAAAAAAAAATAAGCAAAAAACAAAAAGTAAAAAATACATCTGTGATAACATTGTGTGGCTTGAATGCTTTCGGGAGGCTAATGGTGACTACTTGAGCATGAAGGATAAGAGATGCAGGAGAGATAAGGATGGATTTCTTTCTCTTGGGTTGTGATGACGTTTTCAGCGCGGAGCAGCACAGCTCCCTGCTTCTCCTGCTGTTTGCCTGCTCTGACCTTGCTGGGTTTGTGGCTAGAGGACTGCCCAGGCTACTTGCCGACTCGTAGTCACCTCCCCACCTGCCTGCAGGTTTTCTGTGGAGATTGAGCATGTGCCATGGGTGGCTGGTCCCTCAGTCCCTGAGGTAGAAGTTATCCCTCTGCCTTGGGCCGCACTGCCCTGGCAGGCCTCACCTCAGCACGGCCCTCAGGTCAACCCATGCTGGGGTGCTGTCCTTCGCTACTTCAGGCACTTTAAGCAGAAACAACACCCAAAAGTGATGTTTGTTCCCAAAGCCATGGGGACTACAAGCCCCAGTGGGGCTCAACAGCAGCCAGGCGGATGGCCCGGCCTGGAGACCGTCGTGTGGTGCTGCTGTTTTGGCCTGGCCGTCCCCCTGCGCCGGGTGTCACCGCTCAGCCATGGGAGGTGGGCTCGCACCTCGGCACGGTGTCCAGACACGAGCCGGTGGGGTTCCCTCCATAAGCAGGAGGGGAGATGAGCCCCGCGAGCCCCCTTAAGTGTTGTTATTGTCGTGTGTTAGCAGTAATGGCATGGAAATAGCTATCGGCACGGGTGAAACCTCCTCAGTCTGTCACGCAGCTGTGTGCTGAATTGTACTGATGCAGAGCAATTCTTGTCTGAAAGTGCTTTTTCTAATGGTAAAATTAAATCTGTCAACAGGTAATTTCATAAACCCGGAGAAAAGAAATCCCATGCAAGAATCAACTCAGAGCAAACGCCTTATCGATTATGTGGGTTTTTTTCTTCATTTCCTGCAGCAGCAGGAGGCAGATGTTTCAGTGCTGAAATTGAGATTAAAATTGTGTCCCTGACCTTCCAAATGCCGCATTGTATGTGCAGGGGTAGCTTAGGGCTGGCCTCGGCCCTGGTGAGGCACAGGGGAGGAGGTGAGTCCTGTGTAGCCACAGGCACGCGTAGCACAGCTTGGACCATGCTCTGCAGCTGTGCCACAGCCTCCGTCCCATCCCGTGGCCATGCTTGCAGCATGGGCTTGAGGAGCAGGAGAGGTGCCCTCGAAGGGCATCGCAATGGCTGGGGACCATCCCGTGCCTGGGGGAGCCGGTGTGACCATGCCAACCCCAGCGGCAGCCTCACAGCATGCCTGTGGCAGGCCCCGTCCCTGCAGACAGCCTCCTGGAGGCAGCAGGCCCTTGAGAAACTCCGCAAACTGCCTCCCCCATTATCCCTAAGCCACTGAGCAGGGACAGGGGCTTCATCCTGGCAATAGGCTTATCGCTGGGTTTGGCTCCTGGAGCGCCATCTCCCTGCACCTCCTTCCTGCCTTCCTCACCCATCCTCCGTCTGATCAAACCGAGCCTCCTGCCTGTGTGCGCTCGCTTCATTTCTCGGCTATTCCCTAAATCTGCCGTTTGTCAATAAGCTGAATGCTTTCAGAGTTGTTTTTTCCTCCAGCCCTGCTGTTGTGATGCTTTCCCAGCAGCCTGAGGTTCTCTTGCAATTTCTGCAGCGTTTATTTGGAGAGGCGTAGGTAGTTGTTGATTAAGAAACGCAATTAAGCCTTCAACAACCCAACTTGCAGGGATTGCCAGCAGTAACATTTTTAAGTAATGCTTTTTTTTTTTTTTTAACCACACAGCTGGAGCTTGCAGGGAGGAAGGTCTTTCAGACCTTTATTGCTCGGGGCTGTATTCATTGTTTTCCACTTGCTGCTTCTTGAGGACTAGATTCTCCTGGTACGTGTGTGAACATAAACTAGCACTCTCAGCCCCACCCCAGCTTTGAAGGAGTATTTCTTATTCAATCCGGTGATACTGGGGTGGGGAGATGAGCTTCCAAATCCCTTGGGCGGTGTTAAAAAGGAAATGTAAATGTCTTGATACGGAGCTACTGCTTGCGTTGCTAGCCTTAGCGCAGTGCTGGTGAATTTATTTGTTGTTCAGGGATGCACGGAGGGGGAGTGTGGCCAGTACCAGGCTATTTTTACCCTGATCTGTGGTTTTGTGTGCTTTGCTGCTATGTGTATTTTTATCAAAGTTGGGGAATTTTTGAAATGTATGGTAGTGGTGTGATGAAGAAATTCTAGCAGGGGGGGAAACCCTGAATGTTGTTAGGACAAACGGAGAGAAAAGAGAAAGATTTTGGACAAGTTTAATGTTATTCTGGTTTAAAAAAGCACAGTGAAACTTCTGTAATGTAATGGTTCTATCAGAGCAACATTTTCACGTAAAAAAAAAAAAGTTAAACTGCCCTTGATTTTGGCAGGCAAATGCTCTGCTGGGTGGGTAGTCTGCCAGCTTTCCTCTCCAGCCTGGAGCATGAAGGTGTCTTTATGGTTCCTTTATAATGCTTCAATCCTAAAATTGTTTCCAGCAATTTGTGCGCTGCAAAGCAGGTGAGGGATTAACCCAGGGGATTTCAGTTCTGTGCAGCCCCAGACGAGGGCGGTGATGCAGGTGGATAACTTCTCACAGCTCCTGTGCCCGGCTTTCCGAGGCACAGCCATTCACGGAGTGCGAGCAGCGGGTGCTGTGCTGAGAGCGGCGGTGGCGTGTTTCTGGGATCACCCCAGCTTTGGCCCACAGCCCCATGAAGCACAAGCTGATGAGGCATTAGTGGAGTTACCAGCCGGCTGTGATCCCAGCATGGAAAAGCAGGAACTGTTTTGGCATCCATGTTGTAAAGTACACAATTTTGCAGCTCCTACTCCCTGCCATCCCTAGGCAGACTTCTGTCCTGTGGCTGCTTTACCACCCAGATAAAAAGGATTTTCATTGCCAGTCTCCCTAAAGCTGGGCTGAATTCTCTGCATAATGCAGTGTCCTCCAGAAAGGCAGGTTAATTAATGAACTGAAGCTGGAAATGACTTTCCCATCCAGGTAAACGTGAAAGCTTTTGATTTGACTGGGCTGAAGAGTTTAAATATAAAAACCTGTTCACAAGCAGGCCTGGTTCTGGTTGTTTCTGCCAGTATGAAATGCGTTTTGGCTTTTCTCATTTGTTTTTATTCCTGCTGTCTGCTTTTCTCCAGAATCGGCTTGAAACTTGGGACAAAAGAGAAATAAAAAAAAACCACCAACAACCTGGAGTTATTAATTTAGAAAATGTCATGCGGTGACTGCACAAAGGCCGTTTTAAATTGAGAGCCCCCACGGGAGCTAAACACAGGCTTGCTCATCCCCTCTAAATTCTCACCTGAACCTTCACGCACCACCGGGCCCTGCGGGCAGGGGAGGTGGGAGGCGGGCAGCTGGCGGTGCTGGTGGCTTTGGGACCCCTGCAGCATCAGCGACGGCGGCTCGGGTGCTGCACGGTGCTGCTGCTGTCGGAGCACTGCAGAAAGCGCTGAGCATCTGTTGTGGTATGTGCTGGTGTCCTGAGCAGCACAAGTGGAACATCTGCCCTAGCGTTATTAATGAGAGATAATCAGGCACGTGGCTGTGCGGAGGGTTCCTGAATGCCTTCTGTGCAGGATGCTCTGAGGACGGGCGAGGCGTCCTGGTGGGTTTAGCAGCGAGATGGAGGGGACCACGGGTACCTGTAGGAGCGAGGCTTCAGGTACACGAGGGTGTGCTGCTTGCTCCAGTGGTGACCGGATCACGCCCGGGTGTTTGGGTGTCCCCAGTCAGTACCTGCACATCACATTTCTGCTCAGGTCCTGAGCCTGAGCTGGGGCTTGGGAGCGAAACACCACAGCGTACAGGCAGGGCCAGATTTGGAAGGGAAATCAACTTTGCGGCACTGGTTGCTGGTTGCTCCCTGATGGGGAGAGTCAGGCGCTGCCCCTGCTGCAGGCATGAGCTGCAGGAGTGCCACTGGGGTCTTCTGCAAGCCCCGAGGTCCTTTACAGGGACAGGCAACAGGACGGGCTGGGGCTAGAACAGCTCTTCCCTTCCTCCCTGGTATTCCTTTTGGTAAAGCAGTTGCAACAAAGCCCTCGCTGGAGCAGTTTTTCTGTTGCTTGTTCTCTGCCCTCCCTCCAGGGAGAGAGCTTCTGGGGCAGCCCCTTGCAGTTGTGCTGTGTGAGAGAAGGGCAGAAAAGTCGAGCTGGGCCCCTTCCCAGCGGGGATGGCTGTGGGTGATTACTGTGTAATCATGTTTGCATGGGGCACAGGCAGGGCAAGGGGGAATTCGCAGCCAGTGCAGACCGGCACTGCTCCATCAGTGTCAGCTGTGCTTTGGGGTTTTGTCTCAGCTAAAGGAGCTGCTTCTGGATGTGAAAGGTGTTTGCCATAAGTAAAACCAAGAGCCTGTTTTTTTTGGTTGATGTTTTTAGTCCTTAACACTAAGGGCTGGTTTTCTGTCGAATATAGGGAGGAGAAAGGAGCACTGGCATCCAGCGGTGCTGGCAGTGCCCTGTCTGGCTGATCCCCTTGCTGGGCTCCAGCCCGCAGAGTGGCCTTGGTCCCTGGCTGAGCTGCGTCTCCTTCCCTGAGTCCCAGATCCCTCCATGAATAACGTTGCTCCTCCACATAGGCTGTCTCGTGCCTCCTTCACATTAACCTCCTGCCATTACAGTGCTCTCCTGCTGGATTTGTCACCTGGGCCTTTCCACCTTCTTTCTCTTCCAAGTTTTCGGAGAGCTGCCGTCCTCCACGCCTTCCCAGCACGATCAGCCCATCCGCCCCATTTGAGCCCCTGAGTCACTGAAAGACAGGAAAAAACAAAACAAACCCAAACCACGGGTGCTGCAAGTTCTCCATGACCCGCTGGAAAATGTCCCCTGGAAGTATCACCCTGTCTGTTGCCCTGGGGTTGGTCATGCTGTCCCCTGGTGGCACACAGGGCATTGCCCTCCCTGCAGGTCCATTTGCCTCCAAAGCATCTTTTGAGCCACAGCCACCCCGACAATTCCTCTAGATGGGGAGATGGACAAGTCTGTCAGAAGCGTGGAGCTGAGGTGCTTTCGTGCAGCTCCCGGACACCACTCAGTGTCTGCTCCTCCTCCTCTGCAGGTCAATCTGGTCCTGAATGAAGGGAAGTCCCTGGGGCTTATGATCCGAGGAGGGGCAGAATATTCCTTGGGCATCTACATCACCGGTGTGGACAAAGGCTCTGAAGCAGAGAGCACGGGCTTAAAGGTAAGAGCGACCCCAGGGCAGGCTGGGGGGGGAAGGAGAGCTTCACACGGCCGGGGCTGCAGGCGCAGGGCTCTGACACACAGCTGCCTCTGCTCCTGCTCTGCAGGGCTGTCAGTGGAGAGGTAAGTGGTGTGTTTCTGGAGGTGGTGTTTCAGGGCAGGCTGGTGTCACGTTTTGAGTACTAAGGCTTGAGGGAGTCAGGCTGTCATGCAGAAAGAAGTGCAGCCTTACGGCCTGTGGAGTAGGTTGTACCCACCTTCTGCCTTAGCTCACCCCCTGCCTGATTTCTCCCCCTTGAGACAGCCTGGGGTTGTTCTCGATACAGGTACCTGAGGCTGCAGCACAGACCTAGCAGGTGAAGAAAGTCACTCTCACCTCCCTGAGCTGGCAGGGATGAGTTTTCCATTAAAGCTCCTGGTCCTGTGCCCTCTCCTTGTGTCTCGCATCCAAACCCATTAAGTTTGGAGCTCGTGTTCTGCACAAGGAGCTCTGAGCCTGCCTGCAGGGCTGCAGTTGGCTGCCGCCGTGCGAGGAGGGCAGGATTGCTGCACTGGGAACAGGTGTGTGCCACTTTCCTCCCACAGCGTTGTCATTTGCAAGGATCGTGTCTTAACAAGCAGAAGCAGCAGGTTCACCCTCGGGGCTGGAGCAGAGCCGATCAATCAGCAGCCTAAGCTGGTGTGACTTTCGGTTATGGCAGGCACCCTCCATGCTCAAACAGGTTCCTGAGGGGTTGTCTGGGCCCTTCTGAGGCTGGACTGCTCTAGGCCAGAGTTTGATACAGTTTTGTCATGGACCTCTTGTAAAGCAAGATGCTACATCTCTTTTTTATGATACATTTTTTTAATCCCACCACATACAATGCACGCATCACCTCAGAGCTCCCCCATCCTTCCTGCTGTACCGGGTCTCAGAATACGATGGGACATAGTGGGACCTCATTTGTGTGTGGTCAGAGTGTTTGGGGGTAAATTTTTATTTGTTCTATAGCACTGACCAGTAAAATAAGTTGAAAAGGGAGCTGTTAGACGTCAGGTGCATCTCCATGCTGCTGATGGGCGGGGTGTGTTCGAGACTCAAACTTTCCAGGCTGTAGCATTTTACTTCACCACTCAGAGGTTCTTTTCTGTCATTTTTCTCCTAAGAGACCCTGCTCCTTGCAATCTCACTGCACTTCTTGCTGTCTCCAGTGCAGTCCCATGGGCTCTTACAGCCAGCTCTTTCCCTGCTACTTGTGTCAGTCAAGACTGGATGGATATTAAACTCCCTGGTGTTCCCTCAGTCCACTGCAATGGTGCTGGACTGCTGAATATTGAGGGGTAATCCCCTCTGATCCCCTCTCTGCATCATGAAGCGGTACGTTTCTCCCTTGATCAACCCTGGCCAGTTTAGGGCTAAGCCGTCAGCTTTGTCCCAGCGGCCTCACAAAGTCACTTACATCCCCCAGGGCTGCTGGGGTGAGGAGGGTGGGCAGTGGTGGAGAGGGCTGGGACAGACAGGATCCCGTCCCTCAGGCAGCTTTGCACAAACCAGTTGCATCTGTCAGCACTGAGGTCACTTGGGTCCCCTTTACAGACACGGGAGAAGGAGGGAGACCTTTGCTGGGATGATCCAACCACTTCTGAACTTAATTGTCTGCTCCAGGCTCCCGCTTCTCTCTGCCAGCTCTTTGACGCAATGAAAATGCTGAACTTGGAGGTCTGGGTCAGAGCCTTAATGGCTCAGGTCCTCAGCAGGGAAACGGGGATTTGGGCCCTGCCGTGTGAGAGGGTCACTGGGGGAGCATCCCAAGGAGACATCTTGGTGTTTCTCTCTGCTCACCCGTCCTTTAAAGCACTGCTCCAAGGCCGTGCTGCAGACACGGCCCGGGAGGAGTGGGTGCTGACGGCAGCTGTGTGTGAGGGCTCGTGGAAGGTGGAAGCTCGCTTGTGAAGGGCTGTGCCCCTTGCAGGGCAGCAAGGAGTGAAAGCTGCTGCTGCAGGCTCCCTGCAGACCTCCCTCCTGTCCTGCATCTGTGCTACTGCCCTGGGCTGGCGCCTCGCCTGCACCCTGCCCCAGCATGCAGCCGTCCCCCAGGGGTGTTGATGGAACACAAGGTGGCAAGGGGCAGCAGGGACAGTGCTTGGGGCACGAGGATTTCAGGACAGGCGATGAGAAACGTGGGATAATTTTTCCTCCTAAAGAGCTGAGGAGAGGGATTGGCATGAGCCAGTGTGTCACTTAGGTCACTTTGCGGAGCCAGGGGAGCAGTCGTGTGGAAGCAAACCTGCTTGTCCCCTGTCCCTGTGCCACAGGGTCAGACTTCACCTCACAAACACCAAAAGCCAGAAGGATTAAAGGCAGGAAAAGGAAAAAGTCGCACTGTTTTCCTGAGGTTGTTTCCTTTTGTTTCACGTGCAGTGCTTCTGTATTGCCCCAAACCCCGCTCCCTGCCGCACGGGGCGCGTCGCTGCCTTCCTGCTCTCAGTCTGCCAGCCGGTGAGCTCAGACAGCCAGCACTGCGAGATGCAGGCAGACAAGTCACAGCAGCACCACACAGCCAGCCCTCCACCTCTCCTGTTGTGCCTGCCATGAAGGCAAGACAAAAATCACATGCACATGTAGTCCAGGCAGGCAGCATGCTGCGCGGGTGTGAGGGGCCGTGCCGCAGCGCTGGCTGCACGCTGGAGCCTCTGCTTGTCTGGTCTTTATCCCTCTCTCCTTGCTGTTCTGGTTTCTAGTCGCTGATCTGTGCACGCCAGCAGGCTGATGCTTTTCTGAACGTCAGGCTTCGTGTGATTTCAAATACGCATGCACACTTCCACCCCGAGTTGTGTATGCTGCAAGCTATAGATTTAGGGCCGCTTGGAGGTTTGGAGATAAAGAAAGGCCTTTTAATTTCTGCTGTTAGACACAGTTGGGTGTAGACTGCGTCCGCAAGCTCCCTGTGCTACTGCAGGTGGTGGTGGAAGGGATGTGGTTACCACGAGGAGGGAACTGATGGCTTAATGCGATCGCCAGGTAACGCGTTGCTCTCTGAAACAGAAAATCTGTGGTTTTGTTCAGGGCGAGCTCAGCCCGGCCTGGCTGGAGTTGGTGGAAAGGTTCCTGCTGATTTCACAGGCAGAGGATCCATCTGAGGGTTTTGCTGCTTCCTCCAATGTCAGGATATGTCTCTTGCTCACCACATCCATTAGAAGTGTTTTGTCAGTGGGTAATTAACCACAGCCCTTTTCAGTGCTTAGGGGCAGAGAATAAAACCCCATAGAATGGGCTGCCGAATCTGGTGCCTGGTCTCTGAGCCCTGGTGTTTGTTCCTCGCTGTCACAGATTCACAGTGACCTTGGGAAACTTGCTGTCAGCCCTGGAGCTCAGCAACGGATGCCTTGTTGGTACCATTGAACTCCAGCCTCTTGAAATGATGCCTGAGTGGGACAGGGATTTTAGGGAATCTCTGACATAAATCCATGCGTTTATCTTCTCCTTTCAGGTACTTCTCTGCCCTGTTTTGCGTAGCCATATCTAAGGCTGCTCTGGGTGGGGCCAGTCCTCGTATTGTCCTGGCAGAGGCCTTTGGACACCAGTGTCCTTTAAGTAGCATGTGGGGAGAAGAGATGCTCCGGGGCAAGGGGACAAGCAAGATGAGACTAAGAAACCAAGACATTGTTTTGCATAAAACAATATTTGCTAAAAAAAAAAAAAAAAAAAAAAAGGAAAGCAAAGATTTGGCAATACTGAATTTGTTACCAGATTTTTTTTTACAAGTTGATTCTGCCAGATCTTTAATTTTAGGGGGGAAAAAAAAAAAACAGGAAGCCCTCTTGTGTCCATGGCACCAAATCAGAATTTTAGAATGTTGTATTGGGATTTTTTTAAAATTTTCCTTAAATGTTGATTAAAGGGCGAATTAAACAATGTCAAACCAGTTGAAACCAAGGCAGCTGCTCTCAGACCCGAAGCTATAACCTGGCCATCCCCCCTGCAGAAACAGGGGGACAGACCAGCCCCGCTGCCACCATCAGGCCGAGGTGACGCTGTCTGGGCACCGCGGCCACCATCCGAGCGCTGTGCCGGTGCCAGCAGCAAGCAGGCTGCATCGCTGCAGTTAATTAAATGTTCACCCTCTTGGCCTCGGCCTGTATGTTTATTCATTCTTGAGACTTCGAACAGTGCGTTCTTCAGGCGGGCTTGAAAATTTGCTGCTTCAGTGCAATTTCCCGGGCTGAAGAAGTGCAGGGTGGCAGAGGGCTGCAGAGTTGGAGCGTGAGCCAGCCTTGTTTGCTTTCAGCTGTCCTTCCCTCGTGACGTACACAGCGATGCCACCGGGAGGTGAGCTTGTTCTGTTGGCACTTGGGACTCTGCTCATCCTGATTTCTTCCGCATTCATTTTTTCCTAGTGTTGTATTTTATCAGGATGTTTTTCTAGGCTGTTTTTTTGTTCTCTCCTTGACCTTTACATCAGAAATAGCAGATTTCAGGTAGCTTTCATTGAGCAAACAGCTCGATATTGAGTTTGCAGCACAAAGGCTGGGGTAGGAGGCTGCCACAATCCCTATATATTCTCATACAAGAGAAGGAGAAAGAGAGACTTTTATATTTATATAAAAAGAGGTGAGTGATTTTGCATCAGCAGTGACATTCATGAAGCTGTCCCTTGAACACTGGCTCACATTTTGAGGTCCGCGCAGAGATAAAGATACTGATAAAGAGAACATAAAAAAGAGCCTCATGGGCAGTAAGCTGTAAGGCGAGAGATGGACTGCGGAGGCGCGTGGCTGCGGTGTGCAAGGTGTAACCTCTCCAACGATGTCCCCTCTATGGGGACACGTCGCTGCTTAAACTGCTCCTCTGCTGGGAGGCCACCAGAAACCTCCCCGCAACAGCGCTGGAACCCCAGGAGACATCTTGTGTGCTTTTGCATCTAGTCTGTGTTTGCTTTGCTCCCTGTATTTGTACTGCAAGGTGTCTGGGGGAAGGAGCATGTTTTCCGACAGCACTTGGCACATGCTGCTCTCTTGCCTTACTCCCGGATCTGTCTGATCCTTCCAACAGCCTGCGGTGGCCTCATTCAACGCGGATCATCTGCCCTGACCACTTCCCTCCTGGGGCAGTTGAGCACCTCCTTATTTTTCTGTGAGTCTCTATTCAGCTGTTGGTAAATTGATTCATACATTTTCCTGCCCGTATTTTTAATTTCTTAAGGTCTGCTTTCGTTAATTATTTGTGCTAGAGAGAGATTCCTTCTACTTCAGTGGCGTCTGTGAGGGTAATTTAACCTCTCTTCTGGCCCATTAGTGGCATTAAATAAGACTGGTGCTGGTGCCAAACCGCCTGGCATCCTGCTAGCCCTGTTATTCCCAGCTCAATTTGGTGTCATTTAACATTAACTCATATTTAAAATCTCTCACCTAGTTTTCTATCTGTGTGACTGAATTTCTCCCAGAGCCAATTTTTATCATTTTAAAGGGACTTGAGGAGATCAGAGCCCTAGTCTTAACTCCATTAACTTTTCTTGACTGCGCCTCCCTTTACCGTGTTATTCTGTCTGTCTCCAGAAAGAGAAGGGGCCAGGCCCATCGTTGAGGTATGGTTTTTCTAAACTCTGTTCGGTTCTTCTCTGTGGTCACCTTTTGCACGCTATGTTCAGCCCCTGCATTTCAGGATATATATTTCTCTGGAAAGTGAAAATAATCCCATTTTCAGAAGTGATCAGACACTGGATCCTCAGTGTCCCCCCACAATTTGCTGAGCACCACTGAAAACTTGCCCCTGAAACATTCAGGGCAATAGCTTTTCTGCATGTTCTTTTACAACTTTTTTTTTGTGTCTTACTATTTCTTCTTTTATTCTGTGCCGGTCAGGACCTGTGCGTACAGCAAATAATTTGCTAGAGTCAACCTTTATTTTAACAGATGGTTTGTTTGCATTTCTGCACTCTTTTATTCCCTTCCCAGTTGTCCTTGACTTTTGGAGGAAAAAAAAAGATATCGATGTTAATTAGCAAAAATCCTTTTCTGCCCTAATAGGAGTGTGTCATTAGATAGGCTGGTTTGCAGTCGTTTAGGCTGTCCAGTGATTCCTTATCTGCCCTTCAGCGGCAATTATTTTTGCAAGGTCTTTTTCCCCTGCACGAGGTGCTCGCTTATCCAAGGATTTTGTGGCTGGTTCTTCTCACCCCTTGATAATATTCAGGCAGCACCAGACAGAGGTGGTCTGGTGCTGGGCACCGCACTAACAGAACACGAGAACAGACAGCCACAGAGAACCAGGGAGAATAAATGATAAAAAAGCAATGAAGACACAGAGAGACGTCGTGGCTCATCCAGGGCCCCTTCTGGTCTCCCTGCCAGCTTCCTTTTAGCCAGCTCTTGAGGAGAAAAAACTAAAGAATGGTTCATTAAATCTGTGTAACTGTCTTGAACAAAAAAATCATGAAAGTTTAATCCCCGATATGGGAAACTGTTCAAGATTCATGATTACAATAAAAGTATCTAATCGAATTTGGGTCTTCATTCTTTCGGTGCTGCAGTGAGCCCAGTGCTCCTTCTGTGCTAGCAGCAAAATCCCTTCCAGTGGACGGCCCAGTGAATTAAAGCGGCCTGGGAGATGATGGCCATTACACCTGGGTGCGTTTCTCTTGGCAGTTTAGTCACTTCCATAATTCACCCTCCTTGTTATGTTGGTGGTCAGCAATTTTCTGACTGCTGGATTCAAGCTAACAGATCTGGAAAAGATCTTGAAAGGAACCTGAGATATTTCTGCGGTCTGGTGGTTGGGAATGTGGTTGTCTGTGGGGTTTGCCTTCCCTTCGGCTCCCTCCCTCCCTGTTTCTGGGTCTCCCCGAATCAGCTCAGGTGGAGCTGTTGCCTCTGGCTCTTCCTGCAGCTGGTTCATGGAAGCAAGGCTGCTTTTCTTTCAGGCCAGAGAAGCTTCACATCCCCGGCACGTGATTTTGGCAGCCGGTCTCTGCTCCGCAGCCTGCTGGAGTAGGTGTGAGCATCCCACCTTGACACAGCTCTGCTCTGTGCTCTCCCTGCCAGCTGCTGCAAGGGGCCATCCTCTGGTCACAACCTTGCCAAATCCAACGCATCCCCCATGCTGCGTCTTGTCCTTCCACAGGGAAAGTCAAAGGAGGGAAAGGCAAGCCAAGAGCAGATGGCTCTGTTTGCAGGGGCTGCTGCTTTGAGAACCTTTCTGGAGCCAGAGGAGAAAGAAGGAAAGGAGAAAGAAGGTGCAGCAGGACCTGGAGCATGCCTCCCGCAGTGCCTTGCAGCAGCTGGTGCAGTGCATCTGCCTCGTGCTCCCTCTGCTCAGGGCCTTCATCAGCCCTTCATCAGCCCAGCCTTGACTTTGGGTCTTTCTCTCATCTCCAACATCTCTTTTGCATTATTAGCTGTGCAGCTGACCAATTAATCATGGTTACAAAGACAGTAAGCAGAGGGCATTGGATGAACCATGCTGAGGTCAAAATGCAGAGGCCCTGACGGTGGTGGTGGTGGTGGGGACTGGGCTGTCCTGGGCTGCCACAGCCCTTGCTATCCACCAGCCCTTCTGCATGTCACAGGGGAAGGAGATGTCCCCAGAAGAATGAGGCAGCTCAGCCAGAGGTGGCTGGATGGGGCTGAGCACAGAACTGAGCTCTGGTGCATCTGCAGTGCACCTGGTGCCTTTGCTCCAGCTCCTTTCCTATTTTCTCCACTCATTTTTTTTCCAGCCTCACTCAGCATCCCGTGTCCTTTCATCAGATGGAAAGGTAGACAAGAGCCCTTGACTTCTCATTATTGCCAGCATTATTTTATATAGCTCTGTCAAGTCCCCACACATCACCTCTTCTCTAAATTTAACAGGCCTAATCTTTACGATCTGTCCTTTCACAGGCACCTTCATCACCACCAGTCATCAGTTCCCTTCTCTGGAGCTTTCCTTTCTGTGTCTCCTTGCTGGGCAGACAGGGACGTACCAGGGAATGCACTCACAGCAAGGTCACACATTCACGTGGATATCTTCAGTACACTGGTTTTAGAGCTGTTCTTGAGATGTTTCTTACCACTCATTCCTATTGCACATTTTCTTTTGCATGCTTATTTGATCCTTCTCAAATCACAGCTGCACGCTGAGCAGCAGTGTTCCTTCAGCTGTTGGTTGTAGTCCCTCACCTGTGTCTGCTCTTATTGTTCAAGAGGCATCACTCATGTCTTGACCAGCTGCAAACACCTTCCTGGTCCTTTCAGACCACCTTTACCAGCCCCTTCTGGCACCTCTAGTCTGAACTAACCCAGATAGCTGAGTGGTGCTGGTAGATCTTGACTGGTCTCACATTGCTGCTACAGGCATCTTAGGATCTTCTTCCCTTCTCTTTCCGCCCTCCCAGATGTTCAGTAATCCTCAGCTTCTCCAATTCCTTTTGTCTTTTTGTGGCTTCTCAGGTAGACCCTGCACCATCACTAGCTCTGCATCTATTTTTGCAAGGCCAGAGGAGCAAAATGAGCTTCATGAATGACCCTCCAAGGCCAAGCATTTGCTTTGGCTATGAGCAGAGCAGGGGAGCTTGAGACTGGAGGAGTCGACGTGGCCAGCACAGGTCTCCTGGCAGGCCAAACGGTGCTCGGGAACAGCTCTCCTTATGGTGACCACGAGTCAGGAGGCTTTCCTGAGCTGTGCAGCACCTGGACCTGCCTGCTGAGGCTCAGTTGTGGACACGGGGACGAACGCAGGTCCCCACTGTGGCTTGCTCACACCCAGCCACAACCTTTAAGGGATGAAGGAGCAAGTTCTGTGGAATTTGCCCTGCATGTTCCTCCTCCTCCCACTATTTCTTCCTGAAAAGCTCTGCCATCCCAGTTCAAACTGTGGAGAGGGCAGAGGAGAAGAGGAGAGGTTTTGCCCTTGTACCCAGAGATCTGTCTGGGGATGAGTTACCAGGCCCTGGCTTGGACTCCGGGCCAGCTGCAGAGGTGGCAGCCCAAGTGCTTTTCTCACGTTTGACCCGAGACCCAGGGCTCTAATCTCTACATCCTGGCCATGCGAGTCAAATTCCCCTTCTTGGCCACTTGCTTTGACCCAACAGTAACTGGTCTTGTGCCCACCTCGGGCCAGCACTGTTTGGGGAGCTTGCCACTGTGGAGGTCTGATGGCCGATATTGGTGCAGGCAGCAAGGAGGGAAGCTGCCCTGCATCCTCAGCACTTGGAAACTGCCTCTGTGGTCCCTAAAATAGCCCTAGCAATGCTTGCACAAGTGCCATACAGTGGGTTTGGGGCGTCACTGGGGAGAACAGGCCCGGGGCCTCTGTAACAGGCATCTGGAATTTTCTTCAAGACTCATTTCAAAAGAAAACAGAGCAAAATGTAATGACAATTAGGCTGCTGCAATCTCCCCTCGAGCACTGCTGGGAGGAGCATAATTTAAGGTAATTGTGGTTTTCTTTGCTATTAAGCCAACTTTGCTCTACAGCAGTCTGTGGGGGAGGTCCCCTGGTGCCACAAAAATACGTAAAACTGGCAGAAACGGGAGGCCGAGACCACAGCACTGCGGAGTATGGGAAGGGCACATGGAGCCAGGCTGTGGCCACTGCTTTGGTGTGAGCCCTGGGGTCAGAATCCCCTCGGGCTGAGGTGATTGTGTTCCCCTTGAGGCCCTGGGTAACGCTCACTGTTGTGCCCTGTGCCCCTGGCTGGTTACACGGCAGCTGGGACAGCCTCTCGGTGCTGGGTATCGGTCCCTGAACGTGGCTGCTGACAGGGCCAGATTCTGCTTGTGAAATACCCTCACCACGGTAGGGCTCCGGGGATGCAATTTGCAGTGGTTTCAGGTGGCTCATGAGATGAGCACGGAGCCATGGTCCTTCGGCCACCCTGGGACTCCCCACCGGCTGCTCTTCCCCTTCTCTCCACTTGATTTCTCATAAAATCGCCCCTCGGGGGGCTGCGGGGTGCCAGTCACACCACAGGCCTTGGGACGCTCGGGGCCCCTCTCACCCAGGGACAATGCTGCTGTCATGCTCTGCGCCAGGCTTGTGATCGCTGGTGGAAGGGAAAGGTCCCTGGGAAGTGCCTTTCTGGGTCCTTTTAGCCTTGAAGCTGCCAGTTCTTGTTGGCTGAACTGGCTGCCACAGGCCTAGCAGCATGGGCAGGAGTGTGTGTGTGTGCAGGGGGCCTGTACGTGTGCCAGTCCTGCTGCTGCAGCCCCTTGCCCCTCAGCTGGCAGCGCTGGGCCTGGAGAGCAGCCGGTGCGGCCCTATAACCCCGTGAGGTGCAGCACAAAATGGAGGGCAGGGGGCGTGCTGCACGTCCTGGCCCTGCTGCTGAGTGCTAGAGCCTGGAGAGGCTTCCTCTCTGCTGGAACAGTCACCGGGTCTCTCGTGTACTCCGTGTCGAGTGGAGCTTTGCTGGTGGTAGTCCTGGTGTCCTTTATTTCAACCCTACAAAGTTTGGGTAGCGCTGGGGGAAGCTTGGTGGCAGCAGCGCCACAGCCCGCCAGTAGTAAGCTTGGCAGCAGCGAGTCGTGGCTTCTGGCCGGAGTAAATTTAAGAGTCTATGGAATTAATCCCAGTCCTCTGAGGCTTCCTTGACCCAGCAGCAGCAGAGTGAGATGGACGGAGCTGAAAAGTTCCTGTTGACTCTTTGTGCTGTTACTTTAGCCTCAGAAACACTTTGCTCTCTCCCTTTTCTCCTCCAAGATGGGGGTGAGTTATTTAAAGAACTATCTTGTTCTGCTTGTATTGCAGCATAAAGAAAACCAGATTGTGTTTTCACAAAAGCTGAGCAGAAGCCTATGGTTAAGCAAAGATATGAAGGAGCAGTTTCAAAGAGGTGGCTTATCAGGAACAGGGTGGATTTTGATATGGGAGTGAGAAGTGCACTGAATGCCCTAGAAGCAAAGAAAAAGGGGACTTGGGATGAAGGAGAATCTTCCGGATGAATGCTGTGCCTTGAACATGGCCAGGCTGTCAGGAAGCCTCTGAGTACAACAAAGGCTGTGGCCACAAGATGAAAGCTCTCAGGAGCAGCTGAGGAGGAAACGGGGGGAGAGGAGAGATGAAATCCTGGCAGTTCCAGCTCCCCCAGTGACTGAGCTGGGGCTGTGGTGAGACACTCAGAACGAGCCCTTGGGGCTGCACACAGAGATCTGGGGTTTGGAGCCTCTGTAGATGGCTCTTGGCCTCCCAGCTCAGAAGGAAGGAGTGGGGCTGGACTTCTTTGTATTCTCTGGGGACTGTTTCCAGCCTGATCTGCAGACCTAGTTAATGGAGGGGACTGGGCAGATTGGTCCGACTCGGGATCCTAAATAGGCTCCTTCAGGCTTCACAGCCTGGCCCGTTACTGGCTGTTGGCTTAAGGGCTTGTTCTCCAGCCACCAGCACTTGGACCCTCTCCCTCATCTCTGTTCATCTCTCCAATTGCTGTGGCCCTGGTTTGGCATTGGTGTGAAGTGAGTAGCTCCTCTCCAGTGGAAGAGGAAGGCACGTTCCTATCAGCAATGCCCACAGGGCCTGCTGGGCTCACCCTGCCCTTACTCTGCAGGTAGGAGACCAGATCCTGGAGGTGAACGGCCGGAGCTTCCTCAGCATCCCCCACGACGAGGCGGTGAAGCTGCTCAAGTCCTCCCGCCACCTCATCATGACTGTGAAGGATATCGGGAGGCTGCCCCACGCCCGCACCACCGTGGACGAGACCAGGTGGATAGCAAGCTCCCAGATCGGAGAGACCCTGGTCAACTCAGCAGGGTAGGTGCCTGCTACACCCCACACAATAAATAGGGCTGCCGGGGATCCCGTAGGGTACGTGCAGCCACGCAGGGTGGGGTAGAGCAGCAGCGTGTCCTCTGCCAGTGAAATGCTGGCAGCCTGATGTGTCTGCCAGCTGTCTGTGGGAGCACCCCCGGTGCTTAGCTGGGTGGCCCTCATGTCTGCTGCTCAGAAGACAGCACCCTGTAAGGTGGGTCCGGTTTGGGCAGCATGCTGCTGCGCCGTTCAGAGCTCCTTCCCTGGTCTCTCAGGCTGGGAGCTTTCCCCCATTAGCTTACGGGTACAGGGAGAAGAGTAGATAAGAGATCTCCTCAGGTGATGACTGCTCCAGGAGACAACTGACGGACACATGGCACTCGGTGCTAACTCAACTTCTTCCTCCTCGCAGGGCAGCGGGCGATCACGCTGCGGAGGCGGCAGCCAGGGTAAGAGATGCCAGCCCCCCCGGTGCCTTGTGAAAAGAGAGCCATCTCTCTGTGGGTGGGAGGGCTGTGTGCTCCTGGCGGTAAAAGGGATGTTAGTTTATGAGGACCGCTGCCTTTTAGCTGGCTCTAGCCTTTCTCCTGCCTATCTCACTTTGCTAGTTTTATTTCTACAAAGCCTGGCATAACGAGAACCCCCTCTCCTGTACCACTGCTGGGCCAGTTTTGTGGAGCCTCCCAGCCTGGGGATGGTCATGGTCAGGGGCGATGGGCAATGACACACGGGGGCAAGGGCGTGGGGATCCCATCCCATCCCAGGATCTCTCCCACCCCACAGCACGGGGGTAGCAGGGCCCTGCCCGGGGCTGTGCCTGCAGCACCACATCAGCCTGTCTTCTCCAGCCAGCCCTTTGCAAAGTGCTCTCCCTTTAAATGGAAATGAAGCCAGGAGGTTTCACAGGTGGCTTGCACTGATAATGCCTTCGTGCTGTTTGCTTGGCAAAACATGCTCCCCAGCCTCAACTCTTTTCAGTGTCCCCAGGATAGTCGAGATGTTGTCTGGCTCCATATCTGTACGCTGACTGCTAACGCTGTCGGGGAGGGGAGCAGCAAGGACCTCCTCCGTTAGAAATCCTCCCCAACGAAAAAAGCCTTTTGTCGGGCTGCCTCTGCAGTCAGACATCCCTGTCCCTGGGACTCCTCTGGGTCCGTTAGCTCTTTCTTCACCAAAGTCTGCTTTGAGCTTGCAGTGAGAGTTGTGCATTCTGTACAAGACGCATTTTGCACAAGATGGAAAGCTTGCCTGCTCTCATGGCACCCATTCCCCCAGCTGTGCCAGGAAGGAATGCAGCCTGCTGTTAAATCAATGGCTGGCTGAGGGATGGTGCCTGTGCTTGCCGAACAGAGCTGGGAAGCTGGTTTGTTTATTCAGCTGGAGCTGCCTAACCGCGTGGCTTCGTTACTCAGAGAAGCAGTGACACTGAGTGGCTGTGCTGGTGGCCCCCAGGGGTAGCTGCCCCTGGTCCTTGGCATCCCCCTTCCCACCCTGCTTGCCAGCTGTGCCGCAGGTGATGTGGGAGCAGCAGTCCGACAGGCACACAGCTCAGGCATGGGGGCAATTCTGGGCCCTGACTTTGCTGCCTTCACCAGCTGACTTATCAGGCCAAATCCAGTCCCCTGTTTTCTTCCGCAGCCTGTGTTTTACCGGGGCCTGGCGGGCTCGCAGGTAACGCTGAGCAGCATGGTGAACCAGACCCGAGTCATGCTGGAGGAACAAGCGCGGCACCTGCTGAACGAGCAGGAGCGAGCGACCATGGGGTACTACCTCGATGAGTACAAGGAAGGCAACATCTCCGTGGATGCTCTGGTCATGGCACTCTTTGAGCTGCTCAACACGCACGCTAAGGTGAGCCCTGCACTAGGGACAGGGACAGTTTCTCCCAGTGGCCTGAGCAGAGCCATCGTCACGGCGTGGCTCAGCACCTCCAGGTTATCTGCACAGGGTCGAGGGTGAGGGTGTGAGAGCAAAATCCAGGGGCAGGACGTTATGGGAGGCACAAGCTGGCGTTCGGTGGCAGAGGAGCTTCTGGTAAAGCTCAGGACCGAACGTCTTCCTTCGTTACCTGCCCGTGCATCTCGTTGCCACCACTGAACAGGGGGAGGATGGGGCTTCACGTGCCCGGGAGTGTGGTCATGCTCCAACCTCTCTTTGGTTGTCTGTCTGCCTGGCCCAGTTCTCACTGCTTTCAGAGGTGCGGGGCGTGATCTCCCCGCAAGACCTTGACCGCTTCGACAACCTGGTGCTGAAGAGAGAGATCGAGTCCATGAAGGCCCGGCAGCCCTCGGGGCCCAGCATCGGCACCGACTCCTACTCCATGATGTCCTACAGTGACACCGTCTCTTCCTCCAGCAGCCACTTCACCTCCACAACCGTCAGCTCGGCCCGGGTAAGTCTCTTCCGGCTCTTCCTTTTCCTTTCAACCCCAGCTCCTGGCAGCCCTGCAGCAAACTCAGTTCCCCCAAGTGCTCCAAAGGCATTTCCCCCAGCACGAAGTCTGCTTCCCCGATGGGTTCCTCCAAAGCTTTTTTATCCCCTTACAAGCTGCCAGGGGCTCATCAGTTCTGGCTGCAGGCTGTCACAGCACTCATGCTTTTAGAGGCAGGGGTCCTAGAGTATCCTGGAGGGGTAGGAAAACGATGATTTGTTGCTGACTTGGAAAGCACAGCCTCGCTGTGAGAGTACTTTGCCATCCATTTGCTTCGCAGCAGAGAGACAAGGGTCTAGAGCAGCTGGGTGAGCTGGAAGGAGGCAGGGAGCAGGAGTGCAGGGGCAGGCACAGCCATGCCCCCGCGTTGCCTGCCTTCTGATGGATCCTGCACACGTTTGGTGTCCCGTATAGGCACTGCAGGTACTCAAACTCTGAGATGCTCTGAAGTCCCCGCAGGCTGGGGACAAGTGTGTGATTTGTAGGGACAACAAGGTGACATTGCGACACACGCTCGGTATCTCTCAGTGCCCCTGAGGTGAGACAGATGCCCTGTCCTCTGCGTGGGGGCTGAGCATCCCTTTGTCCCCAGGGAGGGAGCAAGTCTGCTTCCCACCCAGGACCTCCAGCGCGCAGTGCGGGCTGCAGCCACACAGAAATCTCAGCGACTTGCCGCTGCCACGCCATCCCTGCCGCTGTTCACCAGCTCTTGCTGCCACTCCTGAATCACCTCCTCAGAGATGCTGGCTGCCTGTTCCCTGTCCCAGCAGGTCCCCAGCAGCCAGGCCAGCTGCATCCTGCCCCAGCCTCTGCCCACTCCAGCACTGAGCAGCAGCGCTCCCACGTCTCGCTGCCAGGCCTTCGTTGCACGCACCGTCTAATTAAGTTATCGTAATCACCTTAGAATGTGCAGGCACACAGCCCCCAAATTAATTTCCTGGCCGTAAAATGCCTTTCATCACAAATGCATTAGCAACCTTGGAAATTAAAACCTTCTTGAAAAGAACAGATGATGACGGGCTTTCTGCTTGTTCGACAGCAAGCAAACCAGCCCACGTGCGGGGCGGGTGGGATTGTGCTGCAGAGGGGCAGCAAGGTGGGGGGCTTTCTTGGGGCTGTATCTTTCCCACAGTTTGGTCCAGCCTTCCAAGACGCCTTGGAGAGGTTCAGAGCATCAGAGCTGTGTTTTTGTCTTGCTGACTTCAGAAATACCCAAAGGATGGATTGCGGTGTTCAGGATGGATTGCAGTGAGGGCCTTCCTGGATCAGGATAAGCAGGGCGAGTTCCACGCTGCTCTGCGAAGGGAGAAATCTTTCCAAAGCATCAGAGGGCTGACCCAGAGGCCTGCCAGGGCTCATGCACTGAGCGTGACACCCTGGTCCTATCCAGCCCCGTGCCCAGGCTGTACCCTGTGCTTCGGGTGTGCCGTGCTCACACTCCAGCTCCATGATGCCCTTGTGGCACAGAGCAGAGAGTGGACACTGCCGTCCCTGTATGTAAAATCTTCCTGCAAGGACACATGTCCCTGTTACACCACACCCTGTTACTCCCTGGCAGCGTGGCTCCTCTTCCCACGTCCTTTGAGCGTGGATGTGAGAACAGACACATGCCTGCTGCTCTGCTCCGGGTGCTGGGAACAGCAGTGCTTGAGGTGTGGTAGCAAGCAGAGGTGGTAAGCTGCTGCCAAGCAAGGAGCAGGGGCTCTGGGTGGCGGGTTCTGAGCAGCTAGCAGGGGAGAGAGGAGGCACAGAGCTCGTGGACTGTTTGCTCTCGCAGGAGGGGCTGATTGCAACCTTCATGCTCAGCACAGGGATGCGCAGGGATGCGGATTCTGCAGGGTGGGCTTGGGGGAGGAGGGATGCATTGTGCTGGGATTTGCTTCTCTCGCTTGTTTGTTCTGCATCCTCCCTGACGTTATGTTTTTGCTTTTATGCTTGTTTTAATCTGCTTTCCCCTCGCACATCCCCAGGAGCGGCTCTTGTGGCTAATAGACCTGATGGAGGTAGGGACCAGCAGCGAGTCGGGGAGCTCGAGTACCGCAGTTGCCATAGGAGGCGAGCTGCGAGTGCGTGCGGATGTGCGCTGGGCGGGAGGCAGGGGACAGGCCTTTCCCGGTGCCAGCATGTGTCTCAGCCACGTGAGCAGCCACCTTGTGTCTCCCAGCTCTGCTTCTTCGCTCCGTGGCTCTGCAGAGCTGTTCCTAAGTCCCTTTCCCTAGCTCAGCAGCAAGGCTGCGGGTCTCAGCACCGCAGTGCAAGCCAGGCTCAGCTGTGAACCAACCCTGACTGGTACCAATGTCCTGTCTGCATGAAAACCCCATCTCAGGCCTGGGCTTTTAGAAGGACCGGCAGCACTGATAGCCAAGGGACCCCCGGCTGTGCCCCCTGCCTTGTGGCCCTGTTGTGCCAGCTCTCCCTGCTGTTGCCCTGTCTCCCTGTGTAGGCACCCTGGTGAAACACCGCTGGGCTGTCGCATCGCATCACACATCCCCAGGGACTGGAGAGCTTTCCTTACAAACCTCAGGTGTGCAAAGGTCTGTGCAGGAGGGGCTGGTGTACTCACATTGTGCGTGTTCAGCCTTGGAGAAACCCTTGCACACATTTCAGAGCCTCGAATATCTCTGTGTAATCACAGAGCTCAGGGTTGGGAGGAGGCTAAGAGCTGCATGCTCGTGCCCTGCAGTGTGGCTCCGCTGTGCGGGGTGCATTGCCCTCTCCTGTGGCTGTTTGGCATTGAATGGTGGCGGTCAGCAGGGTAAGCACACACAGCAGCTCTCAGCTCCACCACTCACCAGTACCGCTTTGGGACACAGGACCTCTGGTAGCTGAGAACCTGACCCAAATGCCTCATCCCTCTGGGAATTACACTTGCCGAGAAGAGGAAAGCTGTGGGGTTTATCACAGACGTCCTGAGCCTTGGGACGAGTTTCTTTGGTTTCATGAACAAAGTCAGCAGCCCCCATCAAGGGTTGGTGGGCAAACTTATGCCAAAAATAGTTTGTATGGGGCTGATCAGGACTGTGACGAAAAGTGATTTTATTACGGAATGTCTGAAAGATGCTCGGAGATGAGACAAAGTCCTATTTGGTTGTGCCACCCACTGGCTGTGTCTGCCTGAACGTCATTGCCACCTCTTCTAAATGGAAGATTTGGAAGATTTTGATCTCAAGATGAGACCTGCAAAGCAGAGGTTAATTGTAGACTGCAATAATCAGATGTGGCTTGTCTGATCAGAGCAGTGTGAGTTTCTAATTTGCTTACAACCAAGGCAGTCCTTAAGGGATTTAGCATTGCCTTTGTCCCTGCCTCCTGCCCCAGCACTCATTATTAGGATTAAGGATTTGAGATCCCTGTTGATTTCATATTTCTTCTCCACTGCCTCCTAGCAAACAGACTGCCATCGAAAGTGCCTTCTCCTCCCAGGGTCTGACTCCCCAGGAGCTGCTCCCAGCTCCATGAAGCTGCAGGGCTGCTCCCAGTGCAATAACTCAGCTCGTTCGCTGGCCTCTGCCTGCTGTTGGTCTCTGTGTCACCATAAGCATAAGGAGAGGATGATGGTGTGAAGTCCTGAGCTGTTCCTCTGCTGGAAAGAGAACCTCAAGCACAAGAGTCCATGGCCTCCTGGGCATCCAACAGATGGTCTCCATGTCCTTGGAGCAGAACAAGAGCAGAGGAACAGGAGACCTCTTCCAGGTCCGGCAGCCCCCGTGGGAGGATATCGCTGCTCCCCATACCAAAAGAGCCCTCCACACCACGAAGTCTGAGATGCCTGTGCTCAGGGGCTCCTGGGGACCTGGGCTTCTGGGCACCCTCATCTTTGTCCTCAAGCCGTGCAAATGCACGGGGGAGGGAGACGGAAGGGAGGAGAGGGGGAAGGCTGGGCTGCCGCTCAGGCTGGCGCAGTTACTCAAGAGCTAAACCCTGCGGGAGCTGGGCTGCGTGGCTCTGTAAAGCTCTTGTTAGCAGTTACAGGAAAAAAAGGGACTCATTTGGAACTGTGAGGTTAATTAAAGGTTGATCTGTATCCCCCAGGGAGCTGGTGGTTTTCTCCACCAGCTAATCCGTGAATGGAAATGGGCTGCCTGTCTGAAAGATGCTCTCCAGCTCTGTCACTCCACCCGGGGGCTGTGCTTGAGATGGGAAGGACAAAAGTCCCCCAGTTGCACCTTGCAGAGGGGCTGGAAGGGCCCCACCTGGCTCCCACTTTCCGTAGATAACTAGGAAATAGATGGGGCAAAGGAGAGGCGGTGAGAAGCAGCAGCAGCCTCAGTAAATTCCACTGCCGATTTTTCAGAGCGGCATCACATGGCTTCGATGGGTCTTTTAAGGGAGATCCAGGAAATCACAGTCTGAAAATAGCCAATTCCCGAAAGCAGTGCGCTCAGCTTAAAAGCCATTACATTTTACAGCCCGGAGCAATTTCTGCGTAATCACTCTTGCCCCCAAAGCACTCAAACAGTGGAAAGGCAAATCTCCTGCTGGCACACCTCGGCAGAAAGAAGAGCCCGGGCGGGATGAGCGGCGCTGGTGTCAGGGGGCACCGAGCTGGGCAGCAGGATCAGGGCTGGCGGGGGGCTCTGGCTGCGTCCACACAGCCACCGTGTGCCAGGAGGCCTGGGCTGGGACGTAGCTGGTGATGTGCTCCAGGATGGGCTCAATGCCGTGGTGAGGGGCGCAGGGTTCAGTGGGGCAGATTGTAGGGCGGCTTTTCTTTTAGTAACGATGCAGGTTTGCATCCCCCCCCCTGCAAACCAGGCGGTCACAGATGCAAATGGACGGGAGCTGCGGCCACTGCCTCCCTGTTACGAGTCTAAATGTCATTAGGAAATACTAGAACACAGCTCGGAACGCATCACAGCTCCAGGAATCGGGAAGGGCCATGAGAATCGGTCAGCCTGCCCCTGCAGGGCCAGCACAGGTCCCGCAGCAGAGGGCATGGATGCAGCTGGAAGTGCAAAACATCCCCCTGGCAGAACCAGGGGCTGGCTGTGGAGCTCTGTCCTGGTGAGCCACGCTTGGCCTGGCCCCAAAAGGGAGCGAACTGGTCCTGAGTCAAGCCCAGAGCCGTGGCTGTGCTGCTGGCTGTGTCCCCCTGTCCCTCAGGCACCAGGTACCCAGCCCACCTCGTTCTCATCACGCTCCCAGGGCTGTTTGTTCATCTGGGGTGGAACGGGCAGGGTGCAGCTTGTGTTTAAGTGTGGGTTATTTATTGCAGGATAAACAACTGATTAGTTGAAAAGCTGGTGCCTCTGCATTTTCCCCATCTGCTGGAGGCTGCTGCTGTGCCTGTAAGACGTTAGCATCCCAAAATAGACATGGGAGACAATTAAAAGCATTAGAGAAGCAGCAAAAACATTGATGGAAATTGCTTTTATCTCCGTGGCTTCCGAAGGAGCCCTGAAGAAAGAGAGCTAAAAGAAACAGCTTGTTCAGGGAGCGGCGGGGAACGCATCAGCCTGCGAGACTGTGCCTTCCTCTGACGAGGGTGATTTCACCCCCGATTCGACCCAATGTAGGTGGCTTCTGGGAGAGACAAATCCACAAATCCCCTGCCCGCTGGGTCTCCGACCCAACTGCGGCAAGCCCGGGCTGAGGACAGATGTGGCTGACACGTGGCGGCAGCAGGACGATCAGGCTTTGGCCAGGTCTGACGCACCGCAGGACTGTGAACATCCAAGTGCTGGCATGGAGGATGGGAGATACCACACCTCTGAGGCTGGGGAAGAGATGGATGGGGCTATTCCGAAAGGAACCTGCCTTTATACTGTATCTTTTCCATTGCCCTTCTCCCTGGAAAGATCCAGGTATTGAGCCTCACAGCTCATTCCTCCCCTCCTCCAAGCTGAGCACAAGGAGCAGAGCTCTGGCTCAAGAGGGCAGAGGACATTGCCCCCACCGGGCAGGTTCACAGCATGCACTGAGCACCTTCCTTACCCTGGGAGAGGCAGTTCCCAACTGTTTTGCTTTGCTTGTGTGGTGTGTGAGTCTTCAAGGGAACCACCCAGAAAATAAAACCCTCTGGCTGAAGGCCCCTTACAGGGGGTAGGGCGATGCCCTGCATCACTCTGCATGTTCCCTATCGTGCTGGCCCTTTGGTGGTTGCTCGTTGGTGCTGTGACCAGGTTGTCTCTTCCTTTGCCTTGTCAGAACACATCAGAGTTGGAGGGAGGTGGAGACGGCCACCAGAGCAGCATCAACACCCTGCCAGACATCTCCCTGGTAAGACACCGCGCCACGCCTGGGTGGCTGGAGGCGAGCCCAATGGTACTGGGTTCTGCCTCAGTTTCTCTTTGCTATATCACCGACCGATGGGTATCACCGAAGGAAATTAATTGGATTGCTTGAGAAGAAAGGTTTGGGATGTTTGAATAAGAGTAATGTCTGTGGTTGTAGGAACCAGGGCAGAAGTTGCGTGCTTTGTCCTCCTTTGTGAGTCAGTTTCTTATCGCCATTAATGGGTGTTTCTGTGAAAATGGGTTACGTTGCCCCAGTCACTGTCTGGAGGCAGAGGTAGGTGACCAGTTCCATTCTTGGTTCGGCAGGATGACCTCTCGTCCTTCCCGGAGGAGCCGCCCAACTTCAAGCCTCCCCCTCCTCCTTCAGCCCCCCAGATGCTGGACCCCTCTGCTGCCCAGCACCGGAACCCGGGGAAGGACAAGCCCAAGCGCCCATCCTCCGAGTCCTCCCAGTCAGGCCTCTTCTTCGTGGCCCCCCGAAACCCCACGCCCCCTCTTAACCACTCCGAGCAGGACACAGCCAGCATGACCTCCACCGCTACGACATCCACCGAGGAGTCCGCCCCGAGCCCCATCTATGCTACCATTTCCCCATCCCTGCACAGCTCCCGGCGCCAAATGGATGCCCAGCTCTCCTTGGTCAGCCAGCACCCCATCGGGCCCTTCCCCAGGGTCCAGTCCCCAACGAGGCTGAAGAGCCCCACCGCGGAGGGCCCTGCAGCCGCTGGGCACCACAGCCCCGCTTCCCCGTCCCCTCCGCCCCCCCCGGCGCACCCCGCGCCCCCGCCCCCCGACAGGGGCAGCCCGCGGGCCGTGGCCAACCAGCACTTCATCATGGTGGAGGTGCACCAGCCCAACAGCGAGCCCGATGTCAACGAAGTCAGGCCCTTGCCCCAGGCCAGAGGTGGGTGTCCTGCTGGGATGAGCGGGGTGGGGGCGTCCTCGCTGCTGTTGCTTTATTTCTGGGGGTGCTGGCTGTCAGGCCCGTTTGGCTTTAGCTTGTGGACGTGCTCTGGCTGGTTGTGTAGGCCTGGTGCCAAGCTGGGCTGAGGGGTGGACGTGTGTCCTGCTAGTGCTGCAGGAGGTGGCCTCCACCAGTCCAACCTGGAGCCTCCACTGGCCCAATTTGTGGCCTCTACTGGCCCAACCTGCAGCCTCCTCTGGCTCAGCCTGTGGACTCTGCTGGCCCATCCTGCAGCCTCTACCGGCCCAACCTGTGGCCTTCACTTGCCCGACCTGTGGCCTCCACTGGCCCAACCTGCAGCCTCTACCAGCCCAACCCGTGGCCTCTGACCATCTGGGCAGGTGTGGGACCGTGGGTGCACGCAGCCATTCCCTGGCCTTGGGACGCTCAGTGCCTGTTACTGGCTGTGGGGTAAAAATAAATAAATGTTGGTGTTGCTCAAGAGAGAGGAACGGGAGAAGAGAAGACAGAAGGCGAGGTCCCAAGGGAGGGTGTTGGGAGAGCGAGCCCTGCGTCAGGCCTCAGGTCTCCACCTGAGCATGAGGCGTTGCTGCGGGTTTCCCTGTTCTCAGCGGGGATGTGGCTGGCAGTGAGCGCCAGCGAGGGGCCGCAGAGGTGAATTTGATGATTCCTGTTCAAACTGGGGTAGCAAAGCTGGGTGAAGGCTGCGGAGGCCGGGTTGGTGTGGCAGCATGCTCCCGTTCGGTACTTGTGGGTTGGTTTGCTGTTTTTTGGAGAAAAATTTTCAGTTTCAGAAAACAGCTTGACGGCATCATGGCAAAAAAAAAAAAAAAAAAAAAGAAAAAGAAAAATCCAGGCAACACGTAAGCCCTTGGCAGTGTTACTCGCAGCAGTAGTGCTGAGACAAAAACTGAGACAAAGCCCTCAGCTCTGGCTTCTGGCAGAGCTGGAAAACCTGCAAAGCCCACGGCCATGCCAGCTCCCCACCAGCCTTCAGGATGTTCCTCAAAGCCTCCCTGGGTCCCCGAAGCAATTCAGGCTGACCTTTACGTAAAGACCAGGCTCCCGTAGGCAGCTGATTGCAGCATCCTTCGTGCGTGGGCTTTGCTGTGTCAATATAACCTGCTTCCAGTGGAGTTTTCAAAGAAAAAAAAAAATTCTAGGATTTTCCCATTTTCTCCAGCTTTTTGAAGAGAAAACCTTGTGCCAACACTGAGCATGGGGCTCAGGTTGATCCTGAGCATATCCTGGGAAGAAAAGTGGAAGTGAGGGTGCCCTGGGGTGCTGAGGGTGCCCAGGACGCTGGGCCCTGCTTTCAGCCCAGACCTGGTGCTGGTGCCCCAGCACCCCGGGGTACCCCAGCATCCCCGAGCCCCCCCAGATGCCCTGTGTGCCTCCAGGCTCCCTGGGACCCCGCTGCGAGGAGCACTGTCGCCCTCCCGTGGCACCGTCCTCCCACTGCAATTAGTTCATTAATCTCGGCGTAATGAGGGAGCGAGGGGCTTGAGTGCCCCTGGGCAGGGCCCTGCTTGAGGGGTGTCGGCGGGGGGACCCCAGGGGGTTTCCCCCGGTCCCTGTGCTGCTGCCACCCATCCCCAGAGGCAGAGGAACCTGCGCCCCGATCCTTCGGGGGTCAAAGGGGAGCAGCTCCCTCCTGGCACCTCGTGCTCCTGGGGGCTGGAGGCGGAATGAAGGCCCTGGGCTGGCCCCAGCAGGATCGCAGAGCTCGCCGTGCTCTCCCACATCGCAGTTCGGGATCCCGGCTGCATCCCAGATCCAGCCTCGGGGCCATCAGTTCCACACACAGCCCTGCTCTTCGGGAGGGGTTCACTTGGGAACCCTGCTCTAAAGCCACGTCCGAGTGCCGGGGAGCCGCCCGGCCCTGGCAGCGGGTGCCATGCCCTCTCCTCGGCCCACGGAGGCAGAGCCTCGCCGCCGGCCTCCCCCCTGACAGCCCCCCTCTCCCCCAGCCTCCACGCTGTCCCAGCTGTCGGACAGCGGGCAGACCCTCAGCGAGGACAGCGGGGTGGACATCGGCGAGGTCGAGATGGGCGGCAAGGACAAGAGCCGGCAGCCGGTCCCCGGGAAAAGCCGAAGCCTCAAGGAGGCCGCCAGGAGCGAGGCGGCGGCAGAGGGGGCCTCCAAGCCGGTGAGGATGGGTCCGGGGTGCTCACGGGCCAGGGCCCCGTGGGAGGAGGGCTCCTGGGGCTGCTGTAGGGCAGAGCTGGTCCCCACCACCTCGTCCCACCGTGGTGCACGTGGTTGTGCTCCTTCTGCCTGCAGGCCGCAGCCCGCCTGGGGGGTTTCGATGGGTGATTTTATTTTTTAATGAGCTGTGGCAGCTCGCTGCTGGGAGGGCAGCCAGGAGCAGCTGAGAGGGGCACCGCAGGGCTGATTTACCCCATGTGGGTAAGTCCGATCCCTGCCAGCTCCAGCAAGCAGCCGCCTGGGACATGGCAGCGTTCCTGGCACTGAGGGGACATCTCCAGGGCAGTGTCCCACGGCTGAAGTCACCTGGCAGCCTGACACAGAGCAAATTGGCTGTGACACTGGGGATCAGAGGGCTACTGTGCTCCTCCCCAGGCCCTTCCTGACCTGCCCCGGGTTGGGGTGGCTGCCAGGGGTCAGCATCTGTCCCCCTGCCGACCGAGGGAGCGTGGCAGGCAGATGGTGCCCGGCCTCCCTCGGCAGCCCCGCCGTCTGCCTGCAGCCGGGGCTCCTGGAGCCCACCTCGTGCCTGATCCGGGTGTCCAAGAGCGCGCCGACCCTGGGAATCGCCATCGAGGGTGGAGCGAACACGCGGCAGCCGCTGCCCCGCATCGTCACCATCCAGGTAGGGCAGGCTGAGGGTGGGTAAAGCTTGGCGCACATCCCACCCCTCTGCTCCCCGCTGGCCATGGGCAGGCTCAGGAGTGACCTGCAGCCGCCCGCCATCAGCCACGGCAGCTGCAGCCCTGCCCCAGGGGGATTTTTGGGGATGGATCTGCCCCTCGATAGCCCCAAATGTCCCCAGTGCCAGAGCATCATTCTGCGGGGGGGGGGGGGGGGGATTTGCTGAGCAGAAGTGTTCATGTGCCATGGGTGATCCCATACCATAATGCGTGTCCTGGGAACTCAGGACTTGCTGCAGATGTGTTTGGGGGATCTGGGCAGCCCCCAGAGCTCAGCTGGCCTGCCAGATGTCTCGGAACCCTCTTTTTCTGCTCAGATCAGGATTGGGGAGGGGGAATGGTGGATGAGAGCTGAGGAACTGAGCCCACAGCCCCGTTCTCAGGAGCTGTCTCCTTGCACTGTTCCCCCTGCTGTTTACTTGGGGCAAAATTCACATTACAGCACCAGCAAGGCAGAGCTGAGCCTTGGTTGTTCTTGGCCATCCCAGCTGGCGCTGCCCTGTCAGCTGAAAGCCAGCGGTGTAGGGGCAAAGCCAAATTCCTCTCCTCTTCCCCAAAACCAAAACATTTCACTTGCATGATGTTAACGCTGACCCGGCAAGGACCAGACCCTGCCTTGTCTCCCCTCCCTGTGCCCAGAGCCGGCCGCGGCTCAGCCCTGGGCCGAGCGGGAGGATGCGGATCCATCCCGTGTCCCCCCACTAACCCCCCGTCCCTGCCGCAGCGCGGGGGCTCAGCGCACAACTGCGGGAAGCTGAAGGTGGGCCACGTCATCCTGGAGGTGAACGGCACCGGGCTGCGGGGCAAGGAGCACCGTGAGGCCGCCCGCATCATCGCCGAGGCCTTCAAGCTGAAGGAGAAGGACTACATCGACTTCCTCGTCACAGAGTTCAACGTCGCCCTGTAGGAGCCCGGCGAGAGCCTCCGGATGGGCACCGGAAGAGACACAGAGACACCCCCATGCCCTCCCCTGCCCTGCCGCCACGCACCCAGCTGGGACCCGCTGTCCCCACAGGGCTGTCCGGCCGTGGGGCAGGCTGAGGACGGGCGCAGCTCAGCGCATGGCCTCCGCCGGGGCAGACGCCGCATCCCCACGGGGCCAGGCGTGGAGGGCGGCGAGGCCGGGGTGGGAAGAAGGACAGAGGAGGCTGAAAGGAGCCGGACACTGTGTAAATTGCTGGCGCTGTCGTTGTGTTCATACGGACAGAGCTTGTGCTTGTCGTTTTGCAATAAAGCTGTCGGGTTAAGAGGAGGCTGGTTTGGCCTGGCTTGGCTGGGCTCGGCTCAGCCTGGCTCGGCTCTGCTCGGTTTGGTTCAGCTGGGCTTGACCCAGCTTGGCTTGGCTGGGCTTGGCTGGGCTCAGTTGGGCTTGGTTGGGCACGAATGGACTTGGCTTGGCTCTGCCTGACCCGGCTTGGCTCGGCCTGGCTGGGCTGGGTTTGGCTGGGCTCAGTTCGGCTTGGCCTGGCTGGGCTCGGCTCGGATGGGCTCGGCTCGGCCTGGCTGGGCTGGGCTGGGCTGGGTTTGGCTGGGCTCCGTTCAGTTCGGCTCGGCTCGGCCCCCGCTGCGCCCCCGTTGGCGCCCCGAGGGCGCTGCAGGCGCTGCATAAATTATGCCAATGAGCCGCTCTTCCGCCTCTGATTGGCCAGCTCCGGCGGGATATGCAAATCTACAAAGGGCGCGGCTTTATGCTAATCACCCCCTGGCGGCGCGCTGCGATTGGCGGAAAGGGCCGAGGGGGGCGTGTCCGTGAGGAGCGCGGAGCCCCGCCCCCGCCGCCCAGCGCCGCGCTTTGTCCGGGTCGGGCCGGGCCGGAGGCGGCCGGGGGGGGGCCGGGGGGCGCCGGGCCCCGCCCTGCAGGTGAGGGGGGGCGGGGGGGGGCAGGTACCCGGGGGGGGCGGGGTCCGGGTGCCCCCCCCCGGCTGCTCCCCGCCGGGGGTGCCGGGGGCTGGGGGGAATTGGGGGCACGGGGCGGGGGGCGCCGGGGGGGTCCCCGTGAGCGGCTCGGGGGGGCCGGGCGGGGCTGGGGCTGGAGGGATGCGGCTTGGGGGTCCCGGTGGGGGCGTTCATGGGGTCCTTGCTCCGGCTCCGGCTGCTGGGGGTCCTCAAAATCGCCACCGGGAGCGGTGCGAAGCCCCCCCGGGGGTTCGGGGTCCGTGTCCCCCCCCCCCCCCGAGGGACGTCGCGGGGCCGCCCCAGCTCGGTTCCTCCTTGGGGCTCCCGGGCTGGGGCGTGCTGAGCGCCGCCACCCCGCAGCGCCGTGCTGCCACCGCTGCCACCGCTGCCACCCACCAGCCCCAGCTGTGCCACCCTTGGGACCCGGCCCCGCCATCGCCCCCACCCCAAACCCGTCACCGGTGTCACCCACGGGACCCGCGCTGCGGGGGCCGGACGCCGCCCGCGTCCCCCTGCCCGACGTGGCCGGGGGTCCCGGTGCCGCCGGCTGCGTGGTGCCGGTGACAGCCCCACACGGCCACCCCATGGTTCGTCCATGGGTGAGAGCCCGCGGCTTTGTAGGGTGGGATGTGGGGATGGAGCTGCTCGCCCGGCCCTACAGAGCTGGGCTTTGGCCACCCGCGGGGTTTTGGGGCCACCAGGGCACCCGCCGGGCCTCGAGCAGTGACACGGCCCCGTGATTTCGGCTTCTTTTTCCCAATGGAAGGAGCGCTACGGCAGCGGCGGGTCCCGTCCTCTCCCCTCCTTCAAGCTCGCAAAAAACTCTGGGGGCTTTAAAAAAAAACAAGCCTCGTAACCCAGGAATTATCCCCTGCTGAAAACAGGCGGCCCGTTGCCGAGTTTCGGCCAGGAGGACTGCTTTGGACCTGCCTAAACCCCAAAAGAGGCTTTGGGTGGAAGTGCCAGTGGGGTGAGAGCAGGGACCCCGAAAACCCAGCTCCTCCTGCAGGTGGCTGGGACGGGGCCGGTGGGCATCGCCCTCGCTTTGCCCGTGCCGATGGGTGTTGCTCCCAGCCACAAAGAGGTTTTATTTTCCTGCCGTGTGTGCCCACCGTGCAGTGCCCCCGGGCTGTGCAGGGAGGCGAGATCGGTGCTTTTGGGTCCGAAAGCCGTGCTTTTGGAGGTCCTCGTGCTTTTGGGGGTCCTCGGCTCCAGGCGGGCTGCCGACGTGACCAGCTTTCTGTTTGGGACGCGCCGAGGTGCCGGTCCAGCACCACTGGGGGGTCGCTGGGGTTAGTTTTTGGAGCTGCTGGTTTGTAAATGTCCCTGCTGTCGTGGGCCTGGAGCTCAGCCGAGCTGCTCGCCCTCAGCCCTTGCAAATGGGGCACGGGCACGTGAGGGCTCACCGGGGTCTCCTCTAAACCCCCCCCCCCCCGTGCTGCCTGCTGTCCCCGAGTCCCTTCCAGGCCCAACGTCCCCACACCTTGGTCTGCTGGGGTGGGGATGGGGGCGATTCGGGTGCCTGTCCCCTCAGGGACCACTGCGGGGTCCCCGTGAACCTGGAGCTGCCCCCGCAGCCCTGCCTGCCTTGGGGTTAAAGCCCCCCCAGCCTCTCACCCTCCTGCCGTGCCCCTCAGCACGTCCCCACCGAGAAACGCGTCCCTTGGGGCGCAAGGGCAGATGTCCCTCCTCGCTCGGGGGACGTCACCTCCTCTCTGCATTGATGGGGATGGGGTCTCCGTGCCCCCCCTGTCCCCACAGCCCCCAAGGACGGCAGTGTTGGCCCCCCCCAGCTGGCACCGCGGCAGTAACCAAGCAGGAGCCGGGGCACGTCCTGGCGCGCTCGCAGCGGGGTAATTAATCCAGCCCGTTACTGTGTAATTAGTGGCACGCAGATGAGACCTTGCGCAAGCTCCTGCCTGCTATTGAAGCCGCAGCATGGCCCCGGGGGGGGGACATTTGGGACAGGGATGGTTTTGGGGTGCTGCGGGTGCCCTGGGGGCGGCTGCTCGTCGGTGACGGGCAGACCTGCGGCACCGACCCCGCTCCGGTGCATCTGCTGGGGGAAAGCCTCTAATCCCAGCCCCAGCTCTGCAAATCCCCCAGCATAAATCCTGCTGTAGGTGCCTGGGTGCTGTTTCTATGCAACCTCAGCTGCCCAGCACCGACCCGGTCATCCCAAAGCCAGGCAGAGCTCTGCCAGCCCTGCCTGCCCCCTCCGAGCCGTACGGGCACCGAGCAAACCCCAAGTCCTCCCTTAGGGTCCTGCAACCTTCCCGGGAAGGCCGCACAAGGCTTTTTCCTATATGCTGGCCAGGCAGCCGCGCTCTCCTCGCCCTGAGGCTCTTCCCCGTTCCCGCTGCCCGGGGAGGACGGGGATGCTGCGGGCTCTGCATCTTCTCAATGCGACTAAAGAGCAATTTTGGCTCCGGCCCCTCTCTCAGCTGGGACGTTTCCAAACGCAGATCCTGGCCCGCTTCCTGGCACGGAAGAAGAAAAGTGGCCTCGAGCCCCAGGGGGGAAGGGGAGCCCCAGAGCCCTGCGCCGCGAGGTGCCCTGGGGGGGTGCCGCCGTGTTGGGGCGCTGGGGGTTAAATCGGCCCCCTCCACCTTTTGGGGAGCCCCCTGGGCTGCTGACCCCCAGGTGCTGCTGGTTTCTGGGCTCTGATGGGCTGGGAGAGCTGCAGCTCCTCGTTGGTACCCGTGTTCATCACCTCCCCCCTTTCCCAGGCAGCATCCCCCCCCCCCTGCCCCGCACTGCCCACAGCTGCAGGTTTGGGGTTTATTTCTGAGTTCAGCCGCATTTATCACCTTTCCAGAAAGTCCACCACCAGATAGCATGATGGGAAGAGAAACCCCTTTTTTTTTGAAACTTCCCTTTAAACGAGTCGCTAGCAGAGACAAGCCTGGCCAAAAATGATGTGGCCCTGGACTCAGAAAACCACAAAGCAAACGAAAACAGTCCCAAGTGTGTATGTGTGTAGAGTTTTTATTCCACTTGAAAGCTTGCATTTTGGACAAGGAGCCAAAGAGGAGCGTGGAAGCCTCAGCTCGGAGACCCTAAATCCTCTCTGCCCCTCTGCGTCCCCCTTGGGGCCGTCCCAAATGGTGCTTGGGGTGGGAGGGGATGTGGGGACGAGCGCTGCGGGGCTTCTGCCGGCCCTGCCCTTGTTCCCGTCCCATTCCCCCAGACCCCATGGGGCAGAGGTGTGGGGCTGGGACCCCCAGGCCCGGAGGGTGGGACCGGGGTGGTGACAGGGGACAGGGCTGTGACACTGCCTGCGCTGCGTCGGCCCTATCCTGCTTTCCATGGGGGGTCAGCCTGGCTGAATTTTGGGGCCGCTTGTCCCCGTCGGTGACATCGGGGAGGTCCTTGAAGACCTTCGGCCCCGTGGCAGCTGCCGATGGTGCCGGGCATCCCCGCTTCGCTTCGGCACCTCGCTCCCGGCTGGATTAGACACAAGAAGAGATTTTATTCCCCTGGCTGTGCCGGCAGAGGCGGTGCGGGGCTGGGCCGCGCCGCGCGGAGCCTGCTGGGCTGAGGGCGGCTGTGGCGGCCCGCAGGAAGCTCCGAGCACATTTCCGACTTGGGCGCAGGGCTCCCGGCCCCGGGGGGACGCGGCAGGGCTCTGGGTGCCGCCACGGGGACCTCACGGTGACGGGGACGCGCTGGGGTGGGTGTGTGGGGGGTGGGCTGCGAGCCCCCATCCCTGTTTGTGGTTCCTGCCTTCCCGCTTCGTGCCCGTCCCCAGCCCCGCGTGCGTCCCCAGCCCCGCAGCCGGGGGGCTCGGGTCCCACCTCCCGTTAGGAACTGGGCTGCTCCCAGGGCTGGAGGCTCCGTTCCAGCTGCTAGAAAAACCCCGGAGAGCCTCGTTCCCCCCAGCCGCGGCCAGGTTTTGTCCCGCTGCTGCTATGGGAACGCCGGGACACATCCTGCTTTTAGGGCCCCGGCGGAGCAAGCGCGCGGGGCCTCGGCGAGGCAGGATTTGGGTCCCCCCTCCCAACCCCGCTCCCCCCACGCTCGCTGCTCCTCGTCCCCAGCCCCAGCCTGGACCTCGCTGCCGCGGGCTCGTGGCTGTTTTGGGTGGATCGGAGCACACGGGGGGCTTGTGGGGGGGTTGGGGGTCCCCAGGCCAGAGAAATGGGGCCGGGGCTGGTGTCCTGGGGGGGACGGGGATGAACGTGGGGGTGGCAGCGCGGGAAGGAGGTGATGGGATGGGGGGAGCACTGGAAACCCCCCCAGCGCGTTCCTTCCCCTGGGATGTGGTGTGCACACCCCAGGGTGCCACGGTCCCCACCATGGGGACGACTCCTGTCCCCGGGGACGGGGAAAGCCCCGGCAGCGGGTGACATCTCCGTGCGGGGAGGAGGGGGGACCTCGAACAGAGCCCGCTGTGTCCTGCTGAGCATCCTTCCCTCTCTCCCTCCAGGATGCTGCAGCGCTGAGCGCCGTGATGTGACCTACATTCACCGCAAGGAGGTCCCCAGCCCCGGCGGGCACCCGCCCCTCGCTGCCACCCTGCCATGAAGCGGCACAAGTGACAAGGGACAGCGTGGCACTCCGTGCCCTGCCCTGCCCTGCCGGCCATGGCCAGCTCAGCGCCGTGGCTGCGCTGGACGCAGACGGACCTGGGCACCAGCTGCGAGGAGCTGAAGCGCTGGGAGGAAGAGGAGGAGGAGGAGGAGGAGGAGGAGGAGGAGGAAGACTTTGAGAGACACATGGATGAGAACGGTGTCATCGGCCTGGAGGAGGATGGGCTGGTGGCTGTCACCAGCCGGCCGGGGAGCTCCCGTTTCGGGGAGGCACCCGCCGGCAGCATGGACCTCAGCGACCTGCAGGGCTCGGGCTCGGAGGAGTGGAGCCAGGAGGATGCCGGAAGCCCCCCATCGGGTGAGTCCTCTCCCGCTGCCCCAAAACGCTCGTGGGGGGGACCCGGGCATCCCAGGACAGCAGGAGCTCGCCCTGGGCAGCCAGGGGGGTGTGGGGACGGTGCGGGCTGGCTGGTGGCAGTGGCGCTTTGCAGGTGACGGCGAGGACCTGGACGAGGGGTCCCCAGTGGAGCCGGCTCGCTGGCACCCACGGCAGGACCTGACTGAGGAGGAGGAGGAGGAAGGGGAGGAGGAGGAGGAGGAGCGGGGCAGCTCCATGGAGGATGAGCGGCTGGAGGGGCCCTGGGGGGCAGAGAGCGATGGGGAGCTGCACCCCAAGGCAGGGCCCCTCCAGAAAGCCCCGTGTGTCACCACAGATGGTGGTGACACCTCAGGGGCTTCGGACACCAGCCCCGGCCCCGCCACCCCCCCAAGACGGCGCCGGGGCTGGGGCAGGGCTGGGGACACCCATGGGAGCTGCGGGCAGGGCTGGGGCCCCAGCCAGAGCCGCTCAGCGCCCCAAAACACTGCTGGCAGCAGGGCTGAGCCCAGCCCCAAGCCCGGCCCTTTGGGGAGCCCCCAAACCCCACAGCAGCACCAGAGGCCCCGGGTGCCCGAGCCCGGCCGGCTGTCGCGGTCCCTGAGCCCCCAGCGGCACGCCGGTGCCAAAAAGCCGAAGGAGGCCACCGAAGGGTGCCGGTACGGCCGGGGGCAGCTCAACCACCCCCTGCCCGACCTCTCCAAGGTGGAGGCGCGGGTGAAGTTCGACCAGAGCTACCGCCCGCCGCCCAGCAGAGCCCTGCCCGCCCGCGCCAGGACCCCCGGCGGCCCCCTCATCCCCAAGTCCCCGGCCGAAATCGTCCGGGAGGTGCTGCTGAGCAGCGGGGAGGGGGCCCCGCCGCAGCCCCCCGTGCCCCCCGGCGTGCCGCAGGAGCTCAGGTCCCCCCGGCAGGCCACGGCGCTGGTGCAGCAGCTGCAGGTAAGGCCCAGTTCTCCCAGTTCGGGGCTGTACTGGGAGGGGCTGCGGGGGGACCTCGGGCCGCGAGCGGAACGGTGTGACCCCTCTGGGGAGCTGCGGCACGGGGGCGTTGGGTCTGGTCTCCTCTTCCCTGTCCTGCGAGGACCAAGCACCTCCAGGACTGGAGCCAGTGCTGCTCGTGTCCCACCTGGGCTGCTCGTGTCCCCCCCATCTCCTTGTGTCCCCCCCTGTCCCCTGGGAGGAGAGGGAGGCTCCCGTCCCCCCCACGCAGGGAAGTAAGGCCACATTCAGGGCCCCTTTCCCCCCCCCCCTGCACTGGGATGCCTCCTGCCACCCCACCCCGGTGGCCGTCCCCATGACACGGGGACGTGTCCCCCCTCCCCTGGCTCTGCAGGACGACTACCACAAGCTGCTGACCAAGTACGCCGAGGCCGAAAACACCATCGACCAGCTGCGGCTGGGCGCCAAGGTGGGTGCTGGGTGGGACCCGAGGGGACACGTGGTGGTGGCCCTGCTGGAGGGGACATGCGGTGGTGGCCCTGCTGGAGGGGACACGCAGCGGTGGCAGCGGTGCAGCTGCGCAGCGCCTCCCCTGCGGCCCCCGCGCCTTCCTCCCCCAGCCGCGCTCTTCCTCCCGACGGAGCTGCGGTTGAGGAAGGGTGGCGGTGGGGACGGTGACAGCGCTGTCACCGCAGCGAGTCACCCTTCCTCCCTGCGCCGGGGCGGTGCCAAAACCTCCCCAAAATGGCCGGGGAGGCTGCTGCAGGGCACCAAAATGGCAGGAAGCGCCGGCGGGGCCGCAGATGTCCCCGTGTCCTCCCGCGCTGAGGCAGGGCACCCGGCGGTGCTCAGGGGGCCACGGGGGTCCGGGGGGCACCCATGGGTGCGACGCTGCGCTCCCAGGCTCTCACTCAGAGGGGCTCCATGCCTCGAAGACCGGGTGCCGTCCCCGTGGCACCTTCGTGTCGGGGTTTGGGGTTTGGGGTGCTCTCCTCGGGGTGCCCGAGCCGTCTGTCCCGGCCCAGGTGAGCCTGTACGCCGACCCGCCGCGCGCCAGCCGCAGCGCCCACGCCGGCACCCTGGGCAGCGGCTGCAGGGTGATGGCCTTCAGCATCCCGCGGGCCAGCACGGCCACCGTCAGCACGGCCCCGAACCCGAAGCCGGCCCCGAACCCGAAGCCGGCCCCGACCCCGCCGCTCTCGGTGGATGGAGGTGGGTTGAGCGCTGGGAGGGTCGGCCATGACCCAAACCCATCGGGGCCCACGGCTTGCCCCAGAGAGGGGGAAGCAGTGCCGGGGGGGGGGTCACCCCAGCAGCATCACCTTGTGCTTATTGCAGATCTGGGACCGGCCGAATGGGGGGCGTCGCAGCGGCCCCGCTCGCCCCTCTCCTCCTCGGGGGGCTGCCCCACATGCGCGGGGCAGTGCCGGTGCCCAGGGCCCCAGCTCACGCGGACGCTGGCGGGGCAGACCCGCAAGCTTCAGGCACAGGCAAGTCCCGGGTGGCCGGGGGGGGGGGAGCAGACCAGGACCCTCCAGCAGGAGCACGGAGCGGGCTCGTACCCCGGCTCAGCCCCTGCTCTCCCAACCAGGTGGAGTCCTTCGAGGGCTGGGTGAGGGCAGGGAGCGCGGCGCCGCAGGAGCAGCTCCAGGTGCGTCCTTCCTAGGGCCGCGCGGGTGTCCGGGCTGGCTGGGCCCCTCGCTTTTACCCCCCTGCTGTTCCCGGGGGGGTTCTGTCCCTTGCCGGGAGAGGCAGGGTGCAGCCCCAGCGCTGGGGGGGGGTTTCGGGGCTGCGTGGGGCCGAGCTCTCAGGCTGCCTTTTCGCTGCAGCGGTTCAGGCGGCTGAAGGAGACGCAGGACGCGCTGGAGCGGGCGTACCTGCGGGCACGGGAGGAGCACGGGCGGCAGCGGCAGCGCCCCGCAGCCTCGGGGGACTTCGACCCGGAGCGGTGAGCGGTTCGGCATGGGGCACACGGGGGGGTTCCTGGGGTTGTGCTGCTTAATTCGCCCCCGGCTGTGGGGTGGGAGCGCTCTGCTGGGCTCCTGCTCGTTGGTTCTGGCTGTGTGTATTTGCTGGGGGTGCCGGTGACCTGCCACCCCGTCCCAGCCAGCCGCACCCCAACCCCACTGCTCCAAGCCCTTTGCAGGAGCAGCCCGCCCCAGGCTCGGTGTCCCTCGGGTGCTGATGGGTGCTGTCTTTCAGCGTGGTGGAAGGGGAAATATTCTGCCTGGGGATGCGCCTGGAGGAGCTGAAGGAGCGGCTGGAGTGGGCAGCACGCCCCCCGGGCTCCCCGTGCCCCCAGCTGAGCCCAGCGGTGACCGAGGCTCCCCCCGGCACCCAGGGGACATCGGGGGATGGCGAGGTGGTGGCAGGGGGGCTGCCCCGGCCCCTCTGGCACAAGCAGCTCCGAGCGGAGGATGACTTTGGGGACCTGCTGGAGCAGTAAGTGCCCCTCATGGGGGTGTGGGGGGGCAGCTCCCGGCACCCCAAACCCACCCGCTCCTGCCTGCGCCTCTTGCAGGTACCAGCACTTCAAGTCCTTGCCGGCATCGCTGAGCCTGGAGCACCTGAGCCTGGCGGGCAGCGGCTCCCTGGAGGAGGCAGATGGCCCTGTGGCAGGGGACGTTGGCCCCAGGCAGGTCCCCTGCAGGGCACGGTCACTGGAGGAGGGGACCGACCTCGAGACCTCCCCCTCGTAAGTGCTGCAGGAGCACGGAGGCCCCGGCAGGGCGAGCGTGAGGGCCTGGGGAGGGGTTGTGTCTCGAAGCAAGCTGGCTGCCCGTGCTCCCCATGTGGCTTTATATGTTGAGTGTGTTTAGGAGACGTTGGACATCGTTTGTTTGGTGCGCTGGGTGTGGGCGCACGGGGATTGAATCCCTTTGGAGACCAGCTGGCTCACGTGGTCCTCACCGGCATCGATAGGCTTCAGGGTTAACAGCCTCCGTGGGGCACCTGGCTGCTCAGCCCCACTCCTCATCCTCTGCCCTCTCCCCACAGGTGCCCCCCGCAGAGGAGAGCAGCGCCGCTGCCCCACGGGGACCCCCTGCGGCCGGAGGGGACGCGTGGCCACCACCAGGAGCCCCCAGCTGCCCCCCGGCCGCCACCACCGGTGCTCCCCGAGCCTCTGCCACCACGGGCGCCCCTGTCCCGGCACAGCAGCGGGGCGGGCACCGCTGCCACCCAGCGCCGTCCCCTCAAGCCCTGCCGCCAGGTGAGCGCTGGGGGTGGTGGGTCCCCGCTGGCCGTCACCCTGCCGGGGTCTCCCAGGGGTGCGCGGCACCAATCCTGCTCCCATTGCAGGAGCAGCGCATGGTGTCGCCGGAGACGGACAGCGGCTTCGTGGGCTCGGAGGCCAGCCGCGTGTCCCCGCTGGTGCGCACCCCCGAGCATCGTGCCCTGGGCACCGGGTACGGCCCTGGCACCGGCTGCTTGCTCCGTCCGATGGGGTTTGGGGCACGGGAGGGCAGCGGGGTGGGGGGAGAGAGGCGGAGGGGAGCAGGGAAAAGGGGTGCTGGGGGGTTTGGGGTGTGGGTGGGATGTGGGGGGCTGTCTCTATGCCCTGTCCCTCCCCAGGACGCCAGGCTCACTGGGACCACCCGCCCCGATCCCTGCACCCCTCCGTCCTCCGCAGAAGAAGGATGCACAGCCGCTGCCCCCCGAGAAGGCGCTGATGGGCACCTACCCGTCCCCCAGGCACCTTTCCCCCCGGGGCGGCGCTGGGGGGCCCAGCCTGCCCCCCAGCACCGCCTCGCACAGCAGCTCCCCCCCGCGCTGGGCCAAGAGCCTGGGCAGCGAGCTGGGACCCAACGGTGACGGCAGCGAGCAGCCAGCACCCGGCGCTGCCCCGCGCCCCCCGCCGCCGCCTTCACCACCTCCTGCCTGCTCCCCAGCTCGCAGCGACTTGGAGGGGGGGGGCAGGAGCTGCGCCAGCGCCTGCGGCCCCCTGCCCGGGGGGGGCACCGCCTCGCCGTCCCCTGCCCCGGCTCCCTGCGACCTGCTGGGCTCCCGCGTGGAGCGCGAGTGAGTTGGGACGGGGTGCGGGGTGCGAACGGGAAGCGGGTCCCTGAGTTTATTCCTCAGGTTGGTGGTTTTTTTTTGGGGGGGGGGGGAGCTGGGCATGGGAGAGCGGCTCCTGGGTAGGGCTGAGACCGGCAAACTCGTGACACGTGTGGGCTGGCCAGCCCCAGTCTCATTTTGAGGGTGGGCATCAGCCGTGTCCTGTGGTGGTTATGGGGACGGGTTGTGGGGCTGGGGCTGGCAGCCCCCCCTCACCGTGCCTGTCCCCCGCAGCCGGGCCATCCGGGCGCTGCGGGACGAGGTGTGGCGGCTGCGGCGGAGGCTGGAGGAGAGCCTGCGCCGGTCCCGCAGCTACCCCGAGGGCAAAGCCGCCCCGCGGAGCGCCCAGGCCAGGAGGCAGCCGGCGGCGAGCGGACCCTCGTCCCCCCGGGACGCAGCGCCCACGGGGTAGGTGGCTCGGCAGAGCCCGGCTTTTCCCCAAATGACAGCGGGGCCCAAGCCCATCCCGATAGTGCTGTGGGACCTCGGGAGGGGGACAGCAGCCTGGCCGTGGGTGGGGTGGGGAGGGGACACACGGGGGTCCCCAGGGATGCCGTGAGAGGGGGGTCAGGTCCCTTGAGGTGCCCCCCTCCCAGCAGCACCACGCCGGGGGTCACAAACACCCCAATTTTCTCCCCATGCCTCTGCTGCCGAAGTCTGGGCCCTGCTGCGGACCCGGCTGGGTGCTGACAGCTCCGTGCCCTCCACAGGGAGCTGAGCCCCCCGGCACGGGGCAGGGTGGCCCCCGCCGCTGTGACAAGGGGCAGGTTGGCATCGCTGCCGCGGGACGGGACCGAGCTGGACCTCAGTGAGTGGGGACCGTGTTGGGGCGGAGGGGGCGGTGGAGAGGGGCTGCTGGCTGGGCCAGGGGGACCAAGGGGACCGGGCACGTCCCGGTGACCCCACGGGACCCAGCACGGCCCACGGCCAGATCCTGTGACCAGCCCCACTTCGTTCCCTGCAGGCTCCGAGTCGGGCCGCTCGCTGGCTGGGCACGGGGACAGGCGGCACCGGGGCACCCCAGCTACACAGAAGCGCTCTCGGAGTCCCCCGGGCATGGGGACGGTGCGGGGGCAGTACACAGGTGGGTGCCGGGCAGGCTGACCCCACACGGTGGGTGATGGGGTGCTGCCGTACCCTGGCCGTGCTGACACTGGGATTTGCAGGGACGCGGTACCAGGTGCCACCACCCGCCACCCCGGCACCCCGAGGAGAGCCGAGCACCCCGGGGTGCCCCCAGTGCTGCGGGAGCAGGACGGCATCGGGTGAGCATCCCTGGCCCATTCTGGCTGCTTCCCAAGCCTGTTAATTAATGACTTCAGGCATTAATTACGTAATGCACGGGGAGCTGGGGTTGCCCCTTGGCCGGACCCGATGGCAGAGCCGTGGGTTCCTGCGGGGAGATGGCTTTGGTGCCCGCCACGCTCCCTGCTGCGCTCTTCCCAAAGTGCCTCGTGCCTTCTCCGTGTGTTATTTTCTGGACGTGTTTCCTCCCTCTCCCTGCAGCCGGTTCCCCGGCGGGCGACGCCGTGCGGCAGCCCCGGCAGAGCACCCCCAGGACACGGCGCTGCCCCACGTGCCGGGCACCCCGGGCTGTCCCCACGCCTGGCAGCAGGGACGGAGCCGCGCACGGTGCGTGGCAGGGGCTGGCCCAGCTCCGGGGGGGGGGGGGGACAGGGACAGGGGACACCCCCTCCATTAACCCCAGCACCTCTCTCCCCACAGCAGAGCTTGGCACCGACACCGCGTCCTCGCCGGGCTCCCGTCCCCGTCCCCGAGCCGAGCCGCCGGAGCAGCCGGGACTGTGGTACCTGGCGGGCGGCCCCCCCGTCGGCTACCTCGCCCCCGTCCCCCTCGTGCCTTACGCGCCCCCCCTGCTGTAAGGATGCTCTGCACCGGGGGGGGGGAGAGGCCGGATTGTCCCAGGGGGGCTGTGAGCACCCCAGGGCTGCCCCACGTCCCCTGGCGTGGCCACGGACCCCAGGCACCGGGGCTGGGCTGTGGGAGCGGGGTCCCAGCAACTTCTGGGGGGGCTGAGGTGTTGGGGGGGGGGGGGAGATGGGTGAGATTTGGGGGGATTTAAAAAAAATAGAGGGGAGCAGACTGCGGGGGTGCAAAGCTGTGCGATGTCCCCATGCGATGACCCCTTCTTCTTCTTCTTCTTCCTCCCCCCAGCTACTGCTCCCCGGCCGTACCTACCTCAGCCCCGGCCCCCCCGCAGCGCCCCCCCCTCGGCCTGCCCCTCGCCGACCTGGAGGAGCTGCAGCGGTCGCTGGGCCGCGCCGTGGAGGCCGCGCAGCGTGCCAGGCTCACCACCAAGAGGATGGGCCGCTCGCTGGCCTCCGAGCTGAGCAGGGCGCGGGGCCTGCGGGGGTCCTGCCTCTTCTGAGGGCCCCCCCGGCCCGTCTCTGGGGCGGGAGGACGAGGAGGATGAGGAGGAGGAAGGCTGTCCTCCCGTCAGCATCCCCGCAGTGGATGCTCGCCACGAGATCTGGAGCCGGAGGCACCTCCATGGGGCTCTGGAGCTGCCCCAGCCCCGTCCTGCTCGCTTTGTTCCTCCCCTCCTGCACCGCTGGGCCCTCTGTCTGTCTGTCCACCCGTCCGTCTGTCCGTGCTGCAGGAAGGGGTGAGGCCACGCACACACCGCGCCGAGGGCACAGCCCCCCCAGGGGGACGTGTCCGTGGGGCTGCCCCGAGCTGGGCACCCCGTGGCAACGCTTGGACTTTGTGTAGGCCCTACCATAACACGGGGCCAGGCCCCATTTGCGGCTGCGTTTACCCTGGTGCCATGCCCGTGCAGAATTAGCCATTTTTTTTTGCAGCCACGTCTCGCTGCTTTGACCATTCCAGCTGTTTTTAGGTTTTTTTATGGTACGTTGCAGCTCACCAGCTGCCCCCAGACCTCGCCCCTGCAGCGTCCGCACTTAACCCCCACCCTGCTGTGTCGCGAGCCTCTCTTTTGGGTCCAAACCTGGGGTTTTTAGGTACTGTCCCTGCATTCCAGCCCCTTTGGGCACCCTCCTGGGGCTCAGCCCCCGCAGCTCAGCTCTCCTGCCCTGTGCTTTCCGCTCTGCCTCCAGTCCTGCCCAGCAAAGCGCCGCGCTCCCGCTTTGTGTGGCTTTCCCCAGGCTCCGCTGGGGCTGTTGGCTGTACAATAGGTCTGTGTGTATAGGTATCTATTTATAGGTACGTATATGCGGTTCCTTTTTAATTTCCAGCAGGATCCCGAGGGCATTCGAGGGCTTTTCCCGTAATTTATTGCTGCCGCTCTGAAGCGGCCCCTGAGCAGGTGTCTGGCGGTGGGGATGGGGGTACCGGGGGGTCTCTGGGGTCTGGCCCTGCACGTGGCTGCCTGTGCCCGTGTCCAGGCAGAAAAAGAAGGTATTTAGTGTTTTCCTTGGGATTTCCAGGGAAAGTGGGCTGGTAGAGGGAAATGAGTCCGGTGAGACCCAGACGTGGGCAGGATGCGGCCCCGAGGTGGTCCCAGGTGGTTTTATAATAAAACACCTGATTTTTAGCAAAATGGTTGGGATCAGACACCTTGTGCAGCAGCACGAGCTCCCCAATGAGGTCCTGTCCCCAGGCTGGGGACAGCCAAAATCCCCTCCAGCCCCCACCCTCCCTGCTCAGAGCCCCCCACCTACGTTTGTGTAGGACCTACCTGAAGTGCCCGCCTCAAGCTTATTTATTGTTGAACTTTTTCATACAAAGACCCGTTTCGGGGGGGGGGGATCGCTCATGCCCAAGGCGACTTTACTCAGGTCGGGAGCCTCCCCGAGGGCTTGCAAAGCCACCAAACCCCTGTCCCGTTCCTGGGGCCACCCCATGGGGCCGGGGTCAGGCTCTGCGGGCATCGCCACGGTGCCCAAGCAGAGCCTCCAGGTCGGGGGGATGCCCCCAGCCTGGCTTCAAAGAGTCTGAAATGCAGCGGCAAGGAGCAAAGATGTCGTTTTTTCCCCACATTTCCTATTTTGTGATACCCAACAGAGCCATCCAGATGGTATTTTGTAATAAGATAATTGCCTATTTTTTAACGAAATAAACACGGTTGTTTTGCTTCTGGTTTTCCCTCTTGTTTTTAAGCTCTCTCTTTGGGACGCTGCCCTTGGGGTCACCGCTTCGCCTCGCCCTGGGGGCGTTTTGGGGGGGGGGGTGCTCCCCAAATCCTGCCTCCCTCCTCCCCGCAGCCCCCAAGCAAGCGGCAGGCGCAGCCTCCTTGCACTGGGTATGGAGATCGCATTTATTGAGCCACTCGAGTGCTTGGTACAGAACAGCTATACAGAGATGATACATGGTTGTGCTTCAACACCGTCAAACATTTAGATTCCAGTAACTTCAAGGTAAACAAGTTCCAAGACAGACTAGATTTTTTTTTTTTTTAGTTTTTCTTTTTGATAAATTATTTTTTATATAAATAACTGTAACAGAAAAAAAAAATTAATAATGTCCAACATACAGGATCCTGAAGCGTTCGCATTGCTAAACTGAGAAGGAACTCAAACGGGGCAGGAGGACCAAGGGGGAACCAACAAATATCAGTGCAATGATACAGCCTTTGCCCTAAAAATATATATTTAACTTTATGGGCAAGGAGCAGACAGGGAAAGGAGAGAGGGGGAGAACCACCAACGAGGCAAGAAAGAGATTTTGGGGAAGGAAAAAGGGGTCACAGCCTTCAGAGGGAGGGAACAGAAGAGAACAAAACGAAGGACCCCAAAATATTGCAGTGCATCTAGTGGCGGGGCGGGGGGGTGGGGGCAATCCTGGGATGTAAAAAACAAAATAAGAGGAGTTTTGGTTAAATCACTATACACCAAGCTGTAAGAACTGCACGAGACACATAATTCATATACACAGGGTCCGCTGGGGGGCCCGGGGGGCTGCGGGGCCTCGGGGCGACGGCACGCTCGGGAATGCTTCACCACGGGGGGGACACGAGCGGGGCGGGGGGCCTCATAGCTTCCTTGTCTGCAGGGATATATATATATATATATATATATATATGTTTGTGTGTGTATACGTGTGCTGCCTGTTAAAAATATACATATATATATATATATCTGTCATCTGAAGGAGTACGCAGCCTGACGGGGAGGGAGGGGCCGTGCAAGCAAACGGGTCCCGTCTGCGGGGTTTGACCGTTCTGGTCCCTTTTTGCGTGGGGATTTGGGGCAGCGTGGGGCAGAGCCCCCCCCGTCCCCTGCCAGATGTTGGCACGCACATCTGGGGGGGCAGCCGCCCCCAAAAACAAGGGAAAGGGCACCGGGGGGGGGCTTCTACCCCAAAATGAGCCGGGGGGGAAACACCGCCAGCAGCAGCACGGGCGCGATGCGGGGCAGGAGGGGCGGCCGGCTGTCCATCCGTCCGTCCGTCCCTGCAGGAACCCAAGGAGGAGTGAAAATTTCAGGGAGGGTTTTTTTTTTTTTTTGGTGTTTTTTCCTGTTGTTTTTTGTCGCCGCCGTTTGCGGGTTACTGGGAAGCGAGCTGCTCAGACAGCGGCAGCTCGGGATGCGGATGTTATTATTGTTTCTTTTCCTCTTTAGCCACGCTGCAGCGCCCCTCTTGATGCGCTTGCATCTGGTGTCCCTTCCCTGCGGTCAGAATGAGACGGGGAAGGAGCGGGGGGGGGCTCAACACAAGAACAAGAGAGAAAGCTCGGCCGGGCCGGGGTCGGGTTGGGTTTGGGGACGGGGACGGGGACAGGGACGGGGACGCGGTTCGGCACGGGAGCGCGCCCTGGGCCGGGTGCCCGGCGGGGGTGTGGGTGGGGGTGCAGTCGGCGTCGGGTCGCTGGCGGCGTTTCCTTTTAACTGCTGCTTTCCTCCTCTGTTTTATTGAGCTTCTTCAGCGTGTCCAGCAGTTTCTGTGGGGTGAGGATGTGCGTGGACCCTGCGGGGGGCAGAGAGGGCGAGGGCGTCAGCGCCGGCTTCGTGCGTCCCCCCACACCCCGGCCAATGGCCCCGCTCCTCCCCCCCCCCCAAAGGGTCCCCGGCCCACCCCCGGCGAGGCCTTACCTGGCGGGAGGGTGCGCACGCTACTGGAAATGCTTGCACAGAAATGAACGCCCATGGGAGGAAAAAACCGGGGAAAGGAAAGGAAAAGGAGAGATGAAGGAGATGGATGGAGCTGGAGGGTGGCGGGATGAGGCCGGGGGGGCCAGGAGGTGCCAGAGGCGCAGCAGGGAAGGGGACGATGGGGACCCTCCTGTCCCCACTGCGGGATGCAGTGGGCACCTGCTGGAAAGCCGGCGGGGGGCATTGGGGTGGGGGGGCGCATTGCAAAGGGGGGGGGGTCAACGGGACACGGCGCCGAGCATCCCTGGGCAGAAGGGGTGACGGGGGGAAAAAAGGGGTCGGAGAGGAGGAGGAGGAGGAGAAGGGGGGGGGGGGGGGGGCTGACTTCTGCAGCTCTGCTCCTGCCTGGCTGTCCCCCCCGGCCTGCGCCTTGCTTGGTCCCCGTGTCCCCGCGGGGGGCTGCAGGGGGCTGCTTCTGCCTGGAGCAGGATGCGGCCGGCGCGATGCTGGGCGCCCTGTGCCCGACCGCTGCTGTGGCAGGAGGAGGGACCTCTGTCCCCGTGTGCCCCGGGGGGGGACAGCACGTGGTCCTGCCCCATCCAGGGGGGGCCACCACGCCGCCACCACGAAGAGCCGAGCAAAACCAAGATGTCCTACAGAACCAAGGATTTCAGCCCAATTTCTCCCCCGACACACCGCAACGGCGAGAGGAGCCGGGGCAGGCGGCGGGGGCTGCCCCACACGCACACGCGGCCCCCCCCAGGGACACCGCTCCACGTGTCCCCGAGCGGGTGGGACCCTGCCCCGCCGTCCCGGCCCCTCCGGAGCGCGCGATGGGGAGCGGATGGCATGAGGGGGCCGGCGGGGCCGGAGCCATGGCGGCGGGATGATGGAGGCGACGCTGGAGGCGTTCCAGCCCAGGAGGCAGGAGGAACTGCAAGCATTTTCTCGTCAAAAGAACCCGAAAGGAAAAGCAAACCGAAATCATAATTAATGGAAGGACGGAAGAATCAAAGAAAGCCCTTCGGGGAGGAAGAGTTTCTTTTTTCGTTAGTAGGCTGCCTTTACTTGGTTTCTTTGGCTCACTCCATTGCTGGAGCCTGATCCTCAAATGATACCCTAGTGGAGTCCCTGAAGTCGGGGTGCCTCAGGTCCATGAGAAATTTGGTGGGAGTGAGAATGTGAGTAGAACCTGCGGGAGAACAGAGCGGGGCTGACGTCCCGGCCGCAGCCCCGAGGGGCACACAGCATGCACCGGCGCCGGCCGGGGAGCCCGCGGTGGCTCGGGCGCATTTTGGGGAGGGGGGGGGACAACGAAGGATGCGCCGCCCGCCCCGAGCATGCGAGGACGGTGGGCGCGGAGAGGTGCGCGGCATGAGATGGGCGAGATGCGGGACGGTGACTGGTCGGGGGGTAGGTGGGGGACGGCGACCGGCTGCCCGAGCCTGTCCTGGGTCTGGCTGCGTTCCCCTGGGGGTCTGAGGGGGGATCTCGGAGCCCCCGCTGGCAGCAGGCAGCGCTGCCACCGTGCACATCACGTCTGACCTGCAGCCCCTCCGACAGCACGGCGGGTGCCTAATGCGGGCACGCTGCGCAGGGCAGGTTGCACGCACGGCACACATCCTGCGAGCCGTGCCGGGCTGCACACACCCTATTGCACACCCGGTGCGTTGCACACCCGGTGCATGCTGTGGTCAGCGTGCCGGGTTGCACACCGCTTCCTTCCTCCCTGCGATACGCCCCCAAACGAGCATGCAGCGCTGGGTGCAACGGGGCCAGCGCCAGCTGCACCCCCCCTCCCCAGCTCCTGCACGTCGCGGAGCAAAACTCACCCAGGCGACGAAGAGGGGGGCAAAGAGGGGGGCGGCTGGGGGGTCACGCTGTGTCCCCGGGGGGGGGGGGGGTGACACCAGCAGGACACCTTCGCGCAGAGGCCCTGCAGTCCCCTGGAGGCCGGATTTGGCGGCGGCAGCGCGGGGTGAGCGTGGGATGAGCAGCGGGCGGGGGGGCACGGGGCCGGGCCCCCACTCACCTATTAGCACTTCCCACTTGCCGCTGGCTTGCGTCACCTCGTAGGCGCAGCGCATCTCGTTCATGCTCACCCCCCCCAGGATGAAGATGATGAGGCGGGGGCCGCTGCGGTACTCGCCGGGGGCCTTGTTCTTGTGCCAGTGGCCGTAGCGGGCACTAGAGAGGGAGGAGAGGGGTTAGGGACAGCTCTGCAGCTCACCCCGCATTGAGTTAGCTTATTAAAAAAATCCCAAATTAATTAGTTCCCAAATTGCTGCGAAAGCAGGTGATGTCCTCGGTGGCTTTTCAGCCATAAGGGCGGCTCTTTTTCTGTTACGGGTGGGGAAACTGAGGCACGGGATGGCCACGAGGGGTAGGGCAGGGGCTGGGTGCCGGTGCCCGCCCCGGCAGGACCCACCTGACGGCGGTGGTGCTGAAGGAGGCGGAGGAGCGGGTGGAGATGTACGGGTAGTGCTTGGTGTCCAGCTTGTCATCGATGGCATCCTGCAGGGGAGAGCCCCACGCGGGCGCTCAGCGAGCAGCCGGGCGCTGCCCGATGCCCACATCCCCAGTCCTCCCTTTCCCTGTCCCCAAACCCCACCAGGATACAGCCTCATGGCACAGACGTTGGGCAGGCAAAGCCCTGTCAATTCAATTAGATGTTGTTCATTTGCATATCTCTGCATACATTTGCATGGGCTGGTTTTGGGGGAGGATTTGGTTGCGCTCCTGAAATTCAATGCAGCTGGGAGGGGGAAGGTGGTGCCTTTGCTGCGGGGCAGAGGCAGCACAGGGGCTGCAACGGGGCGCGGGTCGAGGCTCACCCCGACCTCGAGGTGACTGCCGAGGTGGGGAAAGGAGGACGGGGCCTTCCTCTGCTTGGTTTTCTGACAGCCTCAAGGGCTGGAGCTGACTTCCAAGCATCCCAGCGGGGGGAACCACCCCAGGTAAGGAACCTGTTGCTTTGTTCTCGGTGATCACAGCTGGGGGATTAACGTTATCTGTGAGCTGTTCGCTGGGACCTGGCTGCGCTGTGCAGTCCCCACAGATCTGGGGGATCAGCTTTAGGGTGCCCCAGGTGCAAAACGGGGCGAGAAAGTTTGCACGGAGTTGGGTGGAGGAAGGCAAGAGCGAGGTTGCGTGCTTTTGGAAATGAAGGGTGCCTTCGGGCAGAGCCTGGGCTGCCGCCGTGTCCCCCCATCAAAATATGGCCCCGGGGCCGGCTGGCCAGTCTGTCTGTCTGTCCGTGGGAGCAGGTGGGAAATGCCCGTGCTGGGGTGCAGCCTCGGTGCCTGGGATGCTGTGGATGAGCCCCACGAAGTTACCCTGATTCAAGGGGCGCCCAAGGGGAAGCAGCGAGGAGAAAGGCGATGCCTGGAGAAAATCATTTCTTGGCTCTGCCCGAGCGCAGGGCTGGGCTTTGTACTGCAGGGACGCTCGGGACACCGTGCTCTGGGGGCTGTGCAACCCCCCCACAGCCCAGCGTGCATATGGGGGCCAGGAAAGCCTCCAAAATCCCCCCTACGTTGGTGCTATCTCAAAGAAACTCCCCGCAGCCACTGCCTGCATGGCACCGCAGGGCTGCGAGCGGCGCAGAGGGCGCGTGGCGGGGAGATGTGCTGGGGGTATTGGGCTGGGAGCCCCCTGCTCCCCACAGGTCCCTGCCCGGTGGTGCTGAGGTCCCTGCTGTGCCCCCCATCCCCGCCGTCGCTGTCTCACTTCCATGATGTCCTTAATGACGGGGGTCCATCGGGAGAGCTGGTAGGTCTGCTCGCTGATCCGCTCCTTCCGCTCCGGCTTGCTCCGGCGGCGCAGGGTGGACTGGGCACAAGGATGGGGACACCCTGAGCCATGGGAGGGCCACCCCACCGGGGACATCCCGGGGGACACGAGCAGGGTGGGGGCCTTCCCAGGGGCCGAGGGGGGGGCTGGAGGCGGTCACTCACATCTGTGATGATGGGCACCCCGAGGTGGGCCATGTTGGTGATGATCTCGCTGTCCTCTGCCGGGATCTGGGCGTGCTGGATCAGCTTGTTCAGGTTCTCCTCGGTGATACCTGGAGAGAAATGGGGAAATTTTGGAAAATGGGTCCTCCTGAGGAATGCCTGCAAGTGGGGGCACGGCCCCTCCGTGGTCACCTCAGGACACCTGGCCAGGTGGCGGTCACACAGGGCTGAGCTTTTCCACCCAGCTTTTGCTGGCCCAATCCTGCACCCTGCTCCCAGAGCTGCCTGTGCCCCTTCTCCCCCCGCCCCGCTCTCCTCCTCACCGTTCTTCAGGAAGATGTACAGCAAGATGATGCGGATCTTGTCATAGGTGCTGACGTTCCCGTCCAGCAGGATGGGGACGATGGCCCTCATGGGGTCCTTGATCTTCTCGCCTTCGGCATCGGTGCCCATGGCCAGGTCCTGCAGAGCATGGGCGCGCTCGTCACTGCTCAGTGGTGGCTCTGGGCTGCCGGGCAGGAGCCGCTGTCCCTTGGGGATGCTGGGGGGTGTGAGGGGGTGCTGGTACCTGTTCAACTCTGCAGAGCTTGTCCACTGTGCCCTGGTAGTGCTTCATGCAGTCCTCAGCCAGGTGCAGGTGAGTGGAGTACTGGGGAGACACACGTGGGGCGGACACCCTTGCAGGGCTGGAGCAGCCCAAGGTCCCCGTGCCACCACCCCAGTGCTGCCAGCCCCAGCCCGGAGCCACTTCCCATGGCCAGGGACCCGCCGGGAAAGCCACCTTTGGGTGCTGCCTGTGAGGCTCAGCACCAGTGGCCTTGTTCGGACCTTTCCCCCGCTTGCTTTACCTTGCTGAGCTCCTTCTGGTACTGCGGCATCTTCTTCAGCATCTGGGACAGGTCTCTCATGGTGGTCTGTGAGGGAAGGGGACGAGGTCATGCTGGGGGACCTGGGGCCAGGACCCTGAGCGGGGAGGAGATGACCCTGCCCAAACATCCCCTTCTGTCGGGGTTTGGTGGGACACACGTGCACCCTGTGCTGGGGGGACCCTGGTGCCCCTCCAAGGGCGCCTTCCCCATTCCCTCAGCCCCAGGTGTGGGGTCAGTGCCCCACGGCTGCCCCCCTGCCCATCAGGGACCCTTTGCAGGTGTCCCTGAGAGGCTTTGCTGTATCCTGGCCCTTGGGTGCCTGTGCTCGCCGGGAGGTGTCACCTTATCGCCTGTGTTCATCCTCTTGCTCGATGAAAACTCCTTCAGGGACCGCGTCACCTCCCTGGGGACAGGAGGAGGGCGCAGCCGTCAGCGCGGAGGGACCAACCCGAGGGGCCGGTGGGGTGCCCAAACGCACCCATGTGGGGCAGGGGCAGCAGCGAGGCACCGCAGGGACACTCACTGGGACACCTCTGCGATGTGCTTGTGGCGAAGGGAGACCCAGAGGTCGTCGTCCTCGTCCAGGAGAACCTCCTTAACCCGGGCTTCCCCAATGCCGCTCGTCTCGTACCTGGGAAGAGGGCAGGAGCGGGGTGGAGGGGACGGGGCACACGGTCACACATGGCTCAGGGGAGACAGGGGGGCAGGTGGGGGCTGTTCTCGGCTCTGCCAGCGACGGGGCGAGGTTATTTCAATTTGATTTTACTTCCCACCACCTTCTACCCATTTATAGGTTGGGAAGGGGTTTAGAAAAGGCTTTTGCATCAGCCCTGTGCTGAGCCAACATCATGCCCGCCAGGCTGCGGCTGGGGACGGGCTCTCCCCGGGGGCAGGTCACCATGGGGGTGGCACTCACTTGTAGACGTCGTTCTCGATGGGCAGCAGGTCGTAGCTCATGGCCTGGAAGGTCAGCTCGTGCAGCACCGGGGAAGCGGGGTCAAAGCCGCGGTCCAGGATGAGGAGCTGGGAGCGAGCCTTGTCCGGGCCCTGCCGAGCCACCGCAGCCGTCAGCAGCAGTCCCCGGTGCCACCCCCGGTCAGGGGGTGCCCGCCGAGCAAAATGCCCCGCCTCGTGCCTCCCCCTGCTCACCTCGCCCATGGTGGGGTCGTCAGCCTTGTAGGCATCCAGCTTGTCCTGGATGAGCTGCGCCAGCATGGCGTTGTCTTTGTAGTCCCTGGGGAAGGAGGAGGAGGGAATTTTCCTTTTCCCCTCTCCCCCGGGGAGTTTGGTGCTCTGCTTTGCCCTGCTCTGTCCTACACGAGGCGTCACCCGGACGCCAGGCTCCCAGTCCCCAGCTCCTGGGTGCCTCGGCGTGCCCCTTTGTGCCACCTCCCTCCCGTCCTCACCCGCGGTACCGCACGGCCGGGTACTCCTTCAGCGTGGCGCACAGCGTGGCGATCTGCTCCGCCAGCCGCTCCAGGATCGGGTTCTTCATCTGGGCCTTGTGGGGGCTGTAAAAGCTCTGGAAGGAGTCGGCCGAATCCAGGGAGTAGACCTGGGGAGTGCGGCGGGAGGGCGCTTAGCGGGGCCGGGCTGCGGGGGGCATCGAGCAGCCCCAGCGGGTTGGGAAACCCGACCCAAACCCAGGCAGATGTCGGGTCCAGGCTGCAGGTTCAGCGATGTTCGGGGTGTCCCTTGGGCTTTCGGCTGCCACCTCCGTGCCCCAACCCCCTCCCCATCCCCTGCTCCTTGGTGCAGCCCCCGGGCACGTGTGGAGCCCCCAGGAGCTCGCCCAGCCCCTGCACGCAGCATCGCCTGCGCCCAGGCAGGGAACCAGGGAGGTGAGGAGGAGCAGGGACAGTAAAACCAAAGCCAGTTTTGGCATGCATGGGGCCACTAGGAGCTCATCTTCCACCTGCCCTCACCATGGTCTCCCCCAAAATCTGGTGCCAGCCGTTCCTCCTTGTCCCCCTTGGCAGGGGGCTGGCTGCCCGGTGCCCCCAGCTGGTGCCGTGCCGGGGGGGCAGAGCCTGACAGCACGGGCACGGGGCCAAGGCGCTAAATCCCCCGCAGCCGATCAGCCCCGAGACGTAATCGAAGGAGACAGGGCGGTGGGAGCAGTGTGGGGAGACGGCTCGTGGGGATTTCGGGCTCTTACACAAATCCTGCTGGGCTGGGGAGGGACCCGGAGCACCCCCCTCTGCCCCGTCCCCTGGGCCGTCCCCAACCCCGACCCACCTGGGACTCGGAGGGCAGGAAGGCGATGTTGATCTCGGTCAGGGTCTTGATGACCTTGGCAGCTCGGGATTTCACCAGCTCGTTGAAGAGGGCGTCGGGGCAGGCTGGAGGGGAGGGAGAGGAGGAAGCAGCGCTCAGGGCATGGCGGCCATGCTCCCGTGGTCCTGCCCTGCCCAGGCATCCCTCCCACCCGCTTTTCTGTGCATGTTTTAGTGGAATCGTTCCCTTCTCTTGGTTGCATGATGTGTTTTGTGATGGGGGGGGGGATGCTGCCTGCAACACCTGGGGGTGAGGAGCCCAGATCCCACTTCTGGTGCGCACAAACCCGCCCGCGGCCACGGCCCAGCCCCATCCCGCAGCTCCCCACAGGCACCCCCCGCTCTCTGCTCCTTGCCCCGGCCCCGCAGTACTCACAGTCAGTGAAGAAGACGTGGGCAGCTCTGTACTTGGAGGTGGGGGGGTCCTTGAAGTCGTTGATGAGGGAGTGGATGGACTGCAAGAGAGACGCGAGCGGCTGGGCTGGGCAGGGCAGCCCCGCGTCGCGGCACCCCCGAGCCCGGGGAGCAGCACCCTGCACCCCCAGCCCTGCACCCCGCGGGCTTGGCACAGCCCCCTCGGCACCACGACCCGTGCCAGAGCCCGGGTGGCTCCCATGGGCGCAGATCCTCCTCCTCCTCCTGCCCCCAGCCCCTGCTCACCTTCTCGGAGGGCGTGATGAGATAGACGGCCTCCAGGCTGGGCAGCGGCTCCCGGCGCTTGTTGATGTCTTCCACGACTGGGGGGGGGAAACACAGGGGCCGTGCCAGGGTGGTGGCACCAGCTGCCAGCCCCTCGGTGGCCAAAACATCCCCGGCTGCTCATCCCTGCCCACATGGCAGCTGGGGCTGTCCCCAGCCTGTCCCAGCCCTCTGTCACCCTATGGGAGGCACCTGGGTGCTTGAAAAGGTCCCGGGTGGGGGCGGTGGATTTGTCTGTGTGTTGCTGTGCCGTGGCTGCCTTGGTCCGTCCCCGTGTCCCTGTGCTGCAGGGGAACACTTGGGGGTGATGCTGTGGCTTGGGACGTGGTGGTACCCCCTGGGACAAGCCCCCAGCACCTCCCGAGGCACCGCCAGTGTTTCCGTCTCCCCTCTGAGTGCCGCAGGCAGCTATTTATAGGGCTGAGATAAAATAACACCTGGCCTCCTCCTCGCCATCCTCCTTGGACCCAAGCACTGCCAGGAGGCGAGGTGCTCGGTCTCCCTCGGCCCCCGTGGGCTGGGAGGGGGCCCACAGGCACCCGGCGCGGGATGGAGACGGGGGGCTGAGCGCCAGGGGTGCGCCTGCCCTTCCTGCAACAAGCTCTGCGGGAGGTGTGCGCGGCGCTGTACTCACTCGTGATGCCCTCCGTCATGATGTCGGTCATTTTGCAGCAGGAGGACAGCATGCGCATGCTGAGCTGGTCCACCACCAGCACCTGGGGAGAGCGGACACCAGCTGGGGACGGGGAAGCAGGGAAAAGCCCTGCCCTGCATCCCACCGGTGCCCTGGGGCTCCCAGCCCGCTCCGACCCCTTCCCAGCTTCATCCTCCTCCTCCTCCTCCAGCCCCGCTGCTCACCTTCCATTCTCCCTTCTTCTTCACCTTCCGGATCACATCGTGCATAATCTCTGCAAGAGACAGGGAGCAGGGGGTGGTGTGAGCACCCCGAGCCTCCCCGCAGCACCCCGGGGTGCCCGCCTGCAGCTGGGGGGTTGTACTGGGGGCACTGGAACCCCCCCATTGCTTATGGGGCCGTGCCAGCCCCACCGCACCCCTCCTGGGGGTCCTGAAATTGCCATCCTGGGATGGCTGAGGGCAGCCACTCGCTCAGTAGGGTTTCTTTTTGCGGTGGCAGGGGTGTTTTGGGGACCTGGCAAAAGGGGTGGCCCCCGGCACCCACATTTGGCTGAGCACAGGAGCTGAGCCCATGCAGCGGGGAGCAGGGAGCAGGACCCAAAAGCACTCCCCGGATGGCAGAGGGACGTGGGGGTCCCCAGGGGCCACCCCACGCGCCTCAGCCCTAATCCGAAGCGCCGGGAAAACAACAGCGGCTTAAGGGCTCCTTTTAGCAACAAGGCCCAGGCGGCCTCAGCCTGCTCCTTGTAATCCCCCGCAAGCTCATTTCGCACCCGTCCCTGCCGCGCTTACACAACCAGCCGGGGCCGTCGTCCCCGCGCTGTCCCCTCGCGGCCGGGCCACCCCTGCCCGTTCCCTGGGCGCAGGCACCCCGGTATCAGCGCTGGGGTGGGGGGGCAAGCCCCAAAGGTACCCTTTGTCCCTGGAAATGAAGGGCCACCCCTGCAGAGCTGGTGGACTGCCTGGCTGGGCTTGGGGAAGGGTCTGCGTCCGTGTGGTGCCGTGCCACGTCCCGGTGCTGCCCTCCTGGGGGGCTTTGCTCCAACCCCCTGGGTCCCCAGGACAGGGATGGGGGTACCCAATTAAAACCCCAATTAAAACCCCATCAGGAAATGTTTCTAAATTACATAATGTGGAGGGTTGTGGGTGCAGTTGGTGCAGGTGCCACCCTGCCAGCCTCGTCCTGGGGAGCTTCCCCCATGGGAGCAACCCCACGGGTGCTGGTCCCACGGGCAGAGCTCGGCGCAGGTTTATATGGGGCAGCTGGGGACCTGAATTTGCCTCATTCCAGGACAGGGCTTGAGGGAGGCACACAGAGGGGACTGCCTGGGGAGCTCCCGGCCCTATAAATGTCTGTGTTTGGGTGATGCTCAGTTTGGGTGCACAGCCCCATTTTCCTGCCCTGGCAGGTGCTGTGAAGCTGCAGGGGCACGGGGCTGGCAGCAGCGTAAAACCCGCTGCAGAACTCGGAGGTTCCCGCTGCTGTCAGTGCACACATGGCTCCTTCCCTGCTAGGTCCCCCTGGGGGAGCCCCAAAAGATGCTGGCCATGACCTTGGGGTCCTGCCCGGCCTTGCTCACATCCCGTAGCTTCTCCCTTGGGTGCGGGGCACCTGCAGGCCACAGGGGGTGTAACTGGGAACAGGCGGCGTTGGTACCGCGGTGGGGCCGCCCTGTGCGCCCCCAAGCCCCGTGGTGCACCCAGACCCAGGTCACCCAAGCAGCAAAAATGCAATGCCTTAACGGGGAATCTTCCTTTGCCGTGGGCAGGATGCAGCAGAGAGGGCTGCCCACGTTGTCCCCCGGTTCCCTGCTGGTGCTGGGGACCCCCTGCAGCCCCCGCACTGCGCCGACAGCCGCAGTCCCCACCGGGGCTGCATTCGCTCAGCTTTGAGCAGCCAGTGCCCGCTGACAAACATTGCCGGCTCCTGCCAGAGGCTCCTTCCCTCTTTTCATTCCTCATCTTCGGCTCCTTCCCCTGAGCGAGGACCCGGGGATAACAGCGCTGTTTGCCAGGCACCGTCCCACACCCCACGCAAACAGAGCACCGAGGAGATCCCGGTGGGGACAGGGCTGGGCTCCTGGAGCTGGGCAGCCGGGCAGAAATCCTGCCCTTGCAGCAGTGTGTTGCTCCGGGACAGGGAGAGGAAGGAAGGAAGGAGGCTGGGAACAAGAAGGAAGGTGGCTGGGAATGAGCGTCCTGCAGCCAGGGGCTGCGGGGAAGGTGCCTCGGGTGCCTCAGTTGCTGCTGGCCCTGCAGCTGTTTGTCCATGGACCAAAACCGGTGAGGATGGCAAGGGAGAGGGGATGCCAGCGAAGACGAGCCGTCGAGGATGAGCAATGCAAAGGCATCCTTGAGCCAATTCAGCACTCGGCAAGAGGGGAAACAGCAGCTTCCCTGTTCCCTGGGGCCTTGAGTCAAGCCTGGTCACTCCTGGGAAGAGATGCTCTCACGTACACACGATAGCAGGTCAGATGCTGCAGCCCGTGCCCTCAAATGGTCTCAGCCAGAGCTTTTGGGCTCTAACGTCAGCTGGTGATGCCCGCAGCCGAGCTTTTCATCCTGGAGATAGCCCAGGTTTCAGGGGGGAATACGTGTGTGTATCCAACCCATCCAGTGCCTCCACCTCTCGGACGCCTTCAACGCGTTGCTTCTGCTCCCTTCAGGCCGGAAGGATTTTAATCACAATTTCTGCTGAGAACGGACAACGCAGACGGCTCGGGGCCTATCCTCCGATGGAGAGAAGACACCAACGCCTTTGGACAAGGAAGCCCGTCTCACCTCGAACAGAGGACCTCCACTAAGATGGTCCTAACATGGTGGCACTTTTGTGCCACCCTGGGACACCTTGAGCGACGCACCCACGAGCTGCTACCTCCCCAGTAAGAAGCAGTGTGGCCAGCAGGTCTAGGGAAGTGATTGTGCCCCTGTACTCGGCTCTGGTGAGGCCGCACCTTGAGTACTGTGTTCAGTTTTGGGCCCCTCGCTACAGGAAGGACATGGAGGTGCTCGAGCGAGTCCAGAGAAGGGCGACCAAGCTGGTGAGGGGTCTGGAGAACAAGTCTTACGAGGAGCGGCTGAGGGAGCTGGGCTTGTTCAGCCTGGAGAAGAGGAGGCTCAGGGGCGACCTTATCGCTCTCTACAGTTACCTTAAAGGAAGCTGTAGTGAGGTGGGGGTTGGTCTGTTCTCCCACGTGCCTGGTGACAGGACGAGGGGGAATGGGCGAAAGTTGCGACAGGGGAGGTTTAGGTTGGATGTTAGGAAGTACTTCTTTACCGAAAGGGTTATTAAGCATTGGAACGGGCTGCCCAGGGAGGTGGTGGAGTCGCCATCCCTGGAGGTCTTTAAAAGACGTTTAGATGTAGAGCTTAGTGATATGGTTTAGTGGAGTACTTAGTGTTAGGTCGGAGGTTGGACTAGGTGATCTTGAGGTCTCTTCCAACCTAGAAATCTGTGTCTGTGTCTGTGTCTCCCCGGCCACCCCCTCCCTCGGCAGGGCTCCTCCTGGGGCGACGGGTGGCAGGAAGATGTCCCACCGCATCGTCCTCAGCCAGGGCCAGAGGCTGGTGACACGGTGGCCTAGTAGGACTCGAGCCCGTCCGTCGCTGCAAGAGGCTTAGCGGTGTTACGGACCCGGGGCTGCCCTGCCTGCCTCGGGGACCGACCGTGGGGTCTCCGCTCCTGGGGGAGAAGGTCCACCGGCAGCGGAAGCAGCAGAGCCGGGTCCCAGCCAGCACCGGGTGCTGGAGCACCAGGACGGGGGCGCTGCTCCCGGGGGTGTTCAGCAGCGATGGCCAAGCCCTTCCCTAATGCAGAAATTACGAAACCAAACTCCTGCTGCTCGGAAACGCTCCTCTGCCACCCCGTCCCTGGCCCTTGTGTGCGGCACACCTTGTCCTGGTGTGGTGTGGGATGGAGTGCCGTGAGGGATGGCAGGAGACCAGAACTGCCCGTGGTCCTACAGGGCTGGGTGACCCTAACCACGGGCTTCTCCTTGCCACAGGCAGGGCTCAGTCCCTTCACCCTCCTCCTGTGTCCTCCGTTTGGGATCCAGCGTCCTGGAGCCACCCGGGGAGCTGGACCCCAGGACCCACGGTGAGGTTTGCTCCAGACCCACTTCCCTCACGGAGCTGTCACGACGCATCCTTGAGACGAGCGTGTTTGTCTTCGGGTTGGCTTGGCAACTGCTCTTTGCTGGTTCGTTAACTAATTGGTGAAGGCAGTGCGAACATTACCTAGACAGAACCACACTCAGACGTAGCAGACCATGTATCCACCTCCAAACCGCCCTCAGCTGGGGACCTACAGGCGCCAGCATCCCGTCCCCAGGCAGTCCCTGGTCAAATAGGACCAGAGGGTGGCAAGGAGGCCATGAACCCATTGGGGCACAGAGAAGAACTGCATTTATGGGAGCCAAAACAACTTCACAGCCTCGACAGGGGCAGGGCAGAGACCTGGAGAATGGCTCAGGACTTTGGGAGCATGGCCAGAAGGACATGAGGAAGATGAAAGGCACGATCAAAAAATCAAAAAATGGTAAAATTCATAAGGATTTTCACTGCGGGCCCGCTCCTGACACGGGTTCTTCAGGTCTGCATGAGGACCTGGGAGTCAAGCAGAGCTTCTCCTGCTGGGTGCTCAACTGGGCACAGACCACAGCAGGTCCCTTCTGAAGGCATGGCCCTTCCCTGTGCTTGTTCTCTTCCCCGAGGCGTTCCCATCCTTGGTGGAGATGCTGAGGAGATGCCGTACCCGGCTGCCAGCAGCTGCAGGTGCCAGGAGCTTTCCTGTGGCAGGATGGGACACGCAGGGCCACCGCATCCCGGGGTGGGTGACCCCCAGGGGTAGGTGATGCTCTCCTCTGTGCACAGCCATGGCTTTCTGCCCTGCTTCTCCTCCGCGTTGACCAAGAGGGAGCAAAACGCCAACAACCTGGGGTTGCACGGGTCCAACTCCAAGCGATCCCCTAGTGGCACATCTCCCCATCCCATGGGCTCCACGAAGGACCCTCCATGCCGTACGTGTGCCGACCTGTGCGTGCCCATGCGTGTGTTTCTACGTGGTTGATGTGGAAGCCCCCACGTCACTGTGCCTTCAGCCTGATTTATTTTCTCCCTCCAGAACACAGCAGCTGTGAGCTCCCTCCTGCACGGCGAGCTGGTGGGCGCAGCATCTGCTGACGGCCGCGTGGTGGTGAGTCTCTTCTTAAACGCCTGGGTTTTGGGGGGATTTCTCCCAAGCCATTTTTCCTCAGAGGTGCCAGGGAATTGGGCCCAGACCTTATTTATTTATTTATTAAGAGAGGAAATTTCTAGGTCTGGTGGCTTTTTCTGCTTTCTTGCACGTGCAGACATCAGTGGGTGGACGCAGACCTGCCGAAGTGATCTGCAGCGCTCACAGTGACGTATGGAAAAGAATTTTTTCAGGCCCAGGTGTAGACCATGGACTGGAGGCTAAAAGTGCTAAATTTTCAAGCCGTGACCCAACTTGGAGCCGATGCCGGAGGCAAGGCAAAACGATCCCCGAGGACAAACACAAAAGCCCCAGCAGGGGCTTTGCCAAGCGCCCGCTCTCATCAGAGTTGTGGGGTGTGCTCCTGGCTGTGAGGACGGGGCATGCCGAGCTGATGGCAGGGCTGGAGGCTCTGCCCCATGCAGGGAGAGGGATGAGGAGGATGCGACGTGCACCCATGCCATGTCCCCACCACGCTGGCCCGGTCCCGTGGCCTTCATCACCTCCTCTTCCTCCTCTTGTGCGTAGCAGGGACCTGCCCGGAGTTGGCTCTGGGGCAGTACACAAGCCCCGTACCCCGAGATGGACTCGGAGCATCCTGTATTTGGCCCCAAAATCCTCCCGTGCCCTCAGAAAGGTGTTGGCAGCACGAGGTGCCCCCAGCCGCCCGGGTGAGTCACGCACCAGCTCCGCAGGTCCCCCGGGGCCCCGGCCGTGCCCTGAGGCTGGCAGCGAGCCCGCAACCCTGCCCTGCCCTGCCGGTGCCACCCAGCTCGGCGTGCACCCGCTCCCTGGGCTGTCACCTCCCTGGAGAGACAGATGGGGACACCGGGTGATGTGGCACGGCCTCGGCGCTGGGGGTCCACGGGGGATTTTAGCATGGGCTGGAGGGAGCTGCCGTGAGGATGCTCTGCCCTGGGGCAGGGTGGCCCCGGGGGGCAGCAGGGCGCTGGGCAGCTGCCGGAGTCACAGAACCATTGAGGTTGGAGCTCTCCTGGGGCTGCTCTGCTTCAGCCACCCTTGGTGACAAAAGGGCCCCCCCGGGGACGTCGCTCCCCTCTTGCAGGTGAAGGTGTCTGGGGGCTTTCAGACCCAGCACCGGTACCGTGGTGGCAGCTTGCCTCGCTGGTGATGGCTCGGTGAAGTAAGCCCACCTTCCTCCTCCTCCTCCTCCTCCTCCTCACCGCAGCGCAGGGTGCCGCGGGAAGGCTCGGGGACCCAAAGAGGCCCTGAGGCTGCCTGGGTGCAGCGTGTAGCCCAGGGACAGGCGAGGACAGGAGGAATGTCCACCTGGTGGGGGTTAGATGAAGATTTGGGGATGAGGGCCTCAGAGGTGGGCCCAGCTGCCACAATCGGACAAAATTTTTCCAGCTGGCACCCGAAGACACCAGAAGGACCGGCCCCAGAGGAGAGCAGATCCTGGTATGGATGCGGCCATTGCTGCTGGATGCGGGGAGGTGCAGGGACAGCCCGGCTGGGGGGTGACAACGGGGGCCCGGGGCACCTGTGACACCCTGCCCACCCGCTCCCAGCTCTCTGGAGGCCCCCGGAGCGCATCTTGCTCCAGCACCAGCTGGTCAGAGGAATAATCCTGGCCTGGAGGGAAGCCAGGGCGGAATGCAGCTCTGGAGGTGGGGCTGTGGCAGCGCGCAGCATCCCTCCGTCCATCCCTCCTCCCTCCTTCCTTCCCTCCTCCGAGGATGCCCGCAGAGGGATCCTGCCCTCGGGTCAGCCCCAGGGCACAGGCTCAGCCCTCCTGCTCTCCCGGGTGAGCGTTTCCCCCCCAGTCCCCCGCGGGTGCCCCTCGGGGAATCGCTGCCCTGGTGCAGTGGGGGGAGAGCCGCAGTGGGGAGGGGGAGCTCTGGGTACCCTGCGGCTCCTGGCACCGGGGAGCAGCCCTGGCTGAGAACAGCACCACAAAGCACGAACGGCCCCAGTGAGACCCGGAGCATCCCCACGGCAGCCTGAGGAGCCCCCAGCCCCAGGTTGGGGGTGGGCTGGACCCCCCCGGCGCTCCCGCAGGAGCCCCATCCCTGCATCCTATGCAGCATTTTGCCCGCACGCGGAGCCCTGCCCTCTCCTTCCAGCCACCCACGCTCCGCAGGCAGCTGGCTGTGGGGCCGGCGCCCCGCTGCCCCTTACATTCCCCAGCCCGGACCCCTGTTTTTGGGGAACCAAACCCCGAAGGGACGGATCCGGCCAGATTTCCATGACGCTGGCTTGAGCCCATGTGCGTGCACACGCGTGTGTGCGTGTGTGTGTGCACAGCCGTGACCGCCCCCAGCCTGTGACAATGAACGAAAATAAGGGACAGGGGACACGCAGCGGTGCTGGTCTCTGTCCCCTCGTCACCGAGGGCAAGGTCCTGGGGCCCTGTTTGGGGGGGTGCAGGATCCACTCCCCCCCCCCCAGCTGGGGGCTGCCCCTTTCTCTCCCCAGCCCCCTGCTCGGGCGGGGGGGGGGGGGGTCCAGCCCCCCAGGATGACACCCAGCAAAGCCCCCCCCTCCCAGAGCCCATCCTGCAGCAGAGAAGCCGGGGGGGGGGGGGCATTTTCCTGCATTTTCCATTTCGTTTCCCAACCTGCCTGGCTCCGACCCCCCCCCCCCCTCCCAGCACCCCCCTTAATGCAGCACCCCGGGGCGGCTTGGGGCGGGGGGGGGGGGGGGATGGGGACTTGCGCAGCCCCCTCCCCGGGCAGGTGCCGGCTGGGAACAAAGCGGGGCCATCAATCCGGGAGGGGGGGGGGGCATCAATCCGGGGGGGGGGGGGGGGGGGTTTGGATTTCCCCCCCCCCCCCTCCATCCCCACCCACCCGATCACACCACCAGCCCCGGCCGCACCATCTGCACCGCTGCGGGAGGGTTTCGCTGCCTCCGCAGCCGGAGGAGCCATCGCGGCCGCGGGGATTTCTCCCGTTGCAGCCCCCCCCCCCCCCCCCCCCCCAAAAAAAAAAAAATACAAATAAAAAATAACCCCAGCCCCTGCTACGGAGATCAGTCCCGCAAGATGGGCGCTGGGGGCGGGGGGGGGGGGGTGCAAAAAAGCCGCGGGGAGCCCCGGGGGAAGTTTCCCCCGGTTCCTGCCCTTTTCGCTCCGGTTTCCTTCTTTTTCCGCGCAGATTTTCGCGCCGGGGAAGGGAGGCACAAACATTTCCCCCCCCCCCCCCCAACACCACCACGTCCAGCCTGGGGCTTTTCGGAGCCCCCCCCCGGCAGCAGGCCGTCGGAGAGCAGCCGGGCTTGCGGCAGGAGGGGAAGGAGGAAGCGGAGCCGCGGCTCCTCCGTTCCGCCCCGCAGCCCCGGCCAAAAACAGCGAGCCCGGAGGGCACCGAAATGCCGGGCCCCCCCGGGGGGGGAGGGGGGGGGGGGGGGGAGCTGATCGGGGCTGGGGGGGGGGAGGGGTCACCCCCTCCCCGGGGACGAGGGGGAAAAAATTCTTTGTATTTGCATTAAGGAGCCCCCCCGGGGAGGGGTTTGGTGCAGACAAAGCGGCGGGCGCACGGCCTGGGGCGGCGCTGGGCACGGACACCCCCGTGCCCCCCCCCCCCCCCTTATGTCCGTCCCCCCCCGTCCCATTTGGGGGCCCTTCGGGCTTTGCTGCTTGCGCCCCGCTCGCCTCTCGCCCGTTCAGATCCGGGGAAAAAGGCTCCGGCGCCCTCCCGCTTCCTCCTTCCCCCCCCCGCCATTTATTTATTATTATTATTATCATTTTTTTTTTTTTTACCGCCGCTCCCCCCCCACACACACCCCCGCGCCGCCCTTCAGCACTGCAGACAAACCCCAACAGCTTCAAAACACCCCCCCCCCCCCCAAAAATAAAAAATAGGAAACGGAGGGGGACAACCCCCCCGCCCCCCCCCCCGCTGTCCCCGCGTCCTGCCCGTTGTCCCTCGAGCCCCCCCCCCGGTGCCGCTGCCCCCCCCCCCCCTGCTCCGTTTGGCGCATCCGCAGCATCCCCCCCCCCCCCCAGGGGGGCATCTCCCCGCGGGATGCCCCCCCCGCCCGGAGCCCGGCCTTTTTCATCTCCCCCCCCCCCCCTTTCTTATTCTGGCCCCCCCCCGCTCAATTTTCAGCCCCCCCCCCCCAGCGATGCGCGGCCGGGCTCTTACTTTCTCCGACCACAGCCTTGAGTCCGATGGGGGCCATGGTGCCTGGGGGGGGGGTCGTGCCGGGGTGGGGGGGGGGGGGCGCAAGGAAACGAGGGAGTATGGGAGGGGGGGGAGGGGGGGGCCGGACAAAACGGCCGGACAGCCGCTGCAGGTGGCGGTGGCAGCGAGGATGCGGGGACAGAGGATGCCGCGGGGGGGGGGGGGGCAAGGGATGGGGGGGGGGCGACACCGGGGCCGGGGTGGGGGGGGGGAACACCGGGCTCCGGTGGTGGCCGCGGCGGGGCTCAGCTGACTGCGCGCAGGGGGGCGGGACGGGAGGGGGGGGGACAAGGGGGGAGGGGGGGCCACACACGTCACTTAGCCCCGCCCCCCTCCCCGCCCCCCACCGCAGCGACCGCCCCCCCCAGCATCCCCCCCCCCCCTTCCATCGCTGCGCCCCCAGCCCCGCACCCCATTTCGCAATCTTTTGCCGTATTTTGCCATGTTTTGGACTATTTTTGCCGTATTTTGCCATATTTCGCGGTATTTGTGTCCTGCCCCCCCCCCCCCAACTCCAGTCTCCCCTCTACCCACACCCTGGGGTTGGTGGGGCGGTGGGAAATGTGCCCCCCCCCCCCCCCCCGGTCCCCAGCGTGTTTTGGGTTTATTTTGCGGCAAAATATCCGCGCCCCCCTCCCCCCCCCCCCCGGGATGCAGGGGATGGGGACACTCGGGATGGGCACTGCCCCTGCTCCCACTGGGGGGGATGTAAATGGGGGGGGGGCAATGCTGGGTGCTGCTGGGGGGGGCATTTCCCCAGGGTGGGGGACAGGGGGGTCCGGGGGGGGGTTGTGGAAGCCTTGTGCCGGCTCCCAGGGACGGATTCGGGGGCTGCCCCCCCAGCGTGGGCAGGGTGTAACGGGGTGTAAGGGGCAGGGGGGTGGGGAGGGGGCACGGGGGGGCTCCCGAAGGCCCCCCCATGGGTGCGGGTGCGTGGCCGGGTGTTTGCTGTGGGGTCACACATCCAGCTTTGGCTCTATTTCCACTTTATTTATCGGGATGCTGTGGGACGGCTGAGCTGTGCCACGCCGGGTTCCCGGCACCTTTTGGTGCTTCGGAAGGAAAATGGGGGCCTCGGGGAAATCCAAGGGGATGGGAAGCTCGTCCCGGCCCCCCCCCCCCCCCCCCCCAGTCACCCCGGGCGGACGTCTCCATCCATCCTCCGCTCCCAACGCCACTCTCTTTGTTAAAAATAAGCCGGAGTTTGGTTTGTCAGAGCTCCTGGACTCGGTGCCAGCCACGAGCTATAAATACCAGCCTGCTATTTACAAGCGAGGTATTTATATTGCTTTCCCATCGCTCTGTCAATCTTCCCGGGCAGGCCGAGCATCATCAGGCTGAAGGCAAAAACACGGCACGTGTCTGAGCTGGCCCCATCCCTGTCCTCGGGGACACCCGGCGCCCCAGCATCCGTGTGCTTTTCTTGCTTCCATCGCATCTGGCAGAAAAAAATAAATAACCAAGCAGCAGCACTTGCTCCGTTCAAGAAATCAACAGGAGCCTCTGGATTTGGGACCTGAGGCTGGACCACGGCACCCAAAATGCATGGGGGCAGTGAGTCCTCTAAGAAATGCATCTGAGGCACCCAAAACGCCTCGGGGCAGCGATCCTGCCCTGCAGCGGCCATTTCATGCCACCGGAGCCCCGTCACCTTGGCTGAAACCCCAAAGGCTTCCCCGCAAACGGCTGCTGCCTGCTCCGGGGGCCGTGAAAAGGGGAAGCTGTTTCCACCTCGCCAGCACTGGAGGCAGACATAAACGGGTAAAGAGGAGCCAAAATGCTGGACGGCTTCCCACCCTACAGCTTCCGACCTTACAGCTTCCCACCTTACAGCTTCCCGTCCCACCTTACAGCCCAAGGAGCCACCAAACCACTTGCCCCAGGGGCTGGAATGTGTCCCCAGGGAAGGTGGCTTCAGGGACAGAGAGGGCACAGCTTCGCCCGTTGCTTCCGTCCCCCCCGGGGCCCCCTGGGGACAGATGTGTGACTGCACGGTCACAGCTCCAGCGCCCCTGGGTCTGCACCTCCCATTCCAGCATGCCTTTCTGGGAGCAGGCACCAGGGATGAGGTGGGGACTGGGTACGAGCGGGTGGGTTGCTGCCCTCAGCAATCCCACAGAGCCAGGTGAGCGCATCTGGCTCTGGATCCTGCCCTCCCACCCCCCTCTGGTGGGGCCCAAGAGGGCAGGTTGTAGGGTTTGGGCGTCCCAGTGGCACTGCTGGGAACACCGAGTGGTGCCGGCCTCCTGGGCCTCGGTGCTCAGCCACCAGGCTGTCCCTGTGCGCCCACGTGTCCCCCAGCCCTCGGGACACCGAGCGAGGACAGCAGCGGGCAGGGTGCCCCTCTGTCCCCGGGGTGGCAGCGGGATGCTCGGGGTGCAAGCAGCACCCGGGCTTTGTGCCTGGGGCTTTGCCCCTGTCACCGGCTGGTCTCCATCGGGCTGGCAATATCGTGCTCCGTTCATCGGTGCTCCGGGCACGTCCGCCTCCAGCGTGGGCTCCCTGGGTCCATCCCTGCTGGGGCTCCTGCAGCAGCCTGCGGGCAGCTGGAGGGGCTGGGACGGTGCTTTCTGTGCCCTGTGCCCATGTCCCGTGACCCGTGCCCGTGCCCTGTGCCCATGTCCCGTGCCTCTGCCTGGTTCCCATGCCCCCTTCCCATCCCCATGCCCTGTCCCCATGTTTCTGTCGGTGCCCATTCCCATACTGGTGTCCATGCCCCATCCCCATCCCATCCCCATGGTTGCCCCCCCCCTCCCCAGCTGCACCGGCCCTGCCCCAGCCCCCTGTCCGTGCTGGCTAGCCAGCCACCAGTTATCCCAGTGCCGACCAGCAGAGGGGACTGGTGATCCACAGCAGCCTCCAGCGCCCTCCACCAGCCCCGGCCGGGCTGCAGTAGCCCCGCGGGTCCCCCCCAGCCCTTCAGGGGGCTCCCCCCGGGCCGCTCGCCCCCCCGGGCTCCCCGCAGCGGGGTGGGCTGCCTGCCTGCCTGCTGCACCCCCTGGGGCATGTTTGGGGCTTTTTGTAGGGTCCAGGCTCGTGTCCAGCCGAAGTCATGCCTGGGGCTGGTCCTTGCCCCTCCAAAAAGGGGCTCAGGAGGCTCCGTGGCCAAGCAGCAGCCGGAGGGGCCGGATCCTGCCCTGACTCAGCACGGTGTAATCGCGGCGTTATCTGGGAGCGCTGCTCAGCGCCATAAATCCCGCTGGAGTCGGAGGGACGGAGGGTGCCCAGCCCAGGGCAGGCGGCCAGGCAGAGCTGCCCACGGCCTTATCGGCACGGAGGAGCTGCGGGGCCCCAATTAGGCAGCGGTTAATTGCGCCAATGCCAGTTCCCGTGAAGGAGAGCAGTGAGCAGCCCCCAGAGCACGAGCTGGGGAGCACGAGGAAGGGTATGGCGATTGCTTCTTCTATCAGAGACAGGGAAATAAATCTTTACTGCACTAACAGCCTTACCCTCCCGAGTGCAATGACTGCAATGATTCCGCGAGTCCTGAGGGCAGTGGGTGACCGGGAACAGCCTGCTCTGGGCGCTCTGCAGGGGCACAGACCGGGCTTTACACCATGAAAACCAAGAGGAGGACAGCAGGGGGTTTGTCCCCGTGGGTACCGAGCCTGGGGTGAGCAGGTGAAGCTGAAAAACTTCGGGAGGGGCAGGTTTGGTTTGACCGCAGTCAGGATAAAAATCTCACAAATCATCGTTTACATTTTTGAAATGCTCCCTTGTTGACATAAATCGAGGCCTTGGGATCGCCCAGGAGCATGTGTCGGGTCCCAGAGGTGGAGGAGACGTCAGCAGTGCTCTGCTGATTGCCGTGGATGTCGCACGTGCCTCGAGGGCTTTGCCAGCTCGGGGACTGTCCCCGGCAGCTGGCTGGCACTGGGAGCACATTTGTCCTCCCCGGCTGTATTCAGAGGGAAATCCTTCCTTTCGAAGCTGGTTCGTCCAACAGATAATTCAGGCAGCTCCAGACAGATAAGCATTATTTACATCCGCTCAGAGAGATGTAATTAGCTGCCATGATTAGACTTTATCGTGGTGCCATTTTTAAAGATCTGTCTCTAACCGGAGGGAACTGCACGGGGGCAGCGTGGGGCCGGGCTTGCCAAACTCCTGTGAGCATCGTCTGTCGCTTGGTTCCCTCGGGGTGCTGGCACCCCCCCGGAGCTCCCCTTGCACCCACAGGGGGCCAGATTCAGTCCCATTCTCTGGTGCTTACTGGGGTGTACTGGGAGTGTGGGGGGCCGGGAGAGGAGAGCAGTCACGGCTATGCCTTGCCCGGCCACCGTGGGATGGGGCTCATTGCTTGGGTGCTCCCAGTGCCCCCAGTGCCCCCGTGCTGGGCAGCAGGAAGGGCAGGACACCTCTCCCCATCCCTTTCCTCAGCGGAGCCACAGGAGCAGAGGAAACCTGGACCAGACGTGCGTGCCGGGACAATTTCCTCCGCAGACAGGAACGTGTCGAGAGGTGCTCCAAGTGATGGCACCGCGCAGCTTCGAGCCTGCTGATGCTTCCCGCAATGACAAAGGGCTTCCAGTGTAAGTGCCCTCGCTCCCTGAGCCACCAGCTATCCTGGACCCCCCAGGGTTTCTCAGCCGAGTGCCTGCCACCAGCCGGAGCACAGCCGAGGCACCGCAGTCATGGCACAACCACGACACACAGGGCCAGGATGCCGGGCTCATTTTCAGGAGGTTTGTCGAGACAGAAATGCCCTTTGTGTCTGTGCTGCGGCCTCCAGCCGCTGTTTGCACGCTATTTCTGCGTGCGACAAATATAGCCTTCCTGTCTGCAGATCAACAATATCAATGCTTGCTATTTTTTGCCTTTTAATTATTATTTTTCCATTTAGGAAATACGTCAGCAAGCAGAGGAGACAGGTAGGGGCTCAGTGCGTAGTGCTCTGGTGCTTACGTGGATTGATTTTTTAAAAGTAAATATTTTAAACCATTTTCTTGGTCTGTTTAGCAGGACTCTGTGTGCACTGCTGAAATTATATTCCCCACATTTCTTCTTCATAAAAGAACGAAGCTTGGCTTCTAATAATGAAGTTACTGCCGTGGGTGGATATTTACGTGTTTATAGTTTGGGGGGGGGGGGGATGCATTTCCCCCACCTGGGAACTACCCAGCCCTTCCACAGCTCCAGTAACTCTGATTTTAAAATGAATCCAGAGCCAGACTCCTCCGGGAGCAGTGCTAGGGAAAGCACTTAAAAGCCTCCAGTGGAAGAATTTTCTATTGGAAACGAGATTTCGCTGAAGCTCAGTTTCCCAGGAGAATCCCTCAGCTTCAGTAACAGTTTGGCTGGGGAGACAAGCCGAAAATGAGCGCGTTGGTGAGGGCGAAGTGCTCGTACAGGGCATTTCTGAGAGAAGGGCGAGCCTTTTGGGGCTGAAACGCCTTTCAAGGCCAAGGGTAAGAAATACGTGAAGGGGGAAAGGGCAGATGTCGAAAAGCTCGGCTTTAGCCGGGGAGGCAGCGTGTCAGCACGGGGGATGGAGCCCATGGCCCCCCAGGTGCCAGCAGCAGGCGATGGGGGATGTTTGCGGCTGCGCTGGTGTCAGGGAGAGGCGCGGGCACCCTCCTGTCCTCCTCCCCACCCCGCAGCCATCCCAGAAGAGCTATTTCGGGCAGGGTAAACAGGATGGCTCACACACACCGCCACCTCCTCTCCTCCCGCCCTCCTCCCTCCAGGAGAAGCCTCGCGGCCTAGCGATGCCGGCTGGGCCGTGGCCCACCTCGGCCTGCAGCCCCGCGGGCCTCCCCGCGGCGGGGAACGGCCTGAGCTCTGCGGCCGCGCCGCCTCGGCCTCCCCTGCCTCCTCCTCTTCCTCCCCCGGTCACACCCCGGCCCGTCCTGGGGCCGGATCCTGCCCCAGGAGCCCGCCGGGGCCGCTTCCGCCTGTTGCTCTCGGGAGGCAGTGGAGAGGAGCCGCAGCCTCGGCGGAGGAAGGAGGAGCTTTTCCAACGCTTCCTCCATCTGCTTCACTCCGTCTGCTTCGCTCCCTCCCCAGGCTGCCGCAGCCCAGGCCCGGAGCTCGCCCGCTCCCTGGGAATTCAGCAACCTCCATCCCCGGCGGTGTGCGAGCCGGGGAGGCTGTGCCGGGCCGGGAGGCTGCCTGCCGGTCCCGGTGGGCCTCTACTCGAGCCTCCCCTCCCGAACCACAGTGGCACTGACGATTCCAGCACCCTCTTGTCTCCCCGCAGCACGCAGCCTCCCTGCCCGTCCCCCGTGGCCATGGGGCGCCGCGAGGCACCGCGTGCCTCCCCGTCCCGACCTCCCGCCTGGCAAAGGAGGCCGGCGAGGCAGAGAGGCCCCTGGCCGCCCTCCGCCCCAGCGAGGCACGGCACGCCTCGGCGCTGGCGGCAGCTCAAGGCTGAGGTTTACGAGGAGCTGGGCGTGAGCGCGCAGGTAGAAAGGGAGGCGCGGGTGTTGCAATCGCCCTCTGAGGCAATGTCAGGAGCGGAGGCCGGTGCCAGGAGGGAGCCCGTTCGGCTGGCGCCAGAGGCCGCGGGAGCTGGCACGGGTCCTGCTGCGTGTGCGCGTTGGGGAGGCCACGCGGGGAGGAAAAGCGGGCTGTGCGCCCCCAGCACCCTTCCCAGGGCCGATCTATCCCAACCCCGAGCGAGCAAATGAAGGCTGCTAATTAATGATGTGCGCCTGAAGGGGGGAGGCTGGGGGCTGCGGGTGGGGCTGGGCGGCGGGGTGGGGAAGGGAAGGGAGGGGAAGGGAAGGGAGAGGAGGGGAAGGGAAGGGAAAGGAGGGGAGAGGAGGGGAGGGAGTGGCCGGGGGCGGCTCCGCAGCGCCGCGGCCGCCAGAGCCGGGGCTGCTGCCATGGGGCTCCGCAGCGCCTGAGCGCCCGTCCCCGGGCACCGCTCCGCACCGCTCCGCACGGCCCCGCACCGCCCCGGCGCCATGGGCGATGTGCTCTCCACTCACCTGGACGAGGGCCGCCGGCAGCACATCGCAGGTGAGCGCCCCCCGAAAGTGACCCCCCCCCCCCCCAACCTCCTCCCATCCTCAGTGGGGAACCGAGATTCGCATGGTGCCCCCCCCCGCCATCCCACTCCATGTGTGTCCCCCCCCCCCCCCAACCCCAACCAACAACTTTTCACCAGCTTTATTTTAAACTTTTTCACTTGTTCAATCCCTATGCACCATGTTGCATTTCTCCCCCTCCACGTCCTGCCTGCCCCCCGGCTGGGCACAGCCTGCGGGGTTTTTTTGGGAGGGTGGGGGGCAGGATCCCCAAAGTGCCTGCCTGCACCCCAATAAAAGGCTGGGCTGTGCGGGGTGTCTCTGCTGGCTCCGGGGACGGGGTCGGGGGCTGAGCCCAGGAGGGCAGGGGGGGAGCAGCGATGCTGGCACGCCGGGCTGTCAGCACGGCCACCAAGGGTTTTGCTGGTGCTGGGCTCGCAGAGAAACTTTCCCCTCCCTGGCAGTGCTGGGGGGGTCCCAGGGGCTCCGGGAGTTGGGGGAGGACCGGGGGAGCCCTGCTGGCAGGGACCGGGCGGGGTGACAATGTGGCCATTGAGAGCCCCGGCGGCCGTGCCGAGCGTGCGATGCCCGATTAGTGCCGCCCGGCGCGGGGCGGTGGCCTTTGTACAAGCATGGGGCTGTCTGGGACTGCCTGCGGGGACTCGTGTGACCCCCAGAAGAGGGGTCACCCACCCCCCACCCCCGGGGGTGCTGCGCCTCGCTCTGCTCCAGCTGGGGCTGGGGTCTGGTACTTTGCTCTAGTACTTAGTTCGACCTCCCAGCCCCTTGGTGCTCGGGCAAGCAAAAAAACCTCTCCAAACCCCTCCCAAGCAGCGGCACCGTGCACCCCACAAAGTCACCCCCAGCCAGGTGGCACAGAGGAGCACGGCTTCATGCGGGACCCTGCGTGGTGGCACGTCTCGAGGCCCCGGGAGGCTTCAGGGCTGTCGCTCTGCCCCATCATTTCTCCGTATTTTTCTACACGCATGGCTCTGGAGCGGGGGGACCTGAGGGCTCCCGGCGGAGCCCATCCTGCCTGCCAGGCCCCGCGGCCGGCTCGCAGGAATGCTTACGTGGTATGCGGCTCAGCAGGACGCCAGCAGGTTTGCGAGCTTTGAAGCAGAGCTCGTAATGAGCTGTGGGTTTTCATGTTGCGAGGCTCGGTGCAGCCGGTTTGCGCCGGGGGCTCGGGGCTTTGCGCCGCGCCGGGTCTCGCTCCATGGCCCCGAAGCACGTCCTGCGTTGCCAGAGCACATCCCTGCCGTCTTAACCCCAAAGAGCACGAGGAGAAGCCCGGCCGGGTGCCCAGGCAGCAGTCTGGCTCTGCTGGGCACAACCAGGGCGTTGGCAAGGCGAGGCAGAGCGCCTGCGCCTGGCGGGGACCCAGCGCTGTGCTGGTGGGTTTCAGCCCACACTGGGGGGTCTGGGGGCTGTAGGGGATTTTTCATGGATCTGTGCAATAGAGCTCATGCTCGTACGTGTCCTGCCCGTGCTACAGCTCTGAAGTTTCAGGGTGAAAGAGGGGGGACCTGCACTTGCCCTGGGACACCCCCAGGAGGGGCTGGGGTCCGCCGGTGTCACCGAGCACCCCTGTGCTTTAGGTCTGGGCTCCTGGCGGGGTGGGAAACCTCGCGAGCTGGGAGGGGCCGCAACCCGACAGGCAAGGCACAACTTGCTGTCAGGCATGCAAAGCAACTCGGTGGGGAAAACTCAGGGTTTTCCTGCTAGCTCGGCCTGCTCGCTGCTGCTGCTGCCGGCACCCGGAGCCGGGGAGGGGGCTGCGGGCTCCGGGTGGGGGCAGCGCGGGCGCGAGCCCTGCCTGCAGCAGGGACGGGGGCTCCCTGGACTCTGCTCCTTTGCTCTGCTCCTCCTGCAGCCCGCCTGCACCAGTGGGATCGGTGGGATCGTGCAGGCCGGGTGTGCAGCAAGCCCTGGAGCAGTGGGGAGGTGACATCCTGCGCCAGGTCCATCTTCCCCGCCGGGAGCAGAGGTCTGAGCATCCGCAGGTGGGCTCGAGGCAGGAGGGAGGTGGCAGTCCCCTCTACCTAGGGACCTGGGGAGTAAAAAGCCATGCTGAGACAGTGGTGAGGCTGACGCCAATGTCTCGTGGAGGTCATGAGCTGGAGGAGTGCGACGTGCGTGTCGGCAGCTCAGGACAGGGGGCTCCCTCGGGAGCAGGGGGCGATGGTGGGGCTCCACTAGTCTCCTGCAGCCGGAGCAGCCATGCGGGGAGCGTAGGGATGCCTGGGGACGCTGCACTGGTGCCAGCAGGCTAAGCTGGGGCTGTGCTGACACCAGGGTGGATTTCGGGCAGCTCCTGCCTCTGCATCCCTCAGGTCTCTGCAGCCCCACACTGGGGAGCCGTGATGGTGGGGGAACCGGTAAGGGCTTCCTTCTGCTGCCTTCCCTTAGGACATCATCCCGGCCTGAGTCACCCAAGCTTGTTTGTCAACACCCTCTGGCTGCCTTCCTCCTCCTCTTCCTCCCCTCTGTGGGTGGGGACTTGTTCCCGTTCTGCTGCACGGGCTGGAGCAGGGACCGGGCTGGAGCAGGGACCGCGTCCCCTCTCCTCGCGCAAGGGCACCCGGCGTGGGCACCGTCAGCAATGGGGACACGAAGGTGGTGGGAGCGGGGGGTCACAGAAAGGGAAAGGTTCACAGGTTGTAAAGCCCCCTAAGGTCACCCAGCCCAGCCTAGGCTCCCGCTGGGGCTCCTGGCAAGGAAGAGATGCCGCTGGCTGAGCTGCGGGGCTCCGTGTCCTGTGCACCCTACTGATCTGGCACGAGGTCCTTGGTACCCAGCGGCACAGGATGGGTGCCCTGGGTGAAGCTCTCCCGTACATCCAAGTAACTCACCCCCACGAACCCCTTCTCCAGAGGGGTTCATGTTGGAGGGCACGGGTCTGAGCCGTGGCAGGAGCTGGGTGCCTGCGTGGGGCTGGGGTCCTTGGTCCTGGCACCCTGCGGAGCCCCCGGGGAGGTGGGTGGCAGCACCGGGAGGGTCCTGGCGAGCTCACGCCTTGTTCTGGCAGCTCTGGGGAGTTGCCAGCTCATTAACTGCTAAATAAAGCAGCTGTTAATTTGGGGAGGGGCCAGATGGGACTTCCTGCAGACACCAGCCCACGCAGCTGGGGCAGAGGTGACACGGAGCCCCACCGGTGCTGCCGGACCTGCAGCTTTTTGGCTCAGCGAGGGCTGCCGGGCACCGGGAGCTGCCGATCCCCAGCCCCGAGGCGAGCAGCCTCGTTCTCTGCTGGCAGCACCGGGGCTGCCGTGCGTGCCGGGGGACACGAGCAGGAGGAGCCTGGCCACAGCTTCCTTAAGCACGACACTTGTCTCTTTGCACTGGTCTTGGACAACCTCCAGGGCTCCGGGTTTAGTCTCGAGGCTCAAGCCCTCGCCTCGCCCCAGGGTTGGTGCAACCAAACCCAGCCAAGGTGGGCGAAGCCCTGCGGTGCCCCGGCTCTGGGTGCCGAGATGTGCCGCGGAGCCGGGGAGGTCGGGAGGTTTCTCGTAACGCGGTGCGTGTCTTCTTTCATCGCAGAGTAAATACCTCCCCTGGCATGTCGGGGCCGCGCGCCAGCGGGGAACGGCTGGTTCTGGCCTGCTGGGGCTCACCCGCAGCCGTCGTGTCGGGGCACGGGGCTGCTCGGAGCCAGCGTGTCGGGGCACGGGACAGCTCCGGCTGCGGGGGCCTCTGGGGCCGGCAGGCGGCAGGAGCCCTCCTGGCCTCGGGGACAGGAGGAGCTGGGCCTGGATTGCAGCCGAGAGCTCTCCTTGGGTCCTCGGATCAGGCCCAAATCCTCCCCTGGGCCCCAGCTCTGCAATCAGCCACCCCTGCTCCCATTGCAGTGACCAAGCACGGCCAAGAGCTGGCGTTTCCCCAGCCTCTGCCTCCCTCCTGCCCCCAGATCCCTGCGGGGGTCCCAGCCACAGCTCTGCCACTGCCAGTCTGGCTCTGCAGAGGTGACACACGGTGACACAGGTCACCGAGACAGCCTGAGCCCCCTTCCCATCCCCATCCCTCCTACAGTAGCCTGTGACTGGCTGCAGGATCCCAAGGCAGTGCCTCAGGGGGCTCCTCGCTGCCCTCACCCCCCTGGCGAGGCTGGCACCGCTGTGCCCCCGGCTCGCCCCGAGCCTGGATGTGCCCCACGGAGAGCCCGGTGCCGGGGGAGCCAAGGGGAGGAAAGGCCGGAGCAGGGCTGCTAATTGCGAGCAGATTTCCTGCGGAGCTGCTCAAGGACGGAGCGGGAGAGGAAGGAGCCAAACTCCACCTTCTCCCCCTTTTCCAAGGGAGAGGGCAGTGGCGCCCAGTGCGGGTCCCTGCTGTGCTGGTGGGGCACCGTGCCCGTCCCCGTGTCCCCCGGCAGGATCTGCCCCCGGACACTCAAACCCCCGAGCTGGGTGTCCCCATGGAGGTGGCAGGGGACATGGGGCAGGACCTGCTGCCTGGGGCACAGGGACTCATCCTGGCTCCCTCTCCCTGCTGCCAGCGCTGCCCAGTGCCACGCGCGATGCCCATCGGGGGTGTCCCCGATGAAGGGACGCGCCCCAAAGCTGGGTGACCCCGGTGTCACTGCACAGAGTGGTGGCTGCCAACCACCTCTTGGAGCAGGGGCAGCCTGCCCACGGGAAGCACCCTGAGCCCCTCTGCTGCTCCCGGCCGGGCCCAGGGCTGAGCACCACCTCCCTCGCTGCGGGACCAGGCGGGTGCCCCACTGCGGCCGTGCCCCGCGTGCTGTGGGGCAGGTGGGGGCGTGGAGGAGCCGGCGCAGGCAGGGAATAGGAAACTCTCCAGCCGCAGGGACAGAGCCCAGAACAGGCTGAGGGCTGTTTTGTTCAAATAACTCTTCTTTTTTTCTTCTTTTTTTTTTTTCTTCCCTTTGACGTACATAAAAGTCTTTGTTCGGTCTCCTCCCCCGGTGCTGGATTGGGTTTCCCTCTGGCACTGGGAGCGGGCCAGCTCCAGCTCCTCTCCCTGGGGCTGGGCGAGGGGCAGGAGGGGGCCACCTGCTCGTGTCCCCGGGTGGGCACTGCCACCTGCAGAAGGGACCACCAGGACGTCCCCAAACGAGAACCATCCACCTCCTGCTGTCCCCAGCACCCGGAGACACTCGGGAGGCGGGTGGGGATGCCCGCGTTTGGGCAGGTCCCTTTGCCCCGGGGACCCCAGGACCCTCCTGACCCCACGGAGCTGTCGGGTGGCTCCCAGGTGCCGCCGGACCCTGCGTGGGTGCCCGGAGGGTGCTGCGAGCAGCGCAGCGTGCAGTGGCGGTGATTCAGCCCCGGCCGGGGTTGCGCCACGCTCTGATCCCGAAGTGGCTCCGATCCCGAAAGGCCGGTGCTGGTGGAGCAGCAGCGTGGGGAGGGGCGAGGCGGGGGCCTCTCCCAACCCCTCGTGCCCCAGCCAGGCACCGGTAGGACTGGGAACCCTGCAGGGACTGCGTGGGGACAGCCAGGCTGTCAGGGAGCGCGGTTACCTCTGGTGGTGGGCTTTAGTCTGGTCCCGGTGCCCAGCGGATGGCGGGACATGGGGCCGGGACCTGTGCCTGGGGCCTTGGGGCAGCAGGAGAGTGAAAAGGGGCGATGTGGGGGGGCTGCTGGGCCCCCACCCACCTCCCCGCTGGCAGTGGGGGCCTGGATCCATCAGGGTGGGAGCGAAGCTGTGGGGTGGGAGGGGATCTCCTCTGCCCCGGCACAGGGGGGCTGCTCGGGGCAGGGCAGGCGCTTCGCACGCCTTCGGTGCTGCAGCCCTGGGCTCAGCCCGGCCACTGCCGCCTTTCCCAAGACAGGCAGGGGCCCTGGACAGGCCCTGGACGCTGTTTGTTATTCAAATGCACATTCCTTACACGCAGCCGGAGCAGCCCAGTTCCTGGGTAGCAGCAGGAGGCAGGCATCTGTGGGGCGGAAAAACACGGCTCCCACCAAAAACACGGCCCCCACCAGGGCGCTGAGCCCTGACCATCGGGCTGGCTGCACCCTGACCTGCTGGGGGGGCTGCTCCCCGGGGCTCCCCGGCGTGGTTGGGGGGCACAGATAGAGCAAGGGGCTTGGTCCAGCTCCCGCAGACCCCCGGTGCTTCGACCGTGCGCAGGGCTGGGGGCACGGCAAGGAGGGGACGCGAAGCAGGGGTGGTGCAAGCCCCTCTCTGCCCTAAATCCCACGGTGCCGGCCCGGCGTCCAGCAGGCTGTTCCTAGGCCATGCTTAGCTCGCCGTTTCGGTCTCTCCCCCGTGGATTTGTGGTGTGCTGGGGCTCGTCCTGCGGACGCGCTCAGCGCAGGTTTGTTTGCTTTGAGCTGGGAGCGCCGCTGGGAAAGCACCCGGCTGGGCGCGGCGCTGCGAGGGACGGGGAGGGCGCAGCCTCCGCGGGGACAGCACCGGGCTGGGGGGGACACCGAGGGACAGGGGCTGCCGTGCCACGGCCCTGGGGACACCGGGGAGAGCGGCAGCACCGCCAGCAGCAGGGATGGGGGCACCCGGAGGGGTGGGGAGGTGGCTCTGGGACAGCCGTGTCCCCGCGGGCAGCGCGCTGTGCCCCGTTTGGGTGGCTGGGTTGGGGTTTCGGCTCCCTGGGCACCACGGGTGCTGCTCCCCCGGGGGCTGAGCACGAGCCAGCAGGGCGCTGAGCCCAGCTCCTTTCTCCTCCGAGGCTGTGCTGCCTCATCCCTTCCCGCTGCTCAGCCCCCGTCCTTCTCACCCTTCCCGAGAAGCGCGTGAGTCAGAGGGCGAGCAGGGCTGAGCTCAGCGCCGGCGCTGCCAGCGAGGGAGCGCACGTGGGGGCTGGGTGCATCCCCGTGGCCCCGCTTCGTCCCGTGCTGGGTCACCTCGTGTGGTTTTTAGGGTATTCGTTACCCCCCAAAATACTTGGCATGGTTTGAGAGCCCGTCCCACCGGGGTTATCGGCGCGGGGCTTGTCCGAGCACGGAGCCGTGCAGCCCGGTGATAGAGCGAACAAAGAGCTGGGGAGGGCAGCCCCCGCCTTCTGTTTGTTCCCCAGCTGGCTCCGGATAAACTTAATCTAAATCCTGATAATGCCCTCGAGCAGAAAGAGGCTGGGGGAGCGAGGGCTGGCCGATTGCCACGGGGCTGAGGGCACAGGGACGGAGGTGTCCCACCACCTCTCACCCCTCTGAGCTGGTGTCAGCCTCCCCTGGTCCGGGAGAGGGGAGATGCCAGCACCCCGGGTCAGCCACCCCACTGTTCTGCCCCCCTTCTTGTGTCGGGGAGCTGGTGCCTGAGCCCCCCCATTCCATCGTGCTGGGAACCCCCTCCCGCAGCGGGGATGCTGTGTCGGGGCTGAGTCAGGCCCCCACGGAGCACTTTGTGTTCTCTGGGTGGAAGCAGGGAGCTGAATTCCCAAAACACATCGGGCTTGGGCTTAACCCTTCGGGGGCGGCCGTGCAGGGTGATTTAAGCAGACGAGACGCCCTCGCACTGCTCCTGGGGGGCACTCCTGGCCCTGCTGCAGCCCCCAGCCCTGCTGGGCAGTCCTTAGGGTCGGCAGTGATGCTGCGGGGCGCGGGCACGCACGTGGGGTCTGCACGTCGTCCCCTGCTTCGTCTCGGAGCATCGTCCCCTGCTCCTGGCGTGGCACCGAGGTCGGTGCCTCTGCCCCGGCTCAGCGCGGAGCCCCAGCCTCCTCTTGCGCCATCCCTTGGGTGCAGTTGTCCTGAGGCTGCCCTGCTGCTTTTTGCTAACGGCTCATTTCGGACACGATCCTGCCCTGCCCTGTGCCCAGCTGCGAGCCAGAGGGCGGTGCTGGTGGCACGGCGGGGGCGCTCAGTGCCATGGGGGACTCGGTGCCCAGGGGGGGGGGGGGGGGCACCCGGTGCCCGTGGGCTGCGCCCTCCTCCCCCCTGCCCTGCTCGGCAGCTGCAGGGTTGCTCGGGGCTCAGGGGATGCTGTTGGTTAAGGGCTGGCTCAGCACCGTGTCCCCGGCGTGCTGTGCACCCTTGTCCCGGCAGTGCTGTGCACCTCGTTCCTGGCGTGCTGTGCACCCTGTCCTTGGTTGTGCTGTGCGCCCTGTATCCCCGGTGTGCACCCCATATCCCTGCTGTGCACCCTTCTGGAGGGATGCCCAGACGCGCTGGCTGTGTGCCACCAGGATCTGGGGCAAGGAAGTGTGCCCCAAGGGCTGCGAGGCACCTCTGGGCACATTCGGACCACGGTGCAGGACCGCTGGAGCACCAGGGGGTGACCTGGGCCCCCCCTCGCCCTTCCACCGCCTCCTTGCGGTGTCCCCCGGTGGACCCCCAACCGGGGGGGCCCCCATTGTCCCGCAGGAAGGGTCGGGGCGGTGGGACAGGACGCGCGGGCAGGGCGGCGTGGGAAAGCCATGGTGGGGACAGCCCCGGCTGCCGGCAGCCCCGTCCGCACCCGGGGGGCCGCTGGCGGGCGAGGGGGGGCCCGGCTGCTGCTTTGGCTTTGTTTGTCCGCCTGGAAGGCGGCTTCCGTCCATTCTTCGCCTCGTGGAGGTGTAAGCTGGCCGGGCTGGGGACGTCCCTGTCACTGGCCTGGGAGCCTACGCTTCCCCGCCAGCACCCTTTCCCCACTCGCTAATCATTTACCGGCTAAATTAGCAATTAACTCCTGCCCCAGCAGCCTGGCTGCGCCATGGCCGGGCTGGCACGTGGTGATCATGGGTCCCCTGCCACCGGGATGTCCCGCAGCCCGTTGCCGCCACCGCGGGGGCTTTGCCGGGTTGGGGACACCACCAAGGGGACCGCAGGCGGTGGCACGGCCCCGCCGGGCTCTGCACAGCGCCGGGGCTTTCCTCGGGCCGCTGCTGACTCAGGCCGTGCGTGGGGACAGAGCCAGGAGAGCTGTCGTCACCGTGCGGGGGACACGGCTCAGCTGGCCCGGGGTGCGGGCTCAATGAGCCTTTTTGTCTCCTTTTTTTTTTTTATATCTCATTTTTAACCCTGTGCTGGGGGGAATTCCTCCGTGCCCCGTGCTCCCTGCTGCTGCTCCCGCTCCTCGTCGCAGCTGGGGGGGACGGGGGAGGCTGGGATCCCACGGGCACCCCCCCCGGCCCCTCCAAATCTATTTAAATAACATCAGAGAGGGCGGCCGCGGCCCCTGAAGGCTGCATCTACCATGAGGGATGTTGGGCTCCGGGCTTGCAAAACGGGATGTGGGCTGGAGGGAGGTTTCGGGGCAGTGCTCCCGCCCGCATTTGTCAGCCTGTGTGTGTGTGGACAGGGGCACGCCAGCAGCTGTGGCCACGTCACCTCGTCCCCCGTCACCTCGTCCCCTGCTGGCCGGGGCTGTCGGGGAGGTGCTGGGGGACCCCGAGGGGGCAGCCCCTTGTCCCCGCCACCTGCAGCAGTGGCTGGGGACCGGATTTTTGGAGCCCCCCCGCGCTCCCCTGCGCACCTCTGTGCGGCGAGGCGTTAAATCCCATCCCTCTTCCCGTTAGGCTTTAACACTTGGCTGCCCGCACAAGGTCGTGATGAGTCAGGGAGGGGAAAAATAAAACCACCTCCGGTCCCAGCTGAGCCATGCCTTTGAAGGGTACGAGGGGGATGCTCCGGGGTCGACAATGGGATGGGGATAAGGGGTGGAAGCTTCTCTGGGCTGCTGGAGCTGGTGTCGCTGGTGGCTCCGCAGGCCCAGCAATAGGGGCAGCGAGGCTTTGGGGTCTGCCAGCACGGGCACAGCTTGCGGGGCTGGGTGCCTCCGCTCCGTGCCTGCTGGGCCGGGGATGCTCCTGCGGGTCCCATGGCTGGGGGGGGTGGTCCCCAGCCCCGTCCTGTCCCTGTCCCCGTGCCCAGCCGGCTGCAGGCTGCGGTCACCGATGCCAGCGGTGACCCAGCGGGATCTGACCTCCTGCAGCCAGACCTGCTGACTCGGTGGCTGTTGAAGGCGTCACTCTCATTTTCACATGATTTCCAGGGGAAGGAGCCGTTGGGGCCCCGCACACTGCAGCCCTGCCCTCCCACGCCGCCCACTCCGGCAGGCACTGCTGTCTGCCGGGCGCCAGCAGGAGCTGGCGGGGCTGGCACAGGATCGGGCCCTTCCCTTTCCGTTGCGTGGCTCCTTTTGGCCTCGTGGTGAGGAGGGAGAGGGCCCGCAATGCTGCGCAGTGCTGGCTCTGCGCGGGGAGCACGGGGTGCTGCAGATGCGGTTGCACAAAAAAAAAAAAAAACACCACAAAACCAACAGAAAAATCAAAACGCAGAGTGAAAATGTGAGGAGCTGGAAGGGAGGGGGCACAGGAGCTGGTGCCGGGCCCCAGGAGCTGGCAGCTTTCTTTGGGCCAGCCCCGGTGCAGGAGCCAGCCGCGCTCGCCTCCTCCCCAGCATCGCAGCCAAGGGCTTGGGGACGTGGGGACGGAGGTGTCCCCTGAGGGCCTGCAGGGGCTCTTTGGGTTCTCCAGAAGGCACCCGGCTGCTGCTTGTGGCTCCGTCGTGCTGCTGAAGCTTTGAGTGCCGGGCACCGCTGAGGGTGCTGGAGCTGGTGCCACCCTCCAGTGATGCCACCTCCGGGCTCGACCCAGGACCCCTGGCTGCTTTTTGTCCTTTTCTTTGCTCTGAAAGGTGCGGAGCTGGGCTGTGCCCAGTGACGGGGCTGGCGGGCCGAGAGCTGACTTCTGCTTTGGGGTGTGCATGCGTGGGGCTGCCGGCGGTGCTGGAAACGTGCCCGGCGCAGGCAGCTTCTGCTCTCCGGCTTCTCCCCGGGCCGCTCGCCGCCTTCCCAGCCGGGCTGGCACGGCGCTCAGCCTCCTGCCCAGGTGCCCAGGGGCTCGGGCTGGCCCCAGCTGCTGTGGCCGGGCCGTGAACCCTCTGACGGAGCGAGGCCGGAGTGGCACACGCCTCTGGGAGTGCCGGCGGTGGCAGGAGCTGCCCGGGGGCTGCGGCCACCCCAGCCTCCTCCCGAGCCCTGTGCCACTGCCTGGGGCTGGCGCCGGTGCCAGCACGCTGCCGCGGCCGCACGACCGGTCCTAGGGCTGGGCAGGAGCTGCCTCTCCGGGCCGGTTTCACCGAGATCAGCCCAGGTAGGATGCAGGGAGCAGCAACCCCGTGCTCCTCGCACCTTGAGGTGCTGCTGAGGGGCAGCGATCCGCCAGCAGCACCCCCCCCAGGAGCTGCTCCCCCCGGCACAGGCACCCCGTGGGGTCCCGGCACCCTGCCCAGCCTCGTGCCGCTGCCTCGTCCCACTGCTGCCGCCCATCGCAGAGCTCTTTTGCGGACTCCAGCGCGCTGCAGAGCTCCTTTATCTCGGCGTGCAAGGCGCCACGTGAATCTTAGTCATCAGGATGCCACTGCAGTGAAGAAGGGAAGGAGGGGAAACCCGGAGGCAGAGGAGCAGATGGAGCCTCTGATGAGAGGTGCCAGTGAACCCGGCAGGAACCCAGGCTCGGGCAGGGAGTGGGGTGCTGCCGGCACCCCTCGCGGACCACAAGCAGCCCCCAGCCCCATGCCGAGCCCCTGGTGTGCGCCCTGCCTGCGGCTTTTTGGGCTGCTGGGCTGGGGGAGAGTCAGCGCTCTTGGCTACTTGACTGAGAACCTTTTGTTTCAGTATCTGCAAGTAATTGACTTTTGCTTTCCCATTTACTTAAGACCTCCTAATTGGCCCCGTTGTTAATCAGAGAAGAATGAGTGACTAAGCCGTCTCGACTGCTGGGGGACCAGGGCTCTTTTTTTCCCATGAACTGAAAGGAAATGAAACCTCAAAATGTCCTTCTAAATCTCAGCTGTCAACATCGCTGCCCAGAGCCCCAGCCAAAATAACACATTTTTGGAGGCGCGTGTTGCAACCGAAGAACCTAGTGGACACAAGCGCGCGGAGTAACAGCGGGCTGGGCTTTTTCCAGGAGAAAATGCCAAAATCGGGGTGAGGAATTTCTCTGCTCGTATGAGCAGGCTCCTCGTTCTTTGCTCTTAAAAACTTCCTTAAACCGAAGGGATGCTTCAGCCCCAGCACCGTCGGCGCTGATGACACCAGGGGAAGGAGCGCCCTGGGTGGCAGCCGAGCCCCAAACGTGCCGGCGTTCGCTGCCGTTGTGGTCCTGGCAGTGCCAGCACCTCCCGCGGGCTGCGCTGCCTGCCCCCGTCCCCTCCTGTGCCGCGGGGAGCTGCAGCGTGCCGGAGCCAGCTGCTGCTCCGCGCCGGCGTGGCTGGCGGCCGCTGCTGGATGAGGATCTTGGCTCCCGCCGCAGGCTCCGGGCTCTGCCAGGGTCTGTTTTGTCTGGGTTCGTGCACCCAGCGTCGTGCTGGCTCCCGCGCCGGGGATGCAGGGGCAGCGTCGCTCCCGCTGCCATCGCCGGAGCTCCGGAGCAGCCCGGTGTGGGTGCAGGCAGCTTCGGCCATTTCCACATCGTACAACCGGGGCAAAGTTGAGCGAAATTCCAACCCGAGTCCCCGTGCGCCCGAGGGTGCTCTGGGGAAGTTGCCCTTTTGCTGGAAGTCTCTCCCCAAAGCGCTGATGCTTTGCGGTGGGGTTTGCTGCGGAAGAGCCCCAGAAGGAGTCTGGAGATGGGCAGGGTGCCCGTGGGGCAGGGTGCCCGTGGGGCAGGGTGCCCGTGGGGCAGGGTGTCGTGCCGGCAGGAAGCGGCTGCTTCCACAGTGCCCCCCCCAGAGCAGCACGGGTGGCACGGGGCTGGCTTTCGGGTGCTGTGCCAGGGCCCCTGGTGACTCAGGCCGTGGGAGTCCCTCGGGCACCTCCAGATTCCTGCGCGCTGAGGTCAGGCAGGGCGGGGGCTGCGGGGGCGGGCGGCTTTGGGGTGGGTGCAGGAGCCTCCTGAGCCCCATGGGGGGCACCCCCAGCCGTGGCTGCGTGCCTCAGGGCTTGGAAAGCATGGTCCCTGCCGCTGGGGGTGGATTTGCAACGTCCTCTCTCATGCATGAAGTGATGGTGGGGTGCAAAGGGGCGCCTCGTGCTCAGCTTGCTCTGCAGGGGGTTGTGGTGGGGGTCCCCACCTCTCGGGGGGGTGACACAGTTTGGGTTGTCTTGTCCCCTGCGGCACGCACGGCCCCAAGCATCTCTACCTGCAGAGCCTGCAGCTGCCCAGCACCTCCGTGTGATGTCCCTTATGGGGACACCACAGGGTCCTGGGCGTTTTAGCAAGGTCCCACCCTGAGCGTGGGGTCCGGGGGGGGGGGTTGCCCCCCATTCCCAGGCAGCCGACGTGGGGGAGAAGGCGCAGCCCTTCCTGCGGGGCTGCAGCGGGGCCGCACAATGCGCAGGAAGCGCCGCGGTGCCGGAACCAGCTTAACGTCAGGAATTTCCTGCCTGGGAGAGGAATCCGTGGCATTAACATTAAGGGCCAAAAAAAGACTGCGCTAACCCCGAGCGAGTCCCTGGGCTGGCCGGGGAGGGCAGAGGGCAGCGGGCTTGGCGGTGGCCTCGTGCTGAACCCTGCTCCTGTGGGCACGAGGGCACCACGGCAGCGCTTGCCAGGTGTGAAGGTGCAAACGTGCCCAAACGTGCCATGTGGGATGCGGCAGGGACCCAGCCGAGCCGAGCCTGGGGTCGCTTTGTGGGGCTGCCCCACGTGGGGGGCAGAGCTGCTGCAGCCCCCACCAGGACCCGGTGCTGGGGACGGGTCCCCAGGGCACAGCCCGCGCGGGTTGGGGTGGCGGGAGGAGGACGGGGTGGGGAGCACGGTGTGCCCGATGCCAGCCCCAGCCTAACTCTCCCCTCCTCTGCTCTCCCCTTGCAGAGAAGACCGGGAAGGTGCTGGGGGAGTTTGCCCGCTGCTACAAGGAGCAGTACGGCGTAGCGCTCTTCAACAGCGTCCGCTATGAGATCGAAGGCAACGGGGGGCCACAGGCGCAGCTGCTGCACCGCAAGGTAAGAGCCCGGCCTCATCCTCCTGGGCAGGGACGAAGGCACAGCCTCATCTTCCTCCCCCTGCTTCGGGCAGCCCCATAGGGATGGGGGCACCACAGGGCTGGGAGAGGAACCCCCAGGACAAGGTGATGGACGGGGTCTCCAACCCGTGGGGCTCTCCGGGAAGGTTTTCTTCTCAAATCAGTGCAACAAGCGCACACCCAGTGACAGGGCGAGGCTGGCTTTGGGCTGCAGCCCAGTGTGGACATGTTTGTGGCAGGCTGGCTGGAGGTGCTCCTGGCTGCCGAGGAGCTCCTGGGAACTGCTCGTGCCCAATAAATCCCCGAGCGAGGCTGCTGAATGCAGGGCACGGCCGGGTGTGCTGGGCTGCCCTTCCCCTCCTGCTGGGCACTGGAGGGGGGGGGGGGAGGAAATCCTCCCTGAAATGCATCCATCGCCCTGTGCTGGTACGAGGAGCTGGTTTGGAGGTGTGGGGATGCCTGGAGAGCTTTCGGGTTTGCCTGTGCTGGGCTGCTCGAAATCACTACTGGGGTTTTTGCTGCAGAGCCTGGGGCTGGGGCAGTGCCGTGGGGTCCCCGGCTTCCCTGCATGGTGCTGCCCTGGCCCCCGCGGCTCTCCCTCCCCTGGTGTTACCACGGCTGGTGAGGAGAAGACCTCACTGCCATCAGCGAAGCCACAGTGTGTTTCCCAGAGCCCCTTGAAAAAAGGGTGTGAAAAAGAGAAATTGGCTGAAATCTGCTGGGGTTCCCAGATCCCTGCTGGTTCGGGATGCCCAGCACACACTGCGGAGCTGTGGGCACCCGCACGCCTCTCCCAGCTGGGAACGGTGGTCCCGAAGCACCCAAAGCCCCTGGGAGCAGGTGGGTGTAGGCAGGCGGCGTTGAGCATCCCGGCTCCCGCGCCCCTACGGCCGGGGGCAGCGGGTGCCCTGATCCCCTGGGGGTGGGGGCTCGGCCCCCCCGGTGCTGAGCAGGGGGGATTCGTGGCTGCGGGTCGAAAGCAAGCAGGGCCGGGGCCGCAGGTGTGGCCGGCCCTTTGCCTTGCTCAACGCCTTTTGGAGCAACCTGGGGGTTGCATCAACGAGCTCACAGCCGGTGGCTGTCCTCCGCGCCGACCTGCGGGATCGCACATCCACCGCCTGTTTTCGGGAGGGGAGCACCCCACCCCGGGCACCGGGACAAGTCCCGGCCCTCCCCAAGGGCCGCCGGTCCCTGCAGCAGGAGGTGACAGCTCCTGGGCTGTCCTGACCGGCACGGGTGGTGCTGTGCGGGTGTCGCAACAGCGGGCACGGGGCGTGCCGGGCGCAGTGAAGGCGTGGAGGTGTGTTCCCGAGCGGGGACAGGGAGCCCGGCGCCCGCAGGGAGGAGCCGCTCGGGTTCATCGCGGTTTGGCTGCTGCCTTCCCCGGGTGGTGCCTCCTGAAGGCCCCTGCACCAAGCCCAGGAATGATCAAAACCGGCAGCGAGCGGCGAGGCCGGGGGCACGGTGCGGCCCCGCAGCAGCGGGGTGTAAATGGGGTGGTCCTCCTGCAAGAAGCCCTCTTGGCTGCCCCTCTGCCTCACCGCCCGCGAGCCCACAGCCAGAAGGGATTTATTTATGGGGGGGGGGGAGGGAACATGGCTGGGGGTCCCACGAGTGCCCCCAGGGTGAGCTGGGTGGGAGCTGTGGGGTCCCCGTGGGAGCTGGAGGCACCCTGGGGCTCGGGGCAGGGTCTGGGGTCACCAAGGAGAGGGGAGTTGTGTCCTCCAGCTTGGCTCGGCGCTGCCCTAACCTGCTGAAAAAGCTGTGGAAGTCAGGATGCAAGGTGGTGTCCTCCCTGTCCTTGGGTAGAACTCTTCTAGCTGTTTTGTTTTTTTCTTTAATTATTATTTTATTTTTCTTCCCATTTTTTGGCCACCTCAGTGCCTAGCAGCACCTCCCGCAGCCCTACCAGGAGCTGGTGGCCTGGAGGGGGACATCTGGGCCACGGTGCCAAGCGCATCTCGGTCCCCTGAAGCGCTGGCGAGGAGCAGCAGTGACCAGAGTAGGGACCAAATATTTCTGCCCTCGGCGCCCCCAGCAGCCCGTGCCACCCCTGGCAGCCCAGGCCCCACGTTCACCTCCCGTTTGGTGGCAGGCCGTGGGGACGTGACCAGCCCCTGGGAAGCTGTCCCCGAGCACCCTCCTTCACCCTCCCCCGGCACGCTCAGCGCCACCTCCCTGCCCCTCCTAGCAATTCGGCACATACCTGCGTGCCCCAAATACTTGCCGGGGGTGTGCAGGGCCGGCTCGGTGAGGCAGGATGGGCAGGATGGTGCTCAGGGCCCCGGGCTGCTGGTGGCCACGAGCTGGTTTACGTGGGACAGTCCCCATCGTTTGCTGATGGGGCCTCCAGGAGCCGGTGCCCCCTTGGCCCTGCTGGCCCTTCCCTGTCCCCATCCCCGCAGGGTTTGGGTTAGGGCTGTCACCACCAGCTGCTTCCCCCCGCAGGGTTTGCTCCCTGCTCTCTCCTCCCCTCTCCCCGTATTCCTTCGGGAAGTGCTTTGGGCAGGGGGAGGCAGCGTGTGCCAGCCCAGTGGTCCTGCTCCTGCTGGTCCCTCCCGGTGGCCACCGCGGTGAGTGCTGGGTGGCCACCACGGAGAGGCAGCTGCGGAGCGCTCCCACCGCCAGGAGAGCTCTTGGCTCTTGTTTATACTCCTGGGGTCATAAAAATTCCTGGGACGAATTCTTGGCCGGCTCAGCACGCCTGTCTTCGGGATGGTGTCGGGGCAGCCTGCGCACGCTGCCAGGCGCTGGGCAGGCAGCGAGGGGGTGCCCGGCGGGGGGACGCGGGGTGTCCCCCCCCCCCCCCATCCCCTGCTTCTTGTGGAGCCTGGGGCATTGCAGCATCACCTGCAGTCAGGCTGTATGTGCCCCCTCCTGCCTCAGGTGGGGGAAATCACAACAATTTAGGTTTGGGACGACTTCTGGAGGCCCCTGGTCTGAGCGGGCGCTCAGCCGGGCTGTCACCCCGTGGCGCTGTTTAGGCAGTGGGATTTGGGATATGACGGGGGGTGCTCCTGGCAGCCCCTATCCCTGCCACCTGGGTCACCGCGGGTCTCCCCCCGGCAGGTGCCGCTGGAGGACCACGTCATCTACTCGGGCAACCTCTTCCAGTACATCGAGGAGAACAAGAAGTGGAGGAACCGCTTCTGCGTGGTGCCGCACAACTACGGCTTGGTGCTCTACGAGAACAAACTGGTGAGGACGCCCCGGCTTCGGCATCGCCTCCCGACAGGGGGGGCAGCGAGCTCAGGGTGCTCAAAGCATCTGATGTCCCCCCTCTGCTCCCGTCCTGCCCTCCCCAGGGACAATGCTTGGGCTTGGACATCCCCGAGACCATCCCCGATGCTTCCCGGTGCCCCTTGGTGTCTCAAAGCCCTCCCCTGAACACGCAGCGTTTCTTCCCCCTCCACCCCGACGGAGGAGGACGGGGACCCTCTGCACCACCTCCCACGGGTGCAGCCCTGAACGGAGCCGCGGTGCCGTGCTGTGCCCCCCCCCAGTCCTCCCCACGCTCACCAGCTCTTTCTGCTCAGGCTTACGAGCGGGAGCTGCCGCCCCGCGTGCTCATCAACAGCGCTGGCTACAAGGTCCTCACCTCCGTGGAGCAGTACCTGGAGCTGGTGAGCAGCAGCCTGCCTGGTGAGTGGGGGCTGCGGGGCGACGAGGGACGCTCGGGGTCCCCAAGGTCCCTGCGCTGCTGAGAACCCCATGGGGACACCTGGGGAGGGGAGGGTTTGGGGTTGGGGGGCTGCAGGGAGGGAGAACGGCCCCGTGGTCCCCCCCGGTGGGGTGTGGGGTGAAGTGTGCTGGGGGGCAGAGGGATTGTGGCAGAGGCTCTGGAGGAGCCCAGGGGTCTCGTGTGCCCCTCCTGCACCCCCAGAAGCTCCGGGGAGTCCCACATCCCGACCCCTGCCAGGCAAAGCACCCGTCTGCGCGGGTGCTGTGGTACAGAGCCCCGTCCCCCGGGGCTGCACTTGGCCTTGGCGGTTTGAGGAAGAGCCTTGACACCTCCCCGGCAGGAAACGTGCTCTGGGTTTGTCGGCATTTGCTTTCATAAGACCACGAAGCCCTGCAGATGCCTGCACAGCAGCCGCCTCCATCAGGATGCTCTGCCCCTAATAAAGCCCTGGGGTGCAGAGGGGCAAGGGACCGGGGGACGGCCACCCCCTGCCCCTTCAGAGCATCCTTCCCCCCGCAGGCGTGACGCCCAAGTCGGGGAACGCCCCCATCGTGAAGTGCCCCACGGATTTCCCCCTGATCCTCTGGCACCCCTACGCCCGGCACTACTACTTCTGCGTGATGACGGGCAAGGAGCAGGAGAAGTGGGGGGCGGTTTTCCAGGACTGCGTGCGGCACTGCAACAACGGTGAGCTGGGGGCTGGCCGGGGGGTGTCCGCCTCCAGACGGGGTACCGGGGGCCCTGCAGCGGTCCCTTTTTGGCCCTAAGGGGGTGGTTTGGGGTGAAGAAGGGGAATTGGCTGGGAACTGGGGAGTGTCACCCCCAGTGAGGGTGGGAGCGGGGAGCTCCGGCCACCCGGCACGTCCCCGTGTCCCCGAGGAGCACAACGCCTGTACCAGTGTTGACAAGAGCCAGCGTGGAGCCAGCTGGAGAGACGCCGGTGTGGGGAGCCCTAATGACTATTTTCCACCCCGAGGCAGAAAATATTTGGCAATTAAAGTCATTAAAACTGCAGGCCACCGTCCTGCGCTCCTTCCTCCCACTCTCCGCCGGCACCAGCTTTCGGGCAGGGGCTGCGGACAGCCGGGGCAGGCAGGGCCGGGCGCCCACACCACCGATACCCTGGCAGGGAAAGACGATTTTCCTGCTGAGCCGTGCCTGGGACGAGCCCCAGGGCCGCGCGGTGCGAGCGGCGTCCTGGGGAAGGAGGCGCTGGCCCTGCAGCCTGCTCCGTGTAGCAAGCAAGGAGCCACCTGCCCGGCCGGCGATGCACCTTTCCCTCCCGGGAGGTGCTCATAGCCCCGATATTTTAGGGGCAGAGCGATAGGGTGGGTGCAGAGCCGGAATTCCAGCGTGGGCTTTCATCCCCCCGTGGTAGCTGAAATCCGAGTGCTTTGCTCTTTCCCTTCCTTTCGGCGCTCCTTGCTCCAGAACACGTCCGTGCGTCCTCCGTGAGCCGGGGATGTCCGGGCTCAGGGGCTGATTTATTTATTTTGAGCTTTCCCCTTTCCCCTTTCCCCCCTGGCCGCCCAGGCTCTGAGCGGGCGAAGGCAGAGCCGTGAGCCCCGGTGGAGCTGCCGGAGCCGTCCCTGCGGCTGTGCTGCTGAACCCTCTCCTCCTCCTGAACTGGACATGAAACAAGGCACAGACACGGGCACGGGCCCAGGAAGGGATCTGCTCGGGTGGATTTCTTGATTTTTGCAGGCTGTTTTTCTTTGTGAGACATTTCTTCCCAACCCAGCTCCAGATTTCTGCCCGCCGCTGCTCTCGCAAGGTTTCGGATACTGTTTCAAATCCAATGAAAGATCTTTTGTTGCCGTTGAGCAACTTTTTCCCAAATTAGAGGCTCCGTGTCTGCCTCCGCTTGTGATTAGTGTGGGAAGTTTCACCTCCCCTCACAAGTCTCTGGATTTTTGTAACACCAGCTCTTCCCTAAGGACAGGGGACGAGCGATGTCACCCCTCATGGGGGGTGTGCAGAGTCGTGCCCCACAGCCTGGCCACCCGCGGGACCCCCACCCCATTTGGCCTGGGTGCAACATCGCTCCTGGTGCCCAGCACCCGACACATGTCACCGTGGGAGCCTTGCCAGGAGAGGTCCCAGGCCTGGCATTTGCATCCCATCCCGGACACCAACGTGGTGCTGGACGAGCCCAGCCGCCCCTCGGCGTTCAGCAAGGGCCAGACTCCAGCTTTCACAGCGGTTCTGATTTCTCCCCATGTCTCGAGCTGTCCCTTAGGAAAAGCTGCTTAGGTTTTAAAAGCGATCATCTTAAAAAAAAAAAATCCCCGTGTGTTGGAAGACGCCAACAGCCCGGGGCTGCCCTTGCTAGGACGAAGCCACCTTTGGCTGAGGCTCCCCAGGATCTCTGCCCCGGCGCGCTGGGCGCTCTGGGGATGTGGTGGGTCCCTCCTGCCCCGGTCACTAAGCCCAAGTCACTCTCCTGGGGGGTCCTGCAAGGCGAGGGTGCACAGCCAGCACCGAGGACCTCTACTCTCGCTGCTCTCTGCTTTAGCATGGAGTTTAGCGGGGTGAGGGCTTTGTGGGGGTGTCCCAGGGCTGTTCCCTTTTCCTGCAGGCACCCAGCCTTGCTGCGGCACAGCGCCAGCGCTCCTGCGTGGGGCAGGTGGCTCCGGGCTGTCCTGTCCGCTCCCTGGGGTCTCTGGATGTGGCAGCAGGGGACAGGGGGTGACATCTGTGCCCCCCCCTTGCGTGGCGGCCCCACGCCGGGGTGAATCAGGGCGCTGACATCGCAGGGGCAGCAGAACCGGCTGGAGCACGCCGCTGCTGCTGCTGCTGCTGCGCCTCCCCGCCGGGCGCTGCCGTGACTCATCCCCGCCGCCCAGCGCCTTCCTCCTCCTCCCCTGCTGCTCCGCATCCCACGGGGCCCCCCTGCCTCCAGCGCAGCCCGGGCACCGCAGGGCCCCATCCTCCAAGGAGGTTTGCAGGGCCCCCAAGTCCCTGTGCACCATTGGGATCCACTGAACCCCCTGCTCCTGCTGTGCCCCTGGGGTTTGCAGGGCCCCCAGGTCCCCGTGCACCACCAGAGCTTGCAGAGCCCCCTGCCCTGCTCAGCTCCTGCTTCTGCCGTGCTTCAGGGCTCGCCGGGCCCCCGAGTCCCTTATGCAGCACTGGGGTTTGCTGAGCCCCTACTCCTGCTGTGCCAGCAGGGCTTGGTGAGCCCCCAGGCACCACTGGGGCTTGCAGAGCCCCCCACCCCGATCCTGCTGTGCCCCTGCTCCTGCCGTGCTTCAGGGCTTGCTGAACCCCCCCATGGTGCATAAAAGCCCCTGGTCTTGCCGAGCCTTCTTCTCCTGGGTGCTTTCCTGCCCTTTTCCTTCCCAACCTGTGGAAGCCCCCCCGACCCCTGGTGTAGCTGGGGCGCTGTCAGGGCCTCCCCCAGCCCCACTGACAGTCCTGGGCTCTGTGCAACAGCCCTGGGGACGTGGGGGACCCCTGTGATGGCAGGCTGGGGATGCTGCCAGCGGCTCCCCCTGGTCCCCACGCTGCCCTGCTCACTCGCCCGCTCCCCCCCTCACCCCCCAGGGATCTCCGAGGACTCCAAAGTGGAGGCCCCAGCCTTCACCGATGCCGTCCGCATGTACCGCCAGTCCAAGGAGCAGTACGGCACCTGGGACATGCTCTGCGGCAACCAAAGCCAGGTGAGGGCCGGCCCCTGGGCTGGGGGGGCTCTGTGGGGCCGGGCGGGGTCTCCAACGCCTCCTCCCTTCGCAGGTGCTGAGTAACCTGGTGATGGAGGAGCTGCTCCCGGAGCTGCGGAGCGCCATCAGCCCGCGGCTCAAGGGCAAGGCTCAGGAGCGCCAGCGGACCTGGATCCAGGTACGGGTGGTGGCCGTGGGGACACCGGGGCCAAACCTACACCCCCCTACAACCTCCTGCCCCCACACTGGGGCACTGTGTCAGTCCCTGTCCCACCAGGCTGGGTGCCTGATGGCTTTCCTGCTGGTGGCACCCCCCCCCCCCCAGGCACCGCTCTGTGCCATCGCACGCAGCCCTGCCCGTCCCTCCCTGCTTCCCAGAGCGAGGGAGGCAAACGGGAAGAAGCCCGGCCCCCGAGCAAAGCCCAGCCCAGCTATATTTAGCAAGCCATTTTTAGGGCAGCGCAGGCTAAATCCAGCCCGGGACCTTGCCAAAGGCTGAGCACATTTCAGAGCTGCCCGTCACAGCCTTGTGGCCAGCGGGGTTTCCACCCAGCACGTAACGTGCTGCTGAGGTAGCCTACGGAGGCACAAACACTGCTTTTTCTGTAGTTCTGGTCTCCACGGCACAGCCCAGGGTGAATCTGCAGAACTGGGAAGGGCGAGGGAGGGAGGGGAAGGACAGCCCTGCCGCCTGCTGGCCCCGAAATCGCAACATCTGGCTTCAAAGGGAGCTCCGGCAGCCACGTGGGGCTTGTGGGGTTGAGTCGTGCCCGGTGTCCCCCTGCTCGGGGACCTCCCGTGGCTTTGTACACGCCGGGGGCTTCATTTCACCCAGCTGGGTGCTGGCACCCACCCCTGTCCCTCCCCAGATCTCGGATGCCGTGTACAGGATGGTCTACGAGCAGACCAAGGCCCAGTACGACGCCATGGTGGCCAAGTGCGAAGTGGAGCGGCCGCAGATGGAGAGCACCATCCGCACCGACATGGACCAGATCATCACCTCCAAGGAGCACCTGTCCAGCAAGATCCGAGGTGAGCCCCGGGGGACGGGGTGCAGGGGGGCTGTGCACGCGTAGATGTGTAGGTGCACACGTGTAGACATGTAGGTGCACGTACGACCAGCTCCTGGTGGGACGTTTTGCCAAGGTGCTGCTGTTTCTGGGCGCATTGTAGCTCCTGTTGGCACAGCCCAGGGCAGGTGCCAAGCGAGCACACACACACACAGACCTGCACTCCTCAGGCAGCTGGGGGATGTAGGAGGTGGGGGGCAAGGTGGGCAGTGAGCCCCAAGTAAGGCGGTGGGGCAGGAACAGGTTCAACACAGGCCAAGGGCCACCTTCAAGAGCTCTTTGCCTTGTCCTGTGGGTCCGGGATACTTCTCCTGGAGGGGTTTGGGGATAGGGCCATAGCTCCCTATGGGGGGCATAGGGACTGACTTGCAGAGCTGGGAGGGCGGAGGAACCTCGCCATGCTCACCCCTGCTCTCTGCCCAGCCTTCGTCCTCCCCAAGGCGGAGATCTGTGTCCGCAACCACGTGCAGCCCTACATCTCCTCCATCCTGGAGGCCCTGATGACCCCCACGAGCCAGGGCTTTGCCGAGGTGCGGGAGGTGTTCTTCAAGGAGGTGACGGACATGAACATGAACATCGTCAACGAGGGCGGCCTGGAGAAGCTGGTGGAGGTGAGCACTGGCGGCGGGTCAGCGGGATGGGGCTCGGGGTGGCAGGGCCGGCCCTGGGGACAGACCCTGTGGGGACGGAGCTGGGGGACCCCAGGCTGAGAAGATGCCCAGGGACAATGCCCATGGGGTGGTGCGGGCTGCTGGGCAAGGCGTGGGGTTGTGTGTGCCAGCCCCGGCCCTGCTGAGCGTGGCCGTGTCCCCAGTACATGGAGAAGCTCTCCCACCTGGCCTTCCACCCGGTGAAGATGCAGTCGTGCTACGAGAAGATGGACCAGCTGAAACTGGAGGGCCTCCAGCAGCGGTTCGACGTCTCCAGCACCTCTGTCTTCAAGCAGAGGGCCCAGATCCACATGAGACAGGTAGGATGGGGACCAGGGAGGGGGACAAATCCCAAATCCTGTGTCCCCCAGGCTGAGCAGCTGGGACACGGGGACAAAGCCACCCCAGCACCCTCCGTCCTCAGGGTGGAGGCCGTGGATGCCAGGCAGGGCTGCTGGGAGCCTTGCCAGTGTACAGGCTCGTCCCAGTGTCCCAGTGACCCCAAAAGAGCCCCCCGCGCACCCCCTGCTTGCCCCCCTGGTTCCCCCACGGGCGCTGACCCCATGGTTCTTGCCGCAGCAAATGGATGACGCCGTGTACACCTTCGAGACGCTGCTGCACCAGGAGCTGGGGAAGCTGCAGGGCAAGGACGACCTCTGCAAGTCCATCCAGCGCATCCTCGAGCGCGTGCTCAAGGTGAGGGCTGGGGGCTGCTCCTGTGCCTGGGACCCCCGGTGGCCTACACCCGAGGGTGAGGAGCCTGGGGAGGAGGCCAGCGGTGATGCATAACAGGAGTCTTCTGGGGAAATACTTCTTCCTATTGAGACTTTCATGTGTTTTGCTGTTTTGGGGCTGAGTTTTGGAGGACCCAGAGCCAGGGTTTGGAGTGGCCCAAACACTTCTGCAGAAAGTGGGGGGAGAGCACAGGGACTGCATGGGTGGAAGGGTGCAAGGGACAGAAGAAGCCGTTCAGCCCCGTGGAAATGGGACCAAAATACGGGGTTGTGCCCACGCCACCCTGCGGCCCTCATGGGCGCTGACCCGAGGCCGCTCTCGCCTGCCCTGCAGAAATACGACTACGACAGCAGCACCGTGCGGAAAAAGTTCTTCAGGGAGGCCCTGCTGCAGATCACCATCCCCTTCCTGCTGAAGAAGCTGGCGCCGACCTGCAAGGGGGTAAGAGGAGGGGAGCAGCGCTCCGTGGAGGGGCTGCGGCATCCCTCATGCATCCCTCGGGACCGGGACCTCCCCGTCCCGCACCCCGCTGACCGGCCTCTCCCCCCGCAGGAGCTAGCCAAGTTCCAGGAGCTCATCTTCGAGGACTTCGCCAGCTTCATCCTGGTGGAGAACACTTACGAGGAGGTCGTGCTGCAGTCGGTGATGAAAGACATCATGCAAGGTAGGGAGACCCCAGAGCGTGCAAGGCCAGTCTGGTGCTGGGTGTCCCATGAGGAAGGGGTGACCCCACGCAGGGTGCTGGGTGTCCCATGAGGAAGGGCTGGCCCCACACAGGGTGCTGGGTGTCCTATAATGGGTGACCCCGTGCAGGGTGCTGGGTGTCCCATGAGGAAGGGGTGGCCCCGTGCAGGGTGCTGGGTGTCCCATGAGGAAGGGGTGGCCCCACGCAGGGTGCTGGGTGTCCTATAAGGAAGGGCTGGCCCACACAGGGTGCTGGGTGTCCTATAATAGGTGACCCCACACAGCGTGCTGGGTGTCCCATGACGAAGGGGTGACCCCGTGCAGGGTGCCGGGGGCTGGTGCCAGCCCATCTGACACCTCTCTCGGTGCCACCAGCTGTGAAGGAGGCGGCGGTGCAGCGGAAGCACAACCTGTACCGCGACAGCATGGTGATGCACAACAGCGATCCCAACCTGCACCTCCTGGGCGAGGGCATCCCCATCGACTGGGCCGAGGAGCACGGCGGGCAGCCCGAGGCCGAGCCGGCCGCCGACAAGCGCCGCAGGGCCAAGCAGGTGGTGTCGGTGATCCAGGACGACGAGGGGGCCCTGCCCTACGAGGCGGGTGCCGAGGCGCTGCTGCCCCCCAGCTCCCCAGAGCCGCAGGAGCCAGAGCCCGCGGTGCCGCCGGGGTCCCCAGGTGGGGTGGCGGAGATCAGGGAGATGCTGGCGAAGGAGAGCACGGAGGAAGCTGCCGGCGGCCAGGCTGAGGAGCGGCTGACGAACGGTACCCACGCCACGCGGCAGAGCGGGGCCACCGAGGAGGTGGTGGCAGCGGGGTCTGCGCCGGGAGACGGCCCCCCGCGGGGTCCGGCCAGCGATGGGGATGGGGCGCGCTGTGACGCACCAGTGTCACCTGCATCTGGGGCCGGGGTGCCTTTGGGAGACAAGGTGCACCACCCCACAGCATCCCCTACATCTGGAGCTGAGAGCCCATCAGGAGATAAGGTGCACCACCCCACAGCACCATCACCTGCACCTAGAGCCGAGATCCCATCAGGAGATAAGGTGCATCATGCCACAGCAGCGTCACCTGCATCTGGGGCCGGGGTGCCATCAGGAGATAAAGTGCACCCCACAGCAGCATCACCTACATCTGGAGCTGAGATCCCAACGGGAGATAAGATGCACCATGCCACAGCAGCATCACCTGCATCTGGGGCCGGGGTGCCATCAGGAGATAAGGAGCACCACCCCACACCATCACCTGCACCCAGAGCCGAGGCCCCATCAGGAGATGAGGTGCACCACCCCACAGCAGCAGCATCACCTGCGCCCGGAGCCGCGGTCCCATCACCGCCCGCCGGGACGGATTGCCACCAGCCCGGTGACAAGGAGACGGGCGAGGAGGTGGCCCCCCCGGTGGCTTGCAGCCCCCCGCAGCCCGCGGGCATGACGGAGAGCGTTGTTGAGGGGGTGCAGACTGAGTTCTAGCCCTGTGCCCGCCGTGGACTGGTCCTGGGGCTGCTGGGGCTGGAGCGGCGCTGCGGGAGAGGGAGGGGATGGGGAACACCGAGGTCACCCAACCGGGGGGGGTCCTGCTGCTGCGCGGCTGGCCGCCACCCGGGGGGGCCGGCTGGGGCCTGGCTCAGCACAGGGCACCCGCTGCACTCTGCTCTGTCCTTCTGCCTTATTTCTTTCTTTTCTACTGGAGAGATGCTTTATCTGCCCCCCCACCCCCCAGCCGAGCTCACATGCCTGGGGCTGTCTAGGGGGGGGCTGGAACCCCGCTGCCTGCGGGATGCTCCCAGCTGCTGGCCCCCGGCAGCGGGGACCGTCCCCTGCCCGCATCCGTGGGGTTTTCCTGAGAGCCTCCCCACGGGGAGCATCTCCCGGGCGGCCTCGTGCCGTCACCGGCACCGAGGGGAGCGAGGGCTGCAGGGGCGGGTGGGCAAAAACGGGACGGCGAGGGCTGGGGGTGCCGCAGCTCTGCGCGGGGGTGAAGGGCGAGATGAGGCCAGGAGCACAGGGATGTGTGGGGCAGGAGAATTGTGTGGGGGTGCTGGCACAACAGCTGCTGGCCCTTTGGGGGCGAGGTGTGGGGCTGCCTAAGGCCCCCAGGCTGCTCCGCACCCACCCCGGGGCCGCTGTCACCCCGTGCCCAGGCTTGGCTGGGAGTTAGGGAAAGCTTTTTTGGAGGGGAGGTGGCAGCGGTGCGACTTCAGCCTTGACTGGCTGCTGCCTGGTTCCCAGCTGGGCATCGCCAGCGGGACCCCCCCGCCCCCGGCCTCCAGCCCTCAGCCCTCCCAACAGGGGGTTCTGGCAGCAGCCGGGGCGGGGGCGAAGACCTGGGGCTTCGGCAGAGGTTGGCAGCAGGGTGCTGGGGGCAGCGCTGGGAGAAGGGCTCCCCCCCGCACCGGGACCCCCTGCAGGGTCGGTCACAGCCCCGGGGGACGCACCGAAAGCACTGGAGGGGCGGCTGGGGGCACTGGGCGAGACTCAGGAGCTGGCAGTGTGCGTGTGTGTGTGTGTGCGCACGCACGTGTGAGCGTGCGGCACGGGGACCGACCGGGACCTCGCCCCGACCTCCGCCTGCATTTTTAGGTGCCGCTGTTCCTGCCTCTGAAGGGGGTGCCCAGCCCAAACCACTTGGGGAGCCCCCCCCCCCCCAACCAAAGTGCCTTCCCTTGGGAACTTAAAACCTGTCTCTTCCAAGATATTTTATTAAGAATGTTATACAAATGTTTAAGATATGCTTATAATAATTAATAAAAGAACTAAAGCTTTATTTAAAGCCAGAGGAGACTGTCCTTACTCCCCAACTGCTCAGCCCCAGGACACTGCTGTGTGCGGGGGGGGGGGGGGGGGGGGGGCAGTGATGGGGCTGAGGTGCAGCCCCCCCCCAAACCCACTGTGAGCAGGGGGTGCCAGGGCCCCACATCGCCTCTGGCAGCCCCACACCAAGCCAGGAGCTGAACGACCCCAGTGGTTTTTATTGACACAGGCAGCAGGAGGCAGCAGCTCCCCATCCTAAAGTGCTAACCAGGAGGCACGGGGGTGAGGTGGGGGGGGGGGGTGGCCGGGCCACCCCCAGCACCGGGCTCCTTCTGCAGGCACCCCCAAGGCACAGTGTGAGGGGTTTGGGGCAGGGCAGGATGCAGGATCCGTGCTGGAGGGGAGCCCAGGGACCTGCCCAGATCACACATGGAGCATCCCAGTGCCAAAACCGCCCCCCCCCCCCCCCCCCCCCCCCCCCCCCCCCCCCCCAAACAGAGGGGGGGCCCAGCACCCCCCACCCCCAGCAGTCAGCTCCCCAAATCCCGTGGCCAAAAGCTCCCTGAGAGCCGGGGGACAGCCTCCAGTGCCACCCCCGGTGGTGCCGCGTCCTGCACAGCTTGGGGACAGGGACGCAGCCAGCAGACGTGACGGTGGCTGTGTGACAGCGGTGACACCCCAGCACCCCGCGGTGTCCCGGGGTGGGGGGGGGTCCCCACGCCTAGCCCACCCTGAGCAGCGGGTACACCACGAAGTAGCCGACGGTGGAGCCCGCGAGCACGCCGAGGAAGACCCAGGCATTGTAGGACATGACGGCCAGCATCAGCATGTAGCCCAGCACCACCTGCACCACGTGCAGCAGCGTCTGGGCCACATGGAACTGGAACCACCTGCGGTGGGAGAAGCAAAAGCCCCGTCAGCAAGGGGAAAATGTGGGTGTCAGCCCCCCCAGGGCACTGGGAGTGACCTGCGGGGGGGTTTGTAGGGCGTGGGGAGGCAGCTGGGCATGGGGCTGGGGTCAGCGAGAGGCTGGCATTACGAGCAGCCTCGGGCACAGCTGGGATTAAAGGTAAGATGAAAAAAAGAGGTTTTGGCTCAAAAGGCTTGTGATGGGAAGGAAATGCCCGGGCCGGCCTTGCTTGGGGCTGTACCAGCTGAGCAGCGCCCGTCCCCACCCCAAAAGGACCCCGTGTGGGTGCCGGGGGCTGCGGGCACTGGATGCAGCCGAAAGCGCCGGGGGCAGTCCCCGGGTACCCGGCGGGGCTGGGACACCCTGGGGCTGGCTCCTGCCCTCCATCATCCCTGGGAGCCCCTTCCTGCCCCTTCGCAGCCTTCCTTCTCCACTATCCCCACCTCCCAGCCACCCCCGAGCACCAGGCAGGGCCCAATCCTGCCCGGGCCGGGCCGTACCTGCCCTGCGTGGCCCCGCGGCCGCCGTCCCCCTCGTCGGGCTCCAGCAGCGCCTCGCGGCTGAGGCTGGGGGGCACGGCCAGCAGCGCCCGCTGCAGCACCCTGGCCTTGCCCATCTTGACCACCTCGTACAGCACCGACAGCAGCGCGACCACCAGCACGGAGAGCGCCAGCCCTGCACCAGAAGCAGACCCCGACGAGTCAGCAGCTGTTTTTTTTTTTCCTCTTTTTTTTCTCTTTTTTTTTTTTCCCGAAAAGAGCAGCTTGCCCTCAGCTGAACAAATATTTTTCAATGGGGAAAAAGATAAAAAAAAAAAAAAAAGCTTGCCAGCCACTTGCAGGAGGAGGGTTTGTTCATCTGTTGCTTTGCAGGACCGGACCTGCGGGTCTGGGTAACAGCTGGGGCCACCCCAAAGCCCTGCAGAGTGCCCGCTGCAGCAAAAAAACCCAGTGTTAAGTGCTGGGTGTGGGGGGGCCGTGCCCCTCCCCAGCTCCCAGCCCACCAGCAGGTATCACTGCTAGCATTACCTAGCATTATATGCCAGAAATGCAAAAATCCCTGGTGGTTTTTGTGCCCTGCGCCCCTTTCCCCGGCTGGCGAGCACAGCCAGCGGCAGACAGACGGACGGACGGGGCTGGCAGCCTACCTGTGGGGGTGTGCACGCTCCAGAAGTCAAACAGCAGCACCACCCTGTCTGAGAAGAAGAAGGTCATCTGGAAGAGAGGCCGAGGACAGGGGTTAGGAACCGGCTGGGGGTGACGATGCCACCTGCACCACGGCAAACATGGCCCTGTGGCTTCTGCAGGGCCGCGTGCTGAGCGCCCCACAGCCCTCCGAGGGCTGACACCGGCCCCTTCCTGCCCACGACCCTTCCCCGAATCAAAGCGAGAGGTGTGCGCGTCTCCTCTTTCTTCTTTGCAGGTTTGCTTCTTTGAGGTGCAGACTACGAAGGGCGCACCTGGTGGCCCTGCCCCTCCTGCGCCCGGCGCAGCCCCTGGTGCCGGGAGGGTTGGGGCTGGAGGCCGGCTGTGGGCAGGGGGCTGCCACGCGGTGCAGTTTTTGTCCGGATCCCGAAATAGAAAGAGGAACTCAAATCCCAGCCACGCAAAGCGGGCTCGACACGTACCTCTGCCTTCTTGCAGGGCAGCTTTTTCCCTCCAGCCCGTGTCTGGGCTGGCGAGAGAAATCCTGAGCTAACCCTTGTGGTGGGGAGCCGGCAGCCCAAAGCTCCAGCAACCCGCACGCGCTGCCGGGGCTTGAGGAGTGGGAGGCAGACAGCGGCTGTGGGTGCCGTCTGGAGCCTAAAGCGAAACTGGCTGGCGGCTGCAGCCCAGCCCAGGAACCCTCCGCTTTCCTGCACCTCCCACGGGATCTTCTTGCCTGCTCCAGCCAAAGCCGGCATCACCCCGAGGCTGCTCCGGCTCCGGCTGCCGGGGGCTGCCCAGGACCCACCCAGGACCACGACTGCTTTTTAGGGAGAGCTCGAAGCAGGCAGCAAAGCCCCCCAGTGCCGGCATTCCCAGCCCCGAAGAGCCTTTAACCGGTGACCACCCGACCAAGAGCTTCATCGTGCCGAAACAGGAGGAGAAAGCTTTGGCCCACAGCTCTTCCCCAGCGAAACAGCCCAGAGCTGAGGGCACAGCTGCCAATTCTTGGTCCTTTGCCACAAAAACCTGCACTGGGTTTTCCTCCTGCCCTTGTCGGATCTCACCAGGTCCCAGTGGCTGGGACCCCCCCCAGCCCAGGTCTGTTCCCCCCATGCTCCCCGTGCCCATGGTGAGCGGTGCCTGCGCCGCTCTCAGGCTCTAATTACACGCTCTGGCCACTCATTACCAAAGCACATTAGGACATATAATTGGCTTACGCTTTTAAGCCTCCTTTGGCAACGGATTTATGATAATTAGCCTTTAAATGAAACTATTTCTCCTTTGCATGGTTCAACCCTAAGTCTGCAGGGCTGGGCACGGCAGAGGTAATGTTACTTTGGAGACGAAGGTGACTTGCAGAAGGTCCCCGCACTACTCCTCGTCCCAGGGTGCCCAGCCTGGGCAGCTTCTGCCCCATGCCCTCGGGTACCCAGCGTGTCCGGGAGGCCAAAACGATGCTCCTGGGGCCAATGGTGCCCTGCTCCCCTCCTCCATAAAGAGAGGGGAGGTTTAGATGAGATGTAAGGAAGGAATCCTTCACTCAGAGGATGGTGAGGCCCTGGCACAGGCTGCCCAGAGAAGATGGGGATGCCCCATCCTGGAGGTGTTTAAGGTTGGAGGGGCTCTGAGCTTTAAGGTCCCTTCCAAACCCTTCTGTGACGCTGTGGCTCCATCCTACAGCAACACCACAGCGTGAACCCTCCGCAGACAGCCGCCATGCTGACTGTGCTGTCAAAGGTTGAGGGTAAATCCTAAAAATCTCGCAATCTGAGTGACCCAAGCTGCAGGGTGACATGCCAGCAGGACTTCTGGTCTGAGGGGCTTGTTCCTGTCCCCACCCACCAGCGGTGACCCACCAGGTGCTGTGGGGGGGGAGCACCCAGCACCTCTTCTGCACCTCGCCTGGCTTCACGCACCCCAGCAGAGCTGCTGGGGACCACCCCACCCTGCAGCTCCTCATGTCCACGGCACATCCATGTCGGGGCTTCGTCCGTGGGGTTCCTCTTTTGAAAAACTCAGCGCCGCCTGCTCGGCACGGCGCGGGGCTGGCTGCCCGCTGCCTCCCGACCTGCTGCTCCGGTCCGACCGGGACACCCGGCCCCGCACGCCGGGCTCAGCCTGCCTGGGTGCATCCACGGAGCCAGGGCTGCAGGCAGCACCCAGGCGGGCTGTGGTGCCAGGCTGCCCACGCTGCAGCCCCGTGCGGGCAATGCACCAGCCTGGGACGATGGGGGGGGGGCTCATGGGGGGGCGGTGTGGCTGCTGTCCCCATTGCCCCCGAGCTCCGAGCGAGCGGTGACAGCACTTGTGCAGGGACTCGAGCTCCCGAGGGACGTCTCTGCTGTCGGTCCGTGCCCGTGCCAGGCTCTGCAGGGGTGAAGGGAGAGCCTCTGGGTGGGAACACCATGGACTGGGGTGCGCCATGGCTGGCTCCCCAGGGCCGCTGCTGCGTGCAGTCCCCGTCCCAAGCCCGGCCAAGTCACAGGCACAGCACGGGACAAAAACAGGAACCGCGGCGCAGCTCTTGCGGGAAGATGCGCGGTGCCAAGGGAAGTGAATCAGCCTTTACACGGCCCCTGGGAACGTGCAGGGGGGGCACGAGATCGAAAACGAGATTTAAAGGAGGTGGCTCTGCCGGCTGCTCCGGGGGGACCCCGGCCGCAAAAGAAGGGGGGTCCCCGGGGAAGAAAGGGGGTCTCCAGAGAAGAAGGGGCTGCTGCCGGCCGGGGAACAGCGTGCCCCGGGCTGGGGCGGCGGGGCCGGGGGTGCCCGCACCCACCCGCACACCAGCGGTACAGGGGGGCTGGGGGCTGCCCCCACCCATGGGTGCCAAGCGCGGACCCTCTGCACAACCGGGCTGGCCCCCGGGCACGGCACGGCTCGGCACGGCTCGGCACGGCTGGGCACGGCTGGGCACGGCTGGGCACGGTTGGACGCGGCACGGCTCGGCTCGGCACGGCGCCACCCCGGCGGCAGCCTCACCTGCATGGCGGCGGTGCAGAGCGGAGCCCGTCCCGTCCCGTCCCGTCCCGTCCCGTCCCGTCCCGTCCCGTGCCGTCCCGGCTCGGCTCAGCCCGGCGCGGCTGCGTGACGCGCGGCGCGGAGCGCCCCGGGAGTTGTAGTGCCCTGCCCGGCCGTGCCGTGCCCAGCCGTGCCCAACCGTGCTGTGCCGAGCCCTGCCCAGCCGTGCCCAGCCGTGCCCAACCGTGCTGTGCCGAGCCGTGCCCAGCCGTGCTGTGCCCAGCCGTGCCCAACCGTGCCGTGCCGAGCCGTGCCCAGCCGTGCCGTGCCCAGCCGTGCCCAACCGTGCTGTGCCGAGCCGTGCCGAGCCGTGCCCAGCCGTGCTGTGCCCAGCCGTGCCCAACCGTGCTGTGCCGAGCCCTGCCCAGCCGTGCCCAGCCGTGCCGAGCCGTGCCATGCCCAGCCGTGCTGTGCCAAGCCGTGCCGTGCCACCGGGTGTATTTTTCCTTACGGGCAAAGAGCTGGCATTGGAGTTTTCAGGCTGCATTTGCTGCTTGAAATAATGATGATAATAAGAGTCTCCCCCCTCCCCCGTGCTGCTGCTTAAAATCCTGCCTCCGCAGTTCCCCGCCGCAGCAAACACCCGGTTTGGGGCGGCTGGGCTGGGGCAGCACGCCCAGGGTGCGAGGCGAGGGGTGGGTGGTGCGTGCAGTTCTCCTCCAAACCCGCTGCTGCTGAGCAAACCGACCAACCAACCACCCTGCCTTGAAGGGGAGAAACTGGACTTAGTTCACAACTGATTTTTCTTCCTTTATTTATTGCAGAGCTGGCCAGAAGCTCTGGCTGGGGTTTTCCAGGCGGGGTGGGTGCACCCAGCACCCTGTTACAGCCCAGCACGGATCCAGCCTCCTCCGGAGCTGCCCAGGGCTGCGGTGCCGGCGTGCACCCGGTCTCCTTTCCTACCCCTGCTGTGCACAGGAGATTTCCTCTCTTTTTGCTGCAAGGTTTGACCTCCCCCTGCCGTGACACCCCCACGCACTCCTGTGGCCAGCCCTGGGTGGGCAAAGCGTGGCAGCGGCCCTCGGCTGTTAGCAGGAAGGGATAGGGGACTGGGACCAGCAGAAAGGGGGCACCAGGCCAGGACCGTGCTGCAGGACGGGGACCATGGGGCTCCAACCCCCGCTGCTGGCTGAGGGGTGCCGCTGCTGTGCCTTATGGTGGCAGGGTGCTGGTGCTGAGTGTGCCCAGCGCTGTGTGAGCTGCAGCCCCAAAAGGGAGCTGGGGTGCGAGGCTCCAAGCATTCACATCTCTCCCCAGCAACGAGAAGCCCATTGCTCTCCCCTCTTCCCACTCTGGTAGCATTTTTTTCCTTTTGTTTTTTCTTTCCTGCTCTCATGATTACATGATTCTCATACATATATATACATATATATATATATATATAATATATATATAATTTATAGAGCAATGACTTCTGTAAACAATATTAATTCTACTTCAGAAGGCAGTGTAGTCCATGGCACACTGCAGCTACAGACCCAGGGTGTGGGCCCCGTGCCCCCACCTCCGCACGCATCCCTCCCAGGCCAGGCTGTGGCTGGGGAGGAGGGTCTGGTGCCGCGTGGGTGTCCCTGGTCTCAGCTGAAGCAGACGGGTCCCACTGTGAATCCGAACTGGTGGGAGGCGTCGCCGTTGTGAAACACGGCCAGGTCCCGCAGGGGCAGCAGGGAGAGCTCCTCGGTGGTGAACTGGAAGATGGTGTCAGTGATGGAGGACTCGTTGTCCAGCTGAAAGGAGGGCAGGCAGTGCTGAGACCACGTCCCCCTACCACATCCCACCCCATTCCCCAAGCCTGGGGCAGCTTCCCAGGGATGATCTCCCAGCCCAGCCCACCAAGCCCAGCCAGGAGCTCTGCTCGGAGCCCTGGGCACGCAATGCACATGGAGACTGGTGCTTCTTCCAGGCTCAAGCCCCCCCAGCTCACCAGGCAGCCCTGCAGGGTGGCTGCGTAGCTCTGCTCCCGGGAGTCCGCCAGGAAGAGGATTTCCTTCTCGGGCTGGGGCTGGCCCCGCTCCGGGGCTGGGCTGCAGGAGTAGGAGACCTTCTGTGCGGCCAGGTGGCTGTGCAGCCGGAGGAAGCGCAGCTGCACCGCGCTAGCCCCCGCGTACTCCAGCTGCAGAGGCAATGAGAGAGAGGGAGGGGTGCTGGGGGCTGCTTGCAAGGTCCGTGCCCCCCACCCTGCCCCAAAGACAGGGCAGGACGCAGCCCTGCAAAAGCACAGCTCTGAATTTCCTTGCAGAGGGAGAAGGTGATGCTTTTTGCCACACACGGGCAGCAGGACCCCCTGGGCCCAGGCATCCAGGAGCTGGGAGGGCCCCAGGGGAAGGGCTTCGTGTCCCCTCGGCTCGGCACTCACCAGGAAGCCCCCAGGCAGGGTGCTGAACCACTCGAAGGTGTCCTTGGAGGTGTAGGTACTCAGCCAGGCCTTGATGGGGACCTGTGGGGACCGGGGACCACGTCCCGGTGTCCCAGCAGGGGTTGGTGGCACCGCCAGGTTGAAGACCCAGCCGTGCCAGCCCACGCAGGATGGGGGGGACCTGTGGGGCCGTACCTGGTTGTGGACGGGGGATATGCAGGTCTCACCCCCTGCTGTGAAGTTGCAGAAGGCCAGCAGGGCGTCCCGGGGGCTGCCCTGGTTGGGGTCGATGTAGTAGTGCCCTGCGGGGATGCAGAGCAGGGCTGGAGGCACAGGGAGGACAGCACACGGCTGCCACCCCTTCCCCAGCTGCAAACCCACAAGCTGGGGATGGGCCGTGTTCTTTCCACTCCCCATATCCACCCGCACCCTGCTGTGCGTGCACGCAATGCCCACGAGCACCCCAACACACACAACTCCTGGTGTTGGAGCTGGTGCAGGAGGACATCCTGCATGGAGGAACTGAGGATGCCCATAAACCCTGCTGAGCTCATCCCCAAATCCTCATTCTCCCTAACGGCATTTATAGAGGGAATCCTGCCCCCCTGGCCCTGTCCTAAAGGGCTGTCCGTGGCTGGGGGACAATGCAGGGTGTCCCCTGTACCGTCGGGCAAGCTGGGGTGGGCCAGCAGCAGCTCCTTGCAGGTGGCCGCCGGGTTGTCCTTGGTGCCATCAGGGTGCTCCACCAGCGCTCCCAGCTCGCGGCTCAGGGCCTCGAGCAGAGCCCGTGCCACGGCGCGGTTCAGGCGGTCGGAGGGGTGAAGGAGGTGCTGGAAATCACGGGGAGAGAGCCCAGTTCCTGTTGGCCCCCCTTGCATTTTGGCCAGGAGCATGGCCAAGTGCTGGGGAAGGTGTGTGGGGGGGGCAAGGACCGATCCTGGCTGGGTGCGGGAGGGATTAACCCATCTGCGTGCTCTGCTCTTTGCGCAGAGGGCAGCGATGGGACACGAGACAGCATCGCTGTCCCTTTGTCCCCAGCAAGCAGCAGCCACCAGAGGCAGGAGCCCCATGCCCCACGCAGCGCCACTCACCCGCAGCTCCTCCTTGGACAGCGTCAGCGCGGGGCCGCTGGGGCCCGGGGGTCCGGCGAGACCCTGGGTGACAATGACACCGCTGACATGGCAAGGCCCTGCCACCCTCGCAGCTCCTCCGACTGCACCAGCACGGCCCATCCCCATGGCACCAGCCACCACTTTGGGTCCCCAAGGGACGTTGGTGGCCTTGCTTACCGGTGGTCCCAGCTTTCCCCTGGGTCCCGGCTGGCCCGGGGAACCTTTCAGCCCCTGCTCAAAGATGAGGAGGAAGAGGAAGGAAAAAGGCAAGGTGGTGAGATGCTGCCTTGTGTCCCCAAAGTGGGCATGGGGCTGTCCCACACCCCCAGGACGAGGACAGGAGGGGACAGTGCCCTGCAGCAGGGCTCACCCCGCGCCCGCTGCCCCCGCACTCACTTTTTGTCCCGACAAGCCCTGGAAGAGAAAAGCAAGGGGGTGCCTCAGCGGGAGGCTGCCGGCCCTGCAGACCCCCGTGTGCTGGGGGCGAAGGACTTACCGGCTTCCCGGGGAGCCCAGGGAGCCCCCGTGGGCCAGGGGGGCCAGCGTCACCCTGCGGAGAGACATGGGGATGTCACACACGGCCCCGACGGGGCATCTCCCAGCCCTGAATCCTTATTACCAGCCCCTTCCCAGGTTGCTTGTGTGTTTTGCACAAAAGCAGAAAGAATTCATCCCAAACACAAACACCTGCCCCGTCCGCACCCACCCCACAGGTACCTGCAGTCCCTTGGGTCCCGGCCTCCCAGGGACGCCGTGGGGTCCTTGCTTGCCCTAGGAGACGTGGAGGGGTGTAACATGGGGGTGTGACACGGGGGGTGACATGGGGGTGTGACACGGGGGGAAGAGAAGCACGAGCCCTCCACGCACCTTGAAGCCATCGTCCCCTTGCTGCCCCAGGTCACCCCTGCTGCCTTTCTCACCCTAGGAGAGTCAGGGAAAGAGTTGGTGGCCAGGAGGAGGATGGAAGTGGCCAGGGGCACCACCGGGGTGAGGGGACCCTGCCCCGGAGACCCTGCTCTGGTCACTCCTGTGGCCGTATTTGATGGGGTGGGCACAGGGGGTGCTGCCTGGAGGCAAGGAGGTGTCTGCCTGGCCACATCTCCCCAGCGCAAACAGCTCCCGGCCTCCAGCAAGCTGGGCAGGTGACTGGAGATGGGAAATTCCCAGGTCCAGCCACCTGCAAAATTTCCGGAAAAAAAATAAATAAAAAGAACCCTTTCTATCTGTTAGCTCGTATCGCTTGGGGAGGAGCAAGCGCGACGGAGCATTTTCATCCTCTGCTCAGCCGCAAAGGCAAGCCTGGGAGTACTTTATCCCAGAGTAAAATATTATTCTAGGAAAGCTCAAGGAAATGCTTGGAAAAACTCGATACGAGGAAAAACTCAAGGAAAATAAAGAAAATTCTGTGTGCGCTGAAGTCCTGTGGGAAGAAACCCCCCCCCAGAGCACACCCCAGCAGCTCCTTGCAGCCCCCGCCTGCTGCCCCAGCCCCCGGCCTTGCCGAAGGCGCTGGCCCTCAACTTCTGCCATTCAGCTCATTCAGCTTGCGATAAGTTGAAAGCTTCATTTCTTGCTGCCTTTCACTTCCCGAAGGCTGTGAGCAGCGACAAGCAGGCCCTGGGAGCAGGGAGCTCTTATTTACGGCCTGGAGGCTGACGGATAGGGCGTGAGGACGCGCGGGGCTGCCTGCATCAAGGACGCTGCAGTCCTGGGCTTCAAGGAGCGGGGAAGGGGTGGAGGCATCCAGCTAAGTGCCAGCCTGTGCCCCTGCTCGAGCCCCACACATGTCACCTACCTTGGGTCCTTTCGGTCCCGGGTCTCCTCTGATGCCCTTCAGCCCAGGGATGCCCTAGGAGAGACGAAGCGACACCGCTGGCCCAGCACAGCCCACTGCCAAGGAGGGGCCTTGGGAGCCACAAGGGCTACGAGAATTTGGGGTGTTTTTAGGGACCTCGAGGCATTCCTCAGCTTTGATTTTCCCTTTTGGCAATCCCTCCTCGCCTTCAGCAACCCCTGCTATAAACACGGGGCAGGTCCCCTGGCTGGCTGCAGAATATCCTGCCTTCATTTTCCTTTTGGTGCCATTTCCAAAGCTGAGATTTATCATCATCATTACTATTTAACTGGAGAAAATGCAACTACCAACAATCAGAAAATAAACTTGGCCATTTTTCTGGCTAACGCTAAGCTGGGAGGAGAAGGCAGGATGAGAGCTGTGCAGCACCTGGAAGCTCCGCTCTTGTTAAGGTCCCTGCTTTGGTTGTGGGGGGCACCCCCAAACCTCGCTGCTCAGCACCAGTACTTACGTATGGTCCTTGTGGGCCCTGGGGCCCCGCCAGCCCCTCGTCACCTGGGTGGCCCTGCAATGCAGAAGTGAGAGACCCTCTGCCGGGGTAGGAAGGGACTGGGAGGAACTGGTGGGGGACAGAGCCCTGGCTGTGTGCCGCGGTGCCCCTCTATCAGCCCATCCTTTGGGCACAGCCAAAGGATTCCAGAGTCAAAGGCACCCAAAGCACCCCTGGCCACCCTACCTTGGATCCGCGGGGGCCCCTCGGGGGCCGGTGGCCTGCCTTGCCTCGCTTGCCCTGGGGACAGGAGACTGAAGACTCAGAGCACAGTAAATGCACCGACCCCACCGCCTGCATCCCCCTCCCCATCAGCCCAGCTCTCCGCCAGGACGAGCACGCCCTTACCCTCCTGCCAGCTTCTCCAGGGACCCCTTCTTGCCCCTCATGCCCCACATCGCCCTGGGGAGAGAAGAGAGGAGCTGGGAGATGTTTTGGTCACCAGCACCGGGACATCTGAGCCTGGGGCGATGCCGAGCAAGGGATGCCCAGCTCCCGGGGATGGTTTCTCCTCAGGGACCATGGCTTGGACCCCCCTGCTCTGTGCTTCCCCCTCAGTGCCCCCGTGCAGGACACTGCCGGTGGTACCTTTTCTCCTTTGCGACCTTTCTGCCCTTGGGGACCAGCTTGTCCTGGAGAGCCCTAAAATCCCAAAGGAGAAAGAAACCCCCCTGTAAGGGTGCTGGGATGTCCCCACACTGCTCTCACCCACACCTGGCACAGGAGCAGGGTTTGAGCTGAAGTCTCTTTGGGGCAGTGTTTCGGCAGGAGCAGGAGCACCCGTGTGGGGACTTGCTGCATCTCCAGGAAATCCCGGCTCAGCCACCCGCACCGGAGAAGCACCAGCACGGCCGCTCCAGCCCCTCACCGTGCGCCCTGGTTTTCCCGGTGTGCCCGGCTCCCCTTTTGCACCCATCAGGCCCTAAGGAAAAATTAAATAAACCAACCCAGCTCCAAAAGACAGGCTTCGGGACCTATGCCCCAGCGCCTCGGGCAGCCCGGTGAGGTCCAGGCTGCAGGAGAAGCTGGATGAGGGGAAGGGAGCGCGGAGCAGCAGGGCAGCCACTCACCTCGGCGCCGCTCGACCCCGGGGCTCCAGCATTGCCCGGTGGCCCCAGAGTGCCCTGGGTTTGTTGGGAGACAAAGCAGGGACCAGCATCAGCTCCGGGCATCGGGGGCAAGCAGCAGGGTCAGGGCTCGTGTTGCTCCCCGAGGGACCCCGGTGCCACCCCCGCCTTTCCACCCCGTGCCTCAGTTTCTCCACAAATCCCACACCTCACCTGCTGGCCCGGCTTCCCCGGTGCGCCCGCTGCTCCTCTGGCTCCTCGGTGCCCGGCGTAGCCCTTGAACCCGGGGCCACCCGGCTGCCCACGGGCACCCACCGAGCCCTGTGGGACACACGTGCTGAGGGCACAGCCGTACCCGGGCAGCCCAACACTCGAGGACGGGGCTGCAGGCAAGGTGCAGCACATTGCAGCATCCTCAGCACGTGGCAGCGCTGCACACCGCAGGACCACGGCCGTAACCACATCGTTTGTTTCCCAGCCAGCCCTTAGCGAGACCCGCAGGTTTGCTCTGTGAAAGCTGGAGGAAAGGAAGCCAAACGAACCAGACCTGCTTCGGGCAGGCTCGGGCAACTGGGGATTAAACGCACGGTGGCCACAGCAAATTTTGATAATTTTTTTTAATAGCCCTATTAAGACGCCTTTAATGAGCTGTGGTTCTACAGGAACCAGGGAAACGACAACTCATTCCCAGGCGACTGCAGAGCCAGCCAGGGCAGAGGAGCAGGGTCTCTGCGTGCCCCCAGGCTCCTGCCCCCAGCAGCAAGCAGCCCGAGGTGCCCGGGGCTGCCCGCAGGTGCCGTTACTCCCGTTCCACGCTGCACCTTTGGAGGGTTTGGCGCGGAGGCAGGCCGGTACTCACCACGGGGCCAGGCTGGCCGCGGTCTCCCTTTGCTCCATCGTCTCCTGCAGGTCCCTGCGGTGATGTTGGGGGTTCAGCACAAGCCCGGCCCCACCACGTGCTTCGTGCTCAGGCCCTTTGCAGGCATTTGGAGCAACCCCTCCCACCCGCGGTGCTCAGCCAGCCAAGGGGTGCACGACAGTGCCTGGTGGCACCTGGGTGCCGTGGGGACATCGATGTGCTGAGATGGCAGGAGCAGGTCTTGCACAAAGCCTCAGCACCCCTAAATGCCACGCTGGTTTTTGGGGTGGGGGCACAGTCCCCCTGCTGGGACTCAGAGCCTCATTTCTGACACACCCCCCCAACCCCACCCCGAGCAGTTACGGGGCAACAAATCCTTTGGCTTCAGTTAGTACGAGAAATTGTGAAGCCCTGGTGAAGCCTCAGAGAGCTCCCAGCTCCACAGGCCTGGGGACACCAGTACCTCCAACCCGGCGGCACCAGTGGGTCCATCCCTGCCTCGAGGTCCTGGGTCTCCCTGGGGAAGAAAGGGAAACGCGCCCAGCTCTGTTCCTGGCAAGCTTCTGGCCTTGGAGATCTTGGCTCGAATTGCCAGGCTGCCCCGGCCCTGGGTCTGACCCAGGTCCTCAGAGCGTCCCCCCACCAGCCAAGGAAAGCAGTGCTTGGGCAGAGCCCAGAACCAGAAGGGCTGGAGCATTGCCCTCCCTACCTTCGTTCCCTCGAGACCGTCGAGCCCTGGAGGACCTCGCAGACCTGTGCTGCCCTGTTTGGGGTAGAAGAAAAACACGGGGCTGACAAGCTTCAGCCCTGCCCGATGCTCCTGGTCACACGCGTGTCCCCCGTGTCAGCAATCAGCCCGAAGGGAGACAGGGACACGAGGTGACTTACAGACCGCCCTCGGACTCCTGCAGGTCCTGCAGCGCCGGTGACACCGACCTGGCCCTGGGACAGAGAGGGGGACGCGCTCAGTGGCAGGAGCTCGGCTGAAGGCAGCATGAAGCAGGCACACGGCCACTTCCTTCAGGCCAGCAGCCCCTCGGGGACAAGAAGCTGTCCCAGAGGCAGTGGTGGTTCCTCCCTCCCTGGCACTACAGGCACACGGGGAGAACAAGACCCACAGACACCACTGGCTGGAGGAAAAGAGGCGCGAGGCCGGACCAGTCCTCCCAGCACGCAGGAACTGGGCAGAACTCTGGGTAGCTTGGGCTCCTTGTGGCTCTGGGGTCCCAAAAGCTTTCAGAGAGACTGACATCCACCTCTGAGAAAGTCGTGCAAAGGCAAAAACCCATGAAGGTGTGCTGATCTCATGGGGTCAGATGAAACTCTGCACACCAAGCTGCATTTTTCTGCCCAAAGGCTCACACGCAGGGAGCTGCTCCTCCCCAGGCCCAGCACTCATCCTTTTGTGCCAACAGGACCCAATTTGAGTATCAGGCCCATGAGACACAAAACTCCCAAATTAAGGAGATTTACCAATTCTTAGCATTTTCTGTAGCTCCTGGAGCCCGAAGTCTCCTGCTGGGGGCAAGCCCTGTTCCTGAGCACCCCACACCCAGCTGGGGGAAGCACTGGAGCCCCATGGCACTGGATTACTCCCTCGCTGTACTTGCCAGCAAACCTTCCTGGCCCTTCTCTCCTCTGGGGCCTTTGCCTCCAATTTCCCCCGTAGCAGCTCCTGGTCCTGGCGCTCCAGGAAAACCCCGAGGGCCAGCATCTCCCTGCTCCGAGATGGAAACAGCGGTGTCACGGTGAGAAGAAGAAAGGAGAAGCAATTAAGTGAGTGTCCCCACGAGGACACGTCCCCCAGGCACCCAACAAGTCCCAGGGACACCCCCTTCCTGCATCCGTCCCACAGGGACAAGCTGGGAGGGGGAGGCAGAGCATGCTGCGGGTGGCAGCACAGAAGATGTGCTCCCCACCTTGTGTCCCTGCGCTCCCGGCTCGCCCGGCTCTCCTGCGTCACCAACATCGCCCTGCCCGGGGGTGAAGCACCATCAGCACCTGAAGCAGCGGCCGTGCCCCTTCCCTGTCCCGAGGCAGCCGCAGCCCCCCAGCACAAACCTCCTTCCCCTGCTCCCCGGGCCCCCCCGGTGGTCCTGCTGGCCCCTCGTCCCCTCGCTCCCCACGGCCACCTCTGACGCCCGGAGCTCCGCGGGGTCCTGCTTCTCCCTGGAACGGATGAAGACCACCAGGGTTATTCTTAGCCGACTTCTCCAGCAGGCGCTAGCCCTGCCCATCACTTACCACCACGCAGCCCCCTCCTCACCCCCAGTTTTCCTTGCACCGGGTGCTAAAGCTTCAAGAGGGCCCTGGCTCCCCCTCCCACACCCAGGCGCGAGCATGCTGGGGCCGTGAGAACTGACCTGCTGCCCCTTGGGCCCCGGCTGCCCCTCTGCTCCTGGTGGTCCCGGTGGTCCCTGTGGAGGAAGCACACGGCCAGTCCCTGGCACACCTCGTCCCCACTGAGCTCCAGGGCTGGGGATGTTCTCCTGGGCAGGCTGCTGCCTCCACTCCCCCCCAGTTTCCTTCACCCCACGTTGCACAAAGCCCTGGCCCCACTAGCACGGACGCAGCCTCGCCCTCGGGCTCTAGCTGAGGGTCGCCAGGAGGCGGGCAGGGTGTGGGGTGTCCCTGCCACCTACCTGCTCGCCATCCAGCCCGCTGACACCGGCGTCCCCCGGATCTCCCAGGGCACCCTGCCAGGGGACACAGGGACGTGAGTACAGGCAGCCGTGATGTGCTCACAAGGCTCATCTCCCACCTCGCATCGATCCCCGTCCCACTAGCACAGACTGGGTCCAAACCAGGACAAGCACGTTTGGCTGCAGCCCGGGAGAGGGAGCACCCCTTGTGCCAGCAGAGCCAGCCCTGCTGGGTAGCTCCAGACCCACAGGGCTGGCAGGGGGAACCAGACTTCCTCCTCCTCCCGTACCTGCTCTCCTCTCATCCCTGAAGGCCCCTCGGGTCCTCTTGGACCTTCCCGACCCTGCAAACGAAGAAGCCACATTAGCGACAAGGCACGGCATTAACCCAGGTCCCTGCAGCTCCTGAGCTTGGATGCTGGGGGGCTGAGGACGCAGCAGCCCACGTCCTCACTCTCTCGCCAAGCCCCTTGTACCAGCCTCCCTCCTCTCCTCCATGCAGAGAAGGAAGCCCTCGTCCTGCTGGAAAAAGGCAAGGCTGCAGCAGGAGCTGTGCCGTACCCCACAGCAGCCACGTTGGCACTTACCGGGTACCCAGGGGGGCCAGCAGCCCCTGGTGTGCCGTCTGCCCCCGCTTCCCCAGCCAAACCAGGCTTCCCGGGGACACCGTCCAGCCCCCGCATGCCGGGGGCTCCCTGCAAGGCCAGAAGGATGTTAGGGCACCCCAAGGTGTAGCCCATGGGCAGCTCCTCTCCCCCCGGGAGGGCAATGAGATGGGTGAGACCCCCAGCCTGATGGCACCCCAGGTCGCTGCGGGTGCAGGGGGGCACGGCACGCAGCCCCAGCCCACAGAGCAGCTCTGCAAGCTGCAGCTTTCCCACTCACCGGCAGCCCTGGAAGCCCCCGAGGACCCGGCTCTCCCGCTCTTCCCTGCAACACAAGGGCTGTGAGCAGCCGGGGACACCAAGTAGGCTGCAGCTGAGCCACAAACCTGCCTGGGTCACCCCAGAGGTGCAGCAGGACAAAACCCAGCAGGCAGTGAGCAGTACCAGGGTCCTGCCTCTCCCTGCCGAGAGCAGATGGGTCTGGGATCCACATCCCTAATGCTATAGGTAGTGCGTGGTGTGTATGTTGTATGGCACTGCAGAGCATTACGCGGCATATATTGCGGGGTATGCCAGGGCATATGCTGCAGGGCATTGTAGGGCATATGTTACAGGGTATTACAGGGTATTATTGCGGGGCGTATGTTGCAGGGTGTGCAATGGTATACATTGCAGGGCATACATTGCAGGGTATTGCAGGGCACTGCAGGATTTTGCATGGCATATGTTGCAGGGTATTCCATGTTATATGTTGCAGCATGTTCCATGGCATATGTCGCAGGGCATCGCGTGGCCGCAGGGGCCAGCAAGCCCGGCAAGCAGCCCAGAGCAGCCCCGCTCCCCCCGTGGGATCCAGCCCTACCTGGGAGCCGGGAGCACCTCGTGGCCCAGGGGGGCCTGGCAGGGCCTGGGGGAGGACAGAGACGTCAGAGCCCCGTGCCCAGCCCTGACCGCGGCCCCGCAGCTCCCCTCTCCCCACGTAGCCCCTTAATGCTGGTGGCAAGGATTTCCCACGCTCTGTGTCCAGCCCAGCAGAGCTGATCTGCTTGGTGCTGCCTCAGGGGGCGGGGGGAATTTGGAGGCGTCCGGAAGCAGCAAACAGCCCTCACCTTGGGACCAGCTTTTCCAGGGAATCCGGGTGGGCCTCGGGCTCCCGTTTCTCCCTGTTGGGAAGAAAAAAAAAAAAACAAAACCACACACCAAAACCCCAAACCCTAACCCTTCCTTTCTGCCATTTGTTTCAAGGCAGTAACTCCCCGAGGGACAAAAGATAGCAGCCTGCCATCTCATAAAGAGGCTCAGGAGCTGATGTGCTGGGAGAGCTGCGGGTTCGCCCTGCGTGGGGCCGGATCCTGCCACCCTCCTCCTGCCCAGCACCAGCCAACGGGGTTGGTGTTGCCATTTCCCAGCCCTACCTTGTCTCCCCTGTACCCTGGCCTCCCCCGGTCACCGGCTGGTCCTGGGTAGCCCTGGGGGAGAGGATGGTGTTAGGAGGCAGCCAGGGCCGTGCTGCACCCGTGGGGTTTGGGTGGAGGTGATGGTGGTGCTGTGCTCATCCAAAAGCATTCCGATGCCACTTTGCATGGAAAGATCTGCTGGCCATGGGGATCCCATCTCCCAGCAGCACCAAACCTTGCTCCTCACGCCCACCCTTGGACCCCACGCCTTCCCCGGGGGTCCGGGGAGAGGAGCTGTGCCCCAGATAGCCCCTGGCGCTGAGCACGGCCAGGCAGCAGCTGCAGCACTTACATACATGCCGACAGGTCCCTGCGGCCCCTCCATGCCAGGCTTCCCGGGCAGACCCTGCCAGGAGAGACAGGAGCTTTCACCACCCTGCTCATGTGCTGGCAGTGCTGGGGGTCTGGGCTAGGCAGACCCGAGCAGAGCAGATTGCCCACCTAGGAACGCATCTGAGGGATGTGCATCCTCCTTTTTGCTCCATTTTCAGGCAGTCAGCCTGCTCTGAGCAACGTGTGTGTCCCTCTGCGTGTCCCTGGTGGGGACCTGGGTCTGAACTTTATGCCCACCCGTGGCGGGAGCAGCTCAGATCCCCCAGCACCATGTTCCCATCCTGGGTGTCCACCCCCAGACCTCAGCAATCACCCAAATCCTCCCCATATCAGCCAAGAGTCGCTCGGGGATGTTCATCACCGCTGGGTGCCCCAACCAGCCCACCGGACACCCACACCCCCATGGGCACTCACCTTTGGGCCCAGGGAACCCGGCTCTCCATCAGGTCCAGGTTTTCCTTGGGGGCCCTTTATATTCAAGGGAAATATTCAGGGAGGAGGAGGGGGTTGCAATGCGACAAGCCCCACCGAGGCACTGGTGGTGCTCCTGTGCTCCGCTGTGTCGGGGACAAACCCTGCCTCTCCTGGCAGCTCCTGCCCACCAGCACCACAGGGCTGGCAGCCTAGCAGGACTGTCACCATGCAGGGTGACAAAAACAGAGGGGTTTTGCTCTCGGGATGCCAACCAAGCCCAGGTGAGAGCGGCCTCCCAGAGGTCTCGTCCAGCTGCATGAGCTGCTCCGGCTTCCAGCACGGTGCTGGTGTCTACCCCGGCCACATGGGCAAAGGCATGGGGTTGTTCTCCGTGACCCTGTGCCTCCAACTCACACCCAGGGAGGTGGCGATGGAGCAAGTGCTTTGGTCCCCTCTGGTCACCCAGGACCATGCCACCTGGGTGGGGAGGGGTTCCACAGTCTGCCATTCCCCACGAAGACCACCTCTGGCTGGGGGAAGCTGCAGGGCCCCCCAGGCAGACTCAATCCCTGGGGAAATTATTCTGCTATCCCTGTTTGCAGCTGATTCTGCTGCTGAGGACTTTTTTTTTAATGCTTTTTTGCACAAAAAGATACAGGCCCCACAGATAATCTGATCCCTTGCTGGTTCCTCAGCAGCAGCACCAGCCCTCCCTGGACACCCCGCTGGCTTTCTACCTGCACGGCTTTGCAGAATAGGAAAAGGGGGCATCCATGCATGCTTTCCTTACCGTAGGTCCAGGAGGTCCTGCGTGTCCTCTGCCCCCCTGCACACCAACAAAACCCTGGAGGGAAGGGCAGAAGATGAGCTCTTGGGGGGGAGGGAGAGAAGCACAGGGGTGGCAGACAAGGGGCTGGGAGGAGAGCAAAGGCAGAAACACCCGATGTGGAGAGGAGTCCCACTGGGAGCGCAAGGGCACAAACCACCCCAAAGCAGCGCACAGCACCCGCACAGCAGTGCCCAGCCTTTGGCTTTCTGCTTCAAAGCAGTGCTCTGGCTGCTTGCTGCTCCAGTGCATCGGCTGTGCGCACACACAGTGCCCATGCAGACGTCTAGACTGTGCTGTGCAATGACAACAGCAAAGTCAGAGGCACTTCTCTGTGACCCAGGACAGAACATTTCCCTTATTTTGTTGTCAGGGAAATGCCAGCTTCCCACTGCCCTCCCTTTCTTTCAGAGTAAAAATAAATATTAGAATTCCTGCAGAAGGGACAACTTGCCACCGGTGATAAGAAACACCAATTTTGCAATAGCCATTTCTTAAATGCATCCCCTGCTCCCTCTTCCTTGCTTTTTGAGGGCACAGCCCCCACAAGGGTGGAGAGATGGGCAGTGATCTGCCAAGGGAGAGCAGAGGGGAGGGTGGATGAACAGAAACGAGGCACACAGACATGCAGCTCTACTCACTGGAGGTCCCATCCTGCCCGGGCTGCCCACGGCCCCCGGGGAACCCTGCAGGATAAGGCAGGTGATGGTGAGGCTGGGGAGGGAGAGGCAGCCTTTCCATCCCATCCCAATGTGCAGGGTTGCAAAGCCCCCGTGAGTACGATCCTGAGCCAGCTCATTCCCATGAACACGGTGAGGGGTTTCCCCATCTCCTCGAGCCCCACAGTGTTTAGTGCCTGGCACCAATGGCCCAATGGCGCTGTGCGGGGACAGCACTAGGGACAGCCTGGCTCTGAGTGGCTGGACAAGGTGTGACACGGGGCCAAGCCCAACGCACGCTCTCAGAGCTCCGCCGTGCAGAGATGGCCTTGACCTGGGTGGCCCTGGGGACAGATGGGCTTGGAAGAGTCCCCCCTGCATGGCTCTGCTCCACCTCTCCAAAGGCACTGTGACATGCAGCCTTCACCTGCGGCCCCAGCCCTCGCACGCCGTGCCAGCAGGTAAGGATATAATATATAGTACGTAGTACAGAATGGGAACCTGTGTACCAGGCTTTCCTTCTGCGCCTTCTGCTCCTGGCATGCCTCGCGAGCCCTGCAAGGAGAATCTCATCTCAAAGCAGAGCCCAGTGACAGACACAATAGCTTCCCAGCATCCATGCCTCCCACAGCAGCCCAAATCATGCAAAAATAGCAACAAATACACAGTGACATCGTCCCCAGGGTCTGTAGGAGCCTTGGGGCCTTCCTGAGCTGTCAATGGTTCTTCAGCATTGAACCGCTCTTGACATGCTTCTTTTCTGCAGCTTTGTGCATGTGCCTTGTAAAGCTTAGGGGTGAAATCAGAGACTGCAGAAAGGCAGCCCCGAAAGCAAGATGGGCGAGGGGTTGAGAAGAGACCCAAATTCCTGAATTTTCTAAGCCCATGACAAGAGTGGAGTGGCGGTGCCTGGTGGGTGATGTGCCACAACCTGGTGTGCAACGTGCCAGAGCCCGAGGCGCTCACCTCCAGCGCTTCCAGCACCAGCCCCAAGCAGAGACGAGCCTCTGCCCGGGTCCCCCACCCGCTGCCCCCCTTCCAGCCCCACGCACGGTGCTGGACGTGGCACTGGCTCCTTACGGGCAGTCCTGGGACTCCAACCAGCCCGCGCTGGCCCACGCGGCCCTGGAAAAGAGTGAGGGCTAAGAAAAGCATCTTTCTGGCAGCATTAGAGCAGCAGATTGAGGGGACTTCCTGCAGCAAAGCTGGTGCTGGGAAATATTACTGCGAGAGGCTGAGTGTGAGGTGCTACGGGCCTTCTAAATGCAGAGAACTGGGCAGAGTTCAGCATGGTTTGGTTAGGTTGTGCTCCCTGATGCCTCCCCCTTTGAATGGGGGCACAGAGGAGGAGAGGGAAGGAGCTCTACGCCTCATCCCAGCCATCCTTCCACCCCGGGCAGTTGTCGTGGCACTGTTCCATGCCACCCAGCAAGGGGCTTCCAGGGCTGTTTCAGTCCCCCCCACCCAAAGATGCTCCCAGATTAGGCTATGGGTACCACAGCCCGTTAGTTACCCTGGCTCCCCGTGGTCCTGGGGTTCCCTTTGGGCCATCTGGTCCTCGGCTTCCCTAAAATTCACACAGAGGGAAATGCAGGCATTTTAGGTAACCCTGAGGGTCCCCACCACCCCTGCACCCCAGCGAGCACTGGGGGGACTCATCCTGCCCTGCTGCCAAGGAGGCAGGTGGCAGATACAGGGGTGCCATGCAGGGGGGGCAGGAGGCTGGGGACACCCCCGGCTTGGCCACAGCCTGATCCCCATGGGGGTGACGCTGTCCCCTGGGTGCCGGCACCCACACTGGGGTGACAGGACAGGGTAGCCCCGTCCATGTCGCTCCACGTGGGGCTGAGGGCAGCTCCATGGCTGCCGGTGCTGACCTTCGATCCTTCGCTGCTGTTCAGCCCCGCCAGGCCGATCTGGCCTTCTTCGCCCTGCGGGGAGAGGAGAGGGGGCGGCCGGAGCTGCGCCTTGCCCTGGCAAAGGCAGCACCCAGCCCCCTGGGGAGGTCACAGACCCCAAAAGCAGAGGGACAGCAGGCATGGAGGCCGGAGGGGACAATAAGTAAAAGGTGCTAAGAGCCATAGCACCAGTCCAGGTCGTTGTGTGCTCTGGGCCGGCGCCTCCCCCTGCCCCAGGGTTATAAAGTAATCCATAGCAAAAAACAAAATGGGACCGTGTTGGCCCAAAGCAGCACAGCTGAATATTTTTGTTTCCTGCTGATTGAGTTAGGGGCAATTTCAAGTGCTGCTGAGGCTCCTGCCTGCTCGGATGCAGCCCTGGTGCCCGGCTCCAGCCCGGCTGCTGGGCCCGACATGACAGGAGCCATGCCTGGGGCAGCGCAGCCTAGCGAGGCTGGGACGACAGCGAGACGAGCGGTGCCACCGCACCATGTCCTGGGGAGGTGGGAGGGTTCGCTTCTCATCCCAAAGAGAAAACATGAGGGCAGATCCAGGTGGGCATCCCAAAAGCCCTCCAAGATGGAGGGCGCCATGCAGAGCATGGCCTCAGAAAGGGGGAAGGCACATGGGAAAGCCACTGGAGGTGTGGGGCCAGCACCAGGAAGAAATATCGATCTGCAGCTGGGTTCAACCATACTGACGGCTCACTGGGAGCATGCACTGTGGGAAAAGGCACCTGGAAAATCGTGCCTTTTTTTCTGTGGTCCTTGAGCATTGTTATTTTGGCTTCCAGGAGCTCGGGAGGGCGGGGGCCGGGCAGTGCCACGGGCGCAAAGCAAGGCAGCGGGCTGAGGGATCGCTGCCCTCTGAAGCTGCCAGCGGTGGGGTCTGGAGCAAAGCACTGCGGTGCTGTGGGCTCCTGAGTCCCCAGAGCAAGTACACACTGAGCAGCACGGCAGGTGGTGTCATTAGAGGGCTCCCAAGCTCTGTGCCAGCTGCTGGCAGGGTGGGGAGGGCAGGAGGGTGGGGGCCCAGGGCCTTCATCCCATGGGAGTAGGATGAGGAGGCAGCGGTGGCAGCAGCTGGTAGTGCTGGCCACACTCCTTGCAGCCCTCAGGGCTGTCCCCTCCCAGGCCACCTGCCTGTACCCCCCACAGCACCCTGCCTTACCTCGGGTCCCTGGGGTCCTGCCGCCCCACGGGGGCCGGGGAAGCCCTGCAAGCCTGTTTGACCCCGCGGTCCTGGAGGCCCCGCTGCTCCCTGTGCTCCATGAGGACCCTTGGGAGACAAGGTGGCAGCATGTCACGGCCAGCCTGCAGCCCCCGCCTGGTGACCGCCCCACAGCCCCCTCCGAGAGCATCCCGAGGACCCAGAACAGTGACTTTTTTTAGACACCAAACCAAGGCAGGGTTTTAGACATCAAACCAAGGAAAGGTGACAAGGGGCGGCTGAGGAGCAGCTGCGTGGTGTGAGCATGCAGAGCTCGGTCTGGCTGATTTTCACAGCTCCAGAAGGCAAAGGGACACAAAGTGGCTCCAAGCCCCAGCCTGGGAACCTCGTACCTTGTCTCCTTTGGCTCCCAGGTCTCCCTTGGCTCCAGAGGGACCTCGGCAGCCCTGTAAGAGCAGCAGAGGCAGAGGGCACCCTCAGACCTCTTACACTCTTCACTGCAACCAAAGTGTGCTGTGATCTGATTTGGGCATCAAAGAAAGAAAGTTTGGACTGGTTTGGAGCAGGGCTTTGCTCCTGAGGGGCCTTTCAGAGCTGCAGTGGGTACGTGCTGGATGTGCTCCCCAGCATGCAGTGACCCCCCCCAGCCAGCCGTGCAGCAGCCTGTGATGACAGCCCAGCTGCACCGTCCCAATGTCAGCCCCTCAAGCACCTTGTCCTTGTTAGCATGTTATTTGACACATGCTGAAGTGCTCCCACTTTCCTTGTCACCTCCCTAAAACATGTTGTCTTAGGACACACCGTTGTGTCTAAAAGCTCCTCTGATTACAGTGTTTCATGGAAGCCTAAGTGCAGCTCAACCTTCCCCAGAAAACTGCATTTGCCACCTATTCCAATGTCAGGTCTGAACACAGATAAATAACACGAAGCTGGTGCTTTGGGCTGCTCTAACGTGGCTGTCCTCCACCCTGAGCCATGCGTGGTGTGGGTGCCATCACTCACCCGTTCTCCTTGGGTGCCTTTTGAACCCGGCAGGCCAATAAACCCCTTGAGAGAGACACAAAAACGCAAGTTAAAGAAACCCAAACCACCCACCACAAAGCCAAATGAGCTGTGCACTCATGGGGACACCACTTCGGTTCCCCAGAGCTGCCACTGGTGCCCCAGCGGGATTTTCTCCCCAGCAGGGACCACGCTGGTGCGGAGCTGGGGGATGCACGAGCCCTGCCGAGGCTACAGCCGCCCACCCAGCAGCCTCCCAAATGTCAGACCCCAAAATGCACCATCCACATCGAGCAGCAGGAAGCCCGTGCTATCCTGGGCCCCATCAACCTTCAGAAACAGCAGCTCAGCACCCAAACTGCTGGGGGGAAGTGCACCTAACCGTGCACCGAGGAAGGAGTGTGCTGGCAGAACTGGGGCATTGCTGCTGGAAAGTCAGGGGGAATGTTCTGGTGAGCAGCAGCCAGGCTCCTTCTTGGAGCTGTGGCCTTTGGGGATGAGCATGAACACACACGAGCCCACCTGTGGTGGGACGTGAGGGTCCCTCCTCTGTTCCCTAGGGATCCTGGCCGAGGAGCAGGTGAGGCCGTTCCCCTGGGGGTGCAGCAGCGCTGGGGCACCTCATGCACAGTGGGGGCTCGGGGCTGCCAGCATCACCCCGTGGTGCTTTAGGGTGCCACAAGGTGAAGGGAAGGAGGGGAACATCCCACTGGCCACCCACTCCCACGGACTTACCCCAGGTCCCTCCTGTCCCAGCTGTCCCCTGAGGCCAGGGACGCCCTCTGCACCCTGCAAGGGGAATGTCAGCATCAGCCAGGTTCCCCCCACGGCTGCGTTCAGGGGGTCTGCTGCAGGCACAGCCCCTCTGAAAGCAGCGCGGCACCCATGGAAGGGGGCTGCCTCCAGGGGAAGCTCTAGAGCCCAGGTTTCATCCCCACCAGAGGCCAAAGCAAGCTGGGTGAGAAGCTCTTACGGTGTCTCCTTTGGGACCAGAGGACCCCTCCATCCCAGCTGGACCCTGCAGAAAAGCACACCAGGACGGGGCTCAGCAGCTCCCTTCCCCCTCAGCATGCATGAGCAGGGTCCTGCCCCTCAGAAAGGCAGAACTGAGCCAGGAAAGGGCCCGCAGTATCATTTACCTGGATGCCCCCCAGGCCAGGGGGGCCGCGACGCCCCTGCAAGCCCTGTGGTCCCTGAAATGCAGGGGGGGGGGACAGAAAGCTACAATTAGGATTAAATCCATGCATGGCTGGTGCAAAGCCTGCAGTCCCCAGCCACGACCTCCTGCGAGAGGCACAGAAGGGATTTCCGCCCCCATCCCAGCCTCTGTGCAGGTTTTGGGGTGGGCTGAGGTCCCAGCCCTGCTGGAGGGGATGCCCTGAACTGGGTAACCCCTGGACTACCCAACCTCCCCCCCCCCAGCACCCCACAAGCTCTCCCAAGGCACCCCATTGCCACGAGGTTTGCTCGTACCTTAGGGCCCTGGGGGCCAGGCAAGCCAGGAGGACCCATCTCTCCCTGGGGAGAGAGCAAGGAAGGGACAGGGTGAGTGCAGCAGCTGGAAAACCCCAAATATCAGAGCAGGGTGCCCAGGGCAGACTCACCTGGGAGCCGTTGACTCCTTGGCACCCGACGGAGCCTGGCTGGCCCGGCTCCCCCTGCAAGGTGAGCGATGCTCAGCCCTGGGGCTGTGGCACCGAGTGGGGGCTGGGGATGGAGCCCCCACCACGGTGGGAACCACAAAGCTGTGACTTACCGTAGGGCCGGCAGGGCCAGCAGCACCCGCTGGGCCACCTTCTCCCTGGAGCAGGAGGGAAACGATACCTTTTTTTGCTTTGATTCTCTCCATTTAGATTTCACATCCCAAATTCCCCCTCCTCCTCTGCATCAAGCATCAGCCACTTGAGGACCCTTCTAGGTGACCTTTGCTTCCCCACTCCCTGCCATGAACCACTACCAAACCACTTCAGTTTTTTTTTTTGTTAAACCACCCTGCAAACCCTTCCCGGGTGCCTCCCAAGGAATTGCCAGCAGCTCTGCTATCAGCATGGAAAAAACCAGGTGCTGCCAGGCCAGGATTCACCTCAGCTGCAGGTGGGCTCCCAAACCCAACCGTGGCACAACGCGCTCTGCAAGGGCTCAGTTCTCTTTGTCAGGCTGCTGTGTGCCTCTTCTGGGGGAGCTGGGGGCCCAGAGAAAGCCAAACCCCTCACCTCTGGCCCTGCAGGGCCCTGGAAGCCCATCGCGCCCTTCAGACCCGACATCCCCTAGGACAGAAGGCAGAGCAGGGCATTAGCGAGGTGCCCGCCCCGAGGTGATGGCTGCTTTTGTCGCATCCCCTGCAGCAGGGCTGGGGGAGACACAGAGCCCCGAGGGCTTTGCCCAGAGCCAGGGGAGCACATGCAAGACAGAGCCAAGGGCTGCCCAAATTGCGTCTCCAAAGGAAAGGGGTCGGTCATGGAAAGGGGAACGAGGATGGGTCGAGAGAGGGAAGGAGAAATCCTGACACAGCAAAGATTGGGATGCCCTGTGGCTCTGCACCAACTCACCGGAGCCCCAGCAGGACCCGGCGGGCCGCTTTCTCCTCTCACCCCCTGGAAAAGCCAAGAGATGTGCAGGGGAGCGTGGCCCAGAGGCAGGAGCAGGATGGGGAAGGAGAGGTCCCTGCCCAGTCCAGGCAAGGCTGCAAAGGGCAGGGGCAGACCCCCTCACCTTCGCCCCCTTCTCTCCTTTCTCACCAACTGGTCCGGGAACACCCAAGAAGCCCTGGAAGGGAACAACAAGGATGGATGAGGCACAAAGAGAGCATCAGGAACCAAAACACAGCTGCCGTGCCTCAAAGGAGCATCAGCGTGGTGCAGGGGATGGAGACCCTCATGCTAAGTGCCCCAGTCCCAGAAGAAAAAACAGCCCTGGAGCCTGTCCCCAACATATTGCCACCTTGCTCCAGTGTCCCAGGTCAGCGTTGTGCCACGTTACACAGCAGTGGCAGGGACAGGGCCATGCCCAGTGCCAGCACCCTGGAGGATGCCAGGTCCCCACAGGCTGCCTGCAGAAGCTGTGGGGCATGAAAGGAAAAGCTCCATCAGCAGCCAAGTGCAGCAAGGTGGACCCCAGGGCAAAAGGTTTTCTGTCTGGATGGTGGAAGGATGCTCGGAGGGGCATGGAGTATGGGCCAGAAAAGATGTACGAAAAGGCACCTGGGGTTTGTGCTACCAAAAAAAGAAAAAGAACCTGGGTTGAAATGACCAAGGGATCCCCAGACACCCTGACCTGATCGGACATTAGAGGTGCTCAGTGCCAAAATCCTTTGGGCACTCCCTTGGGTGAACTCACAGCCCAGGTATGGGACACAGGCACTGGGTGCTACCACAGGCACTGGGTGCAGTACCAGTTAAACCAGTAATGGAAAGGTGTTATCACTTGGAAAACATTGACAGCACGAGGTGCTGGGGATGGCGCAGACTCACACACATGCAGCAGCACCTTACCTCTTCCCCCTTCTCGCCAGCCAGCCCCTGGTCCCCTCGGAAACCCTGCAGGCCCTGTGGAGACGAAGGAAGGAGCAGAGCAGGCGCTGGGCAAGCTCCCAGCCCGAGCTCCCCAGGGATTGCTGCCCTCTGCAACGTGCTCACCTGCTCTCCTGGCAGCCCTGACAGCCCGGGTTTGCCTCCCAGGCCTGGGGAGCCATCTGAACCAGGCTGCCCCATGCGACCCGGCAAGCCCTGCAGCCCTGGCTCACCCTGCAGAGAAGAACCACACACAGAGAGTGAGCCCGGGCTGCCCCAATGCTGCCCACAATGAAACGCCAAAACTCCATGCTGTTGTGAAATGGGTGGGCTGAACGCTGAGCTCTGCCTGGCTCTTGCTCTGACAGCAGTGCCTTCTAACCACCACGAACCCCCCAGGGACAGGGACACGGGGCAGGGCAGAAGCTGCACGTGCTGCAAGCTTCATCCTGCCAAACCTGAACTATGGGAGAGCCGCAGCCAGCACTGCAAGAAGCAAAGGAGGAGGCAGGGAATGAGCAACGCACTGGGAGCAGGTCAAGCAAAAGCCCTCTGCATCTGCTTCCCAGCTCTGGGGTTTGCACTCAAAGCTGTCTCCGACCTTCCCCACATGCACGAGCCGCAGCAGAGCCCCAGTGCTGCTCACCGAGCTGAAGCCTGTGGGCAGCTTTTTAATTTTCCTCAGCTCCCTGGCAATTCTGAATTAGGAAAGGATAAAGATCAATCCGGAACAAGCAGAAGTCATTTCCCTTCCAATTGCTTTGTTTGGATTTCCTGAGAATTCTGGAACATTTTGTCACCCCCAAAACCAGACTTTGTTTGTGTCTGGAAAGTCAGGGTTCAAGGGAAGCGCAGAGCAACACAGCTGCTTCAGTTACTTTTCAAGGGAAGAATCTGGTTTGGAAAACACAGAAGCTTGTCTGGGGGAGGTTTTCTTTTCCAGCTCCTTTCCTAGTGATCCCCTCGCTCCCCACAAACCTACACACGTGCAGCCACCCGCACCATGCTTCAGCAGTGCCTGCTCACAATCGGGGCACACAACCCAAAGGAACACCATTTTGTTCCATTCCGCTTCAAGTCCCCACTTCTGGGATTTGGGGAATATTTGCTGTTATTTGTGATTTGGTCTGTGATGGGCGAACCTGAGCAGAGATCCCAAAAGCAGAACAGACCACGGGTAAATGCACCCTGAGCCGGGCTTTGGTGCCTGATGTGGACGTGAAATCTCTCCTCCTCCTGCTGCAATCACACCTTCATCACCAGGGTCCTCTAAGCAAAGCAGAGCAAGGACAGATCCCTCTATGAGTGGTGCTTCGGATTTCTTTGTGCATCGGGCAGCAGCATCCACGCCACCAGACATGGGGACGAGGGATGAGGCACAGGCAGTGCCCAGCAGGGATCTGCCATAGCATGAATGGGCGTCACAGCCTTTTGGGGCAAGTTCTAGCAGAACCACAGCACCTTGCCCAAAGTGGTCACCAAACCCACCCTGAACCGCTCGGGATGAGCTGAACAGACATCAGGCTCGCAGCTGGATGGGAAAAACGCTCCTGTCCATCTGTGCTCCCTCTGCAGATCCTGCTCACGTGAAGGCAGGGAATGATTTTGGCACCTTCTGGTTAAGCTCCGCTGACTGACTCCAGTGTTTACACTCAACTGACTTAACGCAGCCCGTGAAGTCTTCCAGATGCTGGCAGCTGGTAGCACGCCATCCCCACGTGCATCCCTGCTGCGAGGGAGTGGGGCCGGGTAGAGGCCACCTTGCTGCAGGGTGTGTGATGGGGAGCGGATTTACTCCGGCACTCAGCGCCCTGCAGCACAGCTCCAATCCTTGCTCAAGATTTCACCTCTAAACTTCACCATGAGCTTTTGGGATTGAGAAGATCCAATACAGGTGGTAGGACCTGGCCCACATCCTGGTTGTCAGCCTGTAAAGTCCTCCTTTAGACGGCAGGGAGAAAGGAAGGTCACTGCAGGAGAGAGCTGAGGGGACCGGGGGACCGGCCTGAGGGTGCTGGGGAGGGACGGGGGCGCTGGAGGACTGAAGGAAGAAAACCGCTGGGCTGAGCAGTGAGGAGCAGCAGCAAAGGGCACTGCTCATCCCCTGCAGCAACCAGGACAGAGACCACGAGAACCAGAGGTGCCAGGGGACACCTACAGGCCAGCTCCCCTGAGGTAGTATCAGGCTTGGGGTGTGCCAGCTCACCCTGCGAGAGCTGGGCACCACTGAGCACTGGTGGGGAGCCAGTGGAAACCTGCAGCAGTGCAGGGAGATTGGGATACCTGCTCTCATCTCCTTTTATCCACGGGGTGTTGAAACCCCAAAGCTGTGCTTACTCATCCCTGGGCAAGCAGCGGGGTCCTGGGGTCCCGCTATGCAGTGGTGCCCTTCTGCCAGCACGGCCAGAGTTGAAGGCTCACACGTCCCATCAGCCGCAGGGAACTGGGTGGATATTTTCCAGGAGTTGACAAAGGGGCAGTGCAGGCTGGTCCTACAGAGGGGACCGGGGCTGCTTCTCACACGACCCTTCAGGTCACGCACACATCTCTTTGCAGAGGTCCCAAGCCAACAGCAAACCTTATTTTTAGGATTCCCCTCCACACAGTGCTCCAAGCTTTGGTGCCCCAGGAAAGGCCCGGCTACCAAGGATCTCACTGAGGGCACGTTCAACCTCTCTATCCCACACCCCTTATACCAGCCCGCACTCCTGCCAGCAGCCCCTGAGCCCCAGGCACTCACCGTGTACCCCCGTTGGCCTTTCTCGCCCGGCTCTCCTGGCTCTCCTGATGGCCCCTGCACACAAACAGGCAGCGAGTCAGCAAACGCTGGCCACGCTCCCCCCTGGTCGTGTTGCAGAATCCACCGTGCTGAAAGATGCCAGGGCCTACGCGGATACAGTTACAGGGAGAACAAGGAACAATGCACAAAAGCAGCCTTGGGATTCACATCCAAGGATGGATCCGCACCCAAGCGCCCTGCGGCTGCACCAGGGATCGCTCACACCTCGGCACCGTCTGTGTTCACTGCACTGATACCCACGGGAGGCTGGGATGCACGTAGTGTGGTGGAACCACAGGGCACGCAGACCCACCACCCTCTGCAAGCATCCCATGAGCTGCTCCTTGGGCTGTTCTCATGCTTTTCTGAATGACTTTATGCTGTCCTCATCTCAACACGTGGACGCACACAGGAGCAGCATCGGGAACCCAGTCCCCAGTGAGAGGGACTGCTGGAGGGAGGACCGGGGGCAGGGAGCAGGGACATTGAACGCCACCTGCCCATCGGTGGCCCACAGACAAGAAAACCACGAGGCCTCTTTGAAACCCAACCCCAAGACCTTGAGTTACAGCTGATTTTTGGGGAGCCCAGGATTGCTCAGGGGCTGGGACACGAACTCAAATTGTCCGTGGGAAGACAGGAGCAGCCCGGAGGTGGCCACGCTTACCGGCATTCCTGCTTTCCCTGGGTGTCCTGGAGGGCCGGGGGCTCCAGGTTTCCTCTGGATGAAAGAGAAAGAAACATTGGCAGAGCAGATCTCCCTGCCAAGGAGCTTGGAAAGAGGAAAACTCAGCTGTCCATGCAGAGGGAAAACCAAACCACAGAACTTCGCAGCGGTACTCACCGGCCAGCCTGCGTGCAGAAGCTGGTAAAATGGTGATTGCTGAAAAGAGAATGGGAAAAAATGTCAAAAAATTCCCCCAAATCCCCAGTCTCTTTCTGCTGGTTTCAAAGTCTTTTGGGAACTGGCAGCAATGAACCATTCCTCTGGGTTACTTATTTTTTTTTACTACATGTAGGCAAGTCATGGGAGAAGGCTGAATCAGCACACCACGATGTGCAGGACATGAGGAACTGCTGGCCTCACTAGCAAGTTGAGACGACAGAGAGCCCACATCTTCGGGCGTGGGGGGACCAAGCAGACAGATCACCTCTTGCTGCTAAACAGAGCTTGGAGAATTTGTTATGAAAACTGTTGTCTTTAGCCCAGGTTGAACTAAAGCAGATGTCATGACACGTGGGTTGGCCACGTCGGAAACCTCACCCCCAGCAGCCCCAGAAGGCAGAGATGCTGGGCTTCCCCTTGTAGCCAAACACATCGTGCACCTCCAGCTTTCAGACGACCACCAAGGGACAAGCAAACACCCCAAAGCCACAGGATGGGCTAATCCCACCTACCTTAGGGGCCACAGCTAGCCCCACAGTGCTCCTAACCAGCATAAGGCTCCTGAACACTTCACGGCGCAGCCTCCTCTGCATGCTCCCAGGTTCTGGGAAACGACCAGCAAACAAAGCTGAATGTATTTAAGGCAACCAGCCAGCCTCCTTTTCTCCCAGCATCACGAACCACAGACATTCAGGACACAAATCCCATCTCTGCTATTCCTCCTCCTCACTCCACGGCAAGGTCAGACACAAGGTTCAGGCAGCTCCTCCAAATCCTGGATTGCATAATATGCTAAAAAAAACCCCAAACCCATCCTTGTTCCCCACCAAGCAGCTGAAGGGGCCGAGTTCCCACGTGCTCAGGTTTTACCCAGCACCAGCCTCGGGGGCTCAGAGAATCCCCCCAAAATTCACCCTCCGATACCAGAGGAGAGAGATGGGAAAGCCAAGGCACTCATTACTGAACATAAACACAAACCTTTCAACATGTGGAAATATTTCTAATAACGAGCAGGGATCTCGGGGCAGATGATGGATGAAGGCATTTAACGAGCTCTAATGCTGCACCAGGCATCTCAGCTGCTTTCAAGTTGGTCCCGAGCTGATTAACGCGAGCAGCCCCCGCCAGGCTGCGGCCCCCTTGCTCAGCCACTTCTTGTTTCCCCCAAAAAGCTGCTCAGGACAACTTTTGGGGGGCTGGAGCACAGCCAGTGCTATTGCCTTGTCTTGTGAATCAGTGAACTCGGGTTCACTCAGGACAGGATATTATTTCATTAGGCTTCAAAAAAAAATAAAAATCCAACCTTTTGGGAAAAAAGAAATCCCACAAGAGGTGAACTCGTGCTTCAGAGCAGCAGGCGCCAAGGAGAGGAATGAATGTTCTTCTGCAATTTAAGCAGGAAACTGCCCAAACTTTGCCTCCAACAGCCCTGACGAGCGGTGCGATGGGCACCGGGACAGTGTGGGGACCGGGACGGGACTGGTCACGGTGTGGGACCCATCCTGCAAGGCTCCAGCCCCATCCCAGGGCTGGGAAAGCCTGCAGTGAGCAGGTCTGCCCACACCCCTGGGCTCCTCCTCCTGCCGTATTTTTTTTTTTCTGGAGTTACCAGCCCTCGCTCCCCAGCCTGACCTCCTCACCTACAGCAGCACCAGGGCAGGAGAATGTGGATGTCAAGCAGGTCTGGCTCGACAGGAGCAAGCTATCTCCCCGCAGCCAGCTCTTGCACCCTGCAGCATTACAGACCTCCTGTCCTATGGTGGGTCCAGAGTCACACCGGTCTGTGCCATGCCTGTGGGCAGACCCCGGCCAAGGGGGAATAGCCCTGCCTCAATGAGCCCCCAGGACAGCGTGTGCTGGAGCAACCAGAGAACTTCCAAGGGGCTCGGTGGACAGACCCGAAGGGAACATGGCCGCTCCCATCCAGCATGAAGAATGCTTTTGATCCTTGGCGGGTGCTGAATAGCACAGGTTGCCTTGCTTGTAATCCCTCTCATCTCCTGCCAGGCACCTGCTGACAGGCGGCAGGGGCAGCACCAAGAGATGGGTGCAGCAGGAAAACCATCGCCCCAAACGGGCTCTCCCCCAGCATCTCCCCTCTGCCCTGCAGCAGGAGGATGGGGTCCTGGCACCTGCCAGGCCATGCAGGGGTCTGGGGGATTGGTGTCAGGGCACAGCAGGACAGGGGTGAGCCTGACCCCCTGGGGCTTTTGGGCAAGACCAGAGATGTTTCAGAGGAGTAAATACAAGGGAGGTTGCCTGCACTGCATCCATGGACGTGCTACCAGCATTAAAGGCACTTAGAGGGGGATGCCGTTACCCTCTGCACAAATGCAGAGCTGCAGATAAGAAGTTGAATCTCTTTGCCCATGGTCTCTGAAGCTTTCAGGAGCTGGAGATCCAAACCTGGCTTTCAGAGCAGCCCATCGCCCCGGCCCACACCAGCTCCCCCAGTGCCACTGGGCAGATTGCAGAGACAACACGGGGACATCACACATACACAGCGCAGAGCATCTCCGCACCAGGGAGCTTGAGCCCAGGCTTTTGGAGTGCCTACAGCAGCCAGAAACCCAGCACCTTCAGCTGCTGCCCTGCCAGGCTGAGGCAAGGCTCTCCAGGGTCTGAGATCCAGCTCACTGACAGCGGGCGCTCTGCCAGGGGGAACCTGGATGAGGCCGCCTGGGTCTCTGCAGCGGTTGCTCCCACACAGAGACAGGAGCAAGAGCCCCCTTTTTCCTTTCCACCCCTCCAGCCACTGGGTTTAGGAATAAATTAACAAGCTGTTTCCACTGACAAGGACAGCAATGATTTCTTACAGTGGTACCATCACGAGGCATGTGGTGGGGTGCCCAGGCCGACCAGAACCAAGCAGAACCGAACCCCTCATGCTTGGTGCTTGCAGCCACCAACACTGCTGAGCAGCCCTGTTCCCCTCCCAGCAACGTCTCACCCCAGCAAGGAGCCTGATGGCAACAAACTCCACAAGTCAAAGCCAAATGACGAGCATCTACTCTCCTTGCATCCACCCTCTCCTCCCATGTCTCCATCCTGACGGCCTCCTCTGCCCCTGCTCCTCCCTGCTGGCCAGGAGAAGATGGAAAGGATGGGGGGAAAAAAAAACATGAACACCTTTGGAAGTGTTAAATACAAAAAAAAAAAAAAAAAAAAAAAAGGAAACTGATAGGAATCCCAGTGCGCATCCTGAAGCCCTCCTCCCAGCTCCCAGCCCCGTGGGGCACAGAGCTGGTACCCCGGGTGCGCGTGGGGCTCCCGACTCACGGTGAAGGTCAGCCAGTCCTCCTGGGAGTTCCTCCAGAGGATGATGGTGGGGACGCCGGGGATGCCCATGGGACCCGGGTCCCCTGGGGGTCCCATCTGCCCCATGGCTCCAGGGTATCCCTAGGAAGAGAGAGGCAGCTCCTTAACACCAGCGTGGGGTTTTAACGCTCGTCACAGGCTGGAGACAGGTCCTGGCCAGGCCAGGCGCACTCTCACCATGTCACCAATGGGGAAGTGGAGACAGAGACGTTAGTGTGAGCTGTGATGTCCCCAGCAGCCCTGCTGGGGGCTGCAGCAATGCCCTTAACAGCCCCATGCCTGTGTGCTGCAGGAGGGCAGTAGGGCACAGCGAGGGGAACCCACCACCACTAGCCCACAGCATGTCGGTGCACTGACTGCAGCAGCCCCAAGGTGTCCCTTCCTCCAGCAGGCAAACTTGCCCCTCTCTCCGTGATTTAAGCAGGGTCCTGCTACTTTCATCACCGAAAGGTGGAAAAGGTGCTGCAGGACCAGCACCCATGGGGCTGGCCACCGCAGTGCATGGGGTCAGATGGGCTGGTGGGTGTAGCATGGGACTGGACTTTGGGACGTGGCAGCATCCCTCCAGGTGACCTGAGCTAGAGCAGCTTCACGGGCTTCAAATACCCAGCTAAAATAGTTTTCTCCTCATCCAAACGCACATGAGGGGCCACCAGGCTGCAGCATCAGATACTCACTTGGCTATCCTGATCAAAAAAGAACAAACATACAAGCAAGCTGCAAACCCCAACCATCAGTGGTATTTTCCCTGGACCCTCGGCCACATCTCGAGGCTTTATGCGTTTTCCCAGATGCTCACCTTGTCTCCTTTGGGCCCCACCAGCCCGCGTCTCCCAGGGCACCCCTGCAAGGCAAAGGAGCAGAGCTGTGTCACCCGACTCTGCTGGCTTCCCCAGCCCAGGGTAGCGAGAAGGGAGTCAGCCTCCAGCTGAGAGCAAACCAAGAGCACTGAGTGCCCCAAACCCAGCCCTGAGAGCTGATGGGGTGGGAGATGCATCCCACTTGGTGCTGCCCTGGCACCAGGATGCAGCTCTACGCGGAGCCAAGCACTCCTGCTGCATCCATCACACAACCGACCCCGAGCACACGGAGCAGGAGCCCATCTCCTGACACCTGGTGAGGAAAGGCAGAATGTTAGGGGGGGAAAAAAAGGAGAAATGGAAAGCTGGACCGTGGCCATGGACTCGAACAGCAGTTTGGGGGAGGATGCAAACATCTGTGGCTTTTAACTTGTAGATTTGATCTGCCTCGTCTGTAGACAAACGTACACTTGTTGGCCAAGTGATGACCCCACTTGAGGGCTTACCAGAGCATCTGTCTGGACAGAAATGAAGCCAGCTGGGGGATCCCAGCTTTTCCTGATGAAAGGAACGTATGTGGGAGATGTGTGCGGAGCCAGGTACCGCTGCTGCGCAGCGTCTGCTGCAGAACTACGGCTCTGGTGGCCTCAGCGACAGCCACCCTCTGCCCTCTGCTTGCAAACTGCCTGCCCAAGCCCTGCAGCCTGAGATCGGAGGCACCAAATTGCACTGGGAGGCACAGATATGGCCTCGTACCCACCACAGCCCCGGCTGTGTATCCAGAAGAAGCTTTGGCACCAAGGAACACGTCACCAAAGGGATGTTCATCACCTGCTGTGCCCAGACCCAAACCAAAGGGCCAGATCACGTCAGGAGACAAACAGAAATTGATCCAAAAGATCTCTCCCAGAAGGGAGCCCTGCAAACTGCACAGCACCACCGTGACCCCCTTCCCGCGGGGTGTCCCCACAGCAGGGACCGCGTGTGCCCCAGCCACGGGTGCTCCTCCAAGCAGAGCGCAGAGAAGTCTGCGCTTGCCCACTGTGCGAGCTTGTGCCCCTGGCAGGATTCAGTTTAAGCCTACAAAGAGCAAATACGTCTCTGCTCCCAACCAGCCAGAGCTAAGTGACAGAAACAAACAAACAAACAAAAAAAAAGTGGCACATGGCTGAGAAAAGCCAAGCAGCTTTTGAATGCTGGCAGTGCAGCAAAACCACAGCAAGGAGGATTAGCGAGATCATAAACATCAGCAGCTCGGAAAGCAATAACCACTTTCTGCTCCTCGCTGTGTTTGGTTCCCCTCAGAGCTCTGGTGCCTTCACAGAGGGCAACGGCTGTGATGGGAACCGGAGCCATGGGGTCCATGGGGTCTGTAAGCGTCCTCACCGGGGTTTGGGCACGATCAGGAGGTGGCAGCGTGCTGGACAAGCCTCCATCCACACCTCCCTACCAGAACAGGTACTGAAAATCATTCTGCAAACGTGAAAACTTCTGAGGGTGGCAAACCAGATATACATGAACCTGCACCTCCAGACTCCAGAAAGCAATAGCATCAGTTTCCCCCAAAACACACTGATTTCCCTGAGGGACACTGCCAAGGACGAGAAAAATCCCCATGAGCAAAAACGTTCATGCTAAGACTCATTGTTTCCAAGCTTTTCCTCTAGAAAAATCAGGAGACAGCACCTGCAGACACCCGCCCTGCTTCACACCACGTTCCTGGAGGCAAGGAAAGGATGCCCAAGGTGACCCAGCAGAAGGGGGTGCTCCAAGGCCAGCACACAGCACCACCAAAACCAGCAGCAGAGCAAGGCCATGCTTCCAAAGGAAAAACCTTAAATTCTGTGCACGAGCTGCATTTGCACACCCTGATACACCCACTGCGTCCTCACTGGCATCGCCACACGGTGACAATGGACAGCAGCAAGAGGTGCGGGGGCAGCGGCCACCTCCCCGCGTGAGCCCAGCAGCTCAGAAGCCCTTCAAGCTGCTCCAAATCCTGATCCAAGCCACCATCAAAATATATCTCATTGCTTCCTACAGAGGGGAAAAGCAATTCCCTGCTGCCTCAGCCTCCTCCTGCCAGGCCACTGCCAGGCTGTCAGTCTGGGATGCTTCTGCTGCTCCTGCGATGTTTCCTTCAGCATCTGCTCCTTTTGCCACTTTATTTTATTTCCACAGGCAATAGCTGCAGGAACGAGGAGCTGGCTTGAAAGGGAAGCTAGCAGTCCTAAATTTAGCCGGTGTCCTACAATGCCTGGCACACTGATGACAAATTTAGGGCCAGTGCACTGAACGCAGCCTTATGGACAGATGGCCCTGCACAGAGACCGGCCCCAAGGTCCCCAAACCCAAAATCCAGCCAGGGCAGCCCCGTGCCTGACGTTCCCACATGTACAGGGTAGGAGGAGATGATGCCTGTGGTTGCCCTCAGCTGTGCAACAGGGTGAATAAAATGCAGTTTTCTGCTTAAGAAAACCTAGCCAAGTGAAGGCTGACAACTCCTCTAAAGACCTAGCTACTCAAATTTACTATTTCTAAATTTTCCCTTCTTTTCTCATCCACTACACAATGAATAAGAACCACGTTTCACTAACAACTTGAAAAACCAATAAAACCCTGTAACCCTGGGTTAATTCAATGCTTTGAATGTTGGGTGTGACAGTGGTGGAGAAGCAAAGGACGGCGATGCCAGCAGGGGCCCGCTGTGGGGACAGGGCCTGGAGGTGACGGCTTCGACTTCGGGCAGCATAAAAACAAAGCCAACAGCACTGTTAAATGACTTGAGAGCAAGTCTAGGGCAGGGGACAGAAGGAAATGGTCTTCTCCATCTGCCTGTGGAGCTGCCACCTGCCTCCACCACCCACCCGTCCCTCACCATCACCTCCACCACTCACCGGCAGCCCTGGTGGCCCCGGTGGCCCCGGGGGTCCTGGCTTCATGCGAGCCCACTGCCTGCGTGCCGCTGGCGAGATGGGGTACCCCAGGGTGGTGGGAGGGTGCTCCGGGTCACCTGCAGCCATCCCCATCCCTGGGGGACCTTTGGGTGCAGCTGCCTGACGTGCTGATGGGGACAGCTTGGGGACAGCGTTGGGCGCAATGGCATGGCCGGGTTTGGTGGGTGGGAGGCGGCGCTGGGCACCCGCAGCACCCTTCTGCTTCTCCGTGGTGACGTTCTCCTGCTGGGGGCTGGCGGCGTGCTCCTTCTGGGCTGCTCGCTGTGTTTTGGCTGGTGGCTCTGGGGGGATAAAGCACCGTCAGGTACAGGGCACTGCGCCCAAGCTCAGGAGAAAGGGAGGAAAGTGAAACAGACTCACTGGAGCTACCAGTGACCTGTGGTCTGCTCCTGCCGAGCCCTGGCCTGCCAGGGCCGGTGATTTTATTGTAGGTGGAGTTCAACAGCTCAAAGCCTTCATCCTCAATAGAACGGATTCCCTCCTCCTCCTCCTCGTCTTCCTCCTCGGCCGATGACATCTCATCAGCAGAGAGCGAAGGCAGGGTGCTCCCATCTGGCTGGAGGTTAAGGGTCTCGTCGGTGTCCTCCCATGCCCGTGGTGGCCCCGAGGTCCAATCTGAATTGGAAAACCTCCAATCCTGAAAAGGAAAAATAATGAAATCTGAAGTTTTCTCTCTTTTGTAAGCCAGCAGCTTGTTTCATCAGGGCTCCGGAGGCCACCACTGCTCTGATGCCCTGTCCTGGCCCAAAGCGCACCCACAAGCCCCTTTCAGCACCAACATGGAGCAGGAGTTGAATGGGCTCCAGGCAGCTCCCCAGCCTTGGGAGAGCTTGTCAGTGCCAGGCGGGTTAGTTCAGCCACCTGAGTTCAACAACATTTAATTTACCACAGTGGTTCGCAAGGGATTTGCTTTGCCTTCAGCTGCCCCACCAATGGTCACTTTAGGACAGCGCAGGGCACGATGCCTCCCTCTGCCCTACAGCCCCAGCAGAGCCCAGGCACCAACCACGGATGGAGAAAAATGGCAATGTTGATAGAAACATCCATAAACAAAAGTTGTGAATGTGGAAAAGGAGATAAGGAAATAAGCATTACCGTACCAACCCACACCTGCAACACGCTTTGGTTTTACATCCACCACCGATGTCAGTGTCACAGGATGGACTCGTACCCAAGTCCCGAAGGACCTGATCCTCCTTGGTAATAGCAGTGTTTCCAGCAGCCCCCCCACGCCTCCCAGTGCCTGCTCAGAGCTTGCCCTGTGGGGATGGACAGCCCAGTGCCAGGCAGCAACTGGGGCCCATGGGACCGTGGCTGGTGGCTCCTTGGAGCTGGTGCAACGCAGCTGACGAACAGAGTCTGGGAGAAGTCACTAGAGGGAGATGCAGGCCCGTGTGTGCCTCGCTGGGCTGTGGGAGGGGAGCAAGTACAAGGCGACACTAAGCATTCTTCCCAGCGCGCCTTCTTTTGACTGAACCCATTTCTTGGCCTTGATCCTGCTCGGTTGCAAACCCGTCCTGGTGCTCCCAAACACCCCCAGCAGCAATCCCACTGCCAGAGGTTCTGCAGGTGAGGACCCAGTGACACAGGTGGCTCTGGCCAAACCCGCTTCTGGAGAGCCCTGGAGGCAGAGGAGCTCAAAAGGCAGCAGCATTTTCCAAACAGCTGAACGCTTTGTGTCCAGGTGTGAGAACAACCTGGAGGAATCCACCCCAGGTCACCTCCATCCCACGTTACCTGAGCCCAACCACTGCAGCTGAGCGGGGCTTTGGGCCAGCCCTTGACCTCAATGCTCACCCAGAGACAATATTCTTCTGACCCAAGATGTTATCTAAGTACAGAGACTTGGGGGAGAACGGGAATATTTCTACCTCCAGTTTCAAGGTCCCGAGGATGCAGAGCTGGGTAAGAGGCTGCCTGCTCAGACACACACACCACGTACTGAAGGTCTGACTAAGCCCCGCACTTCAGAGCCACCCACGTCACACTTCTGCTTCAACCAGAGCCAGGAATAACACCATGAGGTGCAATCCAGCCTCCCCCACTGACTCAGAGGCAGCAAGCTCACATTTTGGTGCCTGACACCCATCTAACCCCTCCAGTCTTGTGCGCAGCCCCCACACAACAAAGCTGGTGGTGCTGGGGTGAGACAGAGACCCCCAGCTCGAGCAAAACTTCCCTCATGCTCAGTCCTGGAGCTGCTGAAGGCAGCCTGACGTCCCTGGCATCGACACAACCACGTGCTCAGCAAAGCCAGGCAGTGGCAAAAGCCTGATTACAAAGAGAAGCTGCCAAAAGGCAGATTACAAAGGGGAAAGCTTTGTTCAGAAATGATGTGGCCGTGCTCTGAGTATATGCCATAGATTTATTTTTTTTTAATTTTTTAAAGCCATCGATGATTTGGATTTAAATGCAAAGAAGAGGAAGAGTTGGGGGAAGCAAAACACGTCACATTCCCACACTCTAGACCTCCTCACTCTGTGAACCCCATAAAGTAGCACAGCACTGGGGTGCTGGCAGGGAGCAGCACCCAGTCACTGGCAACGTGGTAAGAAGGTAAGATCCAAGATCCAAGCCCCAAGGAAATCACAAAGCTCTGCTCTTAAACCACTTGGGCATTGTTTTGAACCCCAAAGCTGCTGTAATAGGAGTTGAAATGGTGAAGCACTTGAGGGCATCTGCTCTACCCACTGTGATGTTGGCTCTCCAGCCGACCACGGCCTTGTGAGCCCCAGGAGGATGAGGCAGGGGCCATCAGCACTTCTCCACCACACCTTATCAGCCGTACACCTTCCTCCTCCTAGCACATGGGGTCAAGGTGGAGCAGAGCTGGAAGACCAGAGCTGGGGAAGGCGCAGACATGCCCTCCCTCTGATGGACTTTCTCCCCGTATCTCCATTTCGCAGCCTCTCTGCCCACAGCACAGCAATTCCTCTCCTTTCTCCATCCCCCAGCGACCTCCAAGGAGATAGAGCCCCAGGCATCCGCCCCCCACCACGCAGCACCCCCGAGACCCAGCCCCCTCCTGGATGCTCCCCCAGAGCAGCAGCACCCCAGGCAGCCTGCTCTGGGCACAGGGGGCTACCGGCCCCCTCTGCAGCCGTCCTTACGCCAAGCTCGAGGTGTCGCTCCCCTGGGGGTCCCTCCAGGGGGCTCAGAAGCAGCACTCCCACCCACCTTCAGGAGGCTACCGAGGGGACATCATTAAACAGGGCTTTTAATTAAAACTACACCAAGGATGCACATCCCTGCTGGGTGACTGCTTCCTTGCTACTCCTCACCTGTATCTCTGCTTTCTCCAGCAGTGGGGCACCTCTCCCCATGAGCCACATCCTTCCCAGGGCTGGGGGCTATGGTCCTGAGCTCAAAGCCCACCTCAGCTGCCCTTGACTCTGCTCACAAACCTTTCACCAGACCCACAGAGCTCAGGCTTGGCTTAGATACCGCTGCTGGCCATCTTCCCATCGCCCAGTTCCTGGAGCCTGACCTGGAGTTCCTTGGTAGGAGCAATTAGCATCTTAGAGTATTAACACGCTATAATTAGCAGCCGTTAGCTCACTTTCCCCCCAAATAATGCAATTTAAAGCCCACACAGTTTGTTAGCAAACCACAGAAAAATTGGGGTCAGCTCCATGCACGCTCCAACATCTGCCTGGCAAACATTTAATGCTATTTGCAAACCTCTACCTCCAGGACCTGGCAGCCTGAAGAGGAGCATCTGAAATAGGAAAGGGAATAAAAACTCATCCTGAGGGATGAAAGAGGCTCAGAGGAGCGGTGGCATCAGGCATCAGAGGCTCCTCCACGAGCCTCTTCCTGCAGCCAGGCACGGTAATTAAACCCACGGTCTCTGCAATCACAGCTGCATGATTCAATTTGGGGTTTGGCAAGTAGTAAATCCAACCAGAAATGAGAGCTGGTGGGGGCTGGGGACTTGGCCTCTAAGTTCAAATTAAAATAGTTTCAGAAATTGACTCATTCCTGGTTAGATTTGGGTTTGGCTCTTTTGTAGTTGGGGGCACAGAAGAATTCTTCAGTCTCCCCCAGAAAAAATTTCTCTTATTTTTAACTGAACTTCTCATTAATGGGCAGAGCTGCGGCGATGCAGGACACAGCGGGAGGGCTCTGCAAGCTGGAAGGGAAAATGTTTCAGTCCTGAGGGGGCAAAACGCAGTGCTGAAACCTGCCCCAGGCTGCAGCCTGGGTACCGACCTGCTGCAAGCTCCTACCTCCTACAGCACCCAGCTTCACAGAGGTGCAAGAAACTTGGCCATGGGCAAATTTTTCATTTCATTTAAGCAGGAACTTACAGCTTTTTTGGGAAAAAATTGGGGCCTTTTTCTTCCCAGGTCCCTCCTTGGGGTCACAGACATCATCTCCATCTCCCAGCCCAAACCCCAGCTGAGCCCATTGAGCATCCACCAAGATGCAGGGGGCAAAAAAAACCATTTGCATCACCCCCTAGGCAGATGTCCCCAGACTGTCCACACCAGAAACAGTGTGTGCTTCCAACAGCTGCCTGAAGGGATGATAAAATCCGGTCTCTGTTGACTGCCCTAACATCATCTTCTACCCTACAAAAAAAAAAAAAAAGCCACGGCAGTTTCTGTGTGAGCTGAAGTGAGAAAGAATTTACTTCGTTTTCTTCCGAAAAATGAAATCGTGCAGTATTGCAGTTTTAATGTTAGGTCTGTTGCTTTGGGAGGGTTTTCTGATCACAGTTTTGAAATACAACTTTAATGGTAAAAATTAAAGTAGTTCGCAAGACCCCCATTCCTCCCCCTCACCAAGAATTTTGTCATTTTTAATTCAATTGGAAAGTGCTAATTTCTTTAAAATAAAATTTGCAATAAATGAAACCATGATACCGAAACGTGTCAGCTACAGCCGCTTCCAAGAGGACTTTACACTTCATTCTGTACGTCTTACAGACAGGGCAACCAAGAGAGACAGCAGCACCTCTGCTTCATGCTGAAGTGCGAGGATGGGATGGTTACGAGGATGGGATGGTTACGAGGATGGGATGGTTACGAGGATGGGATGGTTACGAGGATGGGATGGTTACGAGGATGGGATGGTTACGAGGATGGGATGGTTACGAGGATGGGATGGTTACGAGGATGGGATGGTTACGAGGATGGGGTGTTTAAGCCCACAAAGCACACGGACATTAGCAGCTAGAAACCCTTTGACAGGCAGAGGACAGAGGAAGGTCGAGCTTAAAGAGATGCTGAGATCCCAACCTGGCAAATACTCCACAAAGCCCCGGATCTAAAAGCCAGTTCTTCAAAGGAAAATCTCCAGTTTCTAAGGGCTGGGAGAGGAGTGAATGGGAGCCCACTGTTAGCGCAGCCTCAGAGACCAGGACCAGGCTCAGAGCTGAAGGGGCTCCTCGGGGACCTGAGGAACCAAAATACTGATGAGTATCGTGGGCCAGACCTCCACATCGGAGACGTGAAAGCTCTCCCCATTGTTTGCTTTACAAAGCACTGACATCGCTGCTAAAATAAAATCCAACATAAACTGTTAGCTGCAGAGGAAAGGCATCTAGGCAATGCTGGGGAATGGCATCAAGCGAGAAAGAGTATGGTAGGAAGCCTGGGCTCTGCTCCCACTTGCCTAAAATACCAGGCTTAAAGGTTCTTGATGCCAGATGCAGATGTGGTTAACCAGGAGTGAAGCATTCAGGTGTGCAGTGGGGGGCGTCAGGGCAGGACAAAGGCGTTGGTACATTTATGCTGCATAAGGGAGTGAGGCTCAGTAGGAAGCCGGGGTGCAGCCCTGCAGCCTGCACCAAAAAAGCACTGGAATTTCAAAGAAAATGCTTGTCTGCAATTTTTAAATTCAGCTTGAATGTCTGGCATGGGAAAGGTCTGTACTAGAAGCTCTCATCTGGCGAGCTCCGGGGAAATGACCGACTAAGCTGAAAGTTACTGGTCCCTTACGCACCAGTAATCACAACTGAATTATACGGGTTCTGTGTAAACAGACCAAAGAGCCAAGATCAATAGCATCCATGTTTGCTCCTTTAAATGGCCAAATTTAGAGGTAGAAGCCATTATGAGAAAAAACAGCTGAGAAACCCAATCTGGGAACTGCTTCAGGCAGCTCAGGAGCTGCCCACAACAGGAGAGTGGAGGCAGAAGGCATAGGGAGGCGAAACCCCAGAATGACATACAGGGGGTGGGGAACCAGCATGAACTGAAGGCAGGCAGGGGATGCTGCACTGTAAGAGAGAAAAAAGGGGAACAGCCCTGGGGTTAGCAATGGGGAGCCGCATCTGTAGGGGAGCAGTGGCAGAGCCGCAGCAGCCACGTTCCCATCCCACATTTGGGAAAAGCCAGACGACATGACCAGAAGACAACGAGATACTTTCCATTCCAGCAGTGACAAGGAGGAGGCTGGAGCCAGAAGGTTGCTCGGTCCAGCCCCGTTGATGCACCCCCAAAGCTCTGACACCGCAGGCTTTCCGCAACATGCGCCGATGTTCAACTTGGCTCAGAGAGCTGGGGGAGTCCCAGGGGACTGGGAATGAGCTTTAACTTGTGCCAATACAAAAGACAGAAAGGCAAACAGGAGGCCTAAAGTAATTACAGACATTGTCCCCAAAATGAAGCCCAAGCTAAATAGTGGAGCAAGTGATAGAAGGCTCGTTAATAACAAAATCTCAGATAATGCAATTAATGCCATGGTTTTGAGGCACAATCCTGTGCAACCCACTTGGTATCTCGCCCAAAGAGATTAAGAGCATCTTGTTGACACAGATAAAACAGTGTCAGGGTAGTGATCCCAGACTTCTGTAGGGCTTTTTACTTGGTACGGCTGCATGACACCATCCAAAAGCTAAATTAACTCGGTGAACGGGAAGCAGGTTAAAACCCAGCTTGGGGCACATTTGTCCGCAGGAGCCGAGACAGCCAGTGTACCGTGCTGCACTCGTTTTCATCAAGGTCAGCCTAGGGAGAAGGTAATTCAAAGCTTCATGCCTTCCTTAGCAGGAAACACAGGTTTATTAATAGAAACCTCTTCTATCCAACAGTCAAAGGTACAATGCGATTTATGAGCTCGTGATCAGAGAAAGACAATTTAAAACTATTTTTCCCCCCCCCCCAAAAAAAAAACATCAACCCCCTGGAAAAGCTTTCTGGGAAAGCTGAAAACCAGGACTGGGCTTTTTCCTAAGTGAACTAATTTATAGTAGGAATAATCACCAGGGAACCCTATGGGCTGTGTTCAGCAGAAGATAAAGTCAGACATAATTATACCTGCAGCATCTGCAGCAGGAGCCTGGGGGAAGGAAACTTTCTATTGCAGACCAAAGGCACAGGATCTCGTGTACAAGAGCTGTTTGCTCAACCAAAAAATGGGTTGACTCAGCCCAGTGACCACCCACACCACTGCTTTCCGTGACCAAGGGCAGCAACGTTTGCTCAGCGGGTTGATATATGGCACTCAGGTGCTGGGATTGGGAAGGGAACACGTTGTAAGCCTAAATATTAAGATCAATGGTTTCTTTTTAGTGGTCCTTGTGAGCTGCTGCAAAAGCAGCCTGTTTTCACAGAGCAATGCTTGGGGTTCCCTAGAGCCTATCACACAGTGGATTTTAAGTGCAATAAACAGTCCACAGGCACCTTCTGCTGCCTGAAAAACCAGTTTCAGAGGTCTTCCGATGGCTGAGATACTAGAGCTGCCAGACCCAGGGATAACCACCTCCAGGACGCTGCTGAGAGCAGTGGAGACACCGCTTTGCTCAGGCTGTCAGAGCTCCCCGCCAGCCTTCATGACAAACCTGCCGGGATGTTTGAGATCAGCCAAGGTCACCCAAGAAGCCCAAAGGCCAAGGGAACAGCAGGGAGAGAGCTGGCAGCACCCACCATTAAACAATCAAAGGCACTAACAAGAAATTAGCAATTAAATCACCATTAAATGCTCTCAAAAGTTGTGTGTCAGATGGGCCTTCTTCCTGAACTTTAAGTAGAGCCAGCATTCCTCTGGCCATAAAAAACAAAAGCAAGCTTCTTTCCTCTTCTCTACATATGAATTACCTGTAACCATCATGAGCACCACACTGTGATTTGCTTTTCTCTGCTGGAATGTGTCTTGGCACAAGCAACAACCAGCAAGAAATGCTGTATAGTACACTCCACTATCATCTTTTACCCTAAACACTGAATATTTTAAAATGCCAATAAAGGTTTTTTTTTTTTTTTTTGTACAAGCTCATTATATTCCATTTGCACTGCTACTACCAAGCACTGCTTAACCCAGCAGAAATACACACTCAAGTTGTGCTGCACAGGAGCATCTCCTCCAGCTTAAGTCTCTGCAAATTGAAGAGCAGAGGTCAGGTTTTTACCCAGTGCATTCCCCTGGTTTACTTGGCCTCTTTCTTCCCAGAACTGTTTCCAAAAAATTACTTGCAAGGAGCTCACTGGCCACTGGCTCACACATATCGTAAAGCTAAAGAACAATACCAGCCCTACTCGTTTCCCTGATCATGCTCATAAAGCTTTCAGGACATTTTAAAATCCAGATGACATCTAGGAACTAGTTTGGAGAGTTGAGAAGGTTAAACCTGTGAAGAATGGCTTTGGGATCTCACAATAAACTGCTTTGGAAAAGTCCAGTGATGAGCCCAGCCCTCACTCATGTAAAGAAAGGAAGACAAAAGGGAGCAGAAGTGGGGCAGCACCACCCATCTCTTGAAGATGGCCAATAAATAGCAACATACTTTAAAAAGAAATAATCATCACAAAAGGGGTAGACTGCAATTTAGATAAAATTTAGGCTGCCAGTAACAAACAATTCATCTCTTCCCTTCATTCACTTACATCTTCCTCCACCATCTCCATAGCACTCCATAACTAATTAGCCCTAATTAGGAATTCAGGAATTTACCAATATACTAATTTAGTTCTAAGTGAACAAAGACACAGAAAGCACAACCCCAAAGCACGGCTTTGCACAGCCCCAGCAGCAGGGCTGATCTGCTCTTCATTATTTTCAAACTGCGATATGCTCGTAGTGCATTTTTTTCTTTCAATAAATCCAAACGTCAAAGATCCCGAGACATCTCTGGTCCTGATTAAGTGCTTGAGAAACAAACTTGTCCCAAGCCCAGCATCTCGTTAGCCTTCCCCTGTAAACGTCACCAGTTCCCTACCACGGCAGCATCTCACTGACCAGGATTTGATGACCAACCCCGGTGAGGTGCAGACCATTTTCCAGATGGGAAGAGCAATTTCACCATTTCGTTTCACCATTCCAGCTCACCTCAGTACTGAGAGTTCATTGCCACCATCACCACGACACCAACTCACAACACCCAGCAGGACAGCAGCGTGCTCACCCACAAACCTGCCTGCTGCTGTAATATCAGCTCATGGCTCAGCCCAAGAGCACAGGACACGAGCCCAGCTGCAAAGCCCACTTGGCCCTGCAGAAGCCTGGCTTACACCAGGGGGCTAACAAGATGCAGCAGGCAGATTAAGCCAGACAAGACCAAGAACAGAGGCCACGGTCAAGTGGTAAAGGGCAGCACCTGGGGGGGAGAGGGAAACGCAGAAAGCAATCCCTATTGCTCAGTCATTCAAAAAAAAAAAATCTCAATTTACATTTGCTGGAAGGCTTCCCCTCAGGGTGTCTGTTTGCATGAACTTGAGCAACAAATCTTGGCTAGAAATCCCAAATAAAACAGAGGCTTTGCAGCTCGCCTCACTGCGAGCATCACCTCCCACAAGGCTCCAAGAGCAGGAGGCCCGGTCTGAGCTCCTGCCGGGCGGGTGCCACAGGCAGGCGTTAGCACTGGAGGCAGCAGTCACCCAGCTGCTTCTGCTTGCACCGCACACAGACCTCACCACCCTGCCAGCCCCACTGTTTGCTTCCCTCCAAGAAACCCCAGCCGCAGGCAGGTCCACAAACACCGCTGTGCATGCAGTGAGTTGGTCCGTGCCTGGTCAGCACCTCCACCCAGCCACCCCTCTGGGGCTCAGTGCAAACTCAGGAAGGTCACCTCGGCTCATCTTGGCTTCCAGCAGCTCCAATACATGTCAAGGTACATTCATGAGATATTGCAAAAAATATAAAATAATCATAACTTGTAGCTCTGCCTGGGCGTTCGGCTTTTTATCCGATAGCTCACTGGAGCACCTGGAGCAAACATGCCCACAGCCCCTGCCGCAGCACAGGAGAGCCGTACCTGAGCAGACACATCCCAGATTTCATTGGTTTCCTTTGGCACCTGCACAGTTGGAGAGAAAGAGGAAAAACGTCACTGCCCAAGAACTGCACCGATGTAAGCGTGTAGTTATTGCTGGTGCTGGGATTTGAGCACACGCTGCCTGCTCCGACACGGGAAGCATCCTGGGAGCACACGCTGGGAAGCAGCCAGTCGTGGCGAGCAGCGAGCAGCTTCCCATTAAACCTCTCGAGTCGCTGGATGGCTTTTGCGGTTTCCTTTGTTTTGGTTTTGAAGCTAATCAGCCCTGAGGAGGCCAAGGAGGGATGGGGACTGGTGTGATTTGGGTGGAATTACCCTGGCGTTCCCACTTGCAGTCAACTTAGTGAAGCTTAAAATAAAATCTTCTCCCTGCTGGGTAAGCCACCGGAGCCATTCAGTGAGTGTTATGGGCATTATAGCACAGGGTAGTATTAATAATTTCATTAATTTTAATAATAGCACATTAAGAGGAACCTATCCTTGCGGGCTGCAAAATGGATCTTGTAGCTTGCCAAACCAGAGATTTGCCCTCATTGCTGAGCTCCAGGGAGTGAGTTTGATTTATCTCACAGCACCCCAGCCAGCACCTAAGGGCGGTCAGCAGGGACATGCCTGGGGTCATTTGGGGGATTACCGGGGGTTACGTGTCCTGGGAACTCAGTGGTCTCCCTCAAAGCAGGCAGGTAACCAGCATGGGCCGCTTTTCACTGCTCTGCATTATCTGCCCTGGCCGTCCCTGCTGCTGGCACCGGGACAAAGTGGCTGGCGGGACCCAGCAGGGCAGATCTCCCATCCCACACCCAGCTCCTTCCCTGACGCTGCCCTTTCCAGCCCCTCACTGCACCCCCAGGGAAGGGTATTACACACAGGAGGCTGATGCAAACCCTGACATTAAGCACTTGTCTTCAGCAAGCCTTGTCCAGGCAGCTGCAAAGCCCTGCTGGCCTGAGACTTCAGCCTGCCCGGTGTGCTAAGTGCCCTCCTGCCACCAAAAATCTCTTAGTGGATTTCAACACTCAGTCAAGAGATGAAGACACCCCTTGGGCAAACTCCTGGCTCCCGAGGAAAGCCTGGGTGCTTTGTGTCCTTGGGAATTTACTATGGGATCCAGGCTTGGGGAGACAGATGTATTTCTTAAAAAATGCTGAATACGGTAATAAAATTAAAAACGCACAAATTTCCCATTGACAATATAGAGGGAAAAGCCTTCCAAAGGCTGATGCAATGCAGCGATCTTGCTGGATGTGAGCAAGACCTTCGAAGCGATGCACAGCTCCTGGTCCCAGTTCTGCCCCACTCCCAGCAGGGAGCTCCAGCTGCAGCACTACTCCGGAGCTGAGCACAACTTTCCTGTGCTCAACACTTGGGCACGTGCAGTCATGCACACACCCAGGCTTGCTTTGGCTCCGAAACGCTTCCTCTACCTCATTCTCCCCTTTGCATCAAGCCCATCTGTGACTTCAAGGGAGGGTCTGGATGATGGGAGACCCACCACCACCACCACTCAGCTCAGAGCAGGAACCCGAGTCCTTCCAGGCTCCCTTAACCCCCTGGCTTGGTCCTTGCACTCGGAACAGGTTACTCCAAACAGGAGCCCAGTCAAGCACCCCCAGAATTTGGCAGCTGCCCTCAGCCACACCTCTGTCCAGGCCGGTGAGAAGTCCCCTGGGGACGGCAGGTGGCTGAGGCCGGTGGTGCACGCTGTGCTGTAGCTGTGGCAGTGCTCGCTGGCGGCCACTGGGTCTCCCATCACGAAGATCAGCTGCTGTAAGGTGCCCTGGGGGGGAAGACACAGACAATTTACCCACCTGCTTCCTCCAGAGGAAAGGGAAAAGTCTGGGGAGTGTGCAGCTTCCCAGGGCTTCTTCACAGGCTGCTTTGGGCAGTCACTGTTCAACAAGCTCCCCCCAAAATCCTTCGCATGCTGACTGCACAGACAACTTCTGTACATGGCACAAGCCATGGGCACAGCAGATTAGACTAACCCAGAGGTCCGCACCGCTGCCCTGACCCAATTGCAAACACTTGGCACATCTCAAAGCCTTCGTGCAGCTCATCCCCAAACAGTGAATATCGGCAGTGGGTTTTAGCAAGAGAGGGCAACGGGCTCTTAGGTGGAGCTGCAACCTCACTTCAACCTCTTAGGGTAGGTTAAATTAGATGTAAGGAAGGAATTCTTCACTCATCACAGGGTGGTGAGGCCCTGGCGCAGGCTGCCCAGAGGAGCTGTGGGTGCCCCATCCCTGGCAGTGCCCAAGGCCAGGCTGGATGGGGCTGGGGGCAGCCTGGTGGGATGGGATGGGATTTAAGGTCCCCTCCAACCCAAACCCTTCTCTAATTCTATGATTCATGCAGCTAAAGCAAACGATGTCCCCAAACACAGCCCTGCCAGCTCTGCCCAGCTCTCACCTCGAAGGGGATCTCAAAGGACTCGACCAGGCCCCCGAGGACGACCAGCCCCTCTGTGCTCACTCCCATCCCGACGTGGCCGGACCAGCTCGCTCTCCCCACCAGCCGGCAGTCCACGTGCAGCTCCAGCCCCTCCGAGGAGATGCTGAGAGCCACTCTGTGCCAGCGCCCATCGCTGAGCAGGGAAACCGGGAACCTGTGCTCCCCAGAGGGGTTGGGAAGAGACAAAACATGACATTTGGGTCTGACAGTTCATGTGTCTCACCTGGGCTTCACCCGTAACAGCTCCCAGGGTCCCTCAGCATCCATCCTCAGTGGAAGGGAGGTGCTGTGACCCTCAAGACCAGAAACCACCACTCCTGGCTCTACAAACAGCTTTTAGCAGGTGCCAAGTGTCCAGGTTCCTTACAAAGGAGGCGAGGGTTGTTACTTAGGGAGCCTGAGGGATGGTGCTGGGCTACAGCCGGTCACCAGGAGGTTCAGAACACAGTCCAGGTCGGTAACAAACAGCCTGGTGGAGCCCCATTTTCTTGCCAAGTCCTCTTTGTACTCTGGACTGGGAACTAGCTGGTGAGATGGTCGACCAGCATGGGCATCCGAACCTCTTTGTTTGTTGCTTTGTTTTCTGCATCATTTTGATGGAGCAGAGTTAGGTCTGAGGGACCATCAGCCGGGAAGGAAAGGAACACAACCTCGCTTCAGCAGAGGTGGGATGGGAACAGCACTGCTCGAAGACCCCACTGGGAAACATTGACTCTTGTGGCCAGTGTCAAGTCAAAGAAAAAAAGGCAGAAAACAGCACGTGAGCTGGGACTTACTCATAGTGTCTCCTCCTCGTGGTGACAAAGACCAAGCCGTAGGGGCTAACCCGGATCTGGAAGAGCATGCGGCTCCGGTGGCTCAGGATGGTCACCAGGCTGGTGTCCTCCTTCAGTGAGTACCTGAGCCTCATCAGCACGCTCAGCTCGTCAGCAAACCTGGGGGAGAAACGGCCTCTGGCACCCTGCAGCAGTGGCTGAATCACCACAGACTGACAGCTTAGGGCAAAAAAATGAGTCACGGCACAAACGAACTCAGTGAGAACAGTAATAATAAAATGTAAGAAGCCAAGAGCAAGCAGCCTTTCAGATTGTAGGGTCAGGTGCTCAAAGAGGAGCAGCCAGCCCCAAACTAGCACTGCCCATACAACCTTAATGTTAAATCTCACTCACAATCTCAGCACGTGGCTGTGCACGATTTTCGCCAGGACTCGTGCCTTGCTCACTGCTGGGGTTGGGCAGCATCCCTGCCACAAGCAGTGGCTCGGTGCTGCCTTCTCTCGCTGCACCCAGTAATGGTGGAAGCAAGCCCAGCCTGTGCCATGCACAGCACGGGTCTGACCTGGTTGCTCCTGTGCCTTGGCATTAAGCAGTGATGAAGGATGAGGATGTGCCCTCTCCCTCTCCAGTCCTGTGCTGGAGCAGAGAGGCTTTCCTGATGGGAACACCAAGAAATCACTCCTGAAAATGGTCGGGCACTGTGCTTCTTCCCTGCACACAACTCACAGGAGCACAAGAAAGGGAAGAAGCACTGAGCTGCCAAGACCGTGGAGGGGATGCGTTATCTTCATGTTGTGGAACGGGATCCTACAGCCAGCCCTCAAACCCACAGGCATGCATGGGGTGATTCTGAGCTGCCCCCAGCCCCGTTCCCCTTCCAGAAGCCCACCTGTCCCCAAAGGCCTCCCTCGTAGGGATGCTGAGCGTGGAGTACTGCCCGATCCCCAGGACGCTGCAGTTGGCCTCATCGTAGCTGAAGGAAGTATTGCTGAGGTCCTGCACGTGGGAGGTTATTTTGTCCAGCAAGTTCACTTCATCTGCATGGGGAAAAGAGACTCTCAGCAGCTGAGCTGCCTTCGTGGTGGGGCTCGCTCGTTGTTCTTCCTAGGAGATGGACCACAGCTGAGCCCCCAACAGGATGAGAAAGAAATTTGAGGAAAATGAACACAGATCACTAATTCAGCAAACAGCTCAGGCCAAAATGAACAACTCAGATAGCCTCAGAAACAGCCAGGTGATATTTCTGAAATACAACATGCATTTTGAGACCACAGACAAGAAGGGCCGTTCCCACCCCAGCAGTGGTGGTACCTTTATGACCATTGGGATGCTCAGGACCACAAAGTTGAGCTTAGGGCACATGTCCCAGCTCAGCTGGGTGCACAAAATCCTGCTCAGTCCTTTCCCAAACTTCCTCGTTGAAGTTTGCCCTCTTCCAACAAAAAAAATGGAATAAAGGGAGAGGCATGAAGCTACTGCATCCTTCCAGAGGCAGCTGCCCCAGCCAGGCTGCAGGCCCCCCCTCTGCCCAAAGCAGGGCACTACTGCAAGGTCTAAGCCCTGTGGGGAGCCGTGCATCACGCAATTCCCCTTCCCCAGCAGGGGGGAAGCCCACTCTGAGCAGTGTCCTGCAAACACACGGGTGTTTGAGTTGGTGAGAGGCCCTGCTCTGGGCTGCTTGGCAGCTCCAGCACTTCAGTCTCAGGAGGAGTTTTACCTCCCTCGGTGAACACACACACTCTCTTTCCAAGTTCGTTCGTTAAAGCAGCATACAGCTGGGAAAAAGTTGTTTAAACCCACAAGGTTTCTTGTTCCCCTCCACTAGCAAAAAGTAAAAAAGAAAAAAAAAAAAAAAAAAAAGGACCGCAGACACTGGCTCTACCCAGATGTGCTGTTTCCACCTCTGAGACGCCTCCAGGCCCCTCACTTCTCTGCATCCCCCCATGCTGCTGGCCAGCATGGCAATAACCTGCAGGGCAGGGAGGGACGGTCCCAGCCCCGCAGGAGGGGGCCGTGTCCCCAGGGCCCTCAGCCCCATCCCTGGGAGGGCCTGGGTGAGCCCGCTGGAGGGCTCCTCAGTGGGACTCCTGCCAGTTCCATCTGCACGAGCATCTGCCACCGCCTGGGTGTCGCCAGCCCCTGCAGCCCCTCCAGGTCCCACCGCAGACGAGGTGTGAGATTTATTCCTGGAATGAACAGCCTGGGGCACGCTGCAGCCTGACCGGGCATACACAGGCTGTACAGAGCCCTGCTCTGCTAAATAACAAGTCGACGGAGCAGAAAGCTGCTTTGATCCTGTTCAGGCACTAACATAGCAGACCTGCCACAGGCCCTTTGGAAGATTTTTCAAGGGAAAATAGGAGGAAAAGAGGTGCTGCAGGGGTGCCCCGGCCATCCCTGGTGACCTGCGACATTACCTGGTGCTTCCCCAGCTCCCCACACCGTTACAGCACTGATGTGCTCCCAGGCAGCTCTCAGCAAAGCAACACAAGCACACAGCAGCAGCTTTCGGCAGCAGGAACCTCACAAACATGGTACAAGACCAGAGGGTGCAGGGCTGAGCTCCTCGGAGAGGGCAACAGTTGGGAGCTCTGAAATGGTGCCAGGCCTGCAGGGTTTATCAGCGCTAAAAACAATGCATGTGTGCAGGGTTGGGAAATCATCTGGGAATTCACACAGCTGACAAAGGGAAAAAGATGAGGGGTGTTTGTCCCTTCTCCTTCCCAAGCAGCTCTGGGAGATTTCCCAGCTGCTGGCAGGCGTGGATGTGCCAGGAGCTGTGTGCTCCATCCCCAGGTCCTCGTCACTGCTGGGCTCTGCAGGTGGTTGCAGGCAGACCAGAGTGAACCCAAGGGATCCCATCAGGTGATGATCTTCCTGCATGGGCTGCAGCTGAGGACATACTGTGATAAACAGCGTGGTGAAATGGAAGCTCTCCTGGGGGGTATGGGCTTTACTCATGCCTTGAGCACCTGTGAAAATTAGCCATGTTCCATGAAAACACACTCATGCAGGGTAATGTTAAGCACGTGCTTGGTGCTTTGCTAAAGAAAGCAGCAGAGAAGCCTCTCCCATGGCCTGGGCACCCCACACCATGACCAAGGAGGAGGACAGGTCACCCTGGTCCCCAGGGAGTCACCACTCACACCCTGGGGTGCCCCAAGCACCACTCTCCTCCTCTCCCTGACTTCCCCCAGGAGCCCAGAGAAGCACTGAGATAAATGAGGAGCCCCTCGGACACCTGTCCTCCCACAGAGCTGGGCAGGCTGCTGAGCAGGTGCCCTTTTCCTGCTTGACCACCTCCATACCATGGCTCTTCCACATGCCAAGCTCTGTCTGCCCCCTCCATGCCCTCCAAAAGCAGCTCTCCTTTTGTTTATTTTAGCTTAATCCAGCTGATTTCTGCTCTGCTGGGGCCTCAGAAATGCCTGCAGCAAACCCCCCGTGCTGCACAAGCCAGCAAAACCTCAGCTGGAGCCGATCTGCTGCAGACACTTTGAAGAGCATCTTGTGGGGCAGCCACAGCTCGTGGCACTGGACGATGTGCACAGGGCTGCTCCTTACATCTCGTGGTGAGCCACCCCCAGCACTGAAGCTTCTGCTTGCAGCTTCTCCCCGGGATTCACCAAGGGTCACTCCCCATCCTGACACTGCTGGGTTTCTGCTCATTACAGGAGCATTGCGGATTTGCTTTACGTTTCAGAGCAGGTTTGTTTTCTCTCTTAGCCTTACCCCCTGGGAACAGACGTGCTGCTTCTCAAGGACGGGGATTACCGTGGAAGCAAAGCTCAGCTGCAGGTCTGAGTCACCAGATTGGGGTTGCAGCCTTCCTGGGAGCAGATTAATCCAGGCAGGTGGATGCAGAGGATGCAGCGAGGCACAGCTGCAGGCAGGCAGGGGCTGGCCACACCACGTGCCTGCTGCTGCAGCTCCACATAAGGCTGCCTGCAGCTCATCTCTGGGACATATCCTGTAGGCAAACCAACACCTTTCCTATTCGACCTCAAGCCAAAAGCCTGCAGGAGGGTCATTTTGTGTTGGAAAGAGGATCCTTGGAGCTCAGCAGCTGCTGTCAAATTCAGCTCACCTCTGGGCACCTGAAGCAATGTGCAAAGCACATTTTGTGATAAATGCTCCCTGGGATGGGGAGCACAGTCACAGCAGCCTGCAGGAATTGGAGTGCCCACAGGAAGCTCTTACCCCACGGAGCTGTCAAATCATAACCATCACTAAACCACTGCAGTGCTTGGTGCTGTGCCACGAGGCCTCTGCCTCCAAGAGCCCAGAAGCTGCAGCAAGGGACACAGCGACGGGGACCTCATGTTTCAGCTCCGTTGTCTCAGCAATGACAAAGGGAGGGAGCCAGCACAGCCTTGCAAAGCCCAGCAGCAGAGGATGCAGCCTCTGGTTATCAACAGCAGGCCTGGGACCAATGTTACTGCCTCCACCTTCCCCTGAGCACAGCTGTGCACTGAGAGAAATGGCTGTTTCAAAAACTAGGATTTCTCGTTTGTTTCCTTTAAAAAAAAAAAGGGGGGGGGGGGGGGGGAAGCTGTTCAGTAAATCTAAATAAAAGCACACATCCCTGACTTAAAATGAAATGACTTAGAAAAACCACATAGAAATAGGGAGTAAAGACTCTCCATCGCTCTGAGAAGTTACATACAAATTCCATCTCCAATATTAAGCACACAGGAAGCACCAGCATTTCTAGGATAGGAAGGCCAGGATATTTGAAGACAAAGGGTCTGCGTGTACCCCTACACTGCTTGGTACAAGGGATCTGGCCAATGGACCTGCACCACCAGCAGCAGACCACAAGCTCCACTTTTCCGCACAGGCTTTCCCTGCCCCTTATCAGTCTTTCAGCCCTATGCAAAGTTAAAACTCCCAAGGAAGACGAGGAGGACCAGGAGACACAGAGGATGCTTTGGCTGAACCCAGAGGACAAACCCAAAGGCCAGCCCACTGCAGCTCCCAGTCAGCTGCAAGAGGAGAGGGGGCCAGAAGCGGGTCTGAAAATAGGGCTCCGAGCCTGGGTGGTGCAAAACCCACCTGAGAGAGAGAGGAAAGGCAGGAGAGGAGGCAAACACATGAGGGGTCCTGCTGGGAGACAACTACCTGCAGCACAAGGCCGAGGTCCATGCAGGAAGCACAGCCAGAGGCAGGGCTGCAGGCAAGCAACCCACACCACAGCTCATGGAAGGGCTGAGCACCCAAAATGGAGCTTAAATGGGCTCTGAGGTAGGGGGTGTGGGTGGAGGTCCCAGGTGAGGCTGCTCAGGTCCGTTACGGCCCATATGTGCTCTGGACGCCACTGCTGGTCCTGTCCCACCCCACCCTGGTGCTGCAGCTCAGGTGGCAGGGCCAGAAAAGCGCCTGGAGCTTGTGCTCGGGTTGAAGTTCTCCCCAAAGCGGGGAAGCGAGGGGAAAAAAGGGTGATTTTAAACAACGTAAAACATAATTGGAACCCTGGGAGATCTCCTAACAGCGTCCGTCAGACTCCATCACTTCCCCAGGGCATGGTGGCTCTGCTTGGGGCGTGAAATAATGGGGTTGGACAAGTCCTGGGGACAGCCCTGCAGGAGGGCCCTGAGCTTGCTGCCTGGGGAGCAGAGCCTGAGGGAAATACCCCTGGAAGTAGGCTCACAGTTCATGCACTTCAGCAGTGTTTCCAAACTCTGAACTGGAGACACTTGTACATCACTAGAACTTAATAATAATAAAGGTTCTGTGCATTAAAGGATGGAAAAAGTGGCCTTTTTTACCAGGGTAAGGGTTTCCTGGCACCTCACGCCGCTGACCTCACCGCCTTGGCACACTCATAGCCAATAACCACATACCCAAAACAAGACGGCCCTCCCAGAGCACCGGTGCTCCTCCACCCCTCGGCGTTTCCATTTCGCTCTTCAGTGCAAGGTTTGTGCCGCTGGCTCTGGTCCGACCGGGGCTGCTGCAGGGCACACACCTGGGGGCAGCCCTCGTCTGCACGGTTCGTGCTGGTGCCATGCAGAGCTCCATTTCCATGCACAAACTCCTTCCTTTCTCTCACTTCATAAAAACCTGCATACAGATGACCTTCAAAAATATTGAATGCTACAGCAAAGAAAAAAAAAAAAAGAAGCAGCATGGCATCTTCATTTTTTTTGGACTTGCCTGATGACTACACACACACTCCACAAAGACACATCAGTAGTACTGTATCTACAGGACAGCAACCCTTTGGCAGCTCTTCCCATTTCTCCCTATCCTACCATTATTTGTAACCAAAAAAAGTGTCCGCAGCAGCCATCCGTGTCACCTCCTGCACCACGTTGCTTTCCTGCTGTGTCCAGTTCCCCTGTCACCCCACAATTTCTTTGTAAGTGCTACACGAGGCACGGGAGAGGAGGTTTAAGCTGACGGTGATGTACGTACACTCAGAGGTTATGCAAAGGGATTTAAACCTCCTCCTGCTCTGGGGAGCACAGAGGATTTGGTTTTGACTCGGTGGCTGCGAGCTGGAGGGGGCAGAGCCAAGGCAGGAAGAAAAGAAAAGAGCGCACTGCTCCTGGAGATCCTCATAGCTACTTAGTGGAAGAGTGAATGCCTCTAACCGCCCACCCATAGAGAGGACAGAAATGCCAGGGAAACCTTTTCGGAAGACAAGCTAGCTGCACACATTGTTTGGACAGGAAAACCCGGGCACAGGCGGTTTCTCAGCTCATTACGCAGATCCGCAGGCGTGCTGCTGCTGCTTTGTTCTGGCGCCTCCAAAGGGACGGGGATGGGGCTTTGGGGACAAAGTCTGGGGAGGAGGAAGGGCTGCTGGGGACACGGGGTGACCCCGAGTGAGGACACGCTGGCCACGAGCGAAAGGAGGCCAAGAGGCAGAAGCAGAGAGGCTGCACAAGAGCTTTCTGGAGAAGAGCAATAGGAGAGGAAGAGCTGGGATGTGCTAAACCCCCAGTAAGGACCATGACACCAGGTGGCCACAGGAGCAGGGAAGCAGGCTTGGTGGGCATCACAGCCTTCAGCTTCGCCATCCTCTTCTTCTCTTGGATTTTCTCCCCTCAAATCTTCGTGCCCAGGCCAAGAGATGGCACAAGGCTCCCAGGTGCAAACTGAGGAGCACATCCCCTGGCCCTTGCCCTCCTGGGCACGGGGCAGGCTTTGCAAACGCGGAGCAAGTCAATATCCTGGTGGTTCGGGGAGTTCAAGAACCTTTTGAACAAGATACAGGGAAGGACAGGGGAGGAAAGCTCACAGCGGCTGGCTGCTCTGCAGGATTTGGTGGCCACATTTGCTTTTTTTTTTTTTTTCTCTTTTAAATAAGAAAATAACAAAAAAAGAAACCACTTCCGACCTTCCCAGACATCAGCCTGGAGAAGAGAAGGCTCTGGGGAGACCCTATTGAGGCCTCCTAGTGCCTAAAGGGTGCTACAGGAAAGCTGGGGAGGGACTCTTTGTCAGGGAGCGGAGTGATAGGATAAGGAGTAATGGCTTTAAACTCAAAGAGGGTAGGTTTAGGTTAGATATAAGGAGGAAATTCTTGACTCAGAGGGTGGTGAGACCTTGGCACAGGTTGCCCCAAGAAGCTGTGGGTGTCCCATCCCTGGCAGTGCCCAAGGACGGGGCTGGGGGCAGGCTGGGCTGGGGACAGGGGACCCTGCCCATGGCAAGGGGTTGGAACAGAATGGGCTTTAAGGTCCCCTCCAACCCAAACCCTTCTCTGACTCCATCCCGCAGAGCTCCTCAACAATCTCCTTCCTGAGGACAAAAGCTCCTGACCTCAAACCAAAGCTCCTGGTCTCCAGGGAAGCACCCTGGGGTGTCACTCTTCACCCAGCCCTGCACTCCCCACGGTGTCTCCCACCCCCTGCTCCCCACATATCCCAAACCCTGCTTGCTCTGCTCTCTGCCCCCATGTCCTGTCCCTCCTGGAGCACCGACAGCAGATGCCATTGGGTTGAGCTCAAAGCCCCACTTCACTCAGGCCAAACACTGTGGAACCGAGGTTTTATCTACATTAAAGGCTTAATAAGGTTTAGCTAGAGGGGAATTTTTAAATGGATTTCATTTAAACCTGTGCAAATCCCCGCACAGCCACTCTTCAATCAGTTCAAGTCTACTTTACAGCAATTAAACTTAATTACCGAATTACAGTGAATCAGCACAAACCAGATTTGAATTGGTCTACAGTGCTTATGCAGAGGAATCTGTGTGATTAATTTAAAGACAAGTCAGAAACATGCTAGTAAAAGTTGTGTGACAGCGAGCGGGGACAAGTCCCAGAAATACTGGCCTTCACTGTCACTAGTAAATAAACTTGTGTTTGTTGCTTCATTGTCAAAGTAATTTAATAGCAAGATCTGCAAATTATCACACTCTGGGGGCTTGCGGCCAGTGCCAGCTCTCCAGGAATCTCCCTCTCTTTGTTTTGTAGGGTTGCAAAGCACAACGTCAATGCACACAAAGTGTCTGCAGGAAATGCAATTTCAGTGTTTGGGGACGGAGCAACTCTTTGATGGGAAACAGCTACTTCTGAAACCCCTTGGTCGCCTTTGCTCGTGGAAGTCAATCTCACAAACATTGCTGCAGCTTAGCCTCCCCTGCAGCAGGCTGGTTGTTTAATGCCTGGCAGAGCCTCAGCCTGAGCTCTTATTTCAGCAATGTTTGAGGTGACTCGAGTAACAAGGGAAATGGCCTGGTTAGTTTTATCTCCTGCTGCAGACCTACACATCTGGGAGAGATTACAGACTGAAGAATAACACCAGGGCTGTCCAGGCTCCCATCCCGGGACTCCCTCTCATTTCAACAACCAGACCAGACCGTCCTGCGACCCCCCTGCTCCTTCTGGTGATGAGTCAGTCCCTTTGGGTTAGTCTAACAGCGCTGATAAACTTCCCTGTAACGCCACCTGAGGCCGAGAGGGAACCTTAAACCCGATATCACCGAGATGTGCAAGGCAGGGCAGACCTTGGACGGCGCACCCAGCTCTTAGTCACTGCTGGAAGGCACCGGAGGAGCCTGACCTGTGCCAGCAGCCACCCAGCACACCATGGATCCCTGCAGCACGGCAGCAAAATGTCCTTTGTGTGTCCCCAAAACTAGGGCTGCCCTGTTGGCTCAGACCACGGCACCCAAAAACACGGCTCCCTTTCTGCCTGTCTTCTCCCGTGCCCGTGCCCCCTGCTCTCTTGGCTCTCTGTGTGCCAAGCGGGGATCTGTCTCCACGTGCAGCAGTCAGTGCTGCAGCTTTTGACCCCAGCAGCCCCACAATTCAGTCCTTGCATTGGCCAAACTGATGGCTGCTTTGTTCATTGCAGCAAATAAAATAAAAATAAAACCGAAACACGTTTATTGTAACCTGGCTGAGTTTCACCTTAAACTGTGCTTCCAGCAGACCCGAGCAGCAGGAGCCTTCAGCAGGGCTAGAGAAGAGCAGGCAAAGCGGCAACCTCCACGTAAGCCAGAGATGCCCAGAAAGAATCTTTCCATGGCCTTTGCCTTTCGTGTGCCCAGAAGGGGATCTAGCACTCAGGTCCCTCTTAACAGAGGAGGCAGGACAGGATCCCACAGCCTGCCCCCATTGAGCCTTCGAGGCAGCGATGATGATGATGATGAGGAGGAGGAGGATGTGCTAACTCTCATTATTCAAGGAACTCTCGTTATTCATGGAACATTGCCAGCCCATTAAAAGAAGGTAGTGGCAGTTGCATTTCTCTTTACAGGTGGAGAAAGAACATCTTTTTCCCACCAAATAATGGAAAGTAAATTGTCCTGGGACAGAAACATCCCGGGGAGGGAGTCTTCCCGTAAAGCAGGGGCACTGCTGCCTACCCAGGAGGGTCTGAAAGCAGTACAACCAAAAATCAACGCTAAGATCATTTTATGGGCAAGCTGAAACATAAACGTGATAAACATGATAAGCCCATCAGGAAGCAGCCCTCTGCAGTGCCCTGCTGCCTGACTCAGACTGGGCAGGTGGGAAAGAGCAGCTCAGCACTGCAGGGAGCACAGAGCAGCAGGATGGGACCAGCCTTCCCACAAGGAGCCAGAATCTCTGCTTCGCCCTTCCCCTCCATCCTACAGACAAACCCCACTGCCTCCTGCTCTGCTCCCAGCAGCCAGCCCTGGCCATCACTGCCCCTGCTGTGTCTTGGTGCTTTCATGCCCCATGTGCTTTATCAACATCCCTGAATGCTAATTGGCTGGGGGAGAGCAGGGAGTCAGATAACTTAATTTTCCAGGCATGATAAGAGCCGGTGACTTCACTCGGGGAGTAATCATATCTTGCCAGTGTAAAGGCTTGGCTCGGGTCACTCCCTCCTCACCCGCCACAGAGGCACTGTGTTATCGCATCCCTGTGAAAGGAGCTGGGGGACGGGCAAGTATCCTGAAGCAGCCAGAAGCAGGCTGCAGTCACTTCCCAACAACCTCCCAACAGATCCTGAGCTTGCAGGGGACCGGAGGCAGGGAAGGCAGCTCCCTCCTACCTGCTTTTCTCAAGAGCGCAGGGTCTAACGCAAGAGATTCCCTATTGCACAAGTGTCTGGCAAAGGTGCTGCCTCTGTCTGAACCTGTCCTAACATGGGGAAGCTTTCCCAGCCACGTCTTCATTCAGCAAGGCCAATTTTCCCCCTTTAAGCTGTGGTTCTCCTCGGTTCAAAGACAACCTTCCAGGCTGCACTTAGTCACTTTGGAGATATCTGAGCTCCCCACAATGCACTGTGATCTGCCCTGGTGTTAAAATTCATTTGGTGGGTACTAATGTTCCAGAGGTCCTAATCTTGGCCCCACACATCCTTAGGACTGGGAGACCCCAGGAAAATGGGGATGAAAGGAGAAGGAGGCGTGCGGGGCCCCGTACCAGCCCAGCCCTCCCACCCCTGCACACGCCGCTCCCTGCGAACAGCTCACAGCAATGCAGAGAAAAAACAGAAAAGGAGCGTTTCCCAGACTAACAAGCTGACATTTCACAGCCAAAAAGCACTCCAATTTTCACCTCGGGCAAAACATGTGCACGTTTGTGATTCACTCCACACCCGTGGCTGCCAGTTTTCTTGCACAAACTATGGAACTGTTGCAGTTTCCACCTTTACAGAATTCCCAAATGCTCCCCCAAGCTCTTTATGCTCAGCATTACTCAGAGCTGCTCCCCTCACCACCCCAATTCCCTCCCCCAAGGTATTTCTGCACCTTTGGGTGCCTGCGAGCCTTCAAGGCTCATGGACGTGGGCTGCTTACAGGGGCTGGACACCCATCGGATGCCCCATGGAGGTGCCGGATGCCAGCTCGGAGATGTCAGAGCCCCCGTGCCATCCAGGCATGCCCCCAGCTGTGCTGAATGTGGCCCTTTTTCATCAGCTCTCCCATCCACCACAGCCACCTGAGGTCCTGAGGCTGAGCCTGGCTCACCATGGGCAGATCCTGGACTGGAGAGGGGCTGCAGGCTTGGGTGAGGATGGGCATGGATGCTCCACGAGGACCAAAGCAGCCTCCTGCAATCATTTACAGGTTAAATCCCACAGTGGGCACGCTCAGCACATGGGCATGGGGTGACCTCTGCAACCATCTGCAGTTATGCAAAAGCCCTTTGCTGGATTTTAAGCTCTCCACCCCTCTTTTCTCCCCAAAGGTTGGTTCATGCCTACTCCTGCACCCCTAAGGCTGCACTGGAGCATCCCCTACCCACTGATCTGCACCTCCCAGCTCAAATAAAGTTTTCTTTTCTCTCCATCTCCTTAGTAACCTAGAAAATTTCCCAAGGAGAAAAAGCAAGTTTGTTACGCAGAAGAACCTAGAGGAAAAAAATCTCTTCTCCCACCAAAAAAAACAGCTTTCAGGCCTTCGTTACTCATCACAAGTAAAGCTGAGGAGGCTCGGGCCACCCATGCTCACACCTGCATGCTGCAGACCCGAGCAGATGACACTGAGAAAATCCTGGATTCGGGATGTGGGGGAGGTTTCAGGGTTGAATGAAATTGCTGGAAAGGAATTGGTGTCAAGCAGAAAACTTCCCCAGTATTTCTATGTAAAAAAAAAAAAAAAAAAAAAAAAAAAAAAAAAAAAAAAAGTGAGTCATTTTGAGTCAGCCTCATGCGGGGCTTTGTCTGTGGGGATGATTTGCCTCTTTCATATTTTCTTTTATTCCGCACAAGTTAACTGTAGTTAACTTAAGCACAAACAGCTGGTTTGAAACCAAAAGTGAAGTTTTGTGTTTAAAACCTGAGATGTCAGGACATTTAAAAAACAAAAACAAAACAAACAAACAAAAACAACAAACAAACAAAAAAAACTAATTTCTTTGTAAAGTACACAAAACCAAGCTGCTGTAATGGCTCTGAGTTTCACTCCCAGCTCGAAGCCTCTCCCCTCGTTTCATCCCCCTGCTCCATCCCCCCCTTCTCACCCCGCGCCCTGGCTCGCTCCCTTGGCAGCTCAGCTTCGGGTTCCACCAAAGCCCACCAAGGTCCACCCAAGCAGATCCCCAAGCTCACCCTCCCTCAACTTCACTGTTATTTTAGCTAGATAAAAACACCCTGAAGAACACCCCCAAGCACATTTTTCTTCTGTGTAGCTCCATCTTCCCATTTTAGTGCCTCCGCATCACGTCTGACAACCCCTGTGGCAAATACTTTGCTGCATCCACATCACTTGCAAATCACCCCAGTACAACACACTGAGCTAGACTCTCCTGCAAAGGGGACCACACAAATTACCTTCTTTTTAGACACATACGGGTTGGAAGCCACCAGAACTCCTCCAGCCCAAAGCCCACTTTGCCCATAGCCCAGCCTGGCTTCTCCCAGCTTCACTGACGTGAGCAGTCACTGCCCTGCGACCTCTGTCTGACCATTGAAAGGAAGGAGAAAAGCTGGAGCCATGGGCTAATTTCCCAGGCTGAAAACTAAGGGTTTGCTAAACTGAAAAAATGTATCACATAGTGCTCCAAAACTGCCAGGATTTTTTTTTATAAACCACATACTGCATCCAAAATCGCAGTAGGAGAATTCCTTCTGGTGCAAGGTTTCAAGGTTTCTTTTTCTGAGACATTAAAGTGTTCTCAGTTTGTGAAAAGTAATCCTTGCCACCTGGCCTCGTCTCTTCGTGCCAGTGAGTGGGACAGCCCCACCGAACTGTGGATCTGGGGGATTTCACGTTTAGGCCAAGGTCTCAGCCAACACAGCCCAGCCCCTGTGGGCAAACTGGGAGCAGGATGAGGAAGGCAGACAGGAGGAAAATGGTGTGGCACTGGAAGGGGGCAGCTCAGGGCACTGCCAGCACATCTATCAGGGCATGTCGGGGTGGAGCAGGGCTGGCGGACGCCTGGGGACAGCCGCACAGCATCCCCGTGGGACAGGCGAGCCCCGACACCTTCGCATGTCTCCTGGGCCTGGCAGGGTCGGTGCCCACGTCCAGCACCTGCAGCTGCCCTGGGCTCCACCAGTTCCTTCCTGGAGCTGTGCTGAGGATGCCCAGACCTGCAGCATCCTACACCCGGCCTGGGCAGGCTGCATGCTCCCAAGGGAGGAGGGGAGCCAAGGAATGGGGACCCCACTGTACCTACACCTCTTACAGTTCCAAAGCCCCTCTCCACAGCTCTCTCAGGACCCTCTGCCACAGCACGGCCCTCCCCAAAATGCCCTGATAAGAGCGGCTCTACGGAGGCAGAACAAATTCCTCTCCAAGGCCGGCGTGCTGCACACACCATGGGATGTTCATGCTCGCTCTCAGCACCTCCATCTCCTAAGGGCAGAGAACTTCATCTTCCTGCCTGTCCCCAGCACTACCCGGTCGGTTTATGGGCAGAGCAATGTGTGGGTTGCTGCAAGCACAGCCCTGCCCCAGCCTCCTTCACATGGATGGGGTGAGCTCGATCCCCAAGAGCAGGATAAGTGTCCTCAAGGCTGCTGCAGCAATCGCTCACGCTGGCTTTGCAGCGGCGCTCCCAGCCTTTGCAGCACACTTCAGTGCTCTGTCAGGGCTACGTAAAGAAGTGATTTCCTTTTTTTTTCTTTTTTTTTTTTCTTCCTCCTTATCTTGGAAGCAAAGCAAACAAAACATAATGTAAGAAGTCAATTTGTCTCAAAGTGCTGTACTTTCTTACCACACCTGCAGCAAAACAAATGCTTTGAGGAATCAGCTCAGCTCCGAACACCCAGTTATTGTCATTCAACATAACATATGAAAAATAGAGAGCCAAATTCCAGACACTCAAAGTCAGTGGAGCCATTCCCCTCCTGCCATGTCCCAGAGACACTGCCATAAAATATGGGAAAACTGGGGTCAAATGCCTCTTCTCCCTAAACTACCTAATTCCTACATTTCAACAGCCGCTCGACTCCCCAGCCATTGCTGCTTTGCAGTGCTGCGAGCTGGCCCAGCCACAGCCCCAGGAGCACGGTGTTGCTGGCAGCACCAGTAAGGGTTGGGCTGTTACTGGAGCCAGGCTTCCCCGGCACTGGGCGAACTGGGTGCTAACCGCCCCGGGAGCAGCAGCAACGGGCACTGACTTTCCTTCAGAAAGCCACAGGTGAAGTGCACATGGAAGAGGCACAAGAACCAGTCTAGGTCAAGGTCCCGGGAGCCCCGTGGCACGGTGTTCAGTAGCACATGTGCACGTTTTTGGTCAAGCTAAAGTGAAACCCTTGTTGGAGTGTGGGGGTCCTTCAGGAGCTCCTGACAAAGCTTTGCTCTGCTCTGCAGGAGCTGCAAAAGCAACAAATCCAAGGCGTTGCTTTGAACACCACAGCCATCATCACCCGGAGATGTCAGCAGTCTCCTGATCATCACACCACACTTGGAGCAAGCAGCTCCTGTGCTGTCTTTGGTATGGCAACTGTTGATGTTACAGGCTACAAAAAAAAAAAAAAAAAACTGCTCTCCTACATGCTTAACCCACTTTCAGGTTTGAGATGAGAAGAAAAATCTACTCGTTTATCCAGGCAAAGCAACAAGCAACCCTTTAAGTTAAAAAACAAACAAACAAACAAACACCTTGCTGCCCATCCCTTTCTTCTGGGCTTTCAACTCCTGTACGGGGCAGGGCTGTACAGCAGCTGTAGGGGATTAAGACCTCACTGCACCAACCCATGCACAACCCCATCAAAAAGAAGCCTTCTCCATGCTGCTCATAACCCAGAACTTGAACTACATCAACCCACGCTCTCCGCAGCAACATTTATAGGCCGGTATTAGGAAAGAGAGCAAGCAGAAGAGAAGAGCAATTAACGGGGCTGTCTCAAGCCCTCTCCAAGCGTGAGGAAGGGGTGAGGACAGTCCCACGCCAGCCAGGCTCCGGCTGCTCCATCAGGACATTAATCTCAGTACCCCCTGTCCTATTCCATCTCCAGTCCAGCTCCCCTGCCTGCTCAGCCTGGGCCCTGCTGTAATTTCAGTGTAATTTCAGGTCTGCAGCCAGCACCCTTCACATCTTCTCTGTGAACTGCTCGCTTTGGAAAATGTTAGTCCATGCTAACGTGTTCACAACCTGCTCCTGCACAGGAAAGCTCTTTCTGAAGGTGGAAAATAAGCACAGCAAATAAAAAAACTGATGCGCAAGTTATTTTAATTAGCATCAGGAATGCATTTTGCTGTGAACACCTCGGTCGTCCACACTTAGTGCGCTTTAGATGGCACTGCAGAGTAGTCTTGGACCACACAAACGGATGCCTTTCTGGCAACAGTAAGCTAGAAGAAATGCTCTGGAGGACATTTAATGCCCTAAACATGAAGAGCATCCAGTGCAATGGAAGCCCAGTCCAAAGTAAGAAATATAAAAACTACACAGGGTGGATACAGGGGCCTCAGACCTTTGTTTGAAGATATGGCTTTGGTAGACAGCACAACTTCCTGACACAACGACTTAATGTTCCAGCTACTGGAGTCATGAACAACTCTGTGTCTCTTCAGTTAGCCTTCCTGAGCCCCACAGCCCGAGAGAAAAGCTTGGAAAACCTGGCTGCTTAATGGTCCAAGCCAGAGGTTGAATGCCAAGGTCTGGAGGCGAATTTGGAGGCGAACTCATGGCTACAGTGAAGCACCTGAAAGGGAAATTCTTAGTTGATGCTCGGACACTGCCCGCCTCTGCAGAGGGGTTAATGGTCCCCAGCACCTACCTGGGGCCTGGGAAGAGGGGCTTCTCCCCTTCCCCATGTCTGGGCAGGAGAGAACAACGCTGTGCCAGGGACGGGACATCTGGGTGTCTGTGGTGGTCTCAGAGCCGGGAAGGGATTCACCGGGACGAGCTGATTCTCTTTTCCAAAGGGCCCCTAGAAGAGCCCCCACCGAGCTCCCTGGCTGGGAGCCAGCCGTGCACCAGAGGAGAACAGCTGGAGTCATTTTGGAGCACTCCTTGCCCTATGACAGTCAAACCCTTGATAACTTCCAGCGCAGCCATCAGACCCGTTCACCAGAGGAAACTTCCTGAACACCGTGAAAGGACGAGGGATGCCCGAGACATCCATCTCCCTGGGGGCCACTCCCAAGGACCGGGTGTCCCCCCGGCAGCCACCAAGCTGGGAGCAAGCACCGCTGTGGGGCTGCAAACGCATCCCAAAAGGACGAGCGGAGCAAATGCCTGTGCAGCACAGGCACAGCTCTGCCAGCCCCAGCAGGCAGGCATGTGTGTGCCAGATGCTCCTTGTTTTGGGAGGAGGGGAGGCAAGGTTTGGAGGTCAAGGTCACGAGCGAGGGCTGACGCTGTTCTCTGCGAAGGGGCCGTGCAGGGGGAGAGGGAGATGGGCGGAAATACCAGCCTGTGTGTGTAAAACGTGCAGGGTGGGATCCACGGCCACGTCTGCACATGTTTGGCTCTGGAGATGCAGGGAGCTGCAAGGCAAGGAGGTCCCAGGTCTGAAATGAAGGGCTGGGCAGGATGCAGGCCGGCACAGTGTTACTGGGGACAGCCTGGGCTGCTCCTTCAGGCATCACTTTAATGCCTCGGAGAGGCTGCAACTGCCTGGCTTCGGGTCAGGCTCCAGCTACTGATGCGTTCCCACTTCTCCTTCCCTTCCCTGGGGCAATAAAACACTGCCTTGAGTAGCAATTCCTGCATCAACAAGGCATGAGGGTCCCTCCATAGCCCTGCACCTTCTGGGTGAGCATGTCAACCCTGTCTCCCCATCCTCTCCTCTCCCCTTGCCTGTCTGAGCATCACTTGGCTGCTTGCACTGCAAGGAGAGAGTCACAGTCACTCCCCTATGTCCCTCTCGGGCACTCTTTCCAAGGTTCAAGACCAACTTAAACTAAACCTGATTGCACAAATCAGAAATAAGAGCCCAAACCTAAAGGAACAGATTTGGAAATGCCACTCATGCCCTCCCAGGAAAATGTCCCCCCCAGCAGCAGTGACCTCCCAGGGGCCCTTCCAGCAGCCCTGACCCAGGGGCCGTGTGCCAGCACCTCCAGAAGTCTCCAGAGAAAGTTATGCTACGGTGCTCTCCTTCTCCTGCAGAGAGGCCTATGGCCTGCCTCCTGCCTCTATACGCAGTGCCAGACAGGCTTGGGGTGCCTCAGCAGCCACAAAGCCTGATTTCTCAACCTAGCCCTCCAGAGAGAGGCAAGCAAATACCCCAACAAGGTCAGCAGTGCTTCTGGGGCACACTCACATCCTGCCCACCCTGAACCATGCCTGTCTTGTGTATTTAAGGCAGAAAAATAGGAAAAGTAAAAGATTAAACCACAAAAAAAAAAAAAAAAAAGACAAAGACTTATAAGCACTGTCTTCTAAAGCAAGCGTGCTTGAGATCATCAGTGAGGCTGTCTGAAGTTAATTTGGGGTCACTTTGGGATGCTCAGTCGGCATCCATAACACGGTATGAGACTGGGCACTTTTTGATCTGACTCCTACGAAGAGTAAGTCATAGGAGGTCTCCAGCTTAATTACTCCTTTACGGCCAACACCTGTGGCTGAATTAGGAGAAACACCTTCCCTCTGGAAGAACCTTCTGGATTTGAAGTCCTCCCAGCTGCTGAGACACATCCACAACCCCGACCGTGAGGCAGGCCAGCAGTGAATTAAGTAATGTATACAACCAACATATGGGTTGTTACAGCTAACGTGGGAGGTTACAATTAAAACCAGTGGAGCTGTGGAAGAAAATTAATAGCACTTTTACTGCATAAGTTGTAGGAGTCCCAAAAGTCCACTCACTTGCAGGGGAAAAGCACGAGCGGGGCATTATGATGAGACCAGTAATAAAGATTCAGAAAACTGCTTAATGCGGGCCAGTTCCTGATCCACTTATTAGAAAGACCCACAAAAAGAGTTATTTTTTTTGCTCAAAGCAAGTTTAGCAGCTTAAGGGCTTCTCCTGCAAGGTGGGGATGCATCGCAGACCTCCAGTGCTCAAGCATGGCAGGTCCGAGCAGGATGCTTCAGCATCCCACGAGCTGCAGGTGGCCACGGAGATGGGCACCACCACAGACAGCACCACTGGGGACAGCCACCGACAGCACGAGGGGCTTCAGCCTTCGTCTCCCTCCTGGTTCTCTCACCCAAATCTTTCTTTTTTCCTTTTTTTTTTTTTTTTTGCCACCCTCATCATTAAAACCTTCATAAATCTCCATCGAGGAAAGAAACGCACAGAAGTCATTTAAAACCTGCTCACGCAAAGCTCACGAGATCCAACTTCACAACCCCTTTACTGACCTTTTAATAGCACGTTAATGACCTTGTCACAGCGCTCCTCAGAGCGCCTCGCTCAGCCCCTGCGCACCCAGGAATGGAGCGCAGCACTCCCAAGGCAGAACCCAGCCCTTTAATTGACCCGTTCAAGGATTTCAGAAAAGTGTTAATAATGCCACTTTGTCACACCGAAGGTTTCACTGTGCCAGGTGCCTTTGCAGGACGCCGGCTTGCTCAGCCTGCCTCGCACCCCACACACCGCCTGCTCCCCAGGGGAAGCTGCCTTCAAAAACGTGGCTCTGAAGGCAGCAAAAAACAACAAACCAAAGGCTCAAGAAAGGCAGAAAAAGCCTCAATAAAGAATATCCCTGAGCTCCAAGGCAGCTTCCCCACTCGCCCATGTTCCCCAGCTCTGTCACAAGGACGGAGGTGCTCCTTCCCTGCCAGGAGACACGCACGGAGCCGCAGACGTGAAACGCTGCCTGCCAGCCTCACCACTACGGCTGTGAGAACCAGCCTTTGCTTTAGGGATTGCACTGGGGGAAAAAATGTATTTTGGCTGACTTCAGAGTGATCTCTGCGGTCCTTGCTAACCCCACTGTACCAGCAGCATTCTTCTGGCTGAAGGACTTCAAGTCGCTCCCTCCCCACCCCCCTTTTTAAGGAAAACTTAATCTCAGCAATTCATTTTGAGGCACATACTTGGGAGAAAAATAGAAATTTCAAATTCCAGCTGGAGCTATTTCCCATATTCATCAGGAATTTCCAGACCTAGCCTGACACCAATTTGCAGATTTTTGGTGAAAAGTTGACAGCCCAGACAAGGAGGGCCAGACCTGGCCCTTGGGTGGCTTCAGGAAGGTTTTTTGAAGGTTGCCTGCAAAAGAATTTTTTCTCCCTCTCACTTTGCCACCCTAGAACCCTAAAGCCTTCATGCCTGGGGTCACTGCACATCTCTGCTTGGAGTTGTGCCCGTCGGGGACAACTCGTGTCCGTGCAGAGGGGACACCTCTCAGCGTGGCATTTCCCCCCAGCTGCTGGGCTCTGCTCCACCCCAGGCAGGGCTCTGCAGCAGCAGCAGTGCTGGCACTTGCAGGGGTAGGAGAAGGGAACACAAGAGCATAAGGCAGAGGAAGCTGGTGAAGGAACAGCACTTCTTCGAAATGTCATGTCTAGCAGGTTAGAAAAAAAGAGAGAAAGAGAGGAGCTAATGGAACATCAGCTACCGCTTGGCTGCATTTCGTCTGGCGAAGCGATCTCATAGTCGGAGCCATGACAGGAGGAGTGGAGGCACGCAGCTGCCTGGCATCACACCCTGCTTCTCTGGGGGAAATGAGCAGCAGAAACGACAAAACAGCAGTGAGAAACCAGGGGTCCCAGCCCCACTGTGCCCCACAGCCACCCCATCCCTCCGCTCCCCAGCCCTGTCCTGACCTTAGGGGCTGCAGACATTTAATTTCCCAAGAACCACGGTCACCGAGGAGGTTGCAGCACACACCTGTGCCTCCCCAGCACCCCGTGCATCCTGGTTTTCATTGCAGCTGCTGTGATAAGATCTGCTCCAGCATCCCCCATAGCCTCCCGCAGTACGGCGGCAGCAGAAGTCATCCTTCATCCGTCTGTGCGGGTCTGGGGCTCCGGAGGGCTTTGGGATGTCTTTGCGATATATTGCCTGCCTGCTTCTCCTCTTCCTCCACATCCCAGTGGAAATACTTTGTCTTCTCTAAATGTTCTAACCCAGAATACAGCCATCTTCTGCAACTGGGAGCTATCTGCATAATGCTCGTTGTTAGAGCCATCAGTTTTCAAGAAATAAAAGTCAATCTCTTTATTTTTTCATGTTTTCCTTTAAGAAAATTGCAACTGCTATTCAAATCCTTTTAGGAGAGCAAAAAGAAGACAAAATAATCTGTCCTTTGCTCACGCTCTGGTGAAAACAACAACAGCAATCACCTCTTTTCCTCTTTTTTCCCCAGACTAACCAGAGGGACCTGTGCCCAGGCCCTGCCTCTGTCCCCCAGCAGGTGCAGGAGGGGAGCTCTGCCCCCAGCCCATGGAGCCATTGAACACAAGGAGGGCTCCCTGCTGAGCACCACTGCAGGTTTAGGTTGGATATTAGGAAGAACTTCTTTACCAAAAGGGTTGTTAGGCATTGGGATGGGCTGCTCAGGGATGTGGTGGAGTCACCATCCCTGGAGGTCTTTAAAAGACATTTAGATGTAGAGCTTAGTGATATGGTTTAGTGGTTTAGTGGAGGACTTGTTAGTGTTAGGTCAGAGGTTGGACTGGGTGATCTTGGAGGTCTCTCCCAACCTAGATGATTCTGTGATTCTGTTATGGGCTCCTCGGAGCAGGCGAAGGCAAGGTGCACGCACACCAAACCTCCCAGTGCTCAGTACCAGCACCAAATCCTTGCCGCGATGCTCTCCGATGGCTTTCACATGTACGCTTTTGCACATGGGGAAGTGTTTCCATAAGAAAGGAGTGCAGGAAAAAAACATCACTACCTGCCCCTGCCCACAGGGTGCTCTCTGTGCCCATGCCTGCAGCTGACCTTGCGATCTCCTGCTCTCCACCTGGCCAGGGAACCACATGAATCCCTTGGTGCAGGCGGCTGCTGCAGTGTGCTCAGGGCTCACCCAGCCTGGCATGAGCCCCTGGTGCTCAACAAATCCTCTTGACCACACGAAATCCCACCTCAGGAGCTATCTCCACCCTCGCCTCACTGCCCCGAGGTGACCAGACGCTCAACGCCTCTGCCCCATCCGCCTGTTCTCAGAGCAGAGAAAACCTGCTGGCAGAAGAAGCGATGCTTTAAAAATAGCCAGGCAGCTCGCTGAGAGATTTTGGATCAAAAATAGGATATTCTGACATTCCTCCCGAGTGAAACATTTTGAAGGAAGGCTGTGGCAACAGACCATCATAATTCAGCTGGAGGGAGCACAACATTGACCCCGTGGAGCAGCATCCATCCCTGGGACGAACAGAGCTGTCCCCTGCTCACTGGGACCAGGAGCCACCCATGGGGACAGGGAGCAAGGTGACAGGGGTTGACACAGCCACGTAACACCCCTCAGGCTGTAAAGTGTCCCCCCCCAGCTGGATGTAGCGTGCCCGGGGTTGGACTGGCCGAAGAGGAATGGATTATCTCTCTTTTCTCCGTGGAGAACTTAAATATGATTTCTACGGGAATATTTTGTGTAGGAAAACCTCAGCATGTTAACAGCAGGAACTGCATTTTTGTGTCAAAAGCACACCAAAGACATGGGGGAGGCGCTGCCAGCTAGCTCTGATGTGGGGCTAGGTCCCCTTCCCAGCAAACCTCCATTTTCTGCCAATTTATCTACTAATCAATTCCATCTTTCAAATAATGAACTCATTTATGAAGATCTCGACTATGTCAAAAACCCTGGTTTACTCCCTGATACAGAAACGTCCCCTTTGCAGAGACCTCCCAGCCCCCGGCCTCCCCAGCACCCCTGGCCAGGGCAGGATCTGGCCTTCTCAGATCAGAGCCGCATCTGCACTTCGGACGGCTGCATCGGATAGCTCAGTCTGCAAGTGGTTTCCTTTTCATTTAAAAATAATAATTAAAACAGGAAAAAAAAAAGGCATCCTTTTTGGCCCTGTTTGCTCTTTCCAATGCCCTGGCTGTGCCCAGGCAGGGCCAGCTCTCTGGTGGCACTGGGGACAACACTGCTGAGCCTGGGACAGCCGTTTGGGACAGAATACAAAACACCCTTCATCAGATTCCTGGGGCTCGGGGAGGGATTGCAAAAAGGGCACTTAAACCCCAGAGCATGAAACGACGCGTCCTCAAACCGAAACGAGAGGATGTGCCCATGGTGCAGCCCCTGCAGAAGCAGCTCTGGTCCCTTTGGGGGATGCCACCAGCTCCTCCACCCAGCCCTGCTGTCCCCACCCGCTCCTGCTCCTCCTCGCAGATGCTGCGAGGGACCTGCCTTACCCCACTGCCAAGGGCAAACCTGCAGGTTCTCAAAGTCTTGTGCAAATTAATTGGTTGGTGAGGTCTTTAACGTGGCTCAGGAAGGTTGCACTGGCTCAGCTACGCAGGTGGTGCAGCCAGCTCAGCCCCAGCCCCCTCCAGGATCTGTGGGAACTGGGCAGAAACGTCTCTTTCTCTACAGTGGGATTTACGAACCCGCTTCCTGCGGAAGTAAGCAGGGCAGTGTGTATCTCTGTCTTGGTACTCAGGAAATAAATACTGCATACCTTGATGGACTGTTCAAGTGTTTTGGACTGGCAACACTGCCACAAAGACTCTAAAATTAGCGAGTATCAAAAAAGAGGGCTGTACAATGAGGGATTTGGCTTTTACCGTCTCCTAGTGTAATGAAGTTCCTGGGATTTCGGAACTGGCTCCCCCTTTGCATTCCCAGGCAGAAATCCCACTGCAAAGCTTCCCCATCCCACCTCCTGTGATCATGGTGGGGAGCAGCAGGCTGGGACCTCTGGTGGCCTCCAGCCCCGCAGGGATTGCTCGGCCAGCGGGCACGGCAGAGTTCAAGCTGGGTAATTAGCGCTACACTAATTACCATCGTCGTGGGACAGCGGTGCGCTGTCAAGGTTGACGTGCGCTGAACAGAAGGTGGTTTTTGTTGGTGAGCTGCTCCCTTGAGTTCTGGGGGTGGGAAAGGCAGGCGAGGAGGATGTCACAGATTATTTTTTTTCCCCAACTAACGGCCACGAGGGAGCGAAGCTTTTCAGCCAAGCGACCCATCGGAGGGGCTGCGGCTGGGATTCATCCCTCGCACAATGAAGGGACGCTGGGGACAAGGAGTCCCGTTGCCACCAGCTGGCAGTCAGGGGGTAACCTCACCGCCTGCCCCCAGCGAGCAGAGCATGCAGCGGGGCTGAGGATGCTCGACCTCTCGCTGGGCCCTCCCACGCTCACCCTGCGAGGTGAAGGCAGGGCACGCGGCCAGCACAGCTCGTTTAAAACCAGGGAGCAGAGCGCACACAAAAAACAACCCTGCGATGAGATGCGGGGAGCAGTCACCTGCCCCCAACGCGCAGCCCGGGGCGGATGAGGTTTGCTTCGGGGAAATGTTCCGTTCTGCTCGGCTTGGCGTTCTCTTTTCAACGCGTCCCAGCCTGAGACTGCTGCTGAGAACCAGGGCAATTTAGGGACACAAAAGCCCAACCTGGGCTACGCACATTGTGATTAATCAAACGTGGTTCACCGTGGAAACCACCATCCCGTGCAGATGTCCCCATCCATCCGTGCCCCTGTCCCCACTGTGTCCCCTGGACATGGTTGGATGGGAAACAGCAAGGGGGGGACAACTCGGGGCACACAGGAGCTGGAGGTCCCTGGGAACCAAACGCTGCCAAGGCTGCAGCGGCCTCCAGAACACAGCTCCTCGTAAGGATTTCTAGGCCAACAGTGACTAAGGCAGGTTCTGGAAGCCCCTACTTCCCCACCTGGTTAGGTAAAGGAAGAGCCTTGCTTTCCACAAGCTCTCAGCAACCTCAGCCTTTGCTGAGGAACCAGAACTCCAGCAAGCCCAGTGAGGACACCTCAGAACCAGCTCTCCTCTCCAAGAGCCCAAAACGCATTCAGCATCCTCCCTCGGGCAGCCCTGTGGCACCAGGAGCTGCCGATGGGCAACGCGCTCAGCACCAAGCAGCAGAAACCCCGCAGAGAGAGGGGCAAGCTCAAAGGATGGATGGAGCAGGCAACCCCAAGAGTTTTCCAACACAGCTGGGGCAGCAGCAGGTGCTGGGAGGCTCAGCCGCAGCTTTGGCAGCTCCAGGCAGGGGGGGCTCCCGCATTTGGGTTGTGCCTCCTGCCCCCAGCTCCTGGCTCCTCAGTCCCACAGATGGGGATGCTAAGGCATGTCCCAGCTGTTCTGGATGGGGTTCCTGAGCTTTCCTCCTCAAGCAACTTCAAAACAGGCCCAAACCAAGAGGAATGAACACCCCCCCCCCCCCCAATCCTGCAGGGGGGAGGGAGGCTGAGCTTTAATCACTCGCAGCTATCGATAGCGGAATTAACGCCAGCATCCCCTGCCCACCCGGGCCTGACATCGGCCCCACGGCTCTGCAGTGAATTTGTGAGAGCGGAGATTGATGTTTATATAGCACATACTGAATGTACACGAGGGGGGCCATCTGCTTGGCCGGAGGAGAAGAGAGAGGAGGAGGAGGAGGGCAGCTACGTCAGCCCATGCAGTGGGGGCATCACCAGGCACCCGCTCAACCAGCAGCAGACAGTGGCTTCCTTGCAAGAAACTCAAAGACGGGGCCATGTCAGAGCCTGCCTGGCACGAGGAGGGGACAGAGCAGCCCCACGCTGCATCGCAGCCCAGCCAACAGCCCTGCCTCATGCCCAAACCCCCGTGCCCCCCCGGGGATGCTGTGTTTGGCCAAGGGGTCTCCCAATAGCTCCGGGCACCCGAGCCCATCGCTGGCAGCAGCTGCACCAAGAGCAGCTGCAAGATATCTGTCCGTGCTCTGACAGACATGGGCTGAGACAAAGCAGCCGGGCTCACGGTGTTTATTTTCCCCCGGGCGCGAGGCATACATCATCTCGCCCCGCTCCCCGGAGCGGTTGGTGCAGTTATAAACCTGCAGCACGCAGACTGTTCATTACGCTGCTTGTCTAAAAAATCCTCTCCCCAAGGAAAGGCGCGTGTTTACCCTTCAAACCCTTTCCCAGCACGTTGGAATTTAAAAGCGATGATTTTGACCCCTTACGTGTGAAAAATAAGGATGCAAGAGGCACTGGCATCCCTGGCTCCAGGGAAGGCAGGCATACCCATCCTTATTTATGCCGGGCAGCGGTAATTGTGGGGCCGTGGGCTGCCGGAGCCACCCATGGCTTGACCCAACCTGCTGGCACGGACAGGGAGCACTTAAATAAACAACAGGGAAAGTAGGAAATGAGGCTCTGTCTGGCCCGCTGCTAGCGGAAAGGTTTAAGATTTTATAACTCAGCCTGATCTGAAAGGATTTTGCGTGGGGATGCTGCCAAACCTCTGGTGTGCGCTCCAGCTCACAGGATCACAAATAATAGCTAAAGGCAGTGGTCCTGGAAGCTGCTGGATGGTTTGCCTGAAATTTTTCAAACAATTCCCCATGAGGCAGGCGTACAACAAGAGTGTTCAACCCAAACAGCTTGAGTTTGGCAGAGGGACCCACCCGGCCAGAAGCACCCTCAGGGCAGCGGGCTCTGTGCGTGCACCCCCCCCGTGTTCCTGCACCCCCACGTCCCTGTCCTGGACAAAGGGACCTGAGGGCTTGGGGGCAGGGGGCTCTGCCACCTGGCAGGCAGATGCACAACGAGATCCAGCACTGGAAGCTCAGCGAGCTCAGATAGGTGACAGGGTGGTTTCCAGCTGCGAGGGCACTTCTCATCCAGGAATGTGCCAGCTTTGTCATTGCTCCCTTATTTTTTCGGTACAATAAGGCATTTTTCACATCACATAGGAAAACAGAAATGCTGCTTCACTGCAGAAACCACTGTGCATCATTCTCCCTTTTTTTCTACTCCTTTCTACAGGGGAGTGGAGCCAACAACCCCTACAGGTCCCACACCAATCCACGACCCTAATACCAAAAGAGCACTGGGGGATGTCATTGATCCCTCAGGGCACGTCCGCACCATCCCTCCGTGGGGCTGGGACCCCCGACCTGCCAGCAGAGAGCTCCCCCTCTGCAGCCCTGAGGGTTTCCACCAGCTCCTGTCCTTAGCACAAGCATCCTTTGTGCCCAGCTGTCCCCCAGACCCGGGGGCTGGCTGCAGCGGGGTCACCAGTACGACCCTCACCCCATGCCCATATCCCTGCTGGCCCACATATTTCATTCTCTTACTTATTCTGAAGTACTCTGGGATAGCAGGTGCATTGTGAGCGTATCCTGGTGGGCTCTGGCCCTTTGCTGGTGGCTCTCAGAGCTCCTTTGAGCTGAAGTTTGTCATTCACAGGGGTGGGCAGCTGCAGGGGACCAGCACACAGCTGCTCTGTGGCAGGCGGCGACCCCTGCGTTCAGGCCACTTGGAGTGTGTGGTCTGGGGTCTCGTGAGGGTAAAAAAGCAATAATGTCATATGATAGCATAACTGAGGGCCCAGAGTAGTATGCATGTGCTGGAGGGTCAAATGCGGATGACATGAGGAGTCCAGAACTGCTATTTGGGTCCTTAAGCAATTTGACTTGCAAACTTGTTAAGATTAACATGATTTTGTAAGCTTGATATACACAGATTAATGTGATCTATACCGTATAGAACACATGCTCTGTACACACACAAACAGCATTAACACCTTGCAATATATACATGATTTTATATATTTATATTAAATTTTTCATTTAACCAAGTCCACGTGCACATCCTCACTACAAGTGCACCCCAGCGTAAGGCCCCAGATCCGAGGAGGTTGCTGCACGATGCTGTATGCGACATTTCAGAGCACCAGATCTCCAGGAGAATAAATTACTGAAAGACAACTTTCACCAGCCCTCGAGCAAGAAATACCATCTGCAGGAGCCAAGTGCTGCATCTTCAGATGCTGCTCATCCCTTAATTAAAGCAGATTTTAATTGGGTGACTCTAAGATTTAATTAATGGCAAATTGTTCAAGCACATTCATTTTTGGGTTGTGCTTGCAGATGGAATTTTTCCTGGTTGGTTTGGGTAGTTTGTGTTTGGGGGGCTGGGTTGCAGTTAGGGTTCCTCCTCTTAAAACCGAGCATCCTGACCCCTGCGGGCACATCTGGGCAAGTGGGGGAGAGGGAAGATGCTCAGCTGGGGCTGGAGCAACCCAAACGTGGGGAAATGCTGCCTGCAGCACAGGTAGGAGGTGATTTATTCATCCCCATGTATCCCATGCAATGGCTGCGTGGAGATCAGCTCCCATTCACCTCCATATAACGCTGCCCTAGATATCGTCCCCCTATTTCCAGGCCAGTTTGCTGCGCTGGGTAAGGTGAGGATTAGTGCCCAAGGGACAGATTCAGGTCAGTGCAAACGCTGCTTGCTTTAAAGGGTACAGGCATGCTTTGAGGCAGCAGTGCTCATGAAGGATAGGACCACATCCCCGGTGCCCTGGCTCCAGCCCCCACCCACTTCTGGCACTCTCAGTCCTCCCGGGACCATTACTGAGCATCTGCTGGTGACAGCTGCAAGCACAATGCTGGTGACAGCTGAGTTCCCCTCCTGGATGGGTCACCTCCTGCTCTGACAGCCCAAAGCTCTCCTTGGGGCTTGGGAGCTTCCAAAGTGCCTTCTCCTGGGCACAAGCCATTTGAACCCTCCTCCAGATAGAAGCAAAGGAAGGGATGAGGGACGGTACCGACCCTGTGATGGTGATGCTGCAGAACCGCCAACTGCTTGCTTCCCTGACCCATGCAGAAGACCAGCAGCCATCACTCTCAGCCCTAAATTCACACGAAATCAGCCCTCTGCGGGGCCGGGCATGAGGCAGGACCCCATCAGCTGGGAGCTTCGGCTGGGGGAAGAGGGGGGAAATCTGGAAGCTGAGGGTGTGCAGGAGCAGGGGTTGCACAGGGGAAGCCGGGCACCGTGTAAGGGTGGAGGAGTTGTGGTTATCAGGGCTAGGGGTGCACAGCAGGGGCAGAGCCTCAGCCCGGAGAGCTGCCTTCTTCCATGTCAAAGCCTGAAAAACCCATATTTGTGGCACCATGTCCTGTTTCCTGGGGGGACCTGCAACACTTCAGAGCTGCTGAAAATCTGCCCAAGCCCATGACCTGTACCAGCACAGATGGCAGCAATCAAAGGTGGAGCCACACACCTGGCTGTCCTCAGGCTTCCTAGCACTGCAGAGGGCCCTGCTCCCACCCTGCACACAGCCCCCTACCTCCCCGCAGTTGTTAACTCCCAGCTTCCTCACTTCCACCCCAAAATCCCCCCGGTGCCTTATCCACGCTTGGATCTCGCTCCAATTTCAGCCACTGGAATGCGATTCCCAGCTCAGTTCCCAGGCTGTGGGCTGCATGGCTGCAGCCTCGCTTCCCAGCCAAGGTTCAAGCGGAGTTAAGCTCCGCTGAGATGACTCGGTGCTTTCCCTCTCCCAACCGCATTCCCACCAACCAGGCTCCGGGGAAGCCTCCGGCACTCTCTGCCCCGGGCCAAGCACGCATGTTTTGGGCAGGGGCTGTGCTGAGCAGGGGGTCACCGCCTCTGAGCGGGACCCATAGGCGTTAGCAAAACGCAGGCAGAGTAAAGTTTGTCTTACAAGCAGCCAGAGCTTCCTGCAAAGCAAACATCTCTTTTATATCAACGCGATGGAAGTGCTCCCCCCCCCAGCTCACCACTTCCCAGTGACACGTCCCAGCCCCACGCTCCAAATTTTGGAAGCTGCTTGCTTAAAGCCTCCACCCGGCCACCCAGTCCTGAGCCCCTTCCTATGGGGGGAGCCAGGACTCTGCTGACCCCCAGCCTAGACAGGAGCCTCTGCCACTGGGAAGGAAGGGGCCCAGCACTCCCAAAAAGTTTCAGTGAAAGTTTCCCGACCACGACCAGCCATGGAGGGGAAATACGAGGGATGTGGAGACGCTGCAGTGCCCCAAATTTGAGTTTCATGCCCACAGAGAGAAAAGACAAGGAATGTGGAGACATGTCACAGCACCCCAAATATGAGTTTCATGCCCGCACAGACACGTTACGTTATATTATGTGTATGTTACGTTATATTATACAGCCGAGGAGCCGTGCACACTCCGGCTGCCCTGCTTCTGCAGCGAGACCACCACTGCGCCCCCCTCCAGCACTGCCCTGCCACCGAGACCCCTGGTGCCACACTGAGCCCCCCCACACTCCTGCCACACACTGAGTCCCCCCAGGTTCACTCCCCATTAACAGCAGCCCCCCAGGGACACGCCTGCCACCCCCCCAGCGCCCCGGTCCCAGCACCAGCCACGACCCGGGACGGTGGGAGATGGGACCCCCCCCAGCAGCCGGGGACCCCCGAGCACCGGGCCGGGGGGGGCAGCCCCGAGGCTGCAGGAGGGGGCACACCGCACTGCCGTGCCCGGGGCTGCAATCCTGGTTGAACAGTGCATCCTAGCGGACACCTCCTCGCCTCCTCTCCCGGAGCATCCCCACCGGCCGGCGGGGAGCGTGGGGAGCGGGGAACCCCTGGGGAGCGGGGAACCCCGGGCGAGCGTCCCCTTGCTCCCCCCCACCCCCCCTCCGCCGCCTCCCATCCCAACCCCGGGGGGGTTGCAGCTCCTACCTGGGTATATCCCAGAGCCCGTCTCGGGGGGCTCCGGCCCCGCTGCTCCCAGGGGCAGGGCGCAGAACAGCGCCAGAGCCAGCGCCCCGCAGCGCATCGTGCGCCCCGGCCCCGGCCCCGGCCCCGGCCCCGGCCCCGTTCCCGACCCGGCGCATCCCGGTCCCGCCGCCCCCGCCCCCGCCCCGCCCCGCGGGACCCCCGCAGGGAGGGGACGGCAGGGGGGGGACACCCGACACCCTCCCCTCCCCCCCGGCACACGCCTGCATTGCCGAGCCGTGCATACGCAACCGGGGGCGCAGGGGTTAATGACGCCTCCCCCGCCACGGGGTGCTTGGGGCACCGTTAGTAAACGAGACTGCAACCCCCCCCAAAAAAAAAAAAAAAAAATCAACCCACAAATGTTGATGCGGGTGTTATTGGGGTGTTTACCCCCCAATAAATAGCGTTTGGGGCTGGGGGAAGGACCCCAACCCCCCTGCCAGAGCTGTCCCCGTGTCCTCTGGGTTCCATTCCCCCTCTCCTCGCCCCCTCCATGGCATTGCAGGGGTTAAACCCCCCCGGCCCCCCACCCCCCCGCATGCTGGGGGGCTTCGAGGAGCTCGGTGGCTGCGGTGGGCACCCACGGGGCACTGCCACCCCCTGCTGCCCCAGCCACAACCAAACGGCATCAGGGCGGGAGGTGTTTGTGGGCAGGTGCCCCCCGAGTGAGTTTGCCCCATAAATGCCACAGGTGGTGCCTAGGCATCACTCAGCCCCATGCCCCCATGACATGTCCTGCTCCTGTGTCCCCACATCGTGTCCTGCTCCTGTCCCCACCTCCCAACCCTTCCCCTGCTGCGCACAGAGGGCATCCCAGAGAAAAAAGTTAAGAAACACTCAAGGAGCCACTTCTCTTGCAGCGCAGAGGATTTTATTCACCGAGAACACGTGATACAGGTTTGGCTTTTCAGTCTCAGGTGTTGCTGGATCCCATCGATCTCCACAGCTGTGACCTCCTGCCCAGCAGAAATTCTCCTGCTGCGTTTCTTGTCTGTCCTGCAGCAGAGCTCAACCAGGGGACGTGCAACCTGCCTCGCAATGCGATGCAGAGGTTCTGCCCTTTGTTCCTTGCCCAAACTGCCATCCCACTGCAGCAACAGCTTTTAGGTGGATCACCCGCACACCCATATCTTTTAAATGCTCTCCACTCCAACAGGAGGAAAAAAAAAAAAAAAGAAAAAAAAAGATAAAAACTTGTGAAAGAAATGCATTTACTCTGGCACAGCCCCGACTGCTCAGCTGCACCTTTTCATGCAGGTGATCGTTTTGCTGAACCCAGTGACACAAGCTCACTCGCTCCCTTCCTCGGGGTCCTGCAGGAAAAGGGGGCTCTGCCCCCGGTGGGTGCCGCAGACCCCTGCAGGCACAGCTGGGCTGGGACGGTGCCATCGCCCCACTTGTGCTGGGCTGGGCACGGAGAAGGCTGCCGGGAAGAGAGAAATAATAAAAACAGATGTAGACAAAGCCAGTGCTGGGATATTCTGTTTCAAAGTAATCACAGAAAGTGGAGACAAGGACAAAATGAACAAGCTACGGTTAGTGATACGTTTTTCTTGGACTTATCACAGCTCTGCTCCATCAGCATTTGCCAGTGCGTCCTCTGCAGGTAAAGGGGCTCCGTCCTGCTGTTTCCATCTGTTGGCTCAGGAGATGTTTTGCTCTGGCCTCCCTCCCCAAACAGCCTCAGCAGCACTGCTCCTTCACCTCGAGGCTTCCCCCAAATATCCGCACGGCGCTATCAGAGCCCCCTCCTCCATCACAGCACAGAGCTCCTTGCAGCTATCGCCATAGATCAGTCCCGGACCTTCCTCATTGTTCTTATTTCTTCTTCGAATCGCCTCCAGTTAACCAAAATGCCTGTTAGTGAGATGCCAAATTTCTGGTGTTGCCTCACTAGCACCCTGCTAGGAGTCTGCGAATGTACAAAAACCACACGTGCTCAGGGGATTTTGAATACTGGGACATGAAGGAAGCAGGAGCCTGTGCAGGAGGCCTTGTCCTTGTTCTGCACTCGCTTGCTGGTGACCCTGGGCAACTTGTTCTCCTTCAGGTGCCTCAGTTTCCTTTCTTAATCGAATGAAGATGCTATACCAGCCTCTTTTGCCAAATATTTGGGGACGTGCTGAGGGACAGTGTTAGGCAAAGGCTCGTTATTACCATCAGGCATTTCTGTATCATACGTCCCACAGCTTTGCAAACACCAGGACAGCTACCTGGGGCTGTTTGAGAGGGATGAATCTGAGCAAGCTGCTGGGATGGGCAATTTGTCACCTTGGAGTCTTCGGCACCGACTGCACATGGGGCTGGAACGGGGATTCGGACGGGTGGCATGGGGCTGGCCTGCTCCCGGTGCACGAAAGGCCAGGCAAGCCCTGGGCTCAGACGTGTGCACTTCTCACCCGCAGCTTTCTGCATCCTAAGGCAAACGTCTCAGGGAATGACCTCTACAAGCGACAAGGGGCCGTGAATCAGCCTTTTTCCTCTTCTCTTCCGCAGAAAGTAGAAAAGGCCTGAAAATGCTACCCCCTAATGGCAAAACGAGGTGTGGGGATTGGGAAATGCTGCTCCACAGCCCGGATTCTGTCTGCAGGGCTAGAACAGCTACCAGGGCCTGAAACAGCAGCAAGGTGTGCCTCTGGGGGCAGACCCCTTGCAAACCCCCTCACAGCTGCGTGACACCAACAGCATTATGCCAGTTCTGAGACCCAGTGGCCTGCAAGAAGTGCACCGGAGTGAAAATATGGTCCAAGGCCTGTTGCTTTCCACCAGAACAAACACAGGGCCGCTTAGCAGAGTCCCTCTGGACTCGAAACCATTCATTCCAGCTCCCTCCTGTGCCTTGGCCGGGGGAGATGCTCCAGGGCAGGCAGGGACCTGCCTCTCCAGCCCCTTCGCCCCAGCACCAGCAGTGCCCAGAGCGGCAGCGGGGTGTGCTGCTGCCAGCCTCTCGTGGGCTGAGGGAATGAGGCTTGTACATAATAAAGATGACAAAAACAAAATTAAAAGCCCCCAGAAGGCTTTCAGGATTTGGAAACATGTACGGGATTCTAAAGTGGTGATGGAGCTCCCGTGCAATGCGCATCTGGAGGGCAGAGGTTGCTGCTGACCCCAGGCAGCTTCCAGCTCCCCAGTGGCTGCGGGGCGCTGACCCCAGGGGTCCCGGCTGCAGTTGGGATGCACACTAACGCTCAGGTCTTGAACCATTTCTCAGACCTTTCCTTGCTCAGACACATTCAGAAATCTCCATTTCTCCTGTTTGTTTGGGATATCTCAAAAAAAAAAAAAATCAAAAAAAAAATCCTACACTTCTCCCCTGTGCTCTGCTGTTCCCAGCTCCAAAGGAACCCAGACCCCGCACAGTCCAGGGTAACAGCAAAGAGAAATTACTCTGCTCCAAACTTTGTCAGTAACTTGCTGTGGGACCTCAAGCAAAACCATTTTTCCCATGCTACAGCCTGACCTGTTGATTGAGAGGGAAAAGACCTTCTCCTTGCTATAAACGTGGCCCATGAATCCCGGGTGGGACCTCGAGTGGTCTCATCAAAGCAAAGATGCAACAAGAGAGAAGAAGAATGAATCCTAAACTAGACCTCGGGCTCTGAAGAACATTGAAAAAATGCAAAAATGCAATGCTCTTTCTTTCTCCTGTGCTCTTCAACTGCTAGTAATTATTTTTTTTCCAGTACTGGAGAGTTCCTAGAGTTGTCAGAAGTGTCACAGCAGCAGACCCCAGTGAGGGAGATTCATGCAGTGCTCATCCCGGGTAGGAAATAAGAAGGTTATCCAGGTACCAGAAGAAATTGAAAGTTCCTTCCCTGTGTGCCACCAGCCCTGGGGTTTGCCTTCCCCTCAGTGCAAGCCTCGGTAGCTGGAACTTCAAGGTCCTCTCAGCAAGCATTGTTATTATTCTTATTTTTTAACAAGTGCTGCAGTACATGCTGGACACCCAGCAGCCCCTGCGTGCTGCTGATTCCATGCCCGTGCCTATCCAAGGTAGCACCAAAAATTCTTGCTAGGAGAGGGAAAGGTTTAATAAGGGTTAATGCCAAAGGAGTCGCCTTGCCCGCGTTTGTGCACCTCAACAAGAGAAAGGTCCCTCTGTTAACGTCCTCCTGCAAGCTGCAGGAATCAATCACTGCTAGATGCTTTTTTTTTTCTTTTGGAAACCCTCAATTAAATGATGCGATTTTGCTGCCTGCTGGACTCCAGGATTCAGAACCTTCACACTGGATCCACTCTGAAAAGGCAAATTTGCAAACGCCTCCCTTCTCAAACCGAGCATCTGCGGGGCAACACCCACAGGCACGGCCAATTGCTCACGGCATCCCAATTCGGCACCGAATCCGCTTTCACTCCGGATTTCACAGGCTGCCACTGGAGGTGGTGGCAAAGGCAAGCTTCGGTCGGAGGCTGCGCTCAGGATGGCGGGCTCCCGGTCACCAGGCACACTGCACACACCGTCTTTGAATTTGTAAGGTTTTTTGCTAAGTTTTTATTTTAATTCAAGGACTTTGCTTCATACAAAATGTAATTGTAGAAACAACTGCAGAATTCAAAGTTTGGCTGATAAATATTACTCAGGCAGCAAACTAGGCAATCACAGAACCTTTTTTTTTCTCTTTTTTTCCTTTTTTTTTTTGGGCAAAGTTCCAGTTGTGTTGCATGGTTGGAACTTTTGTAATTTTTAACACTGTTTTTTTTAAATATAAAGTTTTGCAACAAACCCCCAATTTATATCAAATATAATTAAAAATTAACAACTGATGAATACATTGTATCAAAAAAGTACGAAGATAAACATTTTCCATGCACATACTTTTTATATATATGTATATATGTATATATTTTACATGCAAACATTACTTATTCAAAGTACAGCCACTACGAGACTGGTTCTGGATGCAGAAAACTGATCGGTGCAATTCAAGTTTGGCAACTCACTATGAGGATTCTTGGAAATATGATGTATGCATTTAAGAGACAGCAGAGAGGCTGTAAAAATAGAGGAAAAAGGGGTTATATGAACAACCGTGGTCAGGCTTGACTGTCACCGTCAGCGTTTGAAGCAACGCCTATGAGGCGGGTGGAGGATTAGACAACTGGAGCTTCTTCTTTGTGTTCTGCATAAGGACTGAAGTGATCCCACGCCATCGCTGGGCTGTGCGCTTCCAGGGGGGGGATTAGTGAGGGCCTGTGGGGTCTAAGGTCTAAAACGATGGGGGAAGGGGCAAGGCAGAGGGGAGAAAAGGCAAAATTGTTGGGTACAGAAAGACATCTCTTTTGCTTTTTGGTGTGGGTACAATGTTTGCATGCACTGTCAGAGAGATTGCGTTTCCCCTCTCCCTCCTTGGAGTGAAATAGTAATGTTTCCTTTAAAATTTCAAATAAAGTGTTTGTGCCTTCATATAAGGAAAATGTATAAAACATTTGGTCACAATCATGCTGAAGCCTGAAACAGGAAGATCCAGCAGATAAAGCTACAGAATGGATGAAGGTCTTTCTGACTGTCTGTGGTGTGGATGTGTTTCCTTACGTGTCATCTTGTTGCATAGCCCTCCGTTTGCAAATTACAGCCATTACCCATAGCGGACCTCTGGCTACCGCACTTCCTTTATTCAAAGTGCACATAAATACAGAGACAGAGATAGAGACAGGAGTTATCCTTTAGCAGAATCCAGGGATGAGATCGGCCAGAGATTATCATTTAGTAACGGAACAAAAAACACGCAACGAAAACGCAACAGGTTGAATTTTCTCAACAGAAAAGCTACAGATGTGAAGAACCACCCTACAGCAGACTGCTCCCCACGGGAGGCTGGAGGACTTTGCTGAGAGCACCAGCGGCCTCCTGAGCGTTTTGGTAGCATCCCCTGAAACCACCCTCATTGCCAAACCTATCACCAAGGCCCACCGGGATCTCCCCCCGGTTTAAGCGACCGCTTCGCCTTGAGAAGTTTCACAGTTCTGGGGCTTGGTAGAGCCTCCCACAAAACACAGCTGCCCAATCCTTTCCTCTTTCCTATCATTGTTTTTGCCCTACCGGCACCTCCCATCCCTCCTCCTCTAACCTTCTGCCAGCGTACCACGCGTCTTCTGGCCTCCCTGTGCCCCAAATTAGCCCTACAGAAGTTCGTCAAAGCCATGGACACCGGGTCCTTCCCAGGCTTTTCTTTCGGCACTTCCTCCCTGCCGGCATGTCATCTTTGCCTCTTCCCAGGCTCAAAGTGCAGAAATCCACACGTGCAACAAAATAAAGAAATCGTCCAACACAAGAGTCATTGCAAGAACACAGAAATCTCATCCCTGAGAATCAGAGTTAGAGGTTTTGCTTTTTCATTTTGTTTTTTGTTTTTCTCTTTTGAACAGGCAATAAAAACAAGACTCTCTCCATCTGCCCCCAACACAAACGACGCACCACGGGACACGGCCGCAGCTCTTGCAGCCCAACTACGACTAGACATGCAGTGCGAAAGATGCTTCTTCTCCTGCAGGAGCACCGCTGCAAACTCTGCGCCGCCACCCCTGCACCTCTCCCACAGGACCTAAACGCCAGTCCATGAGCAAAGGCCAGTTTCTTCTGCTGCATTTATACCCCTCCCGCTCCCAACAATTAAATTATAATTAAAAAAAAAAAAGAAAAAAGAAAAAAAAGGCCAACAAAACCCAAACCAACCCCAAAGCGTGTTTGCCTTCCCCACTGTCAGCTTCCAGCCCGGTGCAGGAGGAGCCGGCCGAGACAGGCGCGGGGGCAGCCGAGCCGAGCGGCTCCTCCGGGCACTGCCCCTGCCCCCCGCGCTCCCCCAGGTCCGAAGCGAGAGGTTTGCATCGTCGCTGTGAAAGATTTCAAAGGTTAGGCACTTAGTAGTGAACAACTGGAGCATTCGGTAGAAACAGTGGGACCTGGAATGACAATTGGACTGATTCTCTACATAAAGAGTAAATTTTTTTTTTCCGTTTTCTTTTTTTTTTTTACTGTACAATTTACAAAAATGCACACAATGAAAAGTTAAAGTTCTATCTAATCGCTTGATATAAAACCAATAACATTTCTTCTTCTCACCCCTACACTTTTTTCCTTTTTTTTTTCCTGTTTTTTAGGTTTTCCTTTTTTTTCTTTTTTTTTTTGCTAAATCAAGCTTATATTGTAAACAAGACAAAACAGTGAGGGCGTGTTGCAGTCGACAGGAGAGAGGGACGGGAAGAAAAGTCTCAGCAGCAAGGAAGCAGTCCTGACGAAGGGGCTCTCGGGTGGCTTTCTGGTGGCTAGGTGGGAAGGACCCGAAGTGGAGATGAGCGTGAGGGGGCCAGGCAGTGGCGGGGGCAAAGCAGCGAGTTCCTGGCTCGGCTGGGAAGGGGCGCTGCGGCTGAACATCAAGTCCCAACGGACCGTCCTTTGTTCCGATCTGCGGGTTGTTTTTTTTTTTCCTCCTCTCCCAGTTCCTTAGGTAGATCTCTCCCCTCTCGGCGGTGAACGAGATAAAACGCGGGGTCAAGCTTTGTTCGCCGGTGTCCGTTTTTGCAACCCCGACTCCCACCCCGACTGGGGCGGGGAGAAAACTAAAATAAAAAATAAAGGCATAGCCCAACCAAAATGGTGCCAAGCCCGAAAAGGATCGACGGCCTGCTTGTCCGCCGTCGTGGCCCCTCGCGTGCCTCGCGGGTTTGGCATCTGGTGCACGTCTTTGAAGGCAGCAGGGAGGTGGGCGAGAAGGGGGGAAAGATGTGCTGCCCCCCAGGAGGGAGCCTTCTTCCTTGGTATATTTTAGTGGGGAAAAAAAAAATAGAAAAAAAATAAGAAAGAAAAAAAGGGGGCAGGAGAGAGGCTGCACAAGTGTCTCCGGAGGTCTCGGAGTGGGGCAGAGCAGTTCTGGCGGCGGGGGCTGCCCCCGGGCACCGCGTGTCTGAGCGCACAGCCTTCCAGATGATAAAACTCATCGACTTTGCACACCTCCGAGGGCTTCGCCGTGCCGCTAGCACCAGTCGTCCTCGTCGGCTTCGTGGTAGTAGCTCCGTCCCCGGGCGCCAGTGCCGGGGCCCGTGTTGAGCCCCAGCGTGTAGTGGTAGCCGTTGGGCACCCGGCGGGCTTGGTGAGACTGGGAGGTCAAGGAGGAGACGTAAGAAGTCCTGGAGGAACGCCCCGAGTTGGTGGCCACCGCCTCCTCGAAGGTGAGCGTGTCCTCGGGCGCCGCACCGCAGGGGCTGTCGGCGGCATCACGGTGGCCCAGGTAGGGGTCGGAGCCGATGCGGGCCACCGCGGCCGGGGGCGGCTGCTGGTCCCCGCGCAGCAGCGCGTTGTGCTCGGACAGACCGCGGCTCAGGCGTCCCGGGGAGAAAGGGGGCAGGCTGCCCGGGGAGGTGGTGAAGTGGACGGGCGAGGAGTTGGCGGTCTTGTAAGTGATGCTGGGGCGTGGGGTCAGGGGGGTCTGCGGGAGCTGCCTCCGACCCCGGCAGGGGGTACTAGCACCAGATGTCGACAGCAAGGGGCTCCCGTTAACCGAACCACTGCCCTAGATAAAAATTGGAACAGAGCAAATGAAAAAATAAAAAAAAGGGAAACGCCGGACGAACACAAAGGCAGGCAGGTGTAAAACAGAAGGAGAAGCGACAGGGGGGAGAGACAAGTCACAAGAGGAAAGAGAAGCAAAAAAAAGAGAGAGTTTAGACACGCACAGTCAGGGGAAGGAGGTTCTCGAGAAATAATCAAACAAGAGATGTGAAGAGCTGGAGAACTAAGGGTCTGCGAGGAGCAGGTAGGGACAGAAACGATCAGAGCATCGGTAGGACGCAAACTGGCAGACGGCTCCAACAGCAGGGGACACTGCCCGGAGGGAAGGCACCCACAGCACACACAGTCCCGACATGCCCCTTACCTCAGCAATGCCGTGGGCGGCTCAAAAACCTGCTGTTTTCTTTTTTTTTTTTTTTTGGCAAACACAATTTTGCAAAACAGCACTCTGCTTTGGGGCAAATTTTTGCTTGACTTCACCTTATGGTTGTGAATGCTGATGCTGGGGAACATTTCTGTGCTCAAAATTGGGTAATGCAGGAGGAGGATTTGGGGACTGACTTTTTTTTTCATAGTTTTAGGAATAAAATGTGATTTGATCAAATAGCTACTTCCTGAAGAAACAGCAACAAAAAGATTTTTGGATAGGCTTTGGCTTTAACAAGAGGGCTCCCTAAAGAAAAATACTGAAAAATGTGTTCACCACCTTCTTGTTAATATTACACCCGTACTACCTGAACGGTAGAAGAGACCGGCAGCTGCCTGCATTACTAACAGTGGTGCATGGGCATGAACTAAGCTACAACCAGGAAAAGTGCCCTGAGCGAGAGGAGCAGCCTTTTTTTGGCATTTCTGTTCACCTTCTCCCTGGGCAGGGCAGGAACTGGTCTGGGAGCACATTTAAAAAAATCCCTTCACCCTTTCTGCTACAGCCCCGTGGTCCCAGCCAAACTTTCCCCACGGTGGTGGAGGTGAGGGAGATGCTCACCGCCACCCAGTGACCTAAACTGTCCGAGGGAGGAAGCCCAGGTCTTTCCAGGGGCCTGAGGCTCAAAATTAAAATACTTACCAAAAAAAAAAAAAGAACTAAAATTAAAAACATACATGCTATTTAAAATTCTGGTAAACCAAGCATGTAAGAGAGCTCTTCCTGAGCCACCCGCAGGCTGCAGACTTAGCGGGGTTCGGAGCATGGCCAGAGCCCCCTCCTGGTACATCACATCGAGGTGTTTGCAGGGATCCTGCTGGCCCGGGGCTGGGCTCTTTCCCTTCCCCCAGGTCCTGCCTTTCCCTGCGTTCCTGCTCTCCCTTGCTCTGGTTTCCTCTCTCAGCTCGGGAGCAGCTTTGCAGATTGATCTGTCACCAGGGGAACAGGACTTGTTCTCGAAAAACAGATAAATAAATAAATGTACCTGTTCCACAACACAGCACACTACAGGACAGCTCTGAGGCCCACACATCAGCAGCTGGAGCCTGACACCTCTGATACCACTAACATGAGTGAACCCAGCTGAAATCAGGGATTTGGCCGCCTGCAGCCCCTGCACTTGTGCTCATGTGGCCATGGCAAGGATTTATCCTACAGTCACCAAGTGCTTGTGGCACTGGGCAGGTGCTGGGAGAGTGGGCCAGCTCGGCTGCCCAACGGAGCATCCCTCACCACGCTTCCAGCCTGCCTGGGCTCATGGATATTATTTTCCACCAGCAGCAAGCCCAGACAAGGCTTGGGCCTTCCAGATTGCTGCACTGAACCTGTTAGCACGGGAGTCACTGGTACGGGGGCTCTGTGAGAGGCACTGAGTCACTCCGTGGGTGGCTGGTAAAAAACTATCAGGCGACATTTCCATCCCTGTCCTGCACCTGAAGCAGCAAGCAGGATTTTTGCAGCAGGGACTGTCGTGGTAGGACGTAGGACAATGGTTCTGGACTGAAAGAGGCTAGGTTTAGGTTGGGTATAAGGGGAAGTTTTTCACAACGAGGGTGTTGAGACACTGGAACAAGGTGCACAGAGAAGCTGTGCATCAGTAGAAGTGTCCAAAGTCCTTTGAGCAGCCTGGCCTGGTGAAAGATGTCCCTGGCCATGGCAGGGACTAGGACTAGGTGACCTCTAAGGGTTCCTTCCAGCCCAAACCATCCTACAGTAAGCAAGACCTCAAAGGCTTTACCTCCCGCTGCCTGTCTCCTTTATCTTAAACAAACCCCAGAAGAGGTGCGCGGATCCCTGGCAGACCGCAGGGCTCTCCTCCCAGCCCGCACCCCCTCACCTGTCTGTGCGGGCCTTGCTCCGGCCCCCCGTTGGGCGAGGTGGGCCTGCTCTGATCAGCAGACTTGGGCTGGGAGCGGTCCCGGCTGCCGTAGCGGTCGCAGGAGTAGAAGCGCTGCTTTTCGGAGGAGGAGGAGGAGTGCTGCTTCCTCTCCTGGGACCGGCCGCGCTCCTGCTTCTTGTCCTTGGAAGAAGACTCGCCAGACTGGGCCACTGGAAGGAGAACATCGGTTGTGGGGGTCACCAACACGCTCCTTCCACGGGGATGGGACCCCAAATCACACCAAGTGCCCACCCCGAAGGGAGGAGGAGGACAAATCCCTGCTAAAGGCAAAGCTCGTACCGGCTTCCCCGTCGGCCAGCTGATGTGGGGACCTGTCCAAGGACTTCTGCTTCTTCTCTTTCCGCCGGTGGCAGCGGTGGTGGTGGTGGTGGTGCACCTGGTCGGTCGGCATGCGCTCCAGGGAGTACTCGTAGAGGTGCATGGCGTGCGGGCGCTGCGGGGTCAGCGTGGAGATGGACCGCTTCATGGGGCTCGTGTCCGGGATGGGCTGCGAGGGACAGGGGCACAGGGAGCAGGGTGAGAGGGCAGGCGCTGCAGGCACCCTGCTCGACCGCTCGGCTCCCACGGGAGGGGGTTTAGGGTGAGAGACGGGGGCAAGGAGGGGCAGGAGAGAAATGGTTAACCGGCTACGACTGGAACGGGCAGAAGGACTTGTGGAATGGCAGACTTAGTGCTAGGTTTGAGGAGTAAATGTGAGCTCCGTTTGCTGAAATGGGCTTTGCTTTCAGCATTGTGCCAACCCACAGGTACCACGGCGGAGCGGGACGCAGCACGGCACACCAAGCACAGCGCCACGGGAGGTAGCAGGAGTGAGCAGGGGCACAGGGCAGCACGGCAGCCAAGCATCTCACAAAGGTAGTTCTCCAAGACCAGTTTCACCCAAAGCTGCTTCGGGGCCTGGAAGCATCCCAAAGCAACTCCAAAGAGGGAAGCATGAAAGCGTTTGTGGGCACCACACGGAGAGGGAGGAAACTCAGAAATAAATAAACGGGCAAGGTGCAGGGCAAGCCACCTAGTAACTGTGTCTGTCTCCCTGCACTTGGGGGTGATTTCCATCAAACTGCTGAACCTCCCCTCTTGTCCCACCACTGCTCCTCCAAGCCTTTGTGACTGGGACAAGCAGGATATCACCTATCCCCTACAACTCCACCAGGACATCTCCAGAAATGACTGCTGAGGCTTGTTATGGCTGTTTTCAAGTCAGCCATGGCCTGAGAGCCAAACATTAGGACCCTGTGCAGCCCTCCAGCCTCCCACGGGCACTGCTGGCCACTGCCTCCGCCCCAGTGGCAGCTCCAGACTCTGCTCCCTTCCCTCTGGGTTCAAAACCTTACAGAGATGTTCTGCAGAAACCAAGACAAGCAGACTGCAGGGCAGCTATTTTCACCTCCCTACTGCCCAGTCACCAGCTACAAAGCTCAGAAAACAAGAAAGATCCCTGTGTTTCCCTCTCTTTCATTCTGCAGGCCTCCAGCTGCTTTGCAGACTGCTCCGAGGTGGAGGCAGGGCTTTGTCCATCCTCTGGAGGCTTCCTGTGGTCCACCTTCACATTGGAGCTCCTGGCAGAGGAAAGCCCTGGGTGCACAGTGCTCCAGCCTGGTGGGGAGGGAGCTGAGGATGTCCTTTAGCCGCTCAGGTCTCAGCCTTGAGTCCTCAGCCCAATACGTGCCTCAAGGGCCACTTCCAGCAGAACATTTACTTTGCTTACCGTAACCTTTCCAGAGAGCCTTGCGTTATTTTTATCATCCCTGCTATTTTGTTTGCTTAGCCTGGGTTTCCAATCTCTGCTGCCCCTTGATATTTGCACAACGCGGAGCCGGTCGCTCCGCAGCCCTGGCTGGTATTTCGGGCAGGACGAGCCGCTCTCCCTGCCGGCGTGCTGTCACAGCTCTCTCCTTGAATGCAAAGGGGCAGCCTGAGCTCCATTTTCAGCTGCTCCACCCAAACTTTGGTGTTTCCCATCTGAGTGCAAGGTGTGGTGTTAGGAATGCAAAGTGTGCCACAGACCCGAGGGGAGCTACCAGGAAGAAGACAGATTTCCCAACAACAAGCCAGACAAATCTATAAAAAATGGATGTTTCTCTTTGGACCCAATTCTGTGCTTATTCCAAGGCCAGAAGCTGCTGCTGACCCTAATGGGAAGTGGATCTTAGCAAGGCAAAGCACACCCTCCCCAAAAATCCTGACAATGCTCTCCTTACATTAACGGGGCACACACAAGCCTTGGGAGACTATACCATAACCCTTCAGAGACTTACTAATTGCCTCTTCGTTAGCAAGCTGATAGCTTTCACCTCCTAAATCCCTGTGCAACAAGGCATACAAACCAAATAAATCAGCAAAACAAACAAAAACCCCTGCTATCAGCGTGCGGCGTGCAGTCGTGGGTGGAGGGAGCTGCAGCACAGGGGGAAGAGACAGCAGCTGCGCCGGTGCAACATTGTGCTCCAGATGGGAAGGGAGAAAAGTAAAGGGTTAAGGAAGGTTAATCGTTTCTTAACACGGATTTAATAGGATACAACTTAGTGCAAACTACATACTGCTAGGTAACTCCCAGGTGACCGTGCTTTGCTCCTCTGCAAACAATTCGGACAAGATGAGAGACATTATTTGAAGCAGCCCCACAGTACAGCCATGGTCAGACATCGCGGCAGATGGGCAGCAGACACGGGGAGGGCAGGGAGGGATGGAGGGAGGAGGGGGGTTGAAAGCATAGGGAGTTCGTTTTTTTAATGGCAAAGTAAAAAAAAGATGGAGGAATGACAGATAAACAAGAAGGAGGATGTCCAGAAATCAGGAGGAAACAGAAAGCATCACAAATAAGAGTTATAAAGAATTCAAAGTTTGGGGGAGCGGAGGCAGCGTGTGAGAGGGAGGGTGGAGGGCACGGAGGGGGAAGACACACAGAGAGTACATCGGTTATTCGGCTGAAGCTACAACCACCAGAACATTACATAACTATGTGAGGACAGATCTGCTCAGTACCACAGGCCTGATTCATACCGAGACCAGGGAGCTCTCCTGGGGGCAGCTGTGCCCTTGGGACAGGGACCGTGCTGCAAGCAAGGGGAGGTCGGGCACGGACGGGACCCTTGCTCCTAAAGGCAGCAGTGGCTGCAGGGTGCAGCAGGAGCAGCCCAGGAGAGTTCCTCTCTGCTCAGCGGCTCCAAGCGAAGGGTTTGTCCTGTCTCTGACCGTGACAGTGTTAAATCGCAGGCATGCTGTCTGGGACTGCAACGGAGAGGAGTTTCCCAAGGAAAGGCTCGTGCCACTGGCTTTCCTGTTGGCAACTCCATCACCTTGCAAGGGAAGATGCTACTTGAGGCCTGGAATAAAGGACAACTTTGTTCTGGGAAGGGAGGGAGTACAGGATTGTTTTGGGGTCTGTTTCTTTTATCAAGCATCTCGACTAGTGTTGCTAACCCAGAGAATCCCAGAAGACAAGGTCCTATTCAGTGATTTTCTGGAGCTCTCACACAAAGAGTGCAGTTTCTCATGTCATCTGGGAAATTTGTTAGCCAGTAAAGAGTAGCTTGCACCAGCCTAAGCACATTTGCAAACCTATTTAATCTGTTGGAGCTATTTCTGTGCATGCAAGACAGAGTCTTTAAGGATGCAGAACATCTTCCATGTCCTGCTTCCCACAGAGAGCAATGGGGAAGAGCCCATGGGCTGCTCACTTCTTGCTGCATGAATCAGGCCCTTTGAGCAAGACAGACACGACTATGGGGTGTTCAGACACACAGGAGGCAGGATGGTGTCTGAAGAGCATCTGGGTTAACAAGCTGGCAGAGAACATGTGGAGTGCCCAAAAATGATCTGTGAAAACCATGACATCCTATGCACTAAGGAGCGTCCACAATTAGTCGCCAAGTTGCTGTAAAGGTCAACCCTAATGATGAGATTTCTCTACAAGAAGCCAAACAAGGAAAATGAAATCCTTAACAACATATTACTAATCAAAGTCACAATGCAAGATATGCTAATTACTGTGGGAAGGGAAAAACACAGGGAGACTGCTTAATGTCACAGTGCAGCCTTCCAGGCACAGGCTCCCTGGTATTTTCCATACCTACTGCATTCATCAAAGAGAACCACAGGAAATCTCCAGCTTATTTTATGGCTGGAGCACTGGAGCATGCCTCAGCTGTCTGTCTGGATAGATGGCAAACAACTGCCAATGGGAAATGTATGCCTTCCAGGAATATAGGCTGGCAAACATTATTGTCCCCAGTTAATCAGAACAGGCACTCCATGGTAGGCAGTCATCATTTAGCAACCCAGACAGATGGATTTCTCTGTGTTCTTTTTCTTTTTTCTTTTTTTCTTCTTCTTTTTCTGCAACCAGGAATGAGTAAACCTGGGGAAAATGCTGTGCCTGCACACAGATGCCTGTGATCCAAGCCCCAAGGTTGGTTACCTGGCTCCAGGTTCAGAGAACACCTTTATTTCACAGAACTTGCAGGCAACTTTCGAGCACAGAGAATGCACTACACTGCCTTCCTGGCTCGCTCTCTGTCTCCCATCCCAAAAAGCCTCCCTCCCTCCCTCCCTGCTCACCTGAGTTTCGGCAGCCAGGCGCGGCATGGAAGCCGCCCGCCCCTGGCTCTCCAGACCCGGCTGGTGCTCTCCATTGGTGAGAGTGGGGCTGATTTCCCTCATTTCCACCACCTGATCCAAATCAAGAAGCAGTTTCAGGAGCAAGAATAGGAACATCAGCTTTGAAGCCATCATCTGAGCAGGCTTCTGCTAAGTTTGGTTTGGGAAGAGGTGCTGGTAGGGGAGAGAATAAACTTGGAGCCGTGGAGCGCCCAAGTTACTCTTTATCAACAGTACTGCCTTCAGCAGGGACAACGGTGGGACTAGTTTATCCGCCAGCTATGGCAATGAGCCCTGACCCGTGACACCTCTTCTCTGGGTTTTGTACACTAATAACAATGGGATCGGGACAATAGGGCTATGAGGAAGACATAGCTCTAAGTGACCTACATCTCAGCAGACACGTAGTCCCAGGATAAGCATGCCTATAAGTACAGCTATCGGTACTAAAGCTCTCAGACTTGCTTTTTCTCTATAATATTCAAGCAAGCTTTGGGTTGTAAGAGAGAGAACAATGCTTATCTCAAAGGGCAGAAGACCCCTTCAGCTCTCAGGGAAGCATCTAGCCTGATACCAATAAAAATCTACTGCATTTCACCCCATCTCCACCTGTTTGCTTACCCGCTCAATAGGGATTTCTTCTGAGTGGCCTCGTTCAAAAGCTGGTGTCCTGGTTTCATAAAACATGTCCTGGGTGCGCTGGGTCCCCCAGGAGCTGGACTCTTTGATCCCACCCTCTGGGGGTGGCCTGCCAGAAGATCAAGTAGAAAAAAAAAAAAAAGATGAACTCTTTTGCAAAGGGCTTGTGCTGACCTTATTGTGCTGAAGGTAGAGCACCTGGGAACCCTCTGAAGTCTCACTTGTGAAAATGGGTGCAGGGTGGCTGGTGAAGCTATAAAGTCCCCTAGGTTTTCCCAGGGCCACTCTCTTTCTTTCTAGCCCAGAGATTACCCTGAGCAACAAGGAAACCAAACAGGTCAGACCATTATTTTTCAGTAACTGAGGAAATCAACTTCTGCTGCCTAAGAAGAAGAATGATTAATTTTGGAAGTCAGGCAAATTATGTATGCAAAACCAGCTAGACAAATAGCCCTAAGTGATACTGGTCAAGCACATCCATGGCTGTGCTAACCTACAGTCACTGAATGGTACAGGTAGCCCTAGGTTTTACTGCTGGGTCTGAAGTCAGATTCCCATTGGGGTTATTCAGGACATTTCAACCTCAGACATCCATCGTTAAAAATCCATGGCACGTGTGACCCAGAAGAAAGTCACCTGAGGAGCAGGAAATGGTGAAACATTTAGGGATTGCCATTACTGTAACCGTTCGGTAAACTCTTTGGGGAGGTATTATTTTGGCCAAAGAGAGCCAGATTCTGTCCTGGAAAGTCTCAGGAAGCTCTTGCTGTTATCAAGTGCATTGAGCTTTAGGGAATTCTTTGCTCCCAAGGACCTTCTGGTCTCCCAGGAACCCACTGCATTAGCGATTCAGTGCTTGGTTTGGGATTTGTCTTGCTGTTTTGCAGTGATCCCAACATCCTGTAAACAAAATTGCGATTAAAACTAGCCACAATGGAAAGCTCTGCACCTAAGATTTGGAGGAGGCCACTAAGGAAACACACAGCTCTGGAGAACCCATTGCCACCACCATCTATAATGGATGGATAATTGCACCCGAGGCCGCAGCGGGAGGCAGAGCCACCAGCAGGACGTTGTCCCAGCCATGGCACGAAGGGGCTGCTGGGCTCTGGGTCACTGAAGGTGCCACGAACCATCCAGGGCAACTGAGTCAGCAGGGGCAAGGCTGGCGTCTGCCCTTTGTGCCCCTCGGCTGCGTCACGGCTGTGTCGGGGGGTACTCACAGCGTGCCCCCGTTGTTGAGCGATGCCGAGCTTTTCTGGCGGAGGAACGCCTTCGCGTTGCTGAACGCTGCGGGCTGGGTTTGCTCCAGGGTGGCCTTCAGGGGGTGGAAGAGCGACACCGGGCCGGGCTGCGAAGCACAAGGGAAGGAGTCAGAGAGAAGTTTCCCCCACGCCCCCCGAGTGCAGCAGGGGTTTCGTGCCCTGACACGAGCGCTGGCACTGACCACCCCATTGTGGCACTGCCACCTTTTTTTACAGCCTCCCGTCCATGGGACATACAGACAGGGCCATGCTGGAGGCTAGCAGGATGATCACCCTGAAATCAAGCAGCTATTTGGCCCACCAGAAATCTTTGGGGTTTCAATCCCAAGCCAGATGTGTGAAAATACCTTCAAGAAATTGTAAAAGTCTTCAAGTGTGTTACAGCCAAAATAATTTTGAATTATTCCCATTTTAAAAAACAACTAAAACATTTTGGAGCCAAATATCATCAGTTTTCAGTGATTCTTTGGTGTCCCAAAGACATCTCATGGTGTTCCTCAGTGTTTACACCACTTCTGAAAATAGGACCGAAGATTAGCCTGCCAAGTTATTTGGGACTTTTTTTTGGAAAATATCCTTCCAGACCTAGTGGAAAAGGAAATTGCATCTTTATTTTTATTTTTATTTTTTTTTTATGGTGGGAGAAAGAATTTTGGGAGGGGTTTCCATTTTTCAAATAGTGCCTGGGGAAGCACCCAGACCTTCTGCCCGCAGCTCAGGGGGAAGCTGCCTGAGAGGGAGGGCAGAGAGCAGCACCCTTTGACTGAGTACCTGGCACAGGCCCCCAGGAGGCTGGTGGACTTGTTCCCTGCTGTTCTTGTTCTGTTTGTAGAAGTCGAATATCATGAGTGCTGCGTAGACCTTCCCCACGGTCATCTCATCGGCTGTCCAGGGACGTTCAGGTGAGGAAAGGCAAAGGACCAGGGGAGGAGATGAATAAGTCACAGTGCATGAGAAATAGCAACGTCAAACGGGTGTGAAAAACAAGGAGGAAGAAGTGGTGGCATTGGAATGATGAGGCAAAACAGACACAGGGAAAAACGGGGGAAAGGAAAAAAAGCAAGAAAACGTTATAACAGACTTCTTCAGATCTTTGCCTGTTGCTGGGAGGATGGCCCCTGTCTCTAACCCTCCATGGCAAACATTCGCAGATGCTGGGTGGAAAAGAAACAGGCAGGAAAACTCTGTGGCATTGCAAGCACTGCCAACGGAAGAACCACTAAATTAATGCCAGATCCACAGCCAACTTTTTATCAACAAAGAAGCCTTATTCCAATTTCTCTGAATTACAGTCAACTGGGGCATAATGGGCTAACATACATACATTTAAAGAGTATTTCATTTTTCCAGATGTCTTTTTCACCCTCGCAGCTCTGCTCCCAGCCCTTCCCCGCACCGCAGCTGAGCACATCCCTTACAGCAAGGAGTTAAAGCTCCAGATATGAAGGCACCCGGAGAGGTGGGGAGGAGAAGAATTCAGTAGTTGCTACCCACTGATATGCCCCTCCTCAGCTCCCTCATTTTTCTTAATTAACATTGCCTTTATTGCTCTGCACTGTTTCTCATTAATCAGGAATCCAGAGCCCTTGCTTTGGCCAATCAAGATAATGGCAAACTTTCCGTTTTCTCAGCATGTTCACCTAAGGACATCATCGAGTAACACAAAGGCCTTTAGCTCCAAGATATCTCACTTCTGGTTCTGTAAGTTCTCAGCAAACCTTTAATCTCCTTCCCCTGGTTTTCTGTAGCAGACTGAGCGCAGATGGCAGACGCTGCTCTCCTGTCCTGTAAGGCACAGGCTGGAGGCAAACAAAAGCTGTGAAGAAGGTCTGGGAGAGGCCACACAGCTTTGGTCCCTTCTTGGATTGCTCTAAGGACGTGAAACCCACTGTAATGTAACAGAACTCATGCCTGGATGTGACCTCGGCTTCCCTGCTCCTTGGATGACCATGGCATGGAGACGTGGGCTGGAAGCCTGCAGAGGTGACACCTGGGCACTGATTTACACCAGGTTTCTTTGCTGCGTCCCCCAGATGCCCGTACACATCGATGGGGCTTTGGACAGAGCAGGCAGGGAGGGGAAAACCTACAGTGGGTTTCTCAGGTGGCTGGGGACGGCTGGGTGCTTTCCGGTGGACCACTTACGTTTGTGGGGAGGCACCAGCAAGTCCAGCGTCTTCTGGGACAGATTGGGCCAAACCAGCGAGATCTCCTTTCTCAGCTCAGCATCACACTGGTGCTGCTTGACACCCCCTGAAGAAAGGGAGAGGAAACAGGCACGTCAATGAAAACCCTTGTCTGCACGGCACATCCCACTGCTCGCACAGCAAGCGAAGGCATTTCCCCCTCTCCCATTTCTCAAGAGCACCAAACAGAAGCTGGGTGACAACTTAACCAGGAGGAGCCGAACACAGTGGCATTATTCAAGTGGCCAAAGTGAGGTCTCAGTACACAAGTGTGAAGTTATTAAAGTGTATGTGAGCCAACGAGTCTGCTCCCAGCTGAGTACACCACGCAGCTGGCAATTAAGTAGTTCATCTGAGTGACAGAGATTACTTTTCTAAGAGGAAAGCGATGGGAGGAGACTCTGGGTGCGCGGCGACAGGGCGGTTTGAACTCCCATGCTCAGTCTCATTAGGGAGGGTTTATTAAGGGCCTGTTAGTCCCACTAAAGACTCAATTAAACGTAGCACACAAAACTGAGCACGTAGCCACAAAGCGGGTCAGGAGCTCACAACCCGCAGCAGATATAAGCCTTTCGGCGGTGCCAGCGTTATCAGCTGCCCTGGCTCTTTGGTTCCCTTCCAGCGTGTGGCAAAAAGAAAGGAGGGGGAGCCTTTGTCAGCTGAAAAAGTCTGTGGGAATTGCCTTTGCTGACAGGTAACTAGGACCCTAAAATCAGACAAACTCTCAGGGCTTCAGTGGCCTTATCCAGAGTTATTACTGAAATATGGTGTCAGCCTCTAAAATCCCAGACAGTCCTAAGTGTGTCTTTGAAAACAAGCATCTGGTACTTGGGGTCACTCCGGGGGAGCTCTCCAGCAGCCTCAAAGTTTTGTCTTCTCTCAGCACTGCATGCCCAAAGCGTCAAAGTTTCAGTAACATTTGAGGAAGGTAATTAACACAGAGAGGCTGGAAGGTTGGCCTAAAACCACTTGGGAAAAGCACAGCACCCTAACCCTGCCTGCCCTTTGCTCACAAGAGCATCGTTGCCTCCTGTTAGCTTTTAGATTAGGAATAAAAGTGCTTTGGCCCGTCATGCCTTGACTCTGACCCCAGCCAGCCTGATTAAACAGCGTACCGACCCACAGAAAAGGCCAGCGTGCTTTACTATGTTGCAGTGTTTATTTGGGAAGTCAAGCGCATGCCTGATTAAACACTTAAATAACTTAATTTTATCCCCAGGCGCCTTGAGTCACTGCCTGGCCACCAGCAGACAGCAACGCTGCCTTTTTCACCCCCGTGCTGGAACAGCAAAGAAGTAAGGTGCGGAAACTCTCGTGGCTGTTAGAGAGCAAGGAGCTGCCCAGGGCTTTTTGGGGAGCTCTGCACATCTCGGCTGCTGCACCAGGCTACAGCCAGCCCAAAGGGGTTGGCACTTCTGTGGTTTCAGGGCTGCAGCGCATCAGGGTGTGAGGCCCCACGTGCGGTCACGCATCGTTCCCCTCTCACCTGTGGCGAGTTTGATTTCGAGGGCGGTGCGGATCAGGGCCATCAGCGTGGACGTGAAGTGGACTGTCAGGTCCTCGGGCGAGATGGGCATGTTCATCCGCACCAGGCGCTGCGGGGAGGAAGGCGGGCACTGTGAGCATTGGTTGGGATTTCTCCCCCCCACCCCGTCCATGCCATCCTGTGAGCCCCCAGAGGCAGCCCCACTGCAGCCCCACAGCTGCCCCACTGCTGCCCCGATCCTTTTGTGCGCTGAGCTGAGGCATCTCATCCATAGCAGCTCCAGGCCCTCTCCTGGAGCAGGTCCGAGCTGTTGGCTGTGGCTGTTAAACAATTGATTTGCCAGCGTTTGTACCGCAATCCTACAAAGAGATTTCTTCCCAAACAAGACGATTTTAGTGTCCTCACCCCATTTCAGAGATAGCTATGCTGCTCCTGATGGTCTCCAGCTATGCTCCTACCTGCAGCCCAGACACGTGGCTGGCACTGGTGCCCCCTGCTAGGTCCTTGTGTGACAGTGGGGGAAAAAGAAGCCAGCACCGGCCCCTACATCAGTTACCTTCACCTCTATTCTGGCTCTGCAACAGGAGCAACAGCAGCCGACGGGACCTGGCGCTGCCAGCTGGAACGAGACGATGGAGGACTTGCATCCACCACCAGAGGATGCGGCTCCATGCAGACAGCGATCATGGCTCAGGTTCTCAGGGGCTGTTTGGGGCTGGCTGCTAACAGGTAAGAGGGTAAAACTTCTGTTTTTGGAGACACGTGGGTTCGGTCTCCTGCCTCTTTTCCCTGTGTGCATCCCAGGAGCTCTGAAGATCTCCCCCCTTCAGTCAGTGAGCTACACAGCTCCATCCAGCTCTTACCCCCAGGGGAAGGAGCTGGGCTGGTGAGAGCAGGGCTGTTACTTCCCCCTCCTGTGCTCTT